>NC_073385.1:30061622-30661622 GCF_028641065.1 Leucoraja erinaceus
GTATATTGTCCTCCCATTTTAGGGCACCATAATATTTGGGACACATAGCTTCACAGGCATTTGTAATTGCTCAGGTGTGTTTAATTGCTTCCTTAATGCAGGTATAAGAGAGCTCTCAGCACCTCGTCTTTCCTCCAATCTTTCCATCAACTTTGCAAACTTTTATTGCTGTTATTATCAACATGAGGATCAAAGTTGTGCCAATGAAAGTCAAAGAAGCCATTATGAGACTAAACAAGAATGAAACTGTTAGAGACACCAGCCAAACCTTAGGCTTACCAAAATCAACTGTTTGGAACATAATTATGAAGAAAGAGAGCCCTGGTGAGCTTACTAATCATAAAGTGACTGGCATGCCAAGGAAGACCTCACAGCTGATGAAGGAAGAATGCTCTCTATAATAAAGAAAAATCTCCAAACATCTGTCCGACAGATCAGAAACACTCTCTTCAGGAGTCAGGTGTGGATTTGTAAATGACCACAGTCCGCAGAAGACTTCATGAACAGAAATGAATTCAGGATCAGTTCCTGTGGATTGGAGGATAGCTAATGTTATTCAATTTTTCAAGAAAGGAGCGAAAGTGAAAACGGGGAATTGCAGACCAGTTAGCCTGACTTCGGTGGTGGGAAAGATGCTGGAGTCAATTATTAAAGAAGTAATAATGGGGAATTTGGATAGCTGTAAAAGGATTAGTCCAAGTCAACATAGATTTTTGATGGGGAAATCATGCTTGACTAATCTTCTGGAATTTTTGAAGATGTGACTAGTAAAATGGATGAAGGGGGGCCAGTGGATGTAGTGTATCTAGACTTTCAGAAAGCCTTTGATAAGGTCTAGCACGAGAGACTGGTGACTAAAATTAGAGCACGTGGTATTGGGGGTAGGGTGTTGACATGGATAGAAAATTGGTTGGAAGGCAGGGAGCAAAGAGTAGGAGTGAACGGGCCATTTTCAGAATGGCAGGCAGTGGCGAGTGGAGTGCTGCAAGGCTCGGTGTTGGGGCCGCAACTGTTTACCATATATATTAATGAGTTGGAAGAGGGAAGTGGGAGCAACACTAGCAACACTGTGGATGACACAAAGCTGGGTGGCAGTGTGAACTGTGGAGAGGTTGTTAGGAGGTTGCAGGGTGACCTGGACAGGTTGAGTGAGTGGGCAGATGTGTGGCAGATGCAGTATTGTATAGATAAATGTGAGGTTATCCACTTTGGTGGCAAAAAAAGGGGGCAGATTATTATCTCAATGGTTTTAGGTTAGGTAGGGGGGAGGTGCAGCGAGACCTGGGTGTCCTTGTACACCAGGCAGTGAAGAAAGCTAATGGAATGTTGGCCTTCATAACAAGAGGATTTCAGTATAGGAGTAAAGAGGTTCTTCTGCAGTTGTATAGGGCTCTGGTAAGACCACATCTGGAGTATTGTGTACAGTTTTGGTCTCCTAATTTGAGGAAGGACATCCTTGTGATTGAGGCTGTGTAGCGTAGGTTCACGAGATTGATCCCTGGGATGGCGGGATTGTCATATGAGGAAAGATTGAAAAAACTAGGCTTGTATTCACTGTAGTTTAGAATCATTTATTTATTTATTTATTTTAATTCTTTATTTCGAACAGAATAAAAGAATAAAAAGCAAGTGTGAAATAGCATACAAAAAACAAAACAAGAATAGTTATAAAGTGTCATAAACAATATCTATAAATAAATGAAATCGTATGTGTCCGAAAAGGAGCAGGAAGAAACCAAAGCTTATTAATTCCCACCCCTTATTCAACTGCTTATAATTATCTTATACACATTTAGCAGCTATATGTACACCAGCAGCTATATGTCCACCAAATGATTTACATGTATACACCAATCAAATATTTACAAAGCCATACAAAAAAGGGAGAAAAAAAGAAAAAAGAAAAGAAAAAGATGAGGGGGGATCTTATAGAAACATATACAATTATAAGCTAGATGCTAGATTATACTAGATGCAGGAAAAATGTTCCCAATGTTGTGCAAGTCCAGGACCAGGGGCCACACACAGTCTTAGAATAAAGGGAGGCCATTTAAGACTGAGGTGAGAAAAAAACGTTTTCACCCAGAGAGTTGTGAATTTGTGGAATTCCCTGCCACAGAGGGCAGTGGAGGCCAAATCACTGGATGGATTTAAGAGAGAGTTAGATAGAGCTCTAGGGGCTAGTGGAATCAAGGGGTATGGGGAGAAGGCAGGCACGGTTTATTGATTGGGAACGATCAGCCATGATCACAATGAATGGCGGTGCTGGCTCGAAGGACCGAATGGCCTCCTCCTGCGCCTATTTTCTATGTTTCTATGTGTCTATGAAATACAGAGGCGACACTGCAAGATGCAAACCTCTGGTTAGCCGCAAAAATAGGATGGCCAGGTTGCAACCAGAGTTCTGGAAAAAGGTCTTGTGGACAGATGAGATGAAGATTAACTTATATCAGAGTGATGGCAAAGTATGGAGGAGAGAAGGAACTCCCAAGAAGCATACACTTCATCCGTGAAACACGGTGGTGGGGGTGTTACTGTATGGCCTGGGCATGTATGGCTGCTGAAGGTACTGGCTCACTTATCTTCATTGTTGATACCACTGCTGATGGTAGTAACATAATGAATTCTGAAGTGTATAGACACATCCTATCTGCTCAAGTTCGAACAAATGCCTCAAAACTCATTGGCCAGCAGTTCATTCTACAGCAAGACAGTGATCCCACACAAACTGCTAAAGCACCAAAGGAGTTTTTTCAAAGCTATAAAATGGTCAATTCTTGAGTGGCCAAGTCAATCACCCAATCTGAACCCAATTGAGCATGCCTTTTATATGCTGAAGTGAAAACTGAAGAGGACTACCCCCCAAAACAAGCATAAGCTAAAGATGGCTGCAATACAGCCTGGCAGAGCATCACCAGAGAAGACACCCAGCAACTGGTGATGTCCATGAATTGCAGACTTCAAGTAGTCATTGCATGCAAAGGATATGCAACAAAATACTGAACATGACTATTTTCATTTGCATGACATTGCTGTGTCCCAAACATTATGGTGCCCTGAAATGGGGGGACTATGTATAAACACTGCTGTAATTTCTACATGGTGAAACCAAAATGTATAAAAATGACCTTTATTAAAATCTGTCAATGTGCACTTTAACCTCATGTGATTTTTTTCTATTATAAATCTCAAATTGTGGAGTACAGAGGCAAATAAATAAATGATGGGTCTTTGTGCCAAGCATTATGGAGGGCACTGTATAATTGAAAGCTGACAATAGGAAAGGCATGTAATTGACAGACTGTGAAAGACTGTGTAATTAATTCCTTTGTTGCAGTTTCTGTGATTTTACTGATTCAAATGAAAAGTGGTAAGGTGACAGGTTGGGGCATTCAGCGTATTGATTAGCAACTGATTTGGGTTAAATCCATTAGTTGCGAGTGATCTCTAACTATTAGTCATGCCAATTGTTAGTGAAATGGAGAAAATGTCACTGTGGCAGTTGCCATGGTGTCATCCTTTGGTCACCAAAATCAAATTACACTCCTTAATTTACAGACGGCTCTGTGAATGGCAGATTGTTCATACAAAATGCACTTTCTGTGCAGCCCAGAAGGGAATCAATGCAATTTCCCAGCCCAGCAGATGTAGGTCCTGGAACATTCATTGACATTATAACGACCTTTGACATCGTTTTCCGAGGACAAAAGAAGCTGCTGAGTCAGTCTATCAGTAAGGTAATTAACATAATCGGTGAAAACATGTCTTGTTGGACTTGAAACCAGCTGATTGATTGTAATGAATTTAACTTGTTCCCTACAACAAATGGCGTGATTAAAGTCTGCATGTTTGCCGTGAACCTTTTCAAGTTGTTGGCACGGATATTTAGGGTGATGGCACGGTGAACTTATAAAGGGAGTCTATTGGTGGATGAGTTTGCTTGCATGATTTATGACCACAGTTATGATGATGTAATATAGTTTTACAAAGCTGCTCCACAAAAAAATGTCAAGAGTTTATACAATGTTTTATACAAAAACATACTAGGTCTGCTATAATTAAACCAAAATAATAAAATTCTACAGCTACCAATTTTACTTACCTAGTTTCTAAAACCACCTTGGATTGTGAATTCACATCAAATCAATAGCAAATTACATCAGATTGGAAAAAATATCCCTCAACCACTTGGGGGCGATCAAATATTTATTGTATAAGAAGGAACTGCAGATGCTGGAAAATCGAAGGTAGACAAAAATGCTGGAGAAAGTCAGCGGGTGAGGCGGCATCTATGGAGCGAAGCAAATAGGCGACGTTTCGGGTTGAGACCCTTCTTCAGACTTTCAATATTTCTTGTACATACGACACATTGGTACAGCTGGTAGAAGTGCTGCCTTACAGCATCAGAGACCTGGGTTCGATCCTAACATCAGGTGCTGTGGATTTTGCAGATTCTCCTTCTCTGCACGAGGGTTTCCGCCAGGTGCCTCAGTTTCCTCCCACATCCTAAAGACGTGTGGGTTTGCAGATTAATTAGTCTCTATAAATTGTGCCTTGTATGTAGGGAGCGGATGCAAATGTGGGATAACACGGAATGGATGGATGATGGTAGGTGTGGACTCAGTGGACCGATGAGCTTGTTTCCATATTGTAACTTTTAATCAACAATGGGTGCAATTATGGTGACATAGGAGACTGCAGATGCTGGAATCTTAAGCAGAACACAAAGTGTTGGAGAAACCCAGCAGGTCAGGCAACATTTATGAAGAGAATGGATGGGCAGCATTTAGGGGAGGGACCCTTTTTCAGACTGAAGTACAATTATGTTCACTTCTGTTAAATAGACATTGGTTGTGATTATTGGATGTCAATCATGGCAGCCCACATGCCACTGCAGGAAGTGCTCTGGACAGTGTCATGGGCTCGCCCATCTTCAGTTGCTTCTATGCCCTTCCTCTGCCATCAGGTTAGAAGTAAAGATGTTCGCTGAGGATTACACTATGCTTAAACCCTTTTACCACTGCTCAACAAATGGTGAGTCCATACCTGCAAGCAGAAAGATCTCGACAATATTTGGACATGGGCTGATAAGTTCCAGGTCACATTTGCACCACTAAAGTGCCCAGCAATAACTGGTCTCGTGACCTGTGGCTGGAATGATTGACTTCCCATCAACACATCTTCCCTTGTTGTGATAAATGACTCTCGATGCTCGGATGCCCATCCACTTCACCTTTACCACAGATGCACAACTGGTAGAGCTGCTGCCTCATTGTGCCAGAGACTTGGGATTGAACCCTGACCTTAGGTGCTGCCTGTGTGGAGTTTGCATGATCTCCCTGTGACATAATTGGTTTCCTCTTTGCGTTTTGATGGTCAATTGGCCTCTGTAAATTGCAGCTAGTGTGTCGGAAGTGGATGAGAAACTGGGATAACATCAAACTAGTGTGAACTGATGATCGAGGGTCGACATGGACTCGGTGGGCTGAAGGGCCTGTTACCATGGTGTATCTCGAAACAAGAGATACCTCTAAACAATAGACATTTCTAAACAAGAGATTCGCTCCTGCATTGCCAAATGCTGCCCAGTTGCCAATGACAGTCACCCCCCTCCGACCTCCAATGATTCAGTTCTTTCGCAGGCATTTGTATATAGTCAGTAGTCAGTTTTATTTGTCACATACACATATAAGTGCAGTGAAATGCATTTGCCAGCAGCGGTACAATTAAAATACACAATAAGATTTAACACAAACATCTCCCACAGCATTCTTCACTGTGGTGGAAGGCACAAAGTACAGTCAGTCCTCCTCCATTGTTCACCCGTGGTCGGGGCCATAAACCTCCGCAGTCGCCGATACGGGCGGCCGGATGTACAGGCCCTGTTGTCGGGACGGTCGAACACACGCCGCGGGTTCAGGATGTTGTAGGCCGCAGGCTGGCGGTCGGAGCGCTTCTCTGGTGATCCCCGGCAAAGGATCCCGCTCCGGAAGGTAAGTCCACGCCACGCCCACGGCTAGAGCTCCACAGACCACGGCTTCAGGATGTTATAGGCTGCAGGCCTGCAACATGGAGCTCTTCTCCAGGAATCCCCGATGAGGGATCCCAGGCTCTGAACACCGCGCCCGCGGCTAGAGCTCCGCAGATCGCAGCTTCAGGATGTAACAGTCCGCGGACCAGTGATCGGAGCACTTCCTTCTGGTGACGCCGGCCCGCTCCGCAATGAAAAGTCCACGCTGCGCCCGCTGCTGAAACTCCGGGCCCGACTCCGGGAAAGGCCGCTCTAATCCATGGTGTTAGGCCGCGAGGGAGGCGACATGGAAAAAGTCGCCTCCCCGTGAAGGAGGCGACCAAAACGTTTCCCCCCTATCCCCCCCTCACCACCCCCCACACAAGACACACCGAGAGACACTAAAACAAACATTTGGACACTAAAAAACCCAAAATAAGTAGAAATAACGAACACGCTGCTGGTAGGGCAGCTGTCTCTCAGCGCCCCCACCGACCAACGCCTTGTATCAAGGCTGCGATACGATCTAGAGCTGATTACTCTGTGTGCCTTCCCACCAATAACATGCAATCTGGTTTGCCAACAGCTTCCACTTGCTGATGATTGGGAGCAGGCAATTTTCTATATGGTTGATTAGGTGCATGCTGTCTGGACCTACCGGTAACATTTAAATTTTTCCATCTGCCACAATAAAGATTCTGAAATAAAGGTACCTGTACGTGTGCCATCAGAAAGTCTGCCACCAAATATTTACTACTTTCCAGAAAATTGACAACTATGTTCCCCTGGCATACACATCTTTGGTGACTTAAGTAAGTTTATTGGCCAAGTATTCACATACAAGGAATTTGTCTTGGTGCTCCGCCCACAAGTAACAACATGGCATAGTGACAGTTACGAATGTCATGTTACTTGTGGGCGGAGCACCAAGACAAATTCCTTGTATGTCAATACTTGGCCAATAAACTTACTTACAATATTTTATCAGATTGAAGACACGAGAGACTGCGGATGCTAGAATCCTGCGCAAAAATACAAGCTGGTCTAGGGACTCAGTGGGTGAGGCAACACTGGGGGGAATGGATAGAACACATTTCAAATCAGGATCCATCATCAGACTGCCTTCATTACCAGACTGAAATTTGTTGTGACAGTGCCTTTGGTAGTGGCTCTCAATAGTATAAATGTTTGGTACTCATACTAGATTTAGTGTGGCCGTCCCTTGGGCAGTCACAGTGGTGCAGCGGTAGAGTAGCTGCCTTACAGCGACTTCAGGGTTCGATCCCGATTAAGGGTGCTGTCTGTACGGAGTTTGTACGTTCTCCCCGTGACCTGCGTGGGTTTTCTCCGAGATCTTCGGTTTCCTCCCACATTCCAGAGACGTACAGGTTTGTCTGTTAATTGGCTTGGTAAATTAAAAAATAGTCCCTAGTGGGTGTAGGATCGTGTTAATGTGTGGAGATCGTTGATTGGCGCGGATCCGGTGGGCCGAAGGGCCTGTTTCTGTGCTGTATCTCTACGCTAAAAAGCAATTAAAAAACATACTTGTGAAACCAGTGCTGAGGTAAGTTCACTGCCTTAATCAGGGTGGATATCTCTCAATACACATTTTAAATAGGTGAACTGGGTAATAATCAGAGATGAGAACACCAAGGAAATTTAAAGTAAGTCTTTGCATTATTCAGAGCAAACTCATTAACTTGACATGTTCCTGGCACATTTCCCTTTGAGAGATCCTTCCTGCTTCTTTTGACTTGAGTTCATGACTCTCCCAACTTGCTGTCTTAACTAGCTATAATTATTTTTCTTTGAAATTGCCAACTCACGCAAATGAAGTTCTGACCACAAGAAGCAAGGCACTAAAAATCCCATTCAAACTTCTTGAAACCTTTCCTACTTAAACTTGGTTATCATCATTAGTTTTCGACTACTGTGTTCTCTTCTGTCAAATTGCTCAAATAACGTTTGTTTTATTTCATTTCTGTTATTTTATATTTTTATTCAAATAAATAAAGACTCATTATATGAAATCATTTGAAGGATTCCCCAGGGTATATTTTAAGAATAATTGTAAGACATGTACAACATTTTAAGAACTGGCACTAATTCTGTTTGAAAGGTTAAGTTTTGAGAATATGTTAAATTCCTCAGGTCAGATTGTTTATCTCATAAGATCCACGTGCAGCCGCTGGCAAATGTGAAAAGGCACAACCTAAAAAATATGAAAATCAAATACTAATGATTTTAAAGAGAAATTTCACAGAGGAAGTGGTTGGAGTGTGATGTGGTTGGGGTATGATGGTGAAGGGAGGAGAGAAGGAGGGGTGACACGAAAAAAGACCAAGTTTAGAATGGGCTAAAAGTCACCACAGGACATTTGTCAAGAATGAAGCTTTGGAATAAGACAAATAAAAATGTAGAGACTTCCACAATGTTGAAATGATAGCTTACGAGTTCTGCCCTTATGCAAAAAACAAACTGCTGGAGGAATTCATTGAGTCAGGTAGCATTTGTGGAGGGAAATGGAGACACAGTGCTTTGAATTGGGACATGTGTCATCTCTTTCCCTCCATGGATGCTGCCTGACACATTGTGTTCCTCCAGCAGTTTTTTTCCTTAAGTGCAGAACACCTGAGCTGTCATTTCAACATTGTGTTGTTCCTGCTTGAGAATCCAGCATCTGCAGTTTCTAGTGTCCCCAGAGTTCTGTCACGTAATGTGCCAGCTCTATGGTTATAATTTATTTGACACGGTAATTGTCTGATTGATGATGCCGTTCATCACATCATCACGGTGCGTTATCATCAGCAAATATGATTGGTAGTATCTTTGGGATCATTTCTTGTATCATTTCCTTCATTGGACTGTTTAGCATTACATTTAGTTGCTTCTGAAGAATATCTAGCAAAACAGGTAGTGAGCCTTGAACAAGTTTTGGCTTTGGAGATCTGGGAAAATAATCCTGAGATGGGAAGTGGAGATTGTTGTTAAGAGTTTGTGGGATTATAATGGATATTTGTTGATCGTCTGCCTCCTGACATAGACAATGTGAACGTGAAGCAGAGTGAAACTCACTGGCAAAGAGTAATGACATTTTTGAGTTTTGCACAAATGCAGGAAGCAGCACCAATAGAGTTGTTGATGTATTGGAATAAGATGTAATGAGAGAGCCCAAATAGAACTAAAACAAAAACTGTTCACGGTATTCCACAAAAAAGACAGGTGTTGCTAGGGCGCATCTGAATTTGTGTAGTTCACAGATGGCGACCGGATGACGACAGATGGCGCAATGGGCTAAGTGTTGGGCTGGCGACCAGAAGGTAGCCGGTTCGAATCCCGCTTGGAGTGCATACTGTCGTTGTGTCCTTGGGGCAAGACACTTCACCCACCTTTGCTTGTGTGTGAATGTAATGTAATTATATGAAGCACTTTGGGGTCAATGCAAGTTGACTAAAAATGTGCTATATAAATAAGATGATTATTATTATTATAGTTATACCTTTGATCTGGAGATTGTGAGCGGAACTGAAGGGGAAATTGTTCAGTGTTAGTGCAGCAGAATGCATGACTACAGAGCTGGTGGAGGAGAGAGAATTTCAGATAGCTGGATTTTGAGGATTTGTCCCTGGACAGTTGGGACCTGTGCAAGAAGTATGGGTTGCACTTAAACTGGAGGGGGCACCAATATCATTGTACAGAGAGGTTTGCTAGTGCTCGTTTAGAAAGAGTGGTGTGTGTTCAGAATACTCTACTGGTGATGTGGTAGAAGCAGATATCATGGTTTAAGAGGAATATAGACAGGCACATGAACAGGCAGGGAATAATGGGGTACAGATCATGTGCAGCAGATGGGATTATAGTAAATTGGCATCTCAGTCGCTGCAAACATCGTGGCTCAAGGGCCTGATCCTGTGCAGTACTATTCTATGTTCTTTGTTCGATGCAAGAATGGATTTAATCAGGAGAATGAATGTATGGATGGAGGGGAATTGATTTGTCCTCTGTGCAATTAAGAACAAAAAATCTCTCAAACCATAGAGGTGTAGATAAACTTTACAGCCACGATAAATGTTAGGACCAGTGAATTGGAGACTATCAAATGGAGGAGGACATCAGATGTGGCACAGGTGCTTATACAAATTCCATAGCTTACTTTACTATAATCCCCAAGAGTGTCTTGAGGAAAGCCAGGCTCGTTATCTTACATTGGAGCAAGACTTCATCTCTGTTAAATTCAGTTTCTTCAAATGTGATCTCTAAAGCATCTTCAGCAATTATGCACACTGCCAGGTTGAAGAGGTTGCCTGCAGATTGGACTTTACTGCTGCACTTCCAATGATTTCCATGTGTGAGCATGTCATATGTGTGAGCATTTCCAGAACAAAGGGTCACAGTTTAAGGATAAGGGGGAAATCTTTTAGGACCGAGATGAGAAAAACATTTTTCACACAGAGAGTGCTGAATCTCTGCAATTCTCTGCCACAGAATGTAGTTGAGGCCAGTTCATTGGCTATATTTAAGAGGGAGTTAGATGTGGCCCTTGTGGCTAAAGGGATCAGGGGGTATGGAGAGAAGGCAGGTACAGGATACTGAGTTGGATGATCAGCCATGATCATATTGAATGGCGGTGAGGGGCTGAATGGCCTACTCCTGCACCTATTTTCTATGTTTCTATGTCTATGTCTCTATATGCACCAAGCATTGCAGCAGAATTCCCTCTTGCATTTAGTGACAGGAATTACAACACAGTGAAACCCACATTCATTGATTTCTATACGCGGCAAGAATCATTGTCTAGTTCCTACAGCAAGAATTTAAAAATACAATGATTCAGAATTAATTTATCTCTTAACTTGAAAAATATCATTTTGAAAAGGCTGACAATAACACTTGAAACATCTTGCTATAATTCACTTACTTTAGAATAAAGTCACAAATAATATTACATTAATTTCATATAAATTGACCTTACAAAAGTGCTTTACAGTCTGTTAAATTAAAAAATGTCTGTTAAAAACCCTTTACAGTCTGTTAAATTTGAGGCAACTTTCATTGTTCATACTCAAGTAGCCAGAGCTGCTAAGTATGCGGTGGGCAGGCTGTGTGGTAGTTATAGTCACCCAGTCGATGACAGCAGTAAATTCCAAGCAAATGACATTTTGACACAGGAGAAATTTTGATTTAATTGTCATGCATTTGATTTCATTTGTCTTTGAGACAAACATATCAGTGAAGAATGCACAATATAAATCGCACCGCCTAATATCTATACGTGTGCAGGTCGGTGGTGAAAGTAAGGTGGGAATTTTTGGAAAGAATTCCCGTTTCCTGCATATTCAATAAATTGTACACTTATTTTTTTAAACCATCTTGCTATCCAATGTCTGCCAGGCAGACTGACTATTGTATTGGTAAAAGTCAGGTGTTTGATGTGGGGAGAGATAGCATGCTCCTGCTCCTGTGATTACAATGGAGAGATTGTGGATATAGCAAAGGATAAAACAGTGCAAACAATTCTGTGAAGAGACGTAGACAAATAATTTAAATAATAAAGGCAAAACCTCTGAAGTTCAAAGGCATATTTAGGAAATCAGGAAGTCCACCATCCTGCAAGGAGTGATTCATATACAGAAAGCTTACTAGACTGAGAGGTCCCAGGTCTTCTTGGTGAATAAATCTGTCAGCATCAGGCATCTAGGATGCAGAACCCACAGAAACTATTGAACTAAAGTAAGCCTTGAATACATGGATAATTGCCAAGAAACATTTCCATACGTCTACTTTGGGCTATCCACAGTTGAAGATCAATTTAATTTTTTTTAAGGTTCCCTCCTGGATTGTACTGCATATGGTAACAGGAAGGAATGGTAAGGTGTCACCATAGAATGCAACATAGACCTGATTTTAGCATTTTGCCAGGGTTCTGGCACCAACATTGAGTATCGCCCAGTTTTAATGTTAAGTCCAGTTGACAGGCTTTCTGTGTTTCCCCATCGCTTCCATTCTCTACTCTCTCATTGAGGACACTTGGGAATTCCAGAATATTGAATTTATTTAAAGCCCATTTCTATTTCCTGACTTTTAAAAATGTAATAGTCTTTCCATTTTTATTTCCTTTCTCTTTTTTATATGTTTTTTCCTAATATTCCCTTTTATCACCTTCTATTAATAGTAATGTATTTCAGTACATTTCATCTTCCAGACCTGCATAAAATGTCAGCAGATCCATTGTCTTCATCAATACAGATTGACCTGCCCCTGGTTTCTAGCAACTCGTGTTTTCCCTCACCTATAAAATGTGATTCAAAATGCAGATAATTTTGATTTAAATGAAGCTTTTCCAGTTTAGCCATACTGCTAATAATTGATTTGCTCTTTGCTTTAGGCAGCCTACTCCGAAATGATTTTCCATTCATCAGCTGAGGGCCAAACACTCAACATGTTACCAACATCTTTGAAGAAAGGTGAACCGTCAGTTAATGCTGCAAGTAATATTTTTTGTCCTTTTAAAAATGCCATTGTGGAGGAGCTCATTTGAGCTGATCTGATTATGATTTGAGTCTGACTCACAAGTTCATGCTAAACGCAGACTTGGGCTTGATTCCAATGATGAGATTCCCACAATAAGGGATTCAACAGAAAAAGCACACAAAATCCATTTACTGTGACCTCATTGACGGCATTAAATGGTGAAGTAAAGTAGCATTGAAAGTCAATTGGATACAACCATCAATTTTTGATAAGATTATATGGCCAACTGGTTTCTTTCACATCTTCCTTCACCCAATGTTACATTTTCAGTTGGAGAAGAACCCTTGAATATCGTGAAATTATTTCACATTTATCAGCTTTTCAATTGAAAAAGCTTGAGGAGTATAAAGAATGTAAAAAGAATCTTAAGAAAGAAATTAGAAAAGCTAAAAGAAGATATGAGGTTGCTTTGGCAAGTAAGGTAAAAGTAAATCCGAAGGGTTTCTACCGCTATATTAATAGCAAAAGGATAACGAGGGATAACATTGGTCCATTAGAGAGTCAGAGTGGACAACTATCTGCAGAGCCAAAAGAGATGGGGGAGATATTGAACAGTTTCTTTTCTTCGGTATTCACCAAGGAGAAGGATATTGAATTATGTGAGGTAAGGGAAACAAGTAGAGTAGCTATGGAAACTATGAGGATCAAAGAAGAGGAAGTACTGACACTTTTGAGAAATATAAAAGTGGATAAGTCTCCAGGTCCGGACAGGATATTCCCTAGGACATTGAGGGAAGTTAGTGTAGAAATAGCAGGGGCTATGGCAGAAATATTTCAAATGTCATTAGAAACGGGAATAGTGCCGGAGGATTGGCGTACTGCGCATGTTGTTCCATTGTTTAAAAAGGGGTCTAAGAGTAAACCTAGCAATTATAGACCTGTTAGTTTGACATCAGTGGTGGGCAAATTAATGGAAAGAATACTTAGAGATAATATATATAGCATCTGGATAAACAGGGTCTGATTAGGAAGAGTCAACATGGATTTGTGCCTGGAAGGTCTTGTTTAACTAATCTTCTTGAATTTTTTGAAGATGTTACTCGGGAAATTGATGAGGGTAACGCAGTGGATGTTGTGTATATGGACTTCAGTAAGGCCTTTGACAAGGTTCCTCATGGAAGGTTGGTTAAGAAGGTTCAATGGTTGGGTATTAATGGTGGAGTAGCAAGATGGATTCAACAGTGGCTGAATGGGAGATGCCAGAGAGTAATGGTGGATGGTTGTTTGTCAGGTTGGAGGCCAGTGACGAGTGGGGTGCCACAGGGATCTGTGTTGGGTCCACTGTTGTTTGTCATGTACATCAATGATCTGGATGATGGTGTGGTAAATTGGATTAGTAAGTATGCAGATGATACTAAGATAGGTGGGGTTGCGGGTAATGAAGTAGAGTTTCAAAGTCTACAGAGAGATTTATGCCAGTTGGAAGAGTGGGCTGAAAGATGGCAGATGGAGTTTAATGCTGATAAGTGTGAGGTGCTACATCTTGGCAGGACAAATCAAAATAGGACGTACATGGTAAATGGTAGGGAATTGAAGAATGCAGGTGAACAGAGGGATCTGGGAATAACTGTGCACAGTTCCCTGAAAGTGGAATCTCATGTAGATAGGGTGGTAAAGAAAGCTTTTGGTGTGCTGGCTTTTATAAAT
Source organism: Leucoraja erinaceus (assembly GCF_028641065.1). Taxonomy (NCBI): domain Eukaryota; kingdom Metazoa; phylum Chordata; class Chondrichthyes; order Rajiformes; family Rajidae; genus Leucoraja; species Leucoraja erinaceus. The sequence goes on from NC_073385.1 coordinate 30,075,811, forward strand.
CAGAGCATTGAGTATAGAAGTTGGGATGTAATGTTAAAATTGTACAAGGCATTGGTGAGGCCAATTCTGGAGTATGGTGTACAATTGTGGTCGCCTAATTATAGGAAGGATGTCAACAAAATAGAGAGAGTACAGAGGAGATTTACTAGAATGTTGCCTGGGTTTCAGCAACTAAGTTACAGAGAAAGGTTGAACAGGTTAGGGCTTTATTCTTTGGAGCGCAGAAGGTTAAGGGGGGACTTGATAGAGGTTTTTTAAATGATGAGAGGGATAGACAGAGTTGACGTGGAAAAGCTTTTCCCACTGAGAGTAGGGAAGATTCAAACAAGGGGGCATGACATGAGAATTAAGGGACTGAAGTTTAGGGGTAACATGAGGGGGAACTTCTTTACTCAGAGAGTGGTAGCTGTGTGGAATGAGCTTCCAGTGAAGGTGGTGGAGGCAGGTTCGTTTTTATCATTTAAAAATAAATTGGATAGTTATATGGATGGGAAGGAAATGGAGGGTTATGGTCTGAGCGCAGGTATATGGGACTAGGGGAGATTATGTGTTCGGCACGGACTAGAAGGGTCGAGATGGCCTGTTTCCGTGCTGTAATTGTTATATGGTTATATGGTTATATGGTTAAACAAAACTCCTGTAGTCCATGTGGGAGATTTTGATGTAAACAAGATGAGAGATTTTGTGCTCTTCCATATTGATAGAAGTAATTAACGTGCCCCTTAATTCAGGATAAAGGCATCTTTATTCACAAGCATCACGCAATCACATTCACAATAATACTTTATTAGCCAAGTATGTTTTGCAACATACGAGGAATTTCATTTGCCAAGTCAGTCATACAAATAAAAAGCAACAGAACACACAAAACACATTTTAACATAAAAATCCACCACAGTGGCTCCACATTCCTCACTGTGATGGAAGGCAAAAAAAAGTTCAATCTCTTCCCTTAGCTATCCCGCGGTCGGGGGCCTCGAGCCCTCTGTTGATGGGACGATCTTCACTTCCATTTTGGGCCCTCCAATCGGGGCGATCCAGCTCCTGCATCGGGGGGATGTCAGCTCCCCCACACCGGGCGATCGAACCCTGCATCGAGGCTGGTCGAGCCTCCCGACTAGCCTCTCCCGAGACTGCGAGCTCTTGATGGTAAGTCCGCAGGCCACGGTTGGATCAATCCTAGGCAAGGCATCGGATCCGATATTAAGTCCACGTCCCGCGATGGGGCCCAAGGTCAGTCCGAGGAGGCCTCCAGCTCCATCGATGATAGGCCGTAAAGCGACTGGAGACGCGACCCAGAAACATCGCATCTCCGGCAAGGTAAGAAACGGAAAAAAAAGTTTCCCCCTCCAACCCCCCCACACATAAAACAAACCGGAGAACATTTAAGCAAACTTATAACACACACTAAAAATTAAAAAAAAGACGAAAAAAAACAAACAGACTGTTAGCGGGGCTGCCAATTGTTCAGCGCCCCTGGTGGTAAATGTATGACTCTATTTTTTGCACAAAGTCCGCGAGCATTGCCACTTTTCATTTCACTGCACATTTCGTATGTGTATGTGACGAATAAACTTGACTTGACTTGACTTGACTTCTTCATTTTAAAAGGATCAGAACTGAATGTTGAGGTCTCCTATGTCATGTTCAATTTATTGTAACTTCAACACAAAGTGCATTTAGATTCAGACTTAAAACAGTGTTAATTGAAATTGATTAAAAGATACAGAATGGAAATTTAACCTACAAACCCGAGCGTCTTTAGGATATGGGCGAAAACTGAAGCACTCGGAGGAAACCGACATGTGCAAACTCCACGCAGACATCCCAGGTCATGATTGAACTGTGTCTCTGGCATTGTGAGGCACCAGCTCTACCAGCTGTGTTTATTGAGGGTAATTGGCACCAAAAAAAGGAGAGAAATTAAAAGTGTCGGCAATGTGCATTGCTAATCAAGGTTCTTCAGAGCTATCCATTTGTCAGCATGAAAATTTTCAAATGCCAGATATTGAATGCTTTAAAATTTGTTTCTTTTGGTTCTACCCCATTTTTAGCCAATTAAAGTCATAGAGAGCTGTACAGCACAGAAACAGGTCCTTTGGTCCACCCTGTCCATGCATACTTGGCATACTGGGCTGGTCCCAAACACATTCCTTATATCTGTCCACATGTCTTTTAAACGTTGGAATTCTACCAGCTTTTAAAGCTTTCCACATATGGATTAACACCCCCCCCCCCCCCCCCCGGAGTGAAAACAATCGTCCCAGAGGCCCTTAAATATTTCCACTCTCATCTGCACTCTCTAGTTTTAGTTTAAGTTACATGAGATAAATGGAAACTGGCCAAATCCAACATCATTTCCCATGTTAGCCATTCGCAAGTCTTTCTAATTGATACCACCAATTAATGCTGAATAATACCTCAGTTTATCGAATATACTTGTCATTACAAATAAGATAGATATTAACCTATTAAACTTTATTTAGCACAGTTATCATCATAATAAATGGGAATATTTCACACACAGTCAGTAGGCTAGAAAGGAGAGGATTACTCGGTGGAAGCGGGGCTCTGTTTCAGCCTTGCTGAAGAGGTAATAAATTATGAATTCCAGAAGCTCGAAAGTGATGCAACCATTTGCAAAAGATGTGGGAATGCAGGCTCAGGACAATTGAGTGTGACAATAAACCTTGAATTCAAAAAACGAAATTATTGAAGTGAAATTGGATATGTGCATAGTGATGTGTGATGTATTGCCACCTTGGAATACCTTGCCTGGGCCAAGGCTGACATAACGGTTTTGCAAGAGCCTGGGCTGCCACATTTATTGGAGGTGGTCACAATTGAAGTCCCAAGGGTTGTCAGGATGGTTAGGGGGCAACAACTGTCATACTTCCCAGTTGGATATCCTGCTGTGAGGAGGCAATATCTTCATCACTGAAGTCAAAGGTGTGGTTGGCAGGGTCTCCTTGCGACTGGCTGTCCTCCAGCAGCTCCCACTGCTGCTGACGACGTCCCACCTGGTATCTCTGGCTGGGGATTTCAGCTGCATCAATATGGCTGGACGATCCGGCAATGCCGACAGCAGACTGGTCAGCATCTCTACACACCAGATAGAAACTGCTAGAGATGCCAAGCTGTGTAACGCCTTCAGCCACCCTGCAGATGGAGGACAGCAGCAATTCACCTGGTTGAGACTGGACGGTTTAGCCTTGTCCCAGAAAGACTTCCTCTGTGTCAAAAACATGTAAGAGTCAAGAGAGTTTTATTGTCATGTGTCCCAGATAGGGCAATGACATTCTTACTTGCTGCAGCACAACAGAATATGTAAAGATAGTACAAAACAGAAGATAAAAGTTCAGTGTGTCCATAGACCATATATACACAATAAATAAACAGATATAGTGCAATAATAAAAATAGACTATTATCCAGGTCCTCTAGATGCATAAAATATTGGCTATGGAAATGGCTGCACTCTTCATAAGTTTCTTCATAAGAAACCAGCAGCAACAGTCCTGCAAAGACAACTCGTAGCATGTAGACTTTGCTGTTTACCAAGTATTCTTTCAAGCCAAGCATTAATAGGAGCTGCCAAGATATTGCTGCACTTTCTTACGTTTGCCTATTTCAGGTTCAGTACTGAGATACTGCCCATCCTTGTGGCTAGGAAATCAGGAAAACAATACACCCATGCTCCTGCACTCTTGATCTACCACGAGGTGCTTTGTTTTACAGAGACATGGCTCACCCCTGCTGAACCCGACTGTGCCATACAACCTAAGGGTTTCTGAATTCACCAAAGGACCGCAAGATGTCCTCAGACAAGGTGGAGGTGTTGGCTCCCTAATTAATTCCTCATGGTGCACACATGTGGCAGTTCTGGCATGCTCCTACTCCCGAGATCTGGAATATCGAAAGGTCCAGGGCTGTCCCGATTACTTGCCACAAGAATTCACTGCAGCTATCCTGTCCGCAATCTACAACCCACCCCGTGCTGATGTGGCTACCAATAGCCTTGAAGCCTCCAAGGGCTTGTTCATAATAGCTGAAGACTTTAACTAGGCCAACCTCAAGGGTGTGCTACAAAAGTATTCCCATCTCCCTCCTCTCCTGCCCCACCAGAGGCCCAACACCCTTGACCACTGCTACACAACCACATCCTGACTGCAATTCGGAAAATTGGACAGCCAGATTGTGCTGCTTCTCCCTGCTTGCAAACAGACACAGAAGCTTAAGATCCAGTTCAATATAGTGCAGTGCCAGTCCAAAGAAACAGATGTGTTTTCTGTTCCAATGTCCCAAAGAAGACAATAAGTGTTCACCAACTAAAACCATGGATAGACCCACAGCAATGAAATCAAACGACCCAGAAATAATAATAATAATAATAATTAATTTTATTTTCGGGCGCCTTTCAAATCTCAAGGACACCTTACAAAGATTAACAGAAGAGAAAAAAACATATAGTCGGAGAAAAATAAATAATAAGGACATCATCAATATACAAATTAAAGATAGAAATCGCTCCAAAGACACAAAATCAAAAAACACAATGTGAAGAGAGAGCAGCGGCAGCTAAAGCGCGCCAGCGTCCACTCTCCCTTCCGACAACCATCTTGGACACAGACTAACATAGTAACTACATACAAAAAAATCATCCCCCCCACAATCGTTACCACTGTGGGGGAAGACACAAAGTCCAGTCCCCAACCCCAGTTCTCCCAGAAGTCAGGCCTATTTGAGGCCACCGCTATTGCCTCTACGGAGGCCCGATGTTCCTGGCCGTTCCGGCCGGGTGGAGTTGCCCCGGCGTCGGGAGAGTCCTCACAGTGGCTGGGCCACCTGGAACGGCCGCTTCCTAGCAGGGGATTGTCGGCTTCCGAAGCCGACAGGGACGCACCGGGTTGGAGCTCCCAGGCTCCCAATGTTAAAGACGGTGCCGCCCGCTCCGCTCCGCAGACCCGCAGCCCGGAGGTGTTGAACTCGGCGGTCACAGCTCCAGCGCGTCAATCCAGCGCGGCGACCCAGGCAAGGCATCGCCCGCTCCGCACCACGATAGCGCTCCAGCACTGTGCCGCCACCAAAGCCGAGGTGCTGGGCGGTCTCGGCCAGGAAACGGCGCTCCAAGCCCGCTGGTAGGCCACGAAGACGGGCAGCCCGGAGAAAAAGCTGCCTCACCGACCAGGTAGGGACCTAGAAGTAAGATTACCTCCTTCCCCCCACATTAAGAAGTCCATTTCTCCTACAAACGAAAGACAAGAGTTACTAAAAAACTGGGAAAAAAATGGTTTAAACGGTTAGCAGCCGTTCCCCAAGATGGCTCCTCCTCCCGCAGAAAGCTATAAGAAATCTATTTACAACCTATCAACGAAGCTAAGAGGACATTCCAGACCACGCTATACCACAAGATAACCACGGGGCCACTCATTATGTTGTGGCAAAGCTTGCACTTTATAATGGGCTGCAGAGTGAAATTGGGCAGTATCTCTGACAACAACGTGTCTCTTCCCACAAGCTCAATGCATTCAATGCTCATTTTCAACAGAAGGTTAGTGGAATAACATCATCTGCCCCAAAATCTTAGGGTGTGCCTACACCCTCCAACAGCCTAGGGTGTGCCTGCACCTAGTCACCATATCAGATATATAAAGCTGCCTTCCTGAGAATGAATCCCTAGAAAGCAACTGGCCCGATGGAGTCCCCGACCATGTTGTCACGATCTGCATGGACCAGCTGGCCAGTGTATTTGCGGACATCTTTAAATTCTCTCTACTCCATTATGAGATTTCCACCTTTTAAGACGACACTATCATCCTGGTGCCAAGTAAAATTAAGGTAACAGGCCTTAATGACTACTGTCCAGGTACTCTGACATCCACCATCATGAAGTGCATCAAGAGCCTGGTCATGTCGCACATTAACTCCAGCCTCTCAGACAGCCTCCATCCATTACAGATTGCCCACCATCACAACAGTCCATTGCAAATGGCATCTTCCTGGCATCTCCCAGATTCATCACTGGAACCTCTACATAACAAGTACCCCCACATCAAATTCCTGTTTATTGACTATTCAGCACCATAATCCCAACAAAATTCAAGGACGTAGGAGTCAGCACCCCCCTCTGCCACTGGATCATTGACTTTCTGCCCCATCAACCACAATCAGTGAACCTAGGTGACAAAACATCCTCCACAGTAATTTTAAAACCAGTGCCCCGGAAGGGTGCTTTCTCAGCCCTATACTCCCTATGAACTCACAACTGTGTGGCCAAATTCTGCCATAACTCAATTTTATTAATTAACAGATGACACCATCATAGTGGGCCAGATCTTGAACAATGATGGAGATGAGATAGAGAACTTAGTAAAATGGTGTCAGAACAACAAGTCTTTCTCTCATTGTCGTTTTTTTATTTTTTGTCTCGTTTGTATGTAGCTTTTATTATTTTTTAAACTGGGTAAGTGTGTGGGGGGCGGGGGGTGGGGAAACTTTTTTAAATCTTTCCCCTGCACGGAGAACCCAACCTTTTCTCTGTCGGGTCTCCGTTGTCGTTGGGGCCGAGTACCGTGGAGCGGCCTCCGACCGGAACGACCTGGGGCTCCAGTCGCCGAGCTGCGGACTTACCCACCATCGTGGAGCTGGCCGAGTTCGGAGCGGGAGGAGCTGTGGTTGCGCGCTGCTGCGGCCCGACCCAGGAGATTCGGGGGCTCCAGCCGCCGGCCCGGTGGACGGTGACACCGGGAGCCCGCGGGTCCCTGCTGGGAGACCGCTTTTCGGGGCTTCCGCAACGGCGACTTCTCCTGCCCGAATTGCGGGGTTGAGGATGACCTGGAGCGGGGCCTTACGTCGCCCGGCGCAGCTTTAAATGGCTGCGGGACTTGTTAGCACATGCCAGGGGCTCCAACATCAAGAACCGGAGCGCAGCCTTGCATCACTCGGCGCGGCTTTATAATTGCCACGTGACTTATTTACCATCGCCCGCCGGGGAGGAGAACGAGGAGAATGAGGAGTGCAGGGGAGAGATAAGACTTTGCCTTCCATCACAGTGAGGAGGAGATTCACTGTGATGGATGTTCGTGTAAATTGTGTTGTGCCTTGATACTTCTTGTTTGTATGACTGCATAAACCAAATTGTATTGTAGAGTTAGAAATGGTGACATTTATTCATAGGAACGTAAAAGCTTTTGACCAAGAATTTGCTCTGGGACAATCGCACTGATGGTCAAACACGCACAGTAAAGCCTCAACTTCTTCAGGAGACTAAGGAAGTTCAGCATGTGTACAATGACTCACCAGCTTCTACAGATGCACTATAGGATGGAACCTATCTGGATGCATCACAGCTAGTTGTGGCAACTGCTTTGCCCATGACTGCAAGAAATTGCAGAGTTGTGGATGTAGCCCAGACCTTCATGCAAACCAGGCTTCCTCACACCAACTCCACCTATACCATGCTGCCTTGGGAACCCAGTCAACATGATCATGGACTTTTTTCACCCTGGTCATTCCCTCGTTTCCAACCAGGCAAAAGACATAAGAAATCAAAGCATGCGCCTTCAGCTTCTTCCCTGCTGTTATCACAATACCGAACAGTCCTCTCATATGCTGGGTGTCATCCCGATCTTCCAACCTACCATATTGTGGACCTTGGATATTTTCCTCAAACTGTGATGCTATGATGTTGTTACACTTCATTCTGCACTCTGGTATTTTTCTCTTTGCTCCACTTGTTGCACGTGTAAGGTTTGATCATATTCATGTACAGTATAATTTGATTGGATAGCATGCAAACAAATGCTTTTCACTGTTTCTCAGTACATGTGACAATAATAAACTAATTCCACTGTCACCAGTGAAGGCAGAAAATCTGATTGTCATGGCAGTAGCAAAATACCATGTTAGTATCTGAACTAATGAGGCGCAGGAGCTCTTTGAAGCTGTTTACTGTGGCCATTCAAATTCCCTTAATGGAGCTCAAAGAGCCTTCTCCAAATAAATTGTTGATTTTGTCAAGGAAGGTTTTGAAGACTACATGAGGTTTAGACCTGATTGGATGATGTTGTCCATTAGATAGTAGAATGAATTTGACGTGTAATAGTTCAAGTTCTTGGTAACTTTAAAAGCATCTGGCATGGACATAAGTGGTCTTGTTCCAGACGTGGTGGTCCTGCCAAGATCTGCTGCCCTGACCTGGAATATCAGACAGTGAAGAGTGGTCGCTACTACCCGCTGCAGGAATTTACTTTGGCTATCCTGACATCAGTCTACATTCCACCTCATGCAGGTGCTAACTTTGCAACTTAGGAACAACATACCATTATCCACAGCCTTGAAACAAATTACTCCAAGGCCTTGTTCATAATAATCAGAGTGTGTTACCAAAATTATACCAGCACAGACTCTGAAACATCCTCGACCACTGTTACGCAACCTAAGACACCCAAAAACATCTCCCAATTGCATTTTGATACATCGGACCACCTGTTTGTGCTTCTACTCCCTGTTTACAAGCAGAAACTGAAGCAGGAGGATTTGGTATAGTAGAAACAAGGAACTAAAAATGCCGGTTTACAAAAGAAAAGTGCTGGAGTAACTCAGCAAGTCGGGCAGCATTCTGAGAAAACATGGGTAGATGACGTTTGGGGTCAAAACCTTATTGCCTACTGATTGTAGAGGGTGGGGGAAGAAGAAAGCTGGAAGAGAGGAAAGGCAGGACAACATGCGGCAGGTAATAGGTAAACACAGGTGAGGAGAGATTTTGATAAGCAGATAGTTGGACAAAGGCCAGAGATGGGAAAGAAGGTGTGAGACAAAAAGGATTAAAGAATTAAGAATTGTGCAAAAACTGAGGAAGGAATGTGGGTGGAACAGTCTCCACTCTAGGTCCCCAAGCTAGAGTCCTGAGGCAATCACATGGACATCCATTGATTGTGGTAAAGCCGTCATGGTACAAAGTGAAGTTGGGCAGCATCGCCAGCAACAACGCATTCCTCAATGACGAGCACAATGTAGCCAATAGTATTTTTTGCTAGCAGTAACAAAAATTAATTTTTAGCTCGTAAGAACTTTGCACACTCAGAAGGTTAGTAGTGTTTTTAAACAAGAAATTGAGTTAATGCTTAAGGGCCTTTCAGTTGAGTTAATGCCCTTTCACCCTGAACTCTGTGCAGGCAGTTGGTCGTAGGAATCTCATCTAGAGTGGAATCGTTTTTCCTCACCTCGCTTCTCCAACGCCACAGACCACCGAATCTTTGAATGCGGAATCAGCAGAAGGGGCAGCAGTTATTGCTGTTCCCTAGCTGCGCTGTACAAGGTGGTGTCAGGTGGCCTACTTGGGCCGTTGTGCTCCATGTGGTGAAGGAGGTACCACTGGGCTCAGAGTGACAGGGCTCCAGGATTCTGACCTACGCCTAGGCAGTGATGTTAATGGGGACAGATCCTTACTTCGTTAGAGCAGAGAACTATCCACTATTAACCCCCCCCCCCCTCCCCACCACCTCCAGAATGGTCTGTTATAACAAAGGTTTACTATATTGCACTAATGATAACTTTTGTGGTAAAATATTTCTTGATTATCACGTCTCACTAAGTTTTAGTGCAGCAAACGGTTGTAGATATTTGTATGCCTGTCAGTTTTCAGCCAAAAGTTTTTTTTTAATCTGCGGTCTGACAATGGATTTGCTAATATTTATATTTATAAATACCAAACACTTAATTATTTTTGATCTGGTTAACCTAAGATGTCAAATGTACCAAGAATTTAATTTTCCTAATGGATGAATTCCAGTTATACTTTGCAATTAAATATTAAACTTGCTTTGTAAAAAATATTCAATGATCCTTAATGCCTATGGGGAAAGTTATGTCATTTCATATGACAATGCTCTCATGGAAGTGTGATTTGATTTTGTTTTATATATGATATATTTTTATGTTTGGACAGCTTAGTCATGAAAGATGTCTTTGATAAATTCTCCACCTTGTTTCTCAGATGCAATAGATTACATTTTTCGCCAAAATTTGTTCAGATTTCTTTCTACCACTTGAAATCAGCTATCCCATATTAAAAATGAAAAGGAAAACTCTGCCCTAATTAGTTTCAGATGTAAGCAATTACGTGATTGGGTCCTATCTGGGGTGTATTATGACAGGAGCAATGAGACACCTAAAAACGTCACCTCAAGTTGATAATTGAATTACGTTTGAAATTTATCACACCATGAATAGTTTATGATTGGTAAACAAAAACCAGCTGTGAAAACTTGTCACAAGAGGAATGACGTACAAGAGTATAACAACAAGGCCATTAGAACCTAAGCTAGACGCAAAATACTGGAGTAACTCAGCGGGACAGGCAACATCTCTGGGGAGAAGGAATGGGTGACGTTTCGGGTCGAGACCCTTCTTCAGACTGATGTCAGGGGAGTGGGTGGGACAAAGATAAAATGTAGTCGGAGGCAGTAAGACTGCTGGGAGCCTGCGCTTGGTCTCGCCGATGTACTGAAGTTGACACGTGGAAGAGAGGATACAGCAGATGAGGTTGGAGGAGGTGCAAGTGAACCTCTGTCTCACCTGGAAAGACTGTTTGGGTCCTTGGATGGAGTCGAGGGGGGAGGTAAAGGAACAGGTGTTGCATCTCCTGCGGTTGCGGGGGAAAGTACCTGGTTTGGGTGGGAAAGGACGAGCTAACCAGGGAGTTTCTGAGGGAACGGTCTCTGTGGCAAGCAGAAAGGGGTGGAGATGGGAAGATGTGGCCAGTAATGGGATCCCGTTGGAGGTGGCGAAAATATTGGAGAATTATATGATGTATAATATTAAAACCAAAGTATGGAAGCAACAGTTATATCTTAGATGGCTTTGGATTTTAAAAAGTGAGGAGCTATTTAATGGAAATCACAAAATGAAACTTGTGAAATTTACACATTTTTGCCTGTGCCAGCGCTGATTAATGGATTATGTATTTTCAGTGTGTTCCATTTTTAGCATCGGATTTACATGTACTTGTAAATTTTTTACATGATACGGTGCCAAATAAATCAACAACAAAAACTATTTTAAGCTGAACACTAATTTCATTCAGGGTAAACAGATCTGCACAACACTGTTACTTATCAGGCCTAGTTTAGTTCAGAGTTTAGGTTAGAGATACAGTGTGGAAACAGGCACTTCAGCCCATTGAGTTCACGTTGACCACCAATCACCTGCACCCTATCCTACACACCAGGGCAATTTACAAAAGCCAATTAATCTACAAACCTGCACATCTTTGGAATGTGAGAGAAAACCGGAGATCCAAGAGAAACCCACGCGGTCACAGGGAGAATGTACAAACTCCGTAGACAGCTCCTGTGGTCAGGCTCAAACACAGGTTTCTGGGGCTGTAAGGCAGCAATTCTACCGCCAATGTGTTGCCCATGGGTTTAATACCTGCTTCCCTATATTTGCCAGCACAAGGAATTGCAGATGCTGGAATGTTGAGCAAAACACTAAGAGCTGGAGGAACTAAGTGGGTCAGGCAGCATCTGTTGAGGGAATGGACAGATGATGTTCCAGGTTCCTTCAGTCCGAAGAAGTGTCTCAACCTGAAATGCCACCTGTCCATGTCCTCCATAAATGCTGCCGGACCCACTGAGTTACTCCAGCACTTTGTGTTTTGCTCCCCATCTTTGCCACTTGCTGATAAAAACATCTAAGAACATCATCCATTGTACCAGTTATTAAGTTGTCTATTCTCAGATATAGAAGCCATAGAGATTGGTTCTCTATATATTCATGCTTGGTCAACATGGCATTATTGAGACAGGTTACTTGAGTAAGGAGAACTGGAAGCACAAAGACACATTTTATCATACCTTATTTTTGTATGTCACAATCCTCACACATTGCTTGTGATCTGCGAGAGGAGTTTTCAAATCAAATAAATTTGAAAAAAAAGAAGAAATTCATCTCCTAAGTATGAGACTTGACAAATTTAAAGGATATATTTTCTGGAGCAGTCCTGGGAGAGTCGACATTTTTCACTTTAATAAATCAGTGATTTATGATGTTGTGCTGATCAAAATAAGTTGATTCTTCCAGGCATGCATCTGTGTCATTACTCATAGGTGTTTAATCTAAACCCAAATGTTAAGCATATAATTTTGTTTTTGTTTGTCTGCGAATGTAATTGCAATTGTGGATCTTAACAGTGATAAATAAACTAATATCTGCTTTGATGATACAACGACAAATGTGTGAAAAGATAAAACTAAAATTCTACTATCACAAACATAAGAACTGCTGATTCTACCACCTAAACAATGTATTCTGTTCTGAGCCAACAACTTCACAATCACTTCATTCTACACCAAACATTTGGAGACAGAGGCCGCACATTTGGAATTGATAGCCTTTAAGGAGATATTGGGCCAGATTTTCTGTGAAAGTAGGTTGGACACATCAAACGTGCCTGTAATAGTAATTTCATGGTAGTGGATAGATAGTTGGATGGTAATTTCAGGTAATTTGTGGTTAGATGCAAAAATCCAAATGATGGTGCTAAGATCCCTTTATAGAGATGTGTTGTTGCACGAATCCCCTACGAAATGTGTTGGTTGCCAAGAAGCTCCTGTATTTGCAGACTAGGTATAATCTAAACCACAAGTTACAGAAGTTTCCACTGTTCTCTGCCCTAACCACTTACACAATCCTATAAACAGTTTGCTGAAATGGAAATAAAGGTCTGAATCATGCAGGTTTTATTCCATTGTTTTATCTTTGATGTTCAGATATGTTCTTACCACGTGTACCAATGATTTAAAGCAAAAAATAACATCTATGAAACATACAAAAGTGTTTGATAAAAGAAAAATGAATTGGGCTTTAAAACATATAAACAGGCCATTCTGCCCAACCAGGCCCCGCTACCTCTGATGTTTCTTTCGAGTCATTCACAATGTAACAACTCCAAACTAAAATAACTACAGAGCAGCAACAGACTCTGCACTAAAGCCATTGACCCAATTGATTGGAAGTGTCTGTGGAATACCAGCCTCAAATTTGGCTGCCATGAAAATTATTCTCCATTTTACACTGAGGTCCACAATGACTTCCAATGTAGGATTTGTGTCCGTCCCCTGACATGGTAATTCTGATTTTCTTTCCATGGATGCTGCCTGACCTTCAGAGTGTGTGCAGCAATTTCTGTATTACAATGAAACCAATCTCAGTGACGGCAAGTATCAAGCATGGATGCAATATTAGCCCAATACTTTTCTCAATCTTTTCCACTCCATCATTATATCAAATGACAATTAAAACTCTGATCTTGGATGTGGATGTATTTGTGTGTGTGTGTGTGTGTGTGTGTGTGTGTGTGTGTGTGTGTGTGTGTGTGTGTGTGTGTGTGCGTGTGTGTGTGTGTGTGTTTGCGTGTGTGTGTGTGCGTGTGTGTGTGCGTGTGTGTGTGCGTGTGTGTTTGTGTGTGTGTGTGTGTGTTTGTGTGTGTGTGTGTGTGTGTGTTTGTGTGTGTGTGTGTGTGTGTGTGTGTGTTTCGTGTGTGTGTTTCCATATGTGATTCACATCTCCTTGAAAACCTGACGCAGTAACGGTGAAATGTTTACATATACCGGTAGAGATTTACCTCATTATTTCAAAAATCCCCTCATCTGTAAATTTGATGAATAATTTACAGAGATTTTTACTAAAATTGTTCACCAATCTGACATCTTTTTTGAAGTTAATGAACTGAAGCGAGCAGGATGACATCACAATGCCTCAGCTCTTCACTGCAAGCTGCGCAGAATTTTCAACGCGCAGCCATAAGCTGCAAGTTACGTGGTCCTACAGAGCTGTGTCATGACTTCCTGACTTTTATAGTTTGGGATAAAGACCCATCATTAATATATTTGCCTCTGTACTCCACAATTCGAGATTTGTAATAGAAAAAAACACATGTGGTTAAAGTGCACATTGTCAGATTTTATATATTTTTGGCCATTTTTATATGTTTTGGTTTCACCATTTGGAAATTACAGCAGGATTTATACATAGTCCCCCCATTTCAGGGCACCATAATGCTTGAGACACAGCAATGTCATGTAAATGAAAGTAATCATGTTTAGTATTTTGTTGCATATCCTTTGCATTCAATGAATGCTTGAAGTCTGTGATTCATAGACATCACCAGTTGCTGGGTGTCTTCTCTGGTGATGCTCTGCCAGGCCTGTATTGCAACCATCTTTAGCTTATGCTTGTTTTGGGGGCTAGCCCCTTCAGCATAGAAAAGGCATGCTCAATTGGGTTCAGGTGGGGTGATTGACTTGGCCACTCAAGAATTGACCATTTTTTTAGCTTTAAAGACTTGTTTGTTGTTTCAGCAGCATGTTTAGGATCATTGTCTTGCTGCAGAATGAACTGCTGGCTAATGGATTTTTTGGCATTTGTTTGAACTTGAGCAGATAGGATGTGTCTATGCACTTCAGAATCTTTTATGCTACTACCATCAGCAGTTGTATCATCAATGAAGATAAGTGAGCCAGTACCTTCAGCAGCCATACATGCCCAGACCATAACACCCCCACCACCATGTTTTCCAGATGAGGTGTGCTTTGGATCTTGGGCAGTTCCTTCTCTCCTCCATACTTTGCTCTTGCCATCACTCTGATATAAGTTAATTGTCACCTCATATGTCCACAAGACCTTTTTCTAGAACTGTGTTTGCTCTATTAAGTACTTCTTGGCAAACTGTAACCTGGCCATCCTATTTTTGTGGCCAACCAGTGGTTTGCATCTTGCAGTGTAGCCTTTGTATTTCTGTTCATGAAGTCTTCTGCGGACAGTGGTCATTGACAAATCCACACCTGACTCCCGAAGAGTGTTTCTAATCTGTTGGACAGGTGTTTGGGGATTTTTCTTTATTATCGAGAGAATTCTTCTGTCATCAGCTGTGGAGATCTTCCTTGGCCTGCCAGTCCCTTTGCGATTAGTGAGCTCACCAGAGCTCTCTTTCTTCTTAATGATGTTGCAAACATTTGATTTTGGTAAGCCTATGGTTTGGCTGATGTCTCTAACAGTTTTATTCTTGTTTCTCAGTCTCATAATGGCTTCTTTGACTTTCATTGGCACAACTTTGTCCTCATGCTGATAAACAGCAATACAAGTTTCCAATGGCTGGAAAGACTAGGTGCTGATAGCTTTTATACCTGCATTAAGGAGGTATTTAAACACACCTGAGGGATTCAAACACCTGTGTAGCCATGTGTCCCAAACATTATGGTGCCCTGAAATGGGGGGGACTATGTATAAACACAGCTGGAATTTCTACATGGTGAAACCAAAATGTATAAAAATGGCCTTGTGCACTTCTGACAATGCGCACTTTAACCACATGTGATTTTATTTTTCTATTACAAATCTCAAATTGTGGAGTACAGAGGCAAATAAATAAATGATGGGTCTTTGTCGCAAACATTATGGAGGGCACTGTATATTAAATATCCCTAACAATGAAGGCAAGCATACCATATGCCTGCTTTACCACCCTACTTGTCCGGCCACCTTCAGTGAGCTTTGCACTTGGACTCCAAGATCCTCTGCACATCAATGCTGTTAATGCCCCTGACCCACTTACGAAACCTGAATGGAAACCTCTGGATATTTTGCGCCCCACCCAAGGTTTCCGTGCGGTTCCCAGAGGTTGCAGGTGGTTGCCGGAGGTTGCAGGTAGTGGAAGCAGGTAGAGAGATCGACAAAAACCTCCGGGAACCGCACGGAAACTTTGGGTGGGGCGCATAGTCTCCAGTGGTTTCCGTTCAGGTTTCCTAAGTGGGACAGGGGCATTAGTTTCTTGCTATTAACTGCATACTACCCCCTTACATTTAACCTCTCAAAGTGCAACACCTCACACTTGTTCGGGTCTGTACTTATTTAATCTTTTTCTGTGGGGGGAAAAAAGAAATAAAATTCAGTTGGAATTCGAACTATTGCTTTGCTATGATTCTTTGACACATGCATTCATTTAGAAGCTTGTAGCTTTTTTGGCTGTTCACAGCTCATCACCCACAGCTGGTTTCAATCGAGGAACTGACTGGCTAACACTTCATGTACTGTGTGTGTGTGTGTGTGTGTTTTGACAACGACTGGCATTTAATAATCTTCTGTGAAGAAACATTTTAATTAACATGTTGCTCGGACTGTGAACAAACCATTTCCAAAACCCGAAATATTTCACAGGCTTATTTGTCGTCATTTTAAACAAACCAGGAATTGTTGAAGGTGAAAGAAAATAAATTGAAGAATAAACTAGAGGAGCTACTGGAAGTGCACCAGTATTTGCAAATGGTATTTGAATCATATGCCCATGGCCCAGTGAGACCTGTAAATCTCTGTGACAAATTAAATGCAATTACTTTCCCAATCATATAAAATCACGAGGGGAATTATAAAATCATGGGAAATAGGTAAGGTGAATAGAATAGTATTTTCCCCAAGGTTGGGAAACCAAGAACTAGAGGGCATAGCTTTAAAATGAGAGGGGAAAATAATTAATAGGAATTTCAGCGGCAGGTTTTTCCACACAGAGGATGGTGAATATTTGGCAAAAGTGTGTGTGTGTGTGTGTGTGTGTGTGTGTGTGTGTGTGTGTGTGTGTGTGTTTTCTGCCTAACTTGTGGGTGCCAGCCGTTGATTCGTTGTTATGCCATCATCACACGCAGAAACGCCGAGATTTTTTCCATTTCGGTAGAGATTTCACTTTTCATTCCAAGTATCCACTCCTGATTAAATTTCGTCATGTTTATGTACACATTTTTAATAAAATCCTTCTCCCCCCCTCAAAAAAAAAAAAAACAGCTCTCACCCATAACATGTTGGTGAACGTTCAATCGTGTGATGTCACAATGCCCAATGCTCACAGATGTCCAATCGGAATGGATTCATTTACATATGCCTTTGTAGCAGCTCCAGCCCCTCCCCCCCACCCCCGCAGCCTGTGTCGAAGCGCCTCATCACGTGTGTGGGAATAGAGAAAGAGGATTGGGAGTCATAAGGAATGGGGAACAGATGGACTGTCCCTACCCCTCCCCACTATTTCCCCTCTCTCCCCCTCCTCCTCCCCATCCCTCTCTCCTCCCCCTCCCCCCCTCTCCTCATCCCCTCTCCTCCCCTCCTCCCTCTCTCTCCCTCCTCCTCTGCCCTCACCCTCTTCCCCACCCTCCCCTCCCTCACTTCCCCCCCTCTCCCCCCCCCCCCCCCCCACCCCCCCTCCCCCCCCCCCCCCCTCCCCCCCCTCCCCCCCCCCCTCCCCCTCTCCCCCCCCCTCCCCCCCTACCCCCCCCTTCCCTCCCCCCCCCCCTTCCCTCTCTCCTCCCTCCACCCACACTCGTCCCCCTCTACCCCCTACCCCCAACTCCCCCCCCTTCCTCGCCTCCCTCCCCCCCCCCATCCCTCTCTCCCCCCCACCTCCTTCCCTCTCCCATACCCCACCCCCCCTTCCCTCTCTCCCTCCGCCCCCTTCCCCCCACCCCTCTGTCGCACTTCCACCATTCCCCCTACCCCTCCCTCCCCACTCTTCCACTTCTCTCCCCCTTACCCCACCACCTCTCTCCTTCCCCCCCCCGCCTCTTTTCTCTCCCCCTCCCTTCCCCCCCCTCCCCTCTCTCCCCCACCCCTTCCCCTACCCTCTGTCCCTCTTCCCACCCCCCCCCGTCCTTTCCACCACTCCCCCTCCCCCTCCCTCCCCACTCTTCCACTTCTCTCCCCCCCTCCCTCTCCCACTATCCCTCCCCACTCTTTCCCCTCTCTCCCCCACCCCTCTCCCCCTCCATCCACACTCCTCCCTCCCTCCCCTACCACATCTCCCTCCTCCCCTCCCTCCCCCCCCCGACACCTCTCTCCTCCCGTAGCCCACCCCTCTCTCCTCCCCTTCCATCTCCTCAGCCCTATCCCTCTCCTCCCCTCCTCCTCCCACCCCCCCATCCCTCTCTCCCCCACCCCTTCCCCCTCCACACTCTTCCCCCCCCTCCCCTACCCCATCTATATAATCCCCTCCCTCCCCCCTCCGCCACACCTCTCTCCCCCCCCCCCCCCCCCCCTGCCCCTTGCTCCCCACTATCCCCCCACCCCTTCCCCTACCCCTCTGTCCCTCTTACACCACTCCCCCTACCCCTCTCTCCTCTCCTCCCCTCCCACCCCCTCTCCCACCCCTCACCACCATCTCTCCCCACCACCCCCTTCCCCTCTCTCTTGCACCACTCCCCCTCTACCCCCTCCCCACCCCTACCCCTCTTCCCCCCTTCCTGCCCTCCCCGCACTCCTCCCACCCCCCACTCTCCTACCCCTCCCCATCCCTCTCTCTCTCCCCCCTACCCCGCTCTCCTCTCCCTCCCAAATCTCTCCCATTTCATCCTCCTCCTCCTCCCCCCCCCTCCCCTCTTCTCACCCTCCCCTCTCCCCCCCCCCGTCTCCCCCCCCCCCCCCTCCCCCCGCCTATGTGTTTGGTGGGTGGTTAGTGTAAGCGTGATGCCACAGCCCCCCCCCCCCCCCAAACGCGCGTTGAGGAAACAGACTTAATCTAGTGACTATATAAATGTAGCCTGTTACTTGATGTCAAGCATCCCAATAGGCTTTGGGAGAAATTAAAAAGACGTACCAAAATTCTGAACACAAGAAAATGAAGCTGCTAGTATCTTGGTAGCATAGCCTTGAAAAGAACACTGAGCTTTTCTAGTCAGATAACAGACAGAACTTGGATGAGTGACAACTCGAAAGAACAAGGAGATCTGAGTATTCAGATAAGAGCCAGAACTTGGATGAGTGACAACTTGAAGGAACATTCTAGTATACTTTTGAAATAGCTATTGGGTTTGGAACAAATACCTCCCTTCTAACATTAAAATAAAACTAGTACAAAAACAGGTAAATATTTCAAAAACAGTCAAAATACACAAATTTAATCCGAGAAGAGTTAGCCAAAGTGGCGTAGCCCCTCTCGTTTCCAAAAAATCATGCAAAACATTAGAGACGTCTCTCTCTATTAATTTTACATTACCCTTCCTTGTCTGACAACAGCTGTTCTGTTTAAAATATATTTTGTTTCTATGGGAACCAATTTTCAGAATTGATGCAGAATTAGCAAGGTAGGAAATTCCCCTGGCAGATTTTGTGAACTAGGACTGGGAAGGTTTGCAAAAGTCGTCTTCTTTGTAGGAGTGAGAATTTAAAATGAACAAAGGGAGTAGTTCAATGTAATGGTGGGCGGGCTCATGTTCAAAATGGGAGTGGTCTGAGCTGTGATTGGACAGTGATCCAGATTGTCATTAGCCACCTCCCCCTTCTTCTATAGACAGTGTCACCATCAAAGATCCTGGTCACCATTGCCAGACATAGGGTCTCAGGAGGCTCGAGAGCAAAGATCTTGTAGCGAGATCTTTGCTCGAGGGGACCTCAAGAAGACTTACTGGTACCGGCGTTGTTCTCCGAACTCTAATCAGTGATTTATTTCTCTGCCTTAGCCCTTATCTCCTATTCCTCTGCCCACTGGCATTCCATCTGAAATACTTTCCATTTCTTTAATAGTTCCGTCTTTATTCCACAATTCAATTCCTCTTTCACAAGCATAATTCATCCAACCACTATCTTGTGTCTCCACCCACTTCTCCTTTACTCTCTCTCTCTCTCTCTCTCTCCAGAGTCCTGGGTCTCGGGCCTCTGTGCCGGCGGCTCTCCGCCCCTCCCAGTGTTTGAACCGGCCCGTCTCGCGGGGTCTCTCTCTCGCCCGGTGGGGAATCTCTCTCTCTCTCCTAAGATCTCTCTCCACAGTGAGGAGGTGTTTGGAGGACTCACTGTAGTCTCCACATTCCATATGCTATCTCCTACTGGTCAAGACACATTACTCAAACGTTTGGTCAATTTATAATTCAATATTCTATAATCCTTGTTGTTCTGAGGATTCAAATAACACATGTGTTGTACAGCTGTCTATCCATCCTCTCATCCAAATTATTTCCATGTTTATCCAATCACTTGCTTACTAACAAATTGTAACAAACTTTTCCAGCCTGTTAAGCCAAATCCTTTATTTGTAACAAACCTTTGCAGTCTGTATAGCCCAATCTAGCTACTCTCTCTACTAGCAAATTCACAAGTCTTTTCAAAACACTGTCTCCTCAAGACACATTGTCTTTTCAATACACATCTTTTCAAGATACCCCGTCTTTCCAATATTCAATAGTGACAAAAACTTCGTAGTCTTCCGTGCCCAATCCTTTATACATTTCCAATACACAAGCCAATCCTTATGACTGAAAGATTCTGTAGCCTTTCACAATATAGGAAAGCTGGGTCCAAATCGAGCACATCCAATAACAAGTTGTTACTTATCTCTGGAGCGTCAGCTATTTTTTCAATCTTGGCTTCTTTATAGCCTTGAAAAAGAAGCACATGTTATTACTGCAGGCTGCCATCTTAATGTCTTTATTGAAAAGACAACCTGTCCTCCATATTGTGTTCCATATAATTTACAATGTCATTCACCTTGGCACCGAGCCATTCTTTTGTCCTACTAGTCCATGCTTTTGTAGAAGAACGACTCCATTTTAGATTTGACTGTTAGATTTGACTATCAGCTCTTTCAAATGTAGCAGAGGTAGAGTTAGGGGATAGGGCCAGTGTACGCCTGGAACAGTGATTGTTCAACGTACCCTAGAAAGAGGCAGGCATAGCTGGGGTCCATGCTAGTGCCCGTACGTACGCCTTGGATTTGTTGGAAGTGGGAGGAGTCAAAGGAGAAGTTTGTAAGGACCAGCTCTGCTAGGGGTAGGAGAGTATTAATAGATGGAAATTGGCTGGTTCTGCGGTCGAGGAAGAAACGGAGGGCTTTAAGAACTTCCTGGTGGGGGCTGGAGGTGTAGAGTGACTGGACATCCATGGTAAAGATGAGGGAGTGGGGAAGTCATTGAAGAGATGAAGAATGTGTTAGGTGTCTTGGACATAGGTAGGGAGGGATTGGACCAGGAGGGATAGGATGGAGTCGAAGTATGTAGAAATTAATTCTGTGGGGGATGAATAAGCAGAAATAATGGGTTTGCCAGGACAGTTCTGTTTGTGGATTTTGGGGAGAAAATAAAATCGGGCTGTGTGGGACTGGGGCACTTGCAATCTTGCACTTCTTATGGGAATGTGTAAGGGCTATTTTATACCTCAACCTGAACTGTGTGCCTCCATTAGTCCAGAAAGTCTTCCTTTTTCAAAGGGTACACCATATAAAGATACTATCACAGGGGGTTGACTAAAACTATGCAACATAAATATAGCATAGTCGCAAGTAAATCCAATCAGGAATTCAGATGAAACATCATTACTCAAAGAACTGTTCAAATATAGAACGCTCTCCTTGGAGTATTTGACACAAATAGATATACTTAAGCTAGATATGTACAAAATGGAAAAAAAATCCCTATACATCTTGCTTATGAGGCAAGATGAAGTAAATAGACACTAGCCAATAGGTGCAGGAGTAGTCCATTCAGCCCTTTGAGGCAGCACCGCCATTCAATGTGATCATGGCTGATCATCCCCACCCAGTACCCCGTTCCTGCCTTCTCCCCATATATCCTGACTCTGCTATCTTTAAGAGCCCTATCTAACTCACTCTTGAAAGTCTCTCTTGAAAGTCAGTTGCCTTGCTAAATGTGAGCATGAGCTGTTTCACTATTTCTCAAATTGCCTGATCATCAGGGAGCAGCCCCATTTCTGATCTGATGGAAGGATTATGTGATGAGGTACCAGAGGGATCCATGCCAGGCTTCAACTATTTGCAATCTTTATGAATTATTGACGATACAGTTTGGGAGCAGGGCATAATGGGTGTGAATAGGGACATGGATAAGTTATTGTATGGGCGGAGATATATAGATGGGGAAATGCAAGTTCATACAATTTTGTGCAATGCAGATTATTGTTTCAAAGGGAATAGACAACAGGATGTTGCTGGTCACAGAGATCCTGATGTCCTCGTATATGAAATACAGAAAGTTAGCAGGCATATACAGCAAGTAATTAGGAAAACAAATGCTATGTTGGTCTTCACTGCAAAGGGATTGGAGCACAAAAAGCATAACGTTTTTCTGCAACTAGAGAGGACATTGGTGAGAACACACTGGTGTTGTAGATTTCAATGTGGGGGTTTCTCCATGTTTAAGAAGGCTTACACTTGAATTGGAGACAATACAAAGATTTACTAAGTTATTTTCTGGGATGAAGAGTTGACTGATAGGGAAGATTGAGCAGCTTTGTGTGTGTACCCATTGGACTTGAGATTGAGTGATGATATTGAAACATTTAAGAGTCTGAAGTGAGTTGACAAGGAAGGAGCTAAGAGTATGCTTCCCCTCATAAGGGAATCTAGGAGTTGGGGCAGAATTTCAGGAATTTTAGTCTCCCCTTTAAGACAGATCAAAAGATCATAAGACATAGGAGCAGAATTAGGCCATTCAGCCCATCACGTCTGCTCTGCCATTTGATCATGGGTGGCCTATTTTTCCCCTCTCAAGTCAAGTCAAGTTTTATTCGTCATTTGCACATAAAGTGCAAGTGAAATGAATTTGCCAGCAGCGGTACAATTAAAATAAACACACAATACACAATAAAAATGGACACAAACATCCACCACAGCATTCATCACTTTGGTGGAAGGCACAAAAATTGGCCAGTCCTCCTCCATTTCCCCCCGTAGTCGGGACCTCAACCCTCCGCAAGGTAAGTCCAGATAAGTCCTGAATCGATGCCTCCCCACCGGAGACCGCGGCTTCAATTGGTGTAGGCCGCAGGCCGGCGGTCGAAGATTTAAAGTCCCCGCCGCGCCGCAGCAAGAAGCACCGCAGACTGCAGGGCTGGCGGTCAGAGCTCCTCTCCAGGGGTCCCCGGCGAGGGACCCTGGTCAGGATGAAGTTGGCCGCGGGCCGGTGGTCGGAGCTCTCCTCCTCCCGGGTCCCCAACAAGGAATCCCAGGCCCAGGACGCACCGCCAGCTGGAACTCTGCAGACCGCGGCTTCAGGCTGCCATGGGCCAGCGAACGGAGCGCTCCCCTCTGGCGACCCCTGGCGAGGGCTCGACCGCTCCGCGACGAAAGAGTCCTCGCTGCGCTCGCTGCTGAAGCTGAAGCCCCGCGCGCATCTCCGGGAAAGGCCGCACCGATCCTTGCTGTTAGGCCATGGGGGAGGCGACATGGAAAAAGTCGCCTCTCTGTGGAGGTTTCCCCCTTACCCCCCCCCACCACCCCCCACACAAGAACACACAAAGAAACATTAAAAACACACATTGAGACACACGAAAAAACAAAAAAAGTTGAAAAAACAAACACGCTGCTGGCAGGGCTGCCGGCATGCAGCACCCCCCACCGCCCCCCTCTCAACCCCATTCTTCTGCCTTCTCCCCATAATGGAGGGTTTCATTACCACTTATTTATATTGCTACAGTCATAGAGATATACAACATGCAAATAGGCACTCGATCCAAGTCCACCCTGCCTACAGAGGTGTCTTTCTGGGTTAGTCCTACTTGCCTGCATTAGATCCATATCCCTCTGAACCCTTCCTATCCACAAACATGTCCAAATGCTTTCCAAATTTTGTAACTGTACCGGCCTCTACCGCTTCCTCTGGCAGATTGTTCCATATACCCACTACCCTCTGCTTTAAACATGCCCTTTTGGAATCCCTTACCCTGGGGACAAAACTGTAACCATCCATCTTACATATGCCTTTCATGGAAGTACATACTTCTATAAGGTCACCCCTCAACCTCCTACACTCCAGAGAAAGGTCTCAGGTTATCCAGCCTCTCCTTGTAACTCAATCCTTCCAGTCCCTGGCAACAAACACCCTTGTGAATCCTTTCTGTGCCCTCTCTAGCTTATTCACATGATTCTGAAAGCACAGACCCGAACTGCACACAATACACCAAGTGCAGTCTCAAAAACATCCGAGATACCTGTAACATGACATCCCAACTCTTGTATCAATTCCCTGACTAATAAAGGCAAGTAGTCATATATCTTCTTCACCATCCTGTTATTACTTTCAGGGAACGAGGCACTTGTATCCCTCGGACCCTGTTCTACAATAGTCCCCAAAGGCTGCCATTCATCGTGTTTGTCCTGCCGTGATTTAACTTCACTTTATACTTGTCCAAGATAAATGTAATCTGCCATTCCTTTTCCCACTTTCTCAGTTGATTCGAGATACTGTTGTAAACTTATTCAACCTTTTTCACCCTTCATTGTCCACCAATCCACAATTTTGAAGTCATTTGCAAACTTACTAGCCATGCCACCTACATTCTCACCCAAATCCATATTATGATTTTTAAAAACCACAGTGGACTCAATAATAAGCTCTGTGGCACATTTCTTGTCATTAATGTGACTCTGACTCGTTCTACAAACCCAGTTTTGTATTCAGTTGGCTAGCTCACCCTGGATCGCATGTGATCTCACCTTCTGGATCAGTTTACCATGTGGGATTTAGTCCACAGCCTTGGTAAAGTCCACAAACATGTCTGCTACCCTCCCTTCTTCAATACTCTTGATTAACTCTTCAAAATGTTGTTTCCCGCGTCGGGGCTGGTCGAACCTTCCGTGACGCTGGGGCTCCTGACATCCACGGCCTCTCCGGAGACTGCGAGCTCTTGATGGTAAGTCCGTAGGCTGCGGTTGGAGCGATCCCAGGCAAGGGATCGGCTCCGATGTTAAGTCCACATCCCACGATGGGGCCCAAGGTCAGTCTGAGGAGGCCTCCAGCTCCATTGATGGTAGGCCACAGAGCCACCGGAGAATGCGATCCGAAATTAATCACATCTCCGGCAAGGTAAGAAACTGAAGAAAACGTTTCCCCCAACCCCTGCTCCTCCCCCCCCACATTAAACAAACCGGAGAACTGTCACACAAACTTTCAACACACACAAAAAAAATTTAAAAGACGAAAAAACAAACAGACTGTTGGCGGGGCTGCCAAACATGCGGCACCCCTGGTGAAAAGCTACCCTATAGGAAAGTTATTGCATTTATTCCCTCCATCTTTTTAAGTACATTCCTTCCTTAATATAAAATAATATTGAATTTTATCATCTTTGCATCTCTGATGTTTTGCACAATGCAGTAATAATGGAACGTTTATTACGTTATAATTTACAATTCACCAACAGATCAACAAGGAATGTGATCTTGCTGGCTCTCCTCTCTGCACTGGATTACTTGGACAATAAAAACACATACACTAGGCTGTTATTCATCGACCACAGCTCGGCATTTCAACACCAACATCTCTTCCAAACCTATTACCGTAAACCCTTTTTTAATGGACTTCCTTATAATGCATTTTGGTTATAGCGGATGGATCTACCAACAGCAGCTGATGCCACCCCTGGTTTGTGGCTCCTGCCTGGGTACTTGCAACCTTGGCTGCCCACGCCTCCCCTGCCTCACGCCGCCTCCCTGGCTGTTCCCACCCGCAACTTTCCACACTCTGCCCTGCTTGTCCCTGATTAAAAATCTGTTTGAAGGGTACCAGAACAATAACCTTACTCTCAACATTAGCAAGACTAAAGAGCAGATTGCAGACTTCAGGAGTGGCAAGCAAAGGATCCGCGTACCTGCCTTCATTGACAAGATGGTGACAGAGAATCCTCTTGACGTGTCGGTTTTAGGTGGGAGATTGTTGTTCTGGTACCAGATTTTCAATCTTGATTGTTGACCAGGAGGGGAATGCTCCACGATTGGATCCACGAAGTTGTGCACATCAAGAGGACGGCAGTGGAAAGAGTTAATAGCTTTGAGTTCCAGGGTGTGCAAATCTCTGTAGCTCGGTCCTGGGCCCAAAATGCTTCTCAACGCCTTGAGAAGATTGAGAAGATTTACTTGTCCATGAACATTCTATTAAAATTCTACTGGTAAAAAGTAGAGAATGTGCTGACCAGTTGCATCATAGCCTGGTTTGGCAACACGAATCCCCAGGTACTAAGGAGATTTCAGTGTAGTAGACACTGCCCAGTCTGCCCACTGCACAGGTACTGATCTCCTCATCATCAAAGAGATCTATAGGCGACATGGTCTCAAAAAGGCAGCCATTGTCATCAAAGACCTACACCAGCCTAGCCACGCTCCCATTTAACAACTATAATCATAAAGAAGGTACAGGGACATGAAAAATGTGACCTCCAGGTTCAAGAATAGCTTCTTCCCATCAGGCTCTTGAACAATACACAACCCTAACCTCAGTGTGGTGTGGACTCCTGTATATCGGCGAGGCCAAGCGCAGGTTCGACGATCGTTTCGCTGAACACCTCCGCTCAGTCTGCCGAACCCTATCTGATCTCCCAGTTGCTCAACACTTTAACTCCTCCTCCCATCCCCACGCTGACCTTTCTGTCCTGGGCCTCCTCCATTGTCAGACTGCAAATTTGAAGAACAGCACCTCATATTTTGCTTGGGTAGCTTACACCCCAACAGTATGAACATTTACTTCTCTAACTTCATGTAGCCCTTGCTTTCCCTCTCTCTCCATCCCCTTCCCCTTCTCCAACCAGTTTTACTATCTCCGACTCCATTTTATCTCTGTACCGCCCACTCCCCTGACATCAGTCTGAAGAAGGGTCTTGACATGCAATGTCACCCATTCCTTTTCACCAGAGATGCTGCTTGTCCCGCTGAGTCACTCCAGCATTTTGTGTCTATTTCGGCAACAATAAGCGGTCTTTGATTGCACTGAGGACTCAACCTTTGCACTTGTATTACAATTATTAATTTATTGAATTTCTTGGAACTATTATGTTTTCTGTGCGTACTGTGTTTATAGGACTGATATTCTGCTATATCTAGGAATTGCATTGTTCTGTTGGTGGGACACATGATAATTGCACCATCTTGCCTCTTGAAATTCAGGTAATAATTTAGAATGTTGGTTTTGGGTGGGCTAAAACTAAGAACAAGGATCCCAAATCCACTAAGCGACAACTCGTTCATCTATTGTCCTTATGATTGCTCTAATGGAATATACAGGATCAAAGGACGGGCAGAAAGACAACTTTATTCACAGAACGAGGTATTTTCAGCCTCTCCAAGCAATGATGGCAGAACTATGAAGATATTTGAGCTATTCCAGTCATCATAAGGAACAAATAAACTTGTTATCGAGAGGCAGGGACGGAACAGTATGTTGGTAAAAAATAACGAGAAGTAGGACGTGTTGCCGGATTGATTGGCAATTCAAAAATAGCATTCACAAAGGTAGTTCATTATCAAAATTTACAATGCATTAATACATAGTTAATGATGAATCACATATGCTGCATATCCTCAGAGGCATTTGAGATCTGAGCAGAAAGGCCCTGGTGTTAATAGTTCCAGTGACAAAAATTACTTAATCATTGGTTTCCATTCATTCCTTTATACTGAATAATTAACTGAAATCTACATTTTGTCGTTCCTTTGATTGTCTTCTCTTCTAGCATCTGAAATTTTGATGTGTAGATGGCCTCCTTGTCACGTCTGCTTTTGTCATCTTTTCACCACACTCTTGGCACTCTTTCAATGGTTATGCCCACAGGCCATTTGCAAACATGCATCAAACATTGACTCATGCCATTCATGTCTTTCAATGTTTTTTCAAAAGATTTTTAAATCTACTAATGATACCGCTCTGTTGAGATCCACTAGAGGGCAAACGGATTATTTTGTATAACTTTGGCAAATAAAATTTATACATTATTAATCAAGCATGCATCGTTGACTGCAGTCTTTTTTGTGCTGTGTATCTCTTTTCAAATTCAAATGCACCCTAGAAATAAAGTTAACAACTGACATATTGCATATATAGTAAGGTGTACACTAATTCCTAAGACGATTGAAGAGATTTGGCATGTTGCCAAATACAGATCCACTGTATTCCGGCACTCCTGATTCCGGAGCATTACCGTATTATCCGTTTAGCTGGAGCAACGGAGGTCACAGCCTTGGGAGGCCAAGATATCGGCCCGCAAAGTCAGCTGCAGAAGTCGTCTAATGGAAACCGAACCGTCCGTTCCAGTACCTCAGCTGCAGAGGGCAAATTCGGCCTACCATTGTGATGTCATCATGTCATCAGCGAACGACAGCCGGTTACATTTTTTCAGATTTTTGAACATTTTGATTAACAACTCGAGAAATAAAGCATGAATATTTCAGACGAGGTGATTTCAGAGTCCACGGTATAAATCTCTACAGGAATATGTAAAAATGTTACCGTAACCGCGTCGATTTTTTGCGAAGATGTGATTACACACAAACACACACAAACAGAAACACACATCCAAGATCAGAGTTTTATAGTTTTACTAGACCAAGGGGGACCCGTTGGGTTCCGTCCCCTCAATGCACAGGGGGAGGGGGGAGAGGGGTGGAAGAAAGACGTGGGGGAGGGAGCAGGAGGAAGAGGGATGCTGGGGGCAGAAGAGAAAGGCTGGGGAGAGAGAGGCGGGGGGGAGAGAGGGGAGGGGAGAGAGAGGACAGGGGAGAAAGAGGGAGAGAGGGGGTAGGAGGAGGGAAGGGGTGAGGGGGGAGGGAGGGAGGGGGTAGGGGGGGGGGGGGCAGGGGGTGGAAGAGAGTCCCGGGGGGGGGGGGGGGGGGTGGTGAAAGAGAACCCAGGTGGGGGGAGAGAGAGAGCCGGGGGCAGCGCGTGCCGCAGTTCCAGAGATTCACCACTCTCTGTGTGAAAAATGTTTTTCTCATTTCGGTCCTAAAGGATTTCCCCTTTATCCTTAAACTGTGACCCCTTATCCTGGACTTCCCCAACATCGGGAACAATCTTCCTGCATCTAGAACCTTCTCTGTACTCCCTCTAGGGCAAGAATGTCTTTCCTCAGATCTGGAGACCAAAACGGTACGCAATACTCCAGGTGCGGTCTCACCAAGACCCTGTACAACTGCAGTAGAACCACCCTGCTCCTATACTCAAATGAAGTGAAAGGCATTTTTAATAGCGGTGTAGTAGTGGTCAAGGGTGTTTGATTCTCTAATGCTGAAGGGTATGTGTTAGTGGTAGTTAGGATGTGAATTCTTCAAACAGGCATCATTGAAATTCCCGGCAATGATAGGAAAGGCATTGGAGTATACCGTCTGGTGTTTGTTAGCCATGAATTGCAACTTTTCCAGTGCTAAAATCATCTGCCTAAGGTGCGATGTAGACTGCGGTTCTCGTGATGGAGTGAATTCATTTGGGAGATAGTAGGGACGGCACTTCTAGGTGGGGAGAGCAGGAGTTGGGCAAGACAGTTACGTCTGAGCACTCCAAAGAGTTTACCATAAGCCAGATGATAGTTTGTTATCAGGATCGCTAATGTTATCTGTATCAAATGTACTTGATATCACATTGAGTGAAATGAATTAGCTGTGAACTAACTACTCTAACGGTGGATATTTCAAGAGGTGGTCGAAATATTCGGTGACTGGTTGCATCATATTGAGCCAGAACGTTGTGGTCTTCTCTGTTCCTTGACCTCTCAGTAACCTAACAGATAAACTGCACACAGATAGAATTTGTACAAATTATTTGTTTCCATGTCGAGATTAAAACAATATAGGATACATTAGCACACTATTATTGTCTTCACGAGTGTCAAGAGATCCCGTTCTTTGCCTGGGGTGAAAATCAATAGCAATCTGTATTTGCTTGTACACACTTATTAAGAATTCGTTCATTTTCAATTATTCATTTAAAAAAGATTGCAGGAGGCTTACAACCTGATTTCATTAAAGTGACTTAAGCCTTAAATGTAAGTTATTTCAAGTGAGAGACACTGATGTATTTTGATATTAAAAATGTCTGTGTTGTATCAGTGGATGCCATTAACTATGCATTGACTGTTTACTGTATGAATGGAAGCAAATGGCCTCAGGCGAAATGGTAGAGGATTGCTTCATTCCATCTGCATTTTAGTTTTAAGGCAATTATTGAAATTGATAGATCTCAGATGAGCTTCATTTGGGTTACCAGTACAGGGTAATAGCCCCATGTGTGAATTGTCTACGGCTTGTAATGAGAACAGGCATTCGTGTTTATTGTTGCAGATTTCAACCACCTTTGGAGGTCAGGACTTGCCAACCATGAGTGATGAGATCCATTATTTTGCACTTCCACCTCCACTTACTTTAGCAGTGAGCATGAGCTTGTAGGCTGCTAACTGCTCTATATTTATAAAAGGCAACAATAATTTTCAGCCCGGTTTACATATATTTTCCATGAAGCTCTATTCCAATTTTATTTATTTATTTTTAAAAATATTTTTATTAGAAGTGATGTACAATAATATAAGGCATAAATAACATATTACATTTCATGTACAACTTCTTGTTTTAAATTTAAAAGTAGAAAAAAAGAGTAAGGAAAGCAAGAAATAGAGAGCGAGAGAATATTATATATCTCAAAAAAGAAAAGAAGGTGATGCGAACTAGAATAAAAAGAATAGAGAAAAGAGAAAAGAAAAAAAAAGAAAGAAGTTGAAAGGGATATGCCTCCTTCGTATCTTTACCCACCTCTCACCCGGTTCTGAAACACTTAATTTCTAAGGTTGTGTTGCACCACATGCTTGTAATAAGTTGACAAATGGAGACCAAATCTTTAAGAATTGGTCTGATTTGCCTGATAGGACGAATCTCATATCTTCAAGGTGTAACATTTTCGACATGTTTGAAATCCACATTTTGAGCGTCGGTGCGGGTGCATTTTTCCAGAATTTAAGTATAAGTTTTTTCGTTGTTATTAAGCCATAATTAAGTAGACATTTCTGAGATGAAGTCAGCTTACATCCGTCTTCCATTGATCCAAAGATCTATTACAATTTGTAATCCAATATTAAGTAAAACTGTTTATGTGTAATATATTTGTATCTATTTTTGTGCCAGTGAATATGCATGCATATGTGCAGATATTATCCAATTAGTGGTGTGGTGTGCGTGAAACTAAGGTTCAGCATTGTCATTTAGTTCTCTGCGTTTTTTTAAACTAATGTCAATATTGATTCAAGATTGGAAGCTGCAGTCACAAACTGTGGACCTTATTAGAAATCTGTCACAACAAGTCAATAATATAAATTATGCCATGAATCCATCAATGAAGCAATAGGCTATAGATTTTAGAATCTAAAACCAAGAGCATTATTGCGCAGAAATAGGCCCTTTAAATCACAATGTCTGTGCTGAACATAATGGCACGAGCATCTCTTATTTGCCAGCACATAATCCATATCCCCTAATTCCCTGCATATCTTAACAATTATGTACCCATCTACAAGTGTATTAAATGCTTCTATTGTAACTGCCTCCTCTACCCCCCATCTCCTGTAGTGCATTCCAAGCACTCACTAGCCTGTATAAAATTAAACTTGCCCTGTACATCTACTTTATACTTTACCCCTCTCACCTTAAAGCTGTGTCCTCTACTATTTGATGTTTCCATCCTGGGAAAATGGTTGCATCTGTCTACCCTATCAATAGTTCACAACTTTATATGCTTCTATGAGGCCTCTCTTCAATCTCTGGCACTCCAGAGAAAGCAATGCAAGTCTGCCCAACCTCTCCCTGTAGCTAATACCCCCTAATCCAGGCATACAGGCAAACCTGCTCTGCGCCTTTTCCAAAACCTCTACACCCTCCCTGTAATGGGACGACCAGAACTGCACACAATATTCCAAATGTGGCCGAACCATAGTCCTATAAGTTACATTGTGACTTACTCACTTTTATACTCAATGCCCCGACAATGAAGGCAAGCATACTACATGCCTTCTTTACTACTCTATCTACTTATGTTGCCACTTTCAGAGAGGTATGGACTACAAGATCACTCTGTACATCAATGCTGGTAAGGGTCATGGCATTCATTATATATTTTCTCCATGCATTCAACCTGCCAAAGTGCAACACCTCAGCTTGGATCTGTCACACAAACTTCATCTTCAACTTCAACTTGGATCACAATCTCCATCTGTCATTTCACTGCCCCTTTTCTGTAGCTGATCAATTACCCACTGAATACTTTCACAGCCTTGCTCACAGTCCTCGATCTCAGCAATCTTGGTGCCAGCTGCAAATTTACTAACCAACCCGTCTACATTAACGTCCAAGTCATTTATATATGTCACTAACACACTGCATAGAACCTGGTGGAACTCCACTGGTCTTGGATATCCAGTTTGAATATTGTCTTTCCTGCAAAACCCTATGTTTTCTATCAGTAAACCAGTTCTGAATCCGTATGACCAAATCACTGTTAATCCTGTGCATCTTAATCTTATGGGTCAGCCTTCCAGAGGAGATTTCATCAAATGCCTTACTAAAATCCATGCAGATACCATTCACCAACTTATCCTCATTGATCACCTTAGTCACCTCCTTAAAAAACTCAATCAAGTTAGGAAGTCTTCGGAAAGTATGAAATAAAAATGAGTTTTCTGTTTAGAATTAAAATGTTTAATTGTTATTGTAGTGTTTAAATTGAGATATTATGCATTCATAAATTAAATTGGGTAATTTTTTGCCTGCCTTGTACATTAATTGTGCATTAAGCATTTCTCATGCCCAGTTGAAGCAAGATCCTAGCTACTAGGTTTAACCTGTTCCATTTTTTATTTAGTGTTTGTGTATTTTGAAAGTTGACAACTAAGCTTTGGGAACCGTCAATCTTTATTGTAAGAAATAAATTAAAATGATTAATGAGACGTTGAATGTAATGTGTTGTGATTTAAGTGTGGATTGCTCACTTAAATTAAATATATAATTTTAAAATCCTGATTAAAATTTGTAAATGATTCAATTAAAGAAATGTTGGCAAGTCAGTTGAAAACAATTCATGGTTTAATTAAAAGTTAATATGAAAACCTGTTGCAGAGATTATATAATATACCTCAATTTTAAACTTTTATTACATCATACATTTTACAGAATTAATAGATTTTATTCAAATTAGTTCAGAAAATTATCTCTAGATGCTTCATAAAAGCGCAGTTTCTGAATCATAGATAATAAAACTAATATACAACTCTGGCTAAACATCGGATTACAGAAGCACCAGAGGGGAAGCTTCAAGAGAACATCACTGAGGTCAGAATTAAATTCAAGCCATCCAAATCAAGAAGCATTTCTATAAATAAAGGCAAACTGACAGATCAAAGGTTCTTCATTGATCAAGAACCTATTCCAACTGTCAGAGAAGCCAATCAAAAGTCTGGGAAGATGGTATAACTCTAAACTGAAGGATACTGATCAGGCTAACGAGTTTAGGCAAGCAGTCATCAATGGTCTGGCGAACATCGACCGATCCATGCTGCCTGGAAAGATGAAAATCTGGTGCCTGCAGTTTGGGTTACTACCTCGCCTTATGTGGCCACTAACCATGTATGACACCACCCTCACAAGAGGCGAGAAGATAGAAAGAACAATCAGCTCTTTCGTGAGAAAGTGGTTAGGTGTTCCTCGGTGCTTGAGCAGCGTAGGCCTGTACGGTCAGGGGGTACTCCAGCTGCCTCTCTCTAGTCTCACAAAGGAGTTCAAGGTCACTAAAGTCAGACTAGAGATGACCCTGGCAGAATCAAGGGACACTGTCATCCGAGCTGCTGCGCCAACCCTGGCAACAGGAAAGAAGTGGACGGCTAAGAATGCGACACAGCAGGCAAAATCTGCTCGCCACCAAGGCACATGGTAGGGAAAATCCAACACGGACAAAGTGGCTTGCGGCTTGGCGGAAAGCGACCTTGCTGGAACAAGGCATCATCACTGGAGCGCCGGAAGTTGGTCACGGCCGAAGTCCGCTAACAGGAGGAGTCGAGTAGGTGTGCCAAGGCTGTGTCGCAAGCTAAACAGGGCCAGTGGATGAGATGGGACAATGTGGAAAAGAGGAAGATCAACTGGAAGGACATGTGGGAGATGGAGGCGAGCAGGATATGTTTCCTCATTCGGGCAACCTATGATGTCCTTCCTAGCCCAAAAAATCTCAACCAGAGATTATGCAGAGATTATATAATATACCTCAATATTAAACTTTTATTACATCATACATTTTACAGAATTAATAGATTTTATTCAAATTAGTTCAGAAAATTATCCTCAAATACTTCATAAAAGCACAGTTTCTGAATCATAGATAATAAAACTAATATACAACTCTGGTTAAACATCGGATTACAGAAGCAACGCAGTGTTATGGAATTAGTGAGAGTGCAGAGGACATCTAAGAAAGATAGAGTCATACAGCGCGGAAACAAACCTTTCAGCCCAACTTGTCCGCGCCGGCCAACATGCCCCATCTACACTAGTCCTACCTGCGTAGTATCCCTCTAAAATATCCCTCATAAAATACCAGGACTGGAAAATGCTGTAATGAAGAAAGCTTGGATAATGTAGGAGTATTTTCTTTGGAACTATGAAATTTGAAAGGAGACTGAATTGAAGTGTATAAAATTATAAAGGAACTAACTAGAATAAATGGAGAAAATATATACCCCTTCGCAGAGTGGCCCAAAACTAGCGCATAGATTGAATGTACTTGGCAGAAGTATTAGAGAGAAGATGAGAAACCCTGTTGTTTGAAATTCACAGTTTGAAAGGACAGCAGAGGTAAAAGCTCTCACCATATTTAGAAGTCTCTGGGTGTGTAATTGAGCTGTGAAGTTGAGCTACAGATCAAATGCTGCAAGGTGGGATTAGGTAGGTGGCTTCTTTTTCAATTAGCACCAGTATGAAAGGCTGAATGATTTCTTAATATGTAATACATTTTCTATGTTACATGTATTTGATAAGGCGGACCATAAGAGGAGCATAGAGTCCCACTTGTCCAGCAATAATACACGGGAGGTATGGCGGGGCATACAAGACATTACCAACTACAGAGGCTGTGCCACAAAGTCAGAAGACCTGAGTGTGCCGCTGGCAGAAAAGCTAAATTGCTTCTTCTCCCGCTTTGAAACATCACAACAGCAGCACTCACCTGCTACAGCCCTGTTCCCACCCTCACCTAGCTCCTGTACTACCCCACTCACTGTCAGGGAGCACGATGTCAGACGGGTGTTCCTGGCAGTGAACCCCAAGAAGGCTACCGGCCCAGATGGAGTACCTGGTAAGGTGCTCAAAGCGTGCGCCCACCAGCTCACTGCCATCTTCACCAGAATTTTCAACCTCTCCCTGGACCAGGCAGTTATTCCGTCCTGCCTAAAATCAGCCACAATCGTCCCAGTGCCGAAGAAGTCTCCCATCACCAGCCTTAATGATTACCGTCCTGTGGCCCTCACTCCGGTAATCACGAAGTGCTTCGAGAGATTGGTCCTCCAGCACATCAAGGACTATCTACCACCAGACTTCGACCCCCACCAATTCGCCTATCGCCAAAACAGATCCACAGAAGACGCCATTACCGTAGCTCTCCACTCTGTGCTGAGCCATCTGGAGCAGGGGCAGAGCTACGTCCGGATGCTCTTTGTGGATTATAGCTCAGCTTTTAATACAATCATTCCGGACATTCTCATTGGTAAACTGGTCACTCTCGGCCTCCCCACTCTCACATGTGCCTGGATAAAAGATTTCCTCACCAACCGGCCCCAGACTGTGAGCCTCGGCCCCCACCTCTCCTCCACTCGCAGGTTGAGTACCGGTTCCCCACAGGGCTGTGTGCTAAGCCCCCTCTTATACTGTCTCTACACCTACGACTGTAGTCCGGCCCACAACAACAACCGCATCATCAAATTTGCTGACGACACTATTGTAGTCGGAC
The DNA here is from genome assembly GCF_028641065.1 of Leucoraja erinaceus. Classification (NCBI taxonomy): domain Eukaryota; kingdom Metazoa; phylum Chordata; class Chondrichthyes; order Rajiformes; family Rajidae; genus Leucoraja; species Leucoraja erinaceus. The sequence continues at coordinate 30,111,584 of NC_073385.1, forward strand.
TTATTTCAAAGGGAGACGAGGCAGCCTACAAAGAGGAAGTCCTGAAATTGACAACTTGGTGTTCAGAAAACAATCTGGCTCTGAACACCAGGAAAACAAAAGAGCTCATTGTCGACTTCAGGAGGCACAGCACCGACTTAGTCCCCCTACACATCAACGGCGAGTGTGTGGAGAGGGTCAACACCTTCCGGTTTCTCGGCGTCCATATCGCTGCTGATATCTCCTGGACAGACAACACGACAGCGGTCATCAAGAAAGCTCAGCAGCGGCTGCACTTCCTGAGGGTCCTCAGGAAGCACAACCTGGATTCTAACCTGCTGCTGACCTTCTACCGCTCGTCCATCGAGAGCCTGCTTACATACTGCATTACAGCATGGTATGGCAGCTGCACCATGGCAGACAGGGAGAGGCTTCAGAGGGTAACTAGGACAGCGCAGAAGATCATTGGCTGCCCTCTCCCCTCCCTGATGGATATCTACATCTCCCGCTGCCTTAGCAGGGCAAAGAAGATCATCAAAGACAGCTCCCATCCTGCGTTTGGACTGTTCGACCTGCTGCCCTCTGGAAGGCGCTATAGGTGCATCAAATCCAGGACAAATAGACTCAGGAATAGTTGCTTTCCGAAAATTATAACTACTCTTAATTCAAATTCACACATGCACTGACTTCACAGCCCAACACCCGGACTTCCATCTGTATATATGTATATATGAATATAGCGCCGCAGAATTGTGCACCTATCTATCCCCCCCCCCCCCCCCTCCCTTCTCCCCTTTTGTTTTTTTTGTTTTCTTGTTTTTTTTTTGTACTAAATTATATGTATGCACTGAGTACGAGCAGCTTTCAATTTCACTGTACATGTATAGTGACAATAAATGGCATATCTATATCTATAAGTATTTCTTATCAAAAATATGAAATTAATGTTTAGCTAGATAAAAGATTGTTTTCTGAAAAAAGCTGGGAGAAACAGAATTGTTCTTGTACTTTAAGCGGAACAAAGAGTTGTATATTGGTTCTTTATTAATAATCAAGTCATAATAATTATAATAAGAAAGGTCCTGAACCGAAACGTGATCTGTTCCCTCTACAGATGCTACCTAGCCTGCTGAGTTACATACAGAACATAGACATATTTGTGTGCCTATCTAAAAGCCTCTATTGTATATGACACCAACACCACCATTGGCGGTACATTCCACTCTATGAGTAGAAAAACTTGGTCTGCACACTTCCTGTATACTTGCTCCTCTCACCATAAAGCTATAACAATGCAAGTCCTTGATAGTTCCACCCAGGGAAATAGGTTCTAACTATCTACCCTATTTATGCCTCTCTTCTATTAGTCTTCCCTTAGCGTTGAATGCTCCAGAGAAAACAATTCAAAATTGCCTAACCTCGTCTTATAGCTAATACCCTCTAATCAAGGTAGCACTTAATAAACAATAAACAATAGACAATAGACAATAGGTGCAGGAGTAGGCCATTTGGCCCTTTGAGCCAGCATCGCCATTCAATGTGATCAAGGCTGATCATTCCCAATCAGTACCCCGTTCCTGCCTTCTCCCCATATCCCCTGACTCCGCAAAGACCTATCTAGCTCTCTCTTGAAAGTATCCAGAGAACCGGCCTCCACCGCAGAGAATTCCACCGACTCACAACTCTCTGTGTGAAAAAGTGTTTCCTCATCTCCGTTCTAAATGGCTTATCCCTTATTCTTAAACTGTGGCCCCTGGTTCTGGACTCCCCCATCATCGGGAACATGTTTCCTGCCTCTAGCGTGTCCAACCCTTAATAATCTTATATGTTTCAACAAGATCCCCTCTCAAAGTACAGCACAGGAACAGGCCCTTCAGACCACAGTGACTGTGCAGAATGTAATGCCAAACTAATTGTGTCTGTCTGCAAATTATCCTTATTTCACCATTCCTTGCCTACGCACTTGCCTATCTAAAAGCCTCTTAAACTGTCGTATCTGCTTCCACCATCACCTCTGGCAGAGCATTTCAAGCATTCAGCACCTACTGTGTAAAAAAAAACTTGCGGTATCTATCTATCTATCTATCTATCTATCTATCTATCTATCTATCTATCTATCTATCTATCTATCTATCTATCTATCTATCTATCTATCTATCTATCTATCTATCTATCTATCTATGTTTGTACCTATATATGCGCAAAAACTGTACACGATAGGGCTACAATTTTTGCATCACCTTACTCACCATTGTCCTGTGATGTAAATTAAACAAGTTTCGTTCAAGTTGATGGTATATTTTACGTTATTGACATTTTAAACTTTACAAAAACCACTTCAAAAAACCTCTCCACTTGCCCTGCCAGTCAGCAGTGTTCCACCCCACAATAACATCACAACGGGATCTCATTTACATTAAAAAAAACTCAGTTTTAGTAAACACAGTAGCGTTCCACCTCACAATGACGTCACAATGGGATCCCAAATTTCATTTGCATAAAAAAATGTTTAAAAAAACATTTCATTGCGATTTTCATTGTGGAGTGGTACATTTTATTACCCTACGCACACTAGTTGAAAGTTTACACTTATACCACATATACAAACCCAAGCCAATTAACCTACAAACTAGTATGTTTTTGGAGTGTAGGAGAAAACTAAAGATCTCGTAGAAAACCCACGCGTTCATGGGGAGAACCTACAAACTCCGTAAGACAGCATCCGTAGTCAGGATCGAACCTGGGACTCAGGCGTTGCAAGCGCTGTAAGGCAGCAACTTTACTGCTGTGCCACCGTGCCTCCCAAAACATTGTGCCGTTTAAACTTCTCCATTCTAAGACGAACAATTAAAATTCTCCAGTCCCGTCACAGGAACAGTCCCTGACAAGAAAATGTGTTCTGCAACCTCTCACTGAGGATTTGACATTCTCAGTGTAGTGCCCCCTTCGTAAACACAATAGAATATCTGTTTTGAGTACAGCTGGCAATTCTGAGGCAAATTAAAAAAAATCCCCTTGAGCTTATTTTGTTTGCCAAAAGTAAAATCTGCCATCAACAATTGGTTACTTCTTCTTACGAACGAAACAGAAACCAAATGAATACTTAGATCTCAAGCCGGGTGTTGAGCAGCCAGGTTGTTGTCGCAATTGGTTACTGTTTTATCGTCATTAAAATACGATAAAATTTTTAATATATTTTAAAACCATAACATGCATGATTGGATTTATACAGAACAAAATAGGTTTAAATTGCCATTAATTCAAAAAAGCATTTTGATTAATATTATTGTAATATCTGCAAATAACGTTATTTTAACAGCTGAAAATGCTGCTGAAAAATATACAGAACAATATACAATATATATTGGTGATAACTTTAGAAAATGTCACTCTAGACTTTTTCAAATGTTTCCTTACATCCAAAATAAATCTTATTTTTTAGAGCCGCCTCAAAGGCCTGCATATGTCAATTTCGTCGGATGCCCCAATGGGAATTGATTCACCCTCGGAATGTTACTCATTGTTATGCATTAAGTGAAGTTTGGAGGAAATAAACTATTCTGTAAAATGATGGCACAGATCTGTAGATTTCATATCAAATCATCTAAACATTAACACGAGTTAATGGACCAGGGTTCCTTCACTTAAAATGTGAATGAAAGGTCTAACATGCAAAATTCAGAATGAAAATCCGAATTGCCAAGCTTTAAATTCACTTGACCTGTGAGTAAATTACCTAATCAAAAAACTATTTTAGACCAGCTATATAAAAGGAAGCTTGTCACATTGGGCCGAATGAAAATTGGGATGCTGAGTCAGTGGATGGAAATAAGTGAACTGATCCAAGAGTCTGTTGTCAAGGATATGTTTAGTATGTCCTATATTATTAACTCCGGATCATCGGAAGATGCAGCTGCGTTGACCAAAAATAGTTTCAGATTGGCAGAATATTCTCTATTTTCTAGTGCTGCTTAGCCCTTTGGGAGCACGAGGCTAGAATATGCTGTCAAACTGATTGACACTAATGGTGCTTGCAATTATTTGTCCATGAATGATACAATATTTTCAGGCTAATAGTGTGTGTGTGTATACACAAAAGTTGTTATTTAGATTGTGATATTTGGGTGGTGGCTTTGGAAAAATAGTGCCTCACATTCTGCCCCTCTATTGAAAGGCATTGGCTGCCAATTAACTTGCACAGCAGATGTTAAATGAGTCCTCCACATATTTAGTTAGCCAAGTGTATTATAACTGTTGATTACAGTTTATTTGTGGCTCCGATAGGCACAATAATAGAAAGGTTTGGAACAATGTGGGAAAATGGGACCTCCTTAGATGGGGCAGCTTGGTTTGCATGGATGTTTTGGGTCAAAGAGTCTGTTTCCTTGACTTTTTTGAAGCGACTTCAAATTATTTTTTTAATGGATTTAGAAAATGTCAAGCTTAGAATTAAAATAAATATTCTGTTTCCTTTCACTTTTTGTCTGAATCTGATCTTTCTTTCCCTCCTTTCTTTCTCTCTCTGTACCTGATCTGCTTTCATTTTTGTTTGCCCTAGTTATACTTGCTTCCAAGTTTCAGTCATGTCAGTTTTTCTTATTTTCGCTGTTCTTAAATCTGATTTTCTATAGTTCTTAGTTGTCCGATTCACTCAAGTCCTAAATGTGTCTTTTTCCTTGCTGGATCATAATCACAAAGGACTGCAAGGTTTGAAGATGGGTCCCAACCTGAAACTTCACCTATTCATGCCCACCAGAGATGTTGCCTGACCCTCTGAGTTACTCCAGCAAATTGTCTGTTTTTAGATCATAATCAATCTATACTCTCAATACTTGCAAGCAATTGTCATTTTAATTGATGTGTGCATTAGCAAAATTAACTAACCAAAACCCTTATATACTTTGCTACTGTCCATCATGGACCACTTTAGTAGTGAACAATCTTGAAGATTCCAACCATTAATCCATAACACTGTCGATATTATATGTTGCAATTTGACTGGCAGTAATACTGAGCAGGTCAATTCTGTAAACCTTGTGCAACATGATATTAATATTTAAGGTAGCTTTCTGGGTGAATTCTAGGAACTGACATTGGATTGGATTGTAGTTTATTTATTAACCTTTCATTATTTGCAATTGCAAATAATGAAAGGTTAATAAATACTACTGACTACTTCTACTGAACACAATGGAAGGTCCCTTTGCTCTGTGTAGAATTTCAGCACCCCAACCAGAGGCTTTGACATCTGATATTCCCTTTTTACTGAATATATGAGATTCATATGACTTTTCTTTGGAGGCTTAACAATCAATAATTAAATCACAGTCACATGGTTTCTGCGGTGTGACTATTAGTAAGCCATTAAATTAAACAATAGAAGCATGCACATTTTTTCATTTTTTCGTGTACACAGAAATAGTTGCTAAACTGTTCAATGGAATAAATTATGTGTATTGCATGTATTTTAAATGGTAAAAATTATACATGTATTTTGAAGGGGCGCAACATGAAAGCTGAATGGATTAATTTTTGTGAGGTGTTTTCACATACATTCTGTATAAGAGTGTCAAGGGCCTGTCCCACTTAGACGACTGCCAGGGACCAGTTTTAATGGAATTCACCTATGACACCTGGCTACAACCTACGACAACACCTATATCAACCTACGACAACCCACAACAGCAAAATTGTTGCCTAAATTTTTTTAACATGTTGAAAGCTTTGCGGCAGTCGCCTGAGGTCACCCAAAAAATCGCCTAGACGGGACAGGAACTTAAGTGAGTCACATCGACAATTGTCTTTCCTAGGTCAGAGTCGGTCAGAGTAAAACCCTGAACCATTACCGCATACTTCATCAGTTCAATATGCAAAATGAATTGTAAGCTTCATGATAAACATTACATAGAATCAAAAATCCTTTCCAAACAATGACCGTATATTTTAGTCCTTTAAAATAAACTAATGTTAAGGTGTAAGATGGTACTGAATTTCTGTTCCCAGTCATTTCCATGTACCTGACTACAGATAAGATGAAATTATCTATTTCAGTGACGCAAGGGAATCCAATAAATATAGCAATGTTATTGTCCCAATGGCATCATTGTGATATATCTGTACATAGGTATGTAAATGAGTCATGTGAGTATGATATAAGTATGTAATCTCATGTGCAATGTCGGCACAGGTAGTAGTTTGGTATTTGTCTTCAATATAAAGTTAGAATATGTTTTGATGTTCCTGGTGTCGCCTAGAATTTATTTAATGTTGTGCTCTGCAGTACTAGCAAAGAGTCTGCCTCCAAATACATCTTCAATTGGCAATAAGGTTTGGATATCAGGACAAGGAAGAAATTATATAGTTTTGAAGAAACTTTGAACAGCCCTATTGTGGATTGATAATTATCAGAACTGAACCGAGAAGCTGAAAATAAAAATAAAAAAGAAACTGCACCAGCTTAAAATAAGAAATATAAACAAAATATGTGAGAAGTACTCGGCAGGTTAGGCAGCATCTGTGGAGAGGGAAACAACCTTCAGTCAAAGACTCTTCTTCAGAACAATGAAGGGTTATCGATCTGAAATATTATCTATTGCATCTCCCTGAGGAAGCTGAAAATCCCACAGCCAGGGAAGAGGAAATGGCCACAATGTCAATGTTTCATTGACTATTGGTGCTCAGTGAGTCAGTAAATTTGTGTTTAGTTCCAAGGCAACAGGAAAAAAAAGAGCAGTAATTACTAGCATTGTGAGAGACACGGAGATGCCGATAACTGGAGAAAGGATGGGAGAATTAAACACAGGAACATAGTGCTGAGAAGCTATTGAGTGCAGCATAGTCCCTGCTTAAAAGGTAAATGGGACAACATATAATTCCAAGGACTGATGAGGTATTTGGACAATCTAGAGAGTAAAATCGAGCACGTGAGCCTTTCTCAACATGTATACAGAGAATAGAAATGTTCTTTATTGCAAGTAATATTACAGAAGTAAGAATAATATTAAAATGTACAATCATTGAATGCTTTAAAGTGTGTAAGCGGGATGTTCCATTAACATCGAACATAGAAAATAGGTGCAGGAGTAGGCCATTCGGCCCTTCGAGCCTGCACCGCCATTCAATATGATCATGGCTGATCATCCAACTCAGTATCCTGTACCTGCCTTCTCTCCATACCCCTTAATCCCTTTAGCCACAAGGGCCACATCTAACTCTTAAATATAGCCAATGAACTGGCCTCAACTACCTTCTGTGGCAGAGAGTTCCAGAGATTCACCACTCATCTCCATTAATGGAGATTGTCCCTAAGATCTATTGCCTGCATACTAATCTTGCAGTCCCATAGTATTGAATGCTTCTTTAAGAATAAGAAGGTCCTTCTATTAATGGTGATGACCTCTGGGATGTATTGCAAGCTTTGTAATTTTGTAGCCTATATAGAAAACCAAAGAAGTTTCATTCACTGAAGTTATTGCAGAGGATGCAGCATTATTTCATCCACTTCAAATAAAGAAAGGTACCAGTTTGGCTTGAACAATCAAAGGGCCAGCCCAACAGTCAATGAGTGTATCACTGCATCAAAAGATTCATCCAGACATTGCGGTGTTGATGAACTGTTACACCATGTGCTGCAGTAAGTGTTTGAGGCTAGAGGAACTCCAGCTCCGCATTGATGAGCTGGAGACCCAACTTCATACGCTGCGGTACATCAGGGAGGGGGAGTATTACCTGGATGTTTTGTGCCAGGGGATGGTCACACCGACCAGTTTAACTAATTCAGTAGGCAGTGAGCAAGGAAAGGAAGGTGTGGCCATAAGCGAGGCAGGTAGGGGGAACCAGGAGGAGATGCGGCAGGAGCCACAGCCCTTGTCCCTGACGAGCATGACCGAGGCTCTTACTCAATGTAAGGACGGGATCAGGGGCTGTGGGAGGGATGAGCAACCTGGCTGCAGCACCGTGGATCAGGAGGCCATTCAAGAGGGGGGAGTTAGAAGAAATGCCGTAGTGATAGGGGATAGTATTATTCGGGGGGTAGATAGGGTTCTCTGCGGCCAGCAGAACATGTCCCGAAGGCTGTGTTGCCTACCCGGTGCTAGGGTTAAGGATATCTCTGCGATGCTGGAGAGAAATTTGCAGTGGGAGGGGGAGGATCCAGTGGTCGTGGTCCATGTGGGGACCAATGACATAGGAAGGACGAGGAAGGAGGATCTGCTGAAGGAGTTTGAGCAGTTAGGGAATAAATTAAAAAGCAGAACCTCGAGGGTACTGATCTCCGGATTGCTACCTGAGCCACGGGCCAAATCGGCGAGGATACGTAAAATTAAGAAGCTAAATGCGTGGCTCAAAGACTGGTGTGGGAATAATGGGTTTGGTTTCTTGGGCCACTGGCACCAGTACTGGGACAGGGGGGATCTGTTCTGTAAGGACGGACTTCACCTGAACGGTGCTGGGACTGGGGTCCTGGCAAATCATATAACTAGGGCAGTAGAGAGGTCTTTAAACTAAGTAGCGGGGGGGAGGTATCAAGGGGGGTAATAACGGCAGGGGTAGAGGAAATAGAGCAGGGTATCAGTGGGGAAGCGGAAAGTCAAAATGTGACAGGAGACAGAATGTGTGAAGATAAAGCTTTAGATGTAAAAGGGGCAAAAACGGAAAGGAAGGGTAGTAAAAATCATCTGAAAGTGCTTTATCTAAATGCACGGAGTATTCGTAATAAGATAAATGAATTAACGGTGCAATTAAGTATATATAGTTATGATATCGTGGCCATTACGGAGACATGGCTGCAAGGGGATCAGGACTGGGAGTTAAATATAGAGGGGTACTCGACAATTAGGAAAGATAGACAGGAAAGAAAGGGAGGAGGGGTGGCCCTTTTAATAAGGGAGGGAATAACGGCAATAGAGAGGAAGGATATTGCGTTGAAGGATCAGGATAGTGAAACAGCTTGGGTACAGATAGAGAATAATAAGGGGAAAAAAACACTAGTGGGTGTAATTTATAGACCTCCAAATAGCTGTGACGCTGTTAGTCAGAACATAAATCTGCAAATAGTTGACGCATGTAAAAAGGGAACTGCTGTAATCATGGGGGACTTCAATTTTCATATTAATTGGGCAAACCAAACTGGGCAGGGTAGACTAGAGGAAGAGTTTATAGAAAGTATTAGAGACGGGTTCCTAGAACAGTATGTCACAGAACCGACAAGGGGGGAGGCAATCTTGGATCTGGTCCTGTGTAATGAAGCAGGATTAATTAAAAATGTCATAGTTAGGGACTCGTTGGGAACAAGTGACCACAATATGGTCGAATTCCATATTCAAATAGAAGGGGAGCAGGTTGAAACTCAGGCTAGGGTGCTTAGTCTAAATAAGGGGGATTATGAAGGTATGAGGACTGAGCTGATCAAAGTTGACTGGGATAGCAGACTCAAGAATAAGACGGTACATGAGCAGTGGTGTACGTTTAAGGGTATACTGTATAACCTTCAAGAAAAATTTATTCCTATGAAGAAAAAAAGGGGTAAGGGTAAGAACAGTCAGCCATGGCTCAGTAAAATTATAAAGGATAGTATTCGGCTGAAGGCAAGGGCATATAAGGTAGCCAGAGATAGTGGGAGGGTAGAGGATTGGGAAGCATTTAAAGGTCAGCAAAAAAATAACTAAGAGATTAATTAAGACGGGGAAAATAGACTATGAAAGGAATTTAGCGAACAACATAAAAACTAATAGTAAGAGTTTTTATAGCTATATAAAAAGAAAAAGGGTGGCTAAGGTGAACGTTGGTCCATTGGAGGGTGAGACTGGAGAGTTGTTGGTGGGGAACATGGAAATGGCAAAGGCATTAAACGAGTATTTTGTATCAGTCTTCACCATAGAAGACACAAAAAATATTCCAACGCTGGATAAACAGGGGGCGGTAGGAATGGAGGAGCTAAATACTATTAAGATCACCAAGGAGGTGGTATTAGGGAAATTAATGAGACTGAAGGAGGATAAATCCCCTGGGCCTGATGGATTACATCCAAGGGTCTTGAGGGAGATAGCGGTGGGGATTGTGGATGCATTGGTGATAATTTTCCAAAACTCCCTGGAGGCAGGAACGGTCCCAGTGGATTGGAAAATGGCCAATGTAACACCTATATTTAAAAAGGAAGTAAACAGAAGGCGGGTAACTATAGACCGGTTAGTCTAACATCGGTGGTGGGTAAAATGTTAGAGACAATTATTAAAGAAACACTAACGGGGCACTTTGATAAACATGACTTCATCGGACAGAACCAACTTGGTTTTGTGAAGGGGAAGTCCTGTTTAACGAATCTGCTCGAATTCTTTGAGGAAGTAACAACCCGGGTGGATAAAGGGGAACCGGTGGATGTGGTATACTTGGACTTCCAAAAGGCTTTTGACAAGGTGCCACATAAGAGACTATTGCTAAAAATAAAAAATTATGGGATTGGGGGTAATATATTAGCATGGGTAGAGGATTGGCTAACAAATAGGAAGCAGAGAGTGGGGATAAATGGTTCATACTCGGGATGGCAACCGGTAACTAGCGGGGTTCCGCAAGGGTCGGTGCTGGGACCCCAGTTGTTCACAATTTATATAAATGATTTGGAGGAGGGAACCAAGTGTAATATATCAAAATTTGCGGACGATACAAAAATGGGAGGAAAAGTAGGGGATGAGGAGGATAGGGAGAGTCTGCAAAAGGATATAGATAAGCTAGGTGAGTGGGCAACAACTTGGCAGATGAAATTTAATACTAATAAATGTGAAGTCATTCACTTTGGGAAAAAAAATGATAGGGCAAGTTATTTTCTAAATGAGGAGGAGCTGCGTTGTAATGCAACGCAAAGGGATCTAGGGGTATTAGTACATGAATCACTGAAAGTTAGTATGCAGGTGCAGCAAGCAATCAGGAAGGCCAATGGAGTTCTGGCCTTTATTGCTAGGGGGATTGAGTATAAAAAAACACACGGAGGTCTTGCTGCAGCTGTACACAGTATTAGTGAGACCACATTTGGAATACTGTGTACAGTTCTGGGGTCCATACTGAAGAAAGGATGTACTAGCCCTGGAGGCAGTGCAGCGAAGGTTTACAAGATTAATTCCTGCAATGAGGGGATTGACATATGAGGAAAGGTTAAGTAGGCTGGAACTCTACTCTTTGGAGTTTAGAAGAATGAGAGGCGATCTCATTGAAACATATAAGATCGTGAGGGGCCTTGATCGGGTGGATGCACCGAGGATGTTCCCAATGATCGGGGAAACTAGAACTAGGGGACATAGTTGCAGAATAAGGGGGGGCTCTTTTAAAACTGAGATGAGGAAGAACTTCTTCACCCAGAGGGTGGTTAATTTATGGAATTCACTGCCCCAGGGAGCAGTGGAAGCAGAAACTTTAAATATATTTAAGACTAAAATAGATGTTTTTTTAGCTGCCAAGGGGATAAGGGGCTACGGGGAGAGGGCAGGGATATGGACCTAGGTATGGTTAGTATAGTAAGACCTGAGTGATCTCCTGGACAAGTGTCGATCGCCTAGATTGGGGTCGGAGAGGAATTTCCCGGATTTTTTTCCCGAATTGGACCTGGGTTTTTATCCGTTTTTTTGCCTCCCCCAGGAGATCACGAGGTTCTTGGGGTGGAGAGGGGTGATAGCGGTATAAAGGGGAGGGTAGTGTCTTGTGTTCTGTGTCTTGTGTCTACTGTTTGTGGGTAAGTGTGTCTGTTTAGTGTTCAGCCATGAGCGAATGGCGGTGCGGGCTCGATGGACCTGGTGGTCTGCTCTCGCACCTACTTTCTATGTTTCTATGTTTCTAAAGAAAGGTACCAGTTTGGCTTGAACAATCAAAGGGCCAGCCCAACAGTCAATGAGTGTATCACTGCATCAAAAGATTCATCCAGACATTGCGGTGTTGATGAACTGTTACACCATGTGCTGCAGGATTGATTTCTGTGTGGCTTAAATAATTGAAGGCACTGAATCTGGCTTGCAAAACTGCAAACTCAATATCAATGGTATTGAAAAAAGCACCCATCACCAAGCACAAATGTGACTGCAAATGGTATCTCCATACTTCTGACAGCAAGGCAGGGGGTGAGAATGTATGGCATTGAATGGGGATGGCTGGATGCAATAAGGTTTCAAAATCACACTACAGATAAGCAATTAATTGGTAAAAATGAATATAGATACAGCAACGGGATTTTCTAAGGTGGGAAGAGATACCAACAGTAGGAAATCTAGCCGTCTAGCATTAACAAAAACATATTTAATTTCAAGACATACTCTGTTGAAGGAGGGAATATACAAGGACAAATAAAACGTACTATACTTTGTGATTGTCAACGATTAGAAATACCACTGTCGATAAAAGCATAGTGACCAATATTATTCGATAAGAACTGGCATAGGAAATTAAAGATCAATTTGAAAGAAATCTTTAATATCCGTGAGCATATTGCAAATGCAATCTTGCAAATGCTATCACAAAAATATGGGAAAAAATGAAGAGAGCTCTGCATATCAATGACAGCCATGACATGTCTGGATTCTTTGGTGCTGTGAACGCCATCCATGGTCCAAATACCCAAGGCCCCGTCCCACCGAGAGCCAAGAAAGGGTATGACCTCATCAGGCACAGAGAAGCAGTCAAAGAACGCCTTGAAAACCACCTCAATTCAATCAATGAAGAAGGGTCCTGACCCCAAGCACCGTCTGTCCATTCTCACCACAGATGCTGCATGACCTGCTGAGCTCCTCCAGCACTTTGTGTTCTGCTCAAGATTCCAGCATCTGCCGTTCAATGTGCCTTCCCTACTTTATCCTCGATGTATGGGGCCTGGACATCATCCCATAGCAACCCGTCTGGACCAGCCTTGCTGCTACTCCAGGCTGACAACAAATGAAGGCAGCTATATTTCAGTTTATAAAACGAAAACTTTCTCAGGAGCAGACAGCAGCTCTTCAGAAACCCTAAGAATTTGCAGTAAAGAGCTGCAGTCACAACCCACAGTCTCATCGTCCGCATCTGTGTGGAAGAGGTTTTACCAGATCTCAATATGCTGTTGTCATGACCGTATTCAAGGGAGGAGACGCATCTGACAATGGTATTTATAGATGGGTCTGCCATAGGGAAAGCTATTGCTTGGCCCCTCATTGATGGCCTCCTCCCAGTGATCATTTAAAGGCAGAGTAAACATGATCTTTACTGTACAATAATTCCAAGAAAAATGCAGGAAGCAGTACCAGCCAATACGCATGGTCTTCTTGGACCTTACTAAAGCCTTTGACCATGAATCAAACCAGTGGGATACCCTCATCAAATTCAGCAGCTTGTAGAAACTCATCTCCGTTTGCTGCATGACAGCATGCAGCCACGATACCCATCAATAGATTTATTATAGAACTAATCTCAGTGAAGGCAGGTGTCAAACAAGGCCATGTCATTGCCCCAATAATTATTTTGACTTTTCTCGCTGCAATGTTGCACGTCACCTGTGGCTTCCTGTGGGAGTGGAGCTAATCTTCAGACCCAATATGAAACCTGAACCCGCAGTGACAAAACTCCAGTAATGAGGACACCAGTAGATGAGCTGCAGCGTGTAAATAAACTTTGTGTTCATCATGCTTGCTTGAGCTCACAGAATTAACCTTACATTTGACATCCCCTGACCAAGATCCTCTATTGCTCTGTCTACCTTATAGTGTATTGCCCTCCAACATTAAAGATTCATGAAGTGATATTTAAAATCTCTATCCACAACTTATATGCAATAATGAGCATGTTTCCTCTGTTTAATCTCCTCTGGGAAAGGTCCTCTGCTTTTACTGTGAAGAAAAGCATGAAGACTTGGGAGTTTGGGACATTTAATGGGAATGTCTTGAGGATAATCTGTATTACGGTCAAGGAGGTGCTGAACATCCTAAGGCAGTGGTTCCCAACCTTTTTTTAGCTCATGGCCCCCTTGGGATCTTTTAATTCTTCTGTGCCCCCCTCCCCCCCTGATATTATTAGCGGAAAAAAGTACTTGAATATTTTAATACCATCCACAAAAATATCAGTGTCTATTAATTGCACATATATTCTCTTTTATTCTATTCCACAAACATCAAAAATATTTAAACAACATAGATTTAAATTTATTAGAACTGAAATTTAGGAGGCAACAAGGTGGTAGCTCTGTGGCCCCCTTCATTGAACCTGTGGCCCCCTAAATCCCCCAAAGTTTCTGTGGCCCCCTGAAATTTGCCATGGCTCATTTGGGGCCAGATGGTCTCAGGTTGGGAATCACTGTCCTAAGGCATATTAAACATGGAAACATAGAAAATAGGTGCAGGAGGAGGCCATTTGGCCCTTCGAGCCAGCACCTTGATTTATTGTGATCATGGCTGATCATCCCAAATCAATAACCTGTGCCTGCCTTCTCCCCATACCCTTTGATTCCACTAGTCCCTAGAGCTCTATCTAACTGTCAAGAAAGATAAATCTCCTGGGCCCGATCAGATATATCGAAGGACACTGTGGGAAGTTTGAGAAGAAACTGTAGTCACCGTGGCTAAGATATATGAATCATGGGTGAGGTGCCGGAAGTTGTGGCTGTATTGTGCCTCCATTTAAGAAGGACTGCAATGAAAACCCTGGGAATATTAGACACAAAATGCTGTAGTTACTCAGCAGGACAGGCAGCATCTATGGATAGAAGGAATGGGTGACGTTTTGGGTTGAGACGCTTCTTCAGACTGATGTCAGGGGGAGTGGGAGGTACATAGATAAGGAAGTGTATAGATGAGGAAGTGCAAGGTGTGAAAACAGGACAACGGGAATAGAGATTAAGGAACATGTAGAATAGCTCATTGTTAGTCGGGAGAAGGTAACAACAAAGCAAACAGAGTTAATATGTAATCGGAAAACTACTAAACTTTTCAATGAGATGGCGGTTATATATTTTGTTGATTCAGCATTGAATTTAATTTCTACTAAACATACTGCAACTTTCTATTGATAAGTTCAGTCATTTGCAACACAGTAGGAAAGGGGTTGAATATTTTGGAAGAAAGTTAAATCATTATTAACCTAATAGATACAGTGGCCAGTAATTGTTGCCTAAGTTCATCCATTAGATGAAAGGTTTTACACAATAGAACAACTTTTTTGTAATTCAGCCAATTAATCCAAACAATAATAAAAAAACAAAATAGGATGGAGCATCTTACCTGTGGATGGTGCTATCAATATACATATGGAGACTTGGCTTTCATTTCTTCTGCATCTATTGTTTTCTCAATGATTAATGTTAGGACATGGCTCATAAAGATATACTGTTTTACTAGGACAAGGGCATTAAACTATGAACTGCACTTAATTGAGCACCTGATTTATCATAGTAGAATGTCCTGAAATATAATCAAGACTTTTGAAGATAAAGGGTAACATTCTTTTATTATATCCTTCAAGTCAGGTTGAGTTTATTGCCATGTGTTGATGTACATGCTGATGTACAAGTACAATGGAAATCTTGCTTGCATGTAACATGACAGGCACATAGATTCAGACACACATACAAAAACATCAATTATACCTACAATTCTGTAGGACAGTAAAAAGAAAAAGGACTGAAAATAAATTAGTGCAAAGCACAATTTGAAAAAAAAAGAACAAGCCCATAGTAGTGCAAGAGTGTTCCGTTGCCGAGGCAGAATTAGGTTTGTGCATGGTGGTTCATGGACCTCATGTTTGTAAGAAAATTGTTTTTCCTGAACTTGGTGGTGTGGGACATGTATGTCACCCCTGATGGTTGAAGCAAGAAGAGGGCAAGGCCTGAATGGTGGAGTACTTGACGCAAAATGCTGTCTTCTTGAGGTGGTGCCTCGTGAAGATGTTTTCGATGGTGGAGAGGGCTGTGCACTCTCTGCAGTTTTGTTCGAGTATACGGTGACATGCTGAATTTCTGTGAACTTAAGCAGAGGCACTAGCGCCCTTGTTCATGATTACATCTATGTGCTGAGCCTAGGATAGGTCATCCAAGACGTTAATGAGCAGCAAGAGCTGTCAACTCTATCCACCGTGGAACCGCCAATGAAAACTGGCACGTGGTCTATAGACTCCACCTTTCTGAAGTCATCATTCAAATGGCACTTAATTTAAATCTGTCGCATGCTCTTAAATGCTGGTATTTTGGGTTTTTCAAGCTGTTCAAGCAGGAAGGAATTTTCCAGCTGTTTGCTGCTACAGATAATCAGATAATTTACACACTCTCCTCTTACCAGCAACTGAACCCATGACCTAAACACTTGCCAAATGTTAACTGTCCCAATTTCCTCAGAGTTACCCAGGCCAAGTGAGACCACACCAATAAAAACAAAATCACTGGAAGGGAAGCTGGAACCCCTGCACCAAAGAGAGCCATGAAAGTGCTTGACAGAGTTCAAGATTATAAATGGTTTTGAGAGAACAATGAACCATTTTCCTGGCCCCAAGTGAATGGTTAAAAAAAAAAGAGGCAACACAAGGAAATATGTATTTTAGAAAAACAACAGTTCCTTATTTGTTCTGCAATTGCTGCCTGAAAGGATGATGAAAGCAGATTCATTACTTTCAATCAAAAGAGACCTGGATAAATAGTTCAAGTGAAAAAGGAAGGGAATTACTTGCCATTATCATCTCATTTTTAGCCATTTTTATAGATGGCTAAAAATATGAATGTGAAATATGAAAATATGAATTAGATACCACATTTGTGGACAGACCCTCAGCAATGTTTAATGAATTGATTGATTGACTGATAATCTCACATTCTATGTTATCCCACTTTCACATCCACTCCCTATACACTAGGGATAAATTTACAAAGGCCAATTACCTCCAAAAAAAGGAGGGAAGCAACATAGAGTTAAAGAGCATGGAAAAATGCCCTTGGAGTTAACTTGTCCATGCTGACCAAGATGCCCCATCCATGACACTAGTCCCACTTACATGTGTTTGGTCCATATACCTCTAAACCTTTCCTATGCATGTACCTGTCCAAATGCCTTTTAAATGTTACTATAGGACCTGTCTCAACTATCTCTTCTGGCAGCTCTTTCCATATATCCACTACCTTTTGTGTGATAAAGTTGTCCCTCAGGTTCCTATTAAATCTCTCCCCTTTCACCTTAAACCTATGTGCACACGTTCTTGATTCTGGATAAAAGGCTCTATGCATTTACCCTATCTATTTCCATCATGATCTTATACACCACCATATGATCACCCTTCATCCTCCTGCGCTCCAATGAATTAAGTCCTAGTCTGCCCAACCTCTCCCCATAGCTCAAGCCCTCAAGTCCTCGCAACATTCTCGTAAATCTTCTCGGCACTCTTTCCAGCTTAATAACATCCTTCCTTTAGCAGGGTGACCAAAACAGAACACAATACTCCAAATGCGCCCCCACCAATGTCTTGTACAACTGTAACATAACATCCCAATTTCTATACTCGGTATTCTGACTGAAGAAGGCCAATGCATCAAATGCCATCTTGACCACCCTATTTACCTGTATTGCCACTTTCAAGGCACTAGTTACGTCACACCTATCTGCATTACTCCTCAGCCCACTTGCGCAACTGATCAAGATCCTGCTGTAATTTTTCATAACCTTCTTTGTTACCCACGATACCATCAAGTTTAATGACATCTGCAAGCTTATTAATCTTACCTTGTAAATTATCATCCAAATCGTTGATACAAACCACAAACAGCAATGGGCAGGGCACTGATCCTTGAGGTACATCATTAATCACAGGCCTCCAGTCTGAAAAGCAACCTACCACCTGCCCTCTGTTTGCCTCCATGAAGCCAATTCTCTATCTAGTTAGCTAGTTCTCCCTAGATCCCATGCAATCTAACCTTGCAATCTATCCCATGCAATCTAACCTTCCTGAGCAACCTACTACACGGAATCTTATCAAATGCCTTGCTGAAGTCCATATAGACAACATCTATGGCTATGCTTTTTCCTCATCAACCCTTTTGGTTACTTCTTCAAATTCTCAATCAGATTTGTGAGGCACAATGTCCTACATACAAAACCATGCTGACTATCCCTAATCAGCTCCTGTCCACCCAAATCCCAACCTCAGAATACTCTCCAGCAACATGCTGACTGCAGATGTTAGGCTCACAGCTCTATTATCCCCAGTGTAGGATGTAACAGCAGATGCTGGTTTAAACTGAAGATAGACACAAAATGCTGGAGTGACTCAGTGGGGCAGGCAGCATCTCAGGAGAGAAGGAATGGGTAACGTTTCGGGTCGAGACCCTTGTTCAGACAAATGTCAAAATTAATTGGTGGGTGAAATGACAGTGTGGAATAGGTAACATTTCAAACTGAAGAAGGGTCCCAACCCAAAACGGCATCTGTCCATTCCCACCATTAATGCTACCTGACTCAATGAGTTCAACCATCATTTTGTGATTTGCTCAAGATTCCAGTTTCTGGCATCAGCATTCCTTATACATTGGAAATCAATTATTCTTCCCTGGGCTGTGGGCATCACTCGAAAGGTTTCAATTGTTGTGTATCCCTATCTTTTCTTAGGATTGTGGTGTGAGCTGCTTTCTTGCTCCACTGTGCAGGGAAGATACATAATGCTGTTAAGTATTCCAGAATTTATACCTTCAAGGAAGGCAATATAATATAATTACGTCAGAATAATACATGACTGGAGAGAAACTTGGAGGTGGTATTATTCCTATACATCTGTTGCCTTTGTTCTCAGTGACTGAAGTTATAAATATGGGAGGAGCTGTCAAAGAAGTCTTGACAAAAACATCTTATAGATGAAACACCAGGCATGGTTAGGGGAACGGATCTTTGAAAAGGCGAATTCAGATTTCAGAATGAACTGCCGATTACTACTTTTCTGCTTCTGTAAAATTAATTGCTCGTGTAGCATGGTATAAACTGTGTTGCAGTAAACCCTTGCTTTAACGGACCTCTTTATAACAGATTTCACTAAAAGAGCTCCGAATCTGTTGTAGACCGAGTTTGTGGTTTAACGGAGTGACCACTATATGGTTGAAGCATTTTAGCTTGGTTTATTTAGAGATGGAAACACTGAGTCCATGCCCACCAACAATCACCCGTAATCTAGTTCTATCCTACGTACTAGGGTGTTGTATGTAGTTCACAGTGTGTTGGATAAAACTACTGCAGTGGTTCTATCTTTCCTCCCACATGGCAAAGACATTGTGACCGTGTTGGTTCCTCCCCACCGTAAAGACGTGCAGGTCTGCAGTGCTGCCGCCCGGGGACATTCCCCGCGAGTATTCGAGCCCACCCTGGCCTCCCCGACACACCAATTCCACCCCACACACTTACAATGCAACTTACAATGTGTAGGATAGAACCAGTGCACTGGAGCACCCGGGAGAAACCCACGCGGCCACAGGGGGCACCCAAAGCCAGGATTGAACCTGGGACCCCGAGGCCGTGAGATAGTGGCTCCACAAGTGGCCAACACAATGTATAGAAATGAACCAAACCACAAACCTGCATGTCTCCACAATGTGGGAGGAATCCTGAACACCTGCAGGAAGCCCTTGCTGCAACAGGGAGCATCCGAGGTCAGGATCGAACATGGGTCTCTGGCGCTCTATGGTAGCAACTCTACTATGGTGCCACTGTGCCGTCCCAAGGTATTGTGGATTTTGTGTTCTTTACTGTTTATTGTAGAGTGTATGTTTATTGGCTGTTTTTTCAATAGTATTGTACATATTGATCCCCTTAATCAGTTATAGCGACAATCGGTAATAACATACCCCACCTCCCCTGTGTGGTCTGTTATAGAGAGGGTTTACTCTATATTCACATCATTTATACTTTATATGAAGCACATTTTTTGATACCTACATTCCATCTGGTATATCAAATAAATTATGAGGGTTGGACAGAACTGGGCTGAAAAGAGACGTTCCTGAATCTCCCTTACTCACATGCTCGTGTCCTTGCACTCGGATGCTTCTTTAAGTGCCCTCTGATGGATTCTCATATTCCTTCACCTTTTAAATGAATTCAAATGAGAAAATAAACTGGATAGTTGATTAAGCGCCACTTCCAAATTTTCAACACTCTCGGTATTTCCGTATCTGCATGTTAGTTATGTTATTAGTAACAGTCCTTGCTGAAAATAAAATTCCATAAAGCCATTTCCCATTTGTTTTCCCCAGTGAAAGGTCAAACAGATCCATAAGTCGCCATCATTTACATTCTGCATGGAAATTTACGAGCAGATTAGTTGATGTTTGAGTCTGAGGAATAGCTGCCTTTTTGTAAAATTTTATGGTCTCTTCCTTCTTGACCATGCTGAGGAACCGATAGCTCACTTGGTACAAAAGAAGGTAATAATCTCTGGAACTTGCTCAAGTTCCTTCCCCCATCCTCACCCTTTTTATACGTTGGTCATGGAGTTAAAAACTCCCCAGAAAATGAAAAGTAAAAAACTAAAGGATACTTAAACAAATAATCCTTGCAAACCTTGTTTCAAGGGAAAAAATGTCAGTCAAACAGCAGACATTTATCACGGTAATAATAGTAATGTTGAAATCTACATAATAAAAATATACATATTGTAAAAGTCTACTTGCTTGCTATGCTCTTTCTACCTTGGAGTTCAGTCAATCTCTGACACAGACTGGGGCACAGGTGTAAGATTACTGGGACCAAATATTTCTGAAAGCATGTCATAATGAAACCTTACTGAATACTTTGAATAAAGGCAGTAGTTCACCCAAAACAGCTCCCACATCTAGTTTTCAGTTTGTTTTGTGTGTTATATAGGCAAATCAGACCATACATGAGTTTTGAGTACAACAGATAGTGCAAAAATAAAAAAATAAAACAGAGTGTGTAATATAGTGTTACAGCTACAGAGAAAGTGCAGACTAAAAAAATGCAAGTTCCATAACGAGGTAGCTTGGGAAATCGTAAATTCACCCTTCGTATGTAAGACGTCTTGAAAAGTCTGATAACAGTGGGAAAGAGGCTGTCATTTAAGCTGTTTTTGAAAGCACATACAAGTGTTTGCTAGCTTTTGTTTCTTCTGCCTAATGGGAGAGGGGAGTGGCGAGAACGACCAGGGTATGAGTAGTCCTTGATTATATTGGCTACTTTCCTGAGGCAGCGTGAAGTGTAGATAGACATGCTTTTGGAAATCATGGAAATGTTTATTAAACACCTTTCCTGAAGCTATTGATTTCCTATTGGGACAGTTTAATAGGTCTGGTCACCTCCAATATTTCTTCCTACCAGTTATTAAATTATGTGTTAAGTTCTTGGTAGGAGGGTACAAATGAAGGGTTTATTCATTCTTACTCGAATTTGCCACAACCTAGTTTCTACTCACTACTAACTGGCTGTGAACTTCGTCAACTTTCCTTCCCAAGTGGAAGGGATTTGAGATCACTTGCAGCAACGCTGTTGCCACTGGCATGAGACCATACATTACCAAGAATCAATAGTGTATAATTGTCATAGGTACCAAGAACGGAACAATGAAAGTCTTACCTGCTGTAGCTTAACTGGGTCGTAAACACAATGACACATAAATAATTTGTAATAATAAAAAATAAGTTAATGCAGTAAATTTCTCCTCCGATGATTGCAAAAATGTTTTCCAAGAATAATTGGAGCTGTGTGTTAAATTAGTGCACTCCTTGACTTTGAATTGATAAGCTTGTTCTCAGAAACACAGCACATCATAATTAAAGAACAATCAGAATGAAACTGGACAGAAGTTTACAAACCACTTAATTGTGTTGTGTTCTTTTAATTGTATGGCTGCATGGTAACTCAAATATCACTGTGCCTTAATTAGTGCATATGACAATAAATGTGAATGTGAATGTGAATCTGAATGTGGCTTCAAAAGCTGCATCTCCAGAGCTGTATCTGTATCTACATGTTGGTGACATGAAAATGCAGTTTTATGTGTTACTTTGTTACCAGAGTTACCAGTTTTAATTCAGTTTAGTTTATTATTGTCACGTGTACTGCAAAACAGTGTAAGATTTGTTTTGTGCGCTAATTAGTCAAATCCAATAGTGCAATTACAAAACGTAAAAGAGTGAAATAATTGTAAGTTGGTCCTCTTCTGGAAAAGTACGCGGAGTTGCCACTTTCCAGCACTATTTTGCAACTTCCAAGTCATCTGAATAGTCTGATCTTAGCTGTTATGAAGATGATATTTTGTCTCACTTTAAGGCCCAGTGTCCTGGCAGCACCGGATCAACCTGACCCAATATAATATTGTCAGTTCCTTCCACTTCTGCGCGTTGATCCATTCACCGGTTGTTGTCGGATCTCTCATAGCCACTTCTGTCATCACCACGACCCATGACAACTGCAACGGTGCCGTCCGTCGCTTCCAGCAGCTGCCCCACCGAGCACCGAGGTTGCCAACTTCTGCATCCTGAACTTACCACAGAACTTTAGGGTGCTATCCAAGGCACCAGGGGTAAAATTGTGGATCGTTCAAAGTTAACTACTTTCCTCTTAACCTTACACCGTTGGCATCTTACATGTATCAACTGTGCCAGAAGCTAAAGAACGATACTATCTGCTGTAGGCATTCTGTTTAACTATCAGAGAAGATGAGACTTTTTAAAATGTTGATAGATTCTTAACTCTGCTGAGAAGAAAGCAGGGGAAATTACCTCACTGTGAAATGGTTTTTGAAATGGGAGCTGATGTTGTTTGGCTGCCTCATTGATTTTCTAAAATAGCCATTTTTGTAACTGTGAATGGATTCTTTCAAGAACAGAACCCTGCAACTTTATCATAATGCAACAAAATCGACAGTATATTCTTTGTTGCATTTAGTCATTGGAGCTCAAGTGTAACCATTAGTTTAATTGTAATAAATGATTTCTTGGAAAATGCGTTGAGTGCTCAGCATAAGAACACAAGGGTCCTGGCACTGCTCTAGATCTCAGTCCGAGGGGAAGTCTGATGAACTCGCACACATGTTACACTTAGATAATCAATAATCCCACGTTTCCCCCCTTATCTTATAAGCAGATGTCAGATACATTGGCAAAAGCAGTTCGCCTCTTTCATTCTGTGACAGTTATATACGATGTAAAGTTATTTATCTTTCAATTTTCCTTTTTTCATTAGTAAGTTAGTCTCAATCCACAACTTTACTACATGTTTTACAGCTGCACGCCTTGGGCTTCCTGATTTGCTTGTTTTTCTAAACAAACTGGTGCACTTTCTCAGCTGAAGTGTTGTTAGCTGACAACTCCATTTCAGTTGTGGATATGTTTTAACCCTTGCATTACATTTCACTCCTTGAAGTTGCCAGTCTAGAGCGTCCAGTAAATTGCAAGTCATTGAGTGGCCAAGGAGCATAATAAGTGCAGCCGCTCAGTATGCCTAATCAGCAGTTCTGGCCAAAAAGATAGCTTCCAATATATTACAAAATAATAAAATTACAAAGAGTATTTCAATCACGTGATATATTGTGAAACTGTGAAAGAACTTCACCCTTCATACCCCAATTAAAAATTTGGGTTTATGCAATATATGCAATATAACCTTTTTATGGTTAGCACACTGGTGGACAATTCATTTCAACCCGTTATAAACATATTGTTTACCTTTTTATCATGAGCTTTCTGGAGAATATGTATCAGGATTCCAAAATGGAATAATACTGTCAGAGTCCTCAGCTCTTTCCATTGGAACTTATGCACCTCAATTCAAATAATTATTTTACACAGTAAACCCTCTCTTTTTCTATTTCTCATCTCGGGGCTTTCTCACATTTGCCATGACTCTGACTCTCTTTAGAGCTAAAGGCATGTCAAACTAATTACAACCCTTGAGGTCACAGATATTACCTGATTTCTGATGGTCAGTCCTCAGGTTTTCTGTATCAGCATGTTGGTGCTGATTGAGAATTCGGTTCTCATAGTGTATTTACCCACGGGATTACTTGCTTTCTACACTTGGCACATCTGTCAGTTTCTATTTTGTTCCACACGTTTCATTATTCCCAGAACGAGAGAAACAATTCCCTCAACTCCACGCCCCAAACTTTTGCAAGGCAGGGTCTGACATAATTGACTGGCAAAATGTTTCACAGATTGTTATTTGCATTTTACCAGACATATGCTGATCTTCAAGTACATTATACATTTGCATTCTAGGAGACAGGAATCCTGCCTGCTCATTTGCATTTTAAAAGACCAACAACGTAATTACATTAAAATAAACTTTCGAAAAGAACTCAAAAACTCAAAATCAGTAAGCTGAAAATGTTGAGCCTGAGGGCCTGTCCCACTCGGGTGTCATTTGCGCGTCATGCAGGTGGCGTGCGAGGATTTTGAGAATCCCCAAATCCTGCGGCACCGTGCGCTGCTGCGCGTCACTGCCTACGCCACTACGTCTCACCACGCGCCATGCGAATGTAATACATGCCATGCGCGTGTCACGATGCATGCGTCGTGCGTTATGGCGCGTAAATTATGTCGCATAAATGACACGCAAATAACGCCCGTGGGACAGGCCCTTTAAAGTCTCCGTTTTTTTCCCTAAAAGAGCATGCTTGCATTCTCAGCCTTTCTGAGCATGGGTGCCATTAGCTTGCCTTCAATAAGTTGGGGCATGGAGTATTAGAGTCAGTAAGTCATGATGCACCTTTATATAATTTTGGTCAGCTGTGATTTACGGACCGTTCCCAGGGACGCATTCAGAGACTGACATCGAGTGCTGCTGGAAGGTCATCAACTTGGTGAAAGATGCACTTTGGTCTGCCCGAGCATTGTTCACACCCAGCAGAGCGAGATGTCCATCAGGGAATGTTGCCCGCTGCAGTACTGAGGGACGCACCGAAGCTCGGTGCAGCCAACGACAAGGCTTGGTGGGGGAGGACCACAGTCTAGGTTCCTTCCGCTGCTGGACATGGGGGGGCAGGGTGTGATGGAGTCGCCCCTCAAAATAAGGGAGGGGATTCCACGCCAGTGGGCCACATGAGTGACAAGGTTGGGGGATAAATTTGTGAAATTTGAGCAATGTATGTAGACTCTATTGAGTATTTTGTATCGCCTCCGAAAATGTCGGATGAATTTTTTTGCACGGTTCATGAAAGTAGGCATGCAGGTGCAGCAGGCAGTGAAGAAAGCGAATAGTATGTTAGCATTCATAGCAAAATGATTTGAGAATAGGAGCAGGGAGGCTCTACTACAGTTGTACAGGGTCTTGGTGAGACAACACCTGGAGTATTGTGTACAGTTTTGGTCTCCTAATCTGAGGAAAGACATTCTTGCCATAGAGGGAGTGCAGAGGAGGTTCACCAAACTGATTCCTGGGATGTCAGGACTTTCATATGAAGAAAGACTGGAAAGACTCGGCTTGTACTCGCTAGAATTTAGAAGATTGAGGGAGGATCTTAGAGAAACTTACAAAATTCTTAAGGGGTTGGACAGGCTAGATGCAGGAAGATTGTTAAAGAGATTAGTTAAAACAAATGTAGGTCCCTTGCAGTCAGAAACAGGTGAGTTGATCATGGGGATCCAGGAAATGGCGGACCAATTGAATAACTACTTTGGTTCCGTCTTCACTAAGGAAGACATAAATGATCTGCCAGAAATAGCAGGGGCCCGCTGGTCAAAGCAGGTGGAGGAATTGAGTGAAATCCAGGTTAGTCGGGAAGTGGTGTTGGGTAAATTGAATGGATTAAAGGCCGATAAATCCCCAGGGCCAGATAGGCTGCATCCCAGAGTACTTAAGGAAGTAGCTCCAGAAATAGTGGATGCATTAGTAATAATCTTTCAAAACTCTTTAGATTCTGGAGTAGTTCCAGAGGATTGGCGGGTAGCAAACGTAACCCCACTTTTTAAGAAGGGAGGGAGAGAGAAAACGGGGAATTACAGACCAGTTAGCCTAACATCGGTAGTGGGGAAACTGCTAGAATCAGTTATTAAAGATGGGAGAGCAGCACATTTGGAAAGTGGTGAAATTATTGGACAAAGTCAGCATGGATTTACGAAAGGTAAATCATGTCTGACGAATCTTATAGAATTTTTCGAGGATGTAACTAGTAGCGTGGATAGGGGAGAACCAGTGGATGTGGTGTATCTGGACTTCCAGAAGGCTTTCGACAAGGTCCCACATAAGAGATTAGTATACAAACTTAAAGCACATGGCATTGGGGGTTCAGTATTGATGTGGATAGAGAACTGGCTAGCAAACAGGAAGCAAAGAGTAGGAGTAAACGGGTCCTTTTCACAATGGCAGGCAGTGACTAGTGGGGTACCGCAAGGCTCAGTACTGGGACCCCAGCTATTTACAATATATATTAATGATCTGGATGAGGGAATTGAAGGCAATATCTCCAAGTTTGCGGATGACACTAAGCTGGGGGGCAGTGTTAGGTGTGAGGAGGATGCTAGGAAACTGCAAGGTTACTTGGATAGGCTGGGTGAGTGGGCAAATGTTTGGCAGATGCAGTATAATGTGGATAAATGTGAGGTTATCCATTTTGGTGGCAAAAACGGGAAAGCAGATTATTATCTAAACGGTGGCCGATTGGGAAAGGGGGAGATGCAGCGAGACCTGGGTGTCATGGTACACCAGTCATTGAAGGTAGGCATGCAGGTGCAGCAGGCAGTAAAGAAAGCGAATGGTATGTTGGCTTTCATAGCAAGAGGATTTGAGTATAGGAGCAGGGAGGTTCTACTGCAGTTTTCCCAGGGTCTTGGTGAGACCACACCTGGAGTATTGCCCAGTTTTGGTCTCCAAATCTGAGGAAGGACATTATTGCCATAGAGGGAGTGCTGAGACGGTGCACCAGACTGATTCCTGTGGTGTCAGGACTGTCTTATGAAGAAAAACTGGATAGACTTGGTTTATACTCTCTAGAATTTAGGAGATTGAGAGGGGATCTTATAGAAACTTACAAAATTCTTAAGGGGTTGGACAGGCTAGATGCAGGAAGATTGTTCCCGATGTTGGGGAAGTCCAGGACAAGGGGTCACAGCTTAAGGATAAGGGGGAAATCCTTTAAAACCGAGATGAGGAGAACTTTTTTCACACAGAGAGTGGTGAATCTCTGGAACTCTCTGCCACAGAGGGTTGTTGAGGCCAGTTAATTGGCTATATTTTAAGAGGGAGTTAGATGTGGCCCTTGTGGCCAAGAGGATCAGAGGGTATGGAGAGAAGGCAGGTACGGGATACTGAGTTGGATGATCAGCCATGATCATATTAAATGGCGGTGCAGGCTCGAAGGGCCGAATGGCCTACTCCTGCACCTAATTTCTATGTTTCTATGTTTCTATGTTTCTATGTTTCTATGTTCCCGATGTTGGGGAAGTCCAGGACAAGGGGTCACAGTTTAAGGATAAAGGGGAAATCCTTTAGGACCGAGATGAGAAAAACATTTTTCACACAGAGAATGGTGAATCTCTGGAATTCTCTGCCACAGAAGGTAGTTGAGGCCAGTTCATTGGCTATATTTAAGAGGGAGTTAGATGTGGCCCTTGTGGCTAAAGGGATCAGGGGGTATGGAGAGAAGGCAGGTACAGGATACCGAGTTGGATGATCAGCCATGATCATATGTTGGTCAGCTGCATTTGCAGTATTGCTTACAGTTCTCGTCATGCCATTACAGGAAGGGTGAGGAAGTTTTGGAATGGCTGCAGAGGAGGTTTATCAGAATGATGCCTGAATTATAGGGTATTAGCTACAATGAGAAGGTGGACAGACTTGAATTGTTTTCTCTGGAATGCCAGAGGAAACCTGATAGAAGTATATACAATTATGAGAGGCATAAATACGGTAGACAGTCGGAATCTTTTCCCCAGGATGGAAAAATCAAATACAAGAGGGCCTAGTTTTAAGGTGAGAGGGACAAAGTTTAAAGGAGATATGTGGGGCATGTTTTTTTTCACAGACGTCATGAGTGCCTGGAGGAACTCACTGCTGAAGGTGGTGGTGTGGCAGATACGATAGTGGCATTTAAGAGACTTTTGGATAGGAGCATAGATATGCGGGGAACAAAGGAATATGGATTATGTTCCGGCAGAAAATAATTGGTTTTAGCATCATGTTCGATAAATAATCGGATGTCAAATAATGACGAGATGGAGTACAGAAAGGAGATTAGGAACCTTGTAACTTGCTGCCAACATTTTCCTCAATCTTAGCAATGTTAGCAAGACAAAGGAGATTGTGATTGACCTCAGGAAGCCAAGCAGTACACATACCCTGGTATACATTAATGGATGGTGCCAAACGAGATATGGTCGAAAGCCTCAAGTTCCTCTAGCCTCAATCACCAGCAATTTGTCCTGGACCAGCCACTTCGAACCAACACCTCTATTTCCTTCGAAAGCTAAGGGGTACAGCATGTCCCCATTCCGCTACAGATGCGCCGCGGAAAGCATTTTATCAGGATGCATTACAGCCTGGTTTGGGAACAGCTCCATTCATGACCGCAAGAAATTGCAGAGTTGTGGATGGAGCCCAGACCATCACACAAACCAACTTCCCTTCCATTGACTCCATCTACACTTTGCGCTGCCTTGGCAAGGCCGCCAGAATAATCAAGGACTAGTCTCACCCTGAACATTGCCTCTTCTCCCCTCCCCCATTAGACAAGAGGTACAGAACTTTAAAGACGCAAAGTTCCAGATTCAGGGACAGTTTCTTCCCAGCTATTATCAGGCCACTCAATGGTCCTCTCATCAGCAAGATTGGGGTTCTGACCTCCCATCTACCTCATTGGAGACCATTGAATTGGGTCTTATTTTGCACCCTTTATCTTATATCTGAGCACTGTGGCCAGCTTGATTGAATTCTTGTGCAGTCTTTTGTTTGACTGGATAACACGCTTTTTGACTACCTCAGTACACGTGACAAATTGACAATAATAAACTAAACTAAACTAAACATTGTGGGCCGAGGAGTCTCTTCCTGTGCTGTTCCATGTAACTTCATTTCAGTCACTGACATGTTTTAACCCTTGCTCAATCCATGTTAAAACCGTTGCACATTTTAACCATCTAGCTTTGTACCATAAGCAAATTTGAATGTATTCAGTAATGCAAGCCATTGATGTAGATTGTGAATAGTTGGTGCCTTAGTACGATCCTTCATTTGTTACATTCTCCCACCCCTAAAATGAGCCATTTAATCCTACGCTATTTTCTGTCCATTAACCAATCTCAATTTGGAGGATGGAGAACCTGGCGTGGGGGGAGAGGGGAAGCACAATGGACAATGGGGTGGACAATGAGGACAATGGGGACCCGGTGTGGGGGAAATGCTGTGGTGGGGATTGAGGGGGGGGGGGGGGGGGGGTCAAAAGGGGCAGCCAACGTGCTTTGCAACTTTGTCAGCGCCGTAGGTGGCTGCTACTTGTATACATTGTTTATGCAAGCAAAGAATCTCACTTTGCCTATTCACATGTGACAATAAAGTATTCCTTCCTACCCTATCCTCTCCTCTACATCATGCATTTCAATTGTGTTTAAGAACCTTGTGCAACAACACATTGAAAGATTTCTAAGGCCCATGGATTTCTACCGTCTGCGGCTTTGTGATTTTTGATAATTTGGCATGGAAGGACGGCTAGCAATGCTATCATTTAGTATAGCATTGATATAAAGTGATGGTAGGGCCACAGTCCCATCAGACATTCTTATTTTGAGCTTTGTCAGGCAGACACAGGACAAGATTCAAGGATGAGCTCAGAACTATCTTGATGAAATGTGGCAAGCATTCTCATTGAGCCTTGAGAATCAAAGTGCTGGAGAAATTCAGTGGATTAGGCAACAACTATGCAGGGAATGGATAGACAGCGTACCTTGGTTTTTGCACTATTGTGGTCTAGGCTTTTGTACTTTCGAACAACTGATACCTGACAGCATATTATAGTTGTTGTCATGCCTAATGTTCCTGTAAAGCTGCAGCAG
Source organism: Leucoraja erinaceus (assembly GCF_028641065.1). Classification (NCBI taxonomy): domain Eukaryota; kingdom Metazoa; phylum Chordata; class Chondrichthyes; order Rajiformes; family Rajidae; genus Leucoraja; species Leucoraja erinaceus. Next base: position 30,141,525 of record NC_073385.1, read on the forward strand.
GAAAAATAATCATTGTTTGGGTTCATACCCGATGCATATGACAAGTAAACACTTATGACTCTCACGACCCTGTTATGGTGAGCTTCACGGCCACAGAACCATGTTGTGAACTATTAACCTGCCCATCTGCCCTGCCAGGCACTTCCTATTTGCTCTATGGAGGAGTTTGCAGTTCCACATTGGCCTCATTAGCCACTTAAATCCCAGAGAGAAAGTGAGTTATGCTCAGACTTGAGGGAAGGGGTAAAAAGAGGTGGTGGCTGCTGTCTTGAACCACTCTCACAAAGACATTGCAGTTTCTTGGGTACCACCGAGTGGCTTACTTGTCTACCATAAGGAGAACCTCTCATTGGTGTGAAATTAGAGTCATTTATATGTCAGATATAAGAGCAATAAGAATCTTTCCCTTAAGGGACTGTTTAAAACTAATAGGCAGAGATGAGTTACATTTTTTTACTCTTTGAGGGTTGTGATTTTTCTTCCTCAAAGGCTAGTGAAATAGAACTCATGAATATTTTTAAGGGCAAGGTTTTAGAATGTGAGTATGGAATTCACATTTGCATTCGCCTGCTTAATCCCATAGCATTGTCAGAGACATTTATTTTTCTTGATACTCGTTCTTGTGAGTTGAGTAATACAGATCAGGAATGCAGAACTGAAGTTGCAAGCAGTTTTAATCTTATTAATTGTGGTGCAGACTTGCGAGCTGTTCGTCGTATCCCTGGTTCAAATTTGTGTGTTCATGTATTTCATGAATTCACTAAACCAGACATAGCTACATTTGCTTGCATTTTGATATTCTTCGTAAAGAACATTTTAGATAAAGAGTGATCAGCAAAGCATCCCTTATATGGATTACTCAACTCAAATAACGAGTATCAAGAAAATGAATGTCTCAGACAAAGCTGTGGGGTAGGTAGGCGAATGTAAAGATAAATTCTATATTCACATTCTGACTGCCTGATTATGGCCATTTACAACGAAGCTTTATTAAGAAGGAGACAGACTCATAGAGAGCTCATTATAGTTGTCAGACATGGATTGCCCCATGAGTGTGATGCATTTTTTAATGTCAGTGTAAAGCCTTGTAAATTCATACCTAAAGTACATTTACATTCCCAAAAGACGTCTGCTGGAGTGATAAATCATCTGCACCTGTGTTTGGATATTGTTCAATGATACATGAACAAACTGCCTTGGGGACAAACTAAACATTAGGGTCGTACCACAAGATGTAATTAGTATGTCAGTAATGCCATGCTTTTCATAATTGCGCAGGAACTTACTATAATTCCAATGCATTCTAGGAAAATGGAGCAAGTATGCATGTTAAATCTTCTACAATCATTCTGCTAAATCCTAAAATGTATTAGGGATTTAAACATTTTTTTAGAAACAGCATGGAACCGGCACATTTCCCCTTCGAGCCCATATTGACCTTTGATCACCAGTTCACACTAATTCTACATTATCCCACTCTCACGTCCAGTCCCTGCACATCAGGGGCAATTTCCAGAGGCCAATTAACCAACAAACGTGCACGCCTTTGCGATGTGGCGGGAAATCGTAACTTTCAAAGTTCACTGGAGTTTAGAAGGATGAGGGGTTATCTTATAGAAACATGCAAAAATTATAAAAGGGCTGGACAAGCTAGATGCAGAAAAAATGTTCCCAATGTTGGGCGAGTCCAGAACCAGGGGGCCACAGTCTTAGAATAAAGGGGAGGCCATTTAAAACTGAGGTGAGAAAGTAGACCAGAGAGTTGAGAAATTGTGGAATTCCCTGCCACAGAGGGCAGTGGAGGCCAAATCACTGGATGAATTTAAGAGAGAGTTAGATAGAGCTCTAGGGGCTAGTGGAGTCAAGGGATATGGGGAGAAGGCAGGCATGGGTTATTGATTGGGGATGATCAGCCATGATCACAATGAATGGCAGTGCTAGCTCGAAGTGCTGAATGGCCTCCTCCTGCACCTATTTTCTTTGTTTCTATGTTTCTATGAAACCCACACTGTTACTGGGAGAAAGTGCAAACTCCACACAGCCAGCATGCAATGTCGGGATGGAACTCGGGTATCTGGCACTGTGAGACAGCAGTTCTACCAACTGCACTCCTGTGCTGTTGCTACATTTGCTATATGCAATGGAAAAAGAAGCTGAAGTAAATTAGTAAAAAGCTATTCTTGGTTAAAGAAATAAGATTCCTGCAAGGTAGATCATTGGGCAAAATTCTTGCAGGATTAAGTCTGTCCATGTACTCTTCAAATAGATCTACTTCAATGATTCTGTGCATAACCATTGCAAAAGCAATTTTGGTGCGGCATTAAAATCATCACATTTCCTGTTTAACACGATATACAAAGCTGGCGATAACTTCAATCATGTCTTTGCATTCTCTTTCATTCCACTTCCTGCTGGTTCAGCAAAATTAATTTTAAATCTTTCAGACATCTACAGCTTGTGAAGCTGTTGGGCTGAAATGATTTGAAGTAACGTATTTAGAAACATATTTCTCAGGCCATTAATTTCAAAGGAAATTTACGATAGATATAATGTTCAGGATTGCCCTGGGAAATGCTGACAGTTCTATGAATGCTAGGACAGATGGGTTCACAGGCGAATGTAGAACTTATTCTTCAGCGGTACTTCCTGGTCAGTTGCCTTCTTAGCTTCTCACGGAGTCTACCTGTGGAGGCATCAATTTCACAGTGGATGGGCAGGGCATAGGCTCATTGACTCTGTAGAGAGGGATGCAAGGAGGGTTTTCAGGTACTTTACAATTTTACATCCATTTATGATTTAGGATGTTTCAAGGTCAGTTTATTGCCACCAAATAAGGTGCAGTGAAATCTGAGTTACCATACAGCCATGCTAAGTGAAAAGCAACACCACACACAACCGTATAAACACCCATCACAGTGGACTCCACATTCCTTACTGTGATGGAACGCAATAATGTTCAATCTTCTACCTCTTTGTTCTCCCCCGGTCGGGGCAGTCAAACCATCCGCAGTCTGGGCAATCAAAGTCCCCGCAGGCAGCCGACGATCGTAACCCCCGTCTGGGTGATCTAAACTCCCACGTCGGGATGTATGACACAAAAGTAAGTCATTTGGCTAAGTGAATATTTTCTGGTGTTTATGATCTAGAGTCACAGAGACGTACAGCATGAAAACTGGTCATTCGATACATCACATCCTTTATCGACCCACAGTTACCAACCCATGCTGATATCAACTCCCAGCAACTGGCCCCTCCCTACCCACCAATGCTGAAGTGATTCAAGTAATTATCTAGAGACTTCTTTAAAAGTCAGGTCGGGGGGAGTCCCCACCGCCACGAGTACCATGTACCACGAATACCGTGCTACCTGCTCCATGATCGGATAGTCGGCGACTAAACCGTCTCGCCCACCTGGTTTGCCCGGTGAGGAGGGGGCTGTGGACCCCCAGCAGGATCAAAAACAAAGGCAGATGAGCTCCTAGCGAGCCAATGACCATCCACACTTCAGTAGAAGATACGATCACTGTCGTACATAGCATTGGAAGGCACCGTGCCTGTTGATGTTTTCAACAATGATGATGATTCTTGAATGCTATCAATGACCCCACTTTCACTACTCTCTATGGCAGTGCATTCCAGGTACTCACTACTATCTGGATGAAATTGATTACCGTTGGGTCCTTTTGTTAATATTGGCCAAAATAGAGCCATTATAAAATGGAGGATCTTTGCATCTGCTGGACCTGCTTGGTCTTTTTCTGTGTAAAGCTGCAAGCTGCGAGCCGGTGCCAGAAAGTCTAAGTCCTAGATTGAAATATCAAATAAGGTGAGGTCCAGATGTCCCCTCTATTGTTAAAATGTATGAGGACTTTGCAGAGAAGCTCAGAGATGTTGCAGATGCATTATCAGGATTGGCCCGCTGCAGAAGGGTTGTAAATACTGTTAATAATGTTGCAAGGTGTTTGTGTTACTGTTTGATGATGATACCTTGTTTAAATTGTTTATAGTACCTAGGACAATGTTGCATAACTTGAGTCAACTGACTCCCTTCCAGAATCTTCTGTAGAAACATTATAATGGGGCGCTTTGTAATTGGGTTGGGGAACTGTCAATAACACTTTAATGTCATCGATATATGTGATTGGTTTGTAGGGGCTGCCACCCCATTGTAGTTCTGCCCCGCAGGGTCCAATGACCTATAAAAAGTGATCTCCACGAGGATCGTTGTCGATCTTCTGGAGGGGCATTTGGGACTGGGTAACCTTTTGTAGGTATCTGCTTGCACGAGGCTGAAGGGCTTGAACAAGCAGAGACAGGGATCGATCCCGCGGTGGTTAGGTATTGTATAGGGAGTTCGTTATTGTTTCATAAAATAAAGATTAGTGGTCCAGTGCTTGACTCAGTGTTTTACTGAACTAGACTAAGGGGGGTGAGCTCTAGGAACATAACTACACTTATCGTATCTCTTCTCCCTTATTCTAAATCTAGATTTACAAAGATTTTTCCAGAAATGGGGGAATGCACAGTCTCTTGCCCAGGATAGCGGAATCAAGAACTCGAGGACATATGTTTAGGGAGAGAGGGGAAAGATTTAAGAGGAAACTGAGAGGAAACCGTTTCACTTTACAGGGTGGTGGGTATATAGAATGAGCTCCCAGAAAAAGTGGTTGGAACAGGTCCAATTATATTTTATATCTATATTTTAAATACTTTTGGGTAGGTACATTGTTAGGAAAGATTTAGAGGGAGATGGGCCAGGTGCAGACAAATGAGACAAGCTTCGATGAGGCATCTTGGTTGGCATGAATGAATTCTATGACTATCTGTCCAGTTGTTTTGTATAACTCGGATATGGGATAGTTTTCTACAGTCTACCGTATCTATATCATTCATATTTTATATAACTCATTCATGACTCTCATAACCTCCTCAGCTCCAAGAACAGAACCAGCCCCTCTAATCTCACACCATAACTGAAATGCTCCATCGCAGGTAATATCCTGGGCAGCACAGCTGTAGAGTTGCTGCCTTACAGCGCCAGAGAGCCAGGTTTGCTACTGACTACGGATGCTCTCTGTATGGAGTTTGTTCATTCTCCCTGTGACTGGATGGGTTTTCTCCGGCTGCTGTGGTTTCTTCCCACATTCTAAAGATGTACAAGTTTTTAGGTTAATTGGCTTCTGTAAATTGTCCCTATTGGGTAGGATAGAACTAGTGTGTAGCTGATCGTGGTCGATGGGGACTTGGTGGGTCATTCGTGTTTCCGCGCTGTGTCTCCAAACTAAGCTAAACTAAACTAAACTAATACTAGTGAATCTCCTCTGCATCCTCTCCAGTGCTCTCGCATCTTTCCTACAGTAGGGTTCTGTGATTTGCAAGCAGTACTCCTGATGTGGTTTAACCCAAGTTTTCTAAATTTGGAGCATAACCTCCTTGCTTTTGTAGTCACTGCCCTGACTAATGAAGGCCAGTATCATATATGCCTTCCAAACTACATTATGGAATGGACTACAGCAAATGTGTGGAGTCATGCATCTTGGTAGTAGGAATAAAGATGTTGACTATGTTCTAAATGGGGAGATAATTCAGAAATCGGAGGTGCAATGGGAATTGTGAGTGCTGGTACAGGATTCCCAAAAAGTTAATTTGCACGTCTAATCTGTCGTAAGGAAGGCAAATGCAATGCTAGCATTTATTTCAAGAGGACTAAAATAGAAAAGCAGGGATATAATGCTGATGCTTTATAAGGCACTGGTCAGACTGCATTTGGAGTATTGTGAGCTGTTTTGGGTCCCATATCTGAGGAAGGATCTGCTGGCATTGAAGAGGGTCCAGAGGAGAGTTCCGAAAATGATCCCAGGAATGATTGGGTTAACATATGATGAGCGTTTGATGGCACTGGGCCTGTACTCGCTGGAGTTTAGAAGGATGAGGGGGTGACCTGATTGAAGCTTACCGAATAGTGAAAGGCCGGTATAGAGTGGATATGGAGAGGATGTTGCCACTAGTGGAATCAGAGGCCATAGCCTCAAAATAAAAGGACGTAGCTTTAGAAAGATGAGGAAGAATTTCTCTAGGCAGAGGGTGGTAAATCTGTGGAATCCTTTGTCACAGATGGCCGTGGCGGCCGTGGCGGGGATTGACATATTCTTGATTAGTACAGATGTCAGGGGTTATGGGGAGCAGGCAGAACGGGATTGAGAGGGGAAGATAAATCAGCCAAGATTAAATGGCGACGTAGACTTGATGGGCTGAATGCCCTAATTCTGCTCCAATAACTTATGAACTTACAGGTATTTATCTACAATGCCACATTCATGTTGTTTGGACATATAAGCCTCTGAGATTCATGATAACATCCTGGCCTCATTATTACTCTCAAAATGCATTACTCCACATTTATCTGAATTGAATTCCAATTTTTATTTATCAGCCATTTCACCAATACATTAGCTTCTCTCTGGTACCTAAGACTACCTTCCACACTGTTCACGACTCAACCAATCTTTGTGCTATCTGCCAACTTAAAAAATCATTCATATCCAGATCTTTCAAATATATTATAATTGACAAGTTCCTAGTACCGATCCCCGAGGAACGCGCTGAGTAATAGGCATCAAGTCACTAAAACAATCATTTACTATCACCTTCTGTCTCCTATTGTGGAGCCAATAATTAATCTAGTTGGTCATATTGCCTTGGATCCCATGAGCTATAATCTATTGGGCCATTCTCCCATATTGAACCTTGTCAGCGACCTTTCTGAAGTCCAAGTAAACCGCATCTCCTACACACCCCTAATCAATACACTTGGTTAGTTCTTCAAAATGTTCAATCAGATTGGTCAAACAGGATCTACCCTTGGCAAAGTGACATTGGATGACTGATTAGACCCTATTGTTCCAATTTATCATGAATCCTGGGTCTTTGCATTTTCTCCAAAACATTCCCTCCCACTCATGTATGGCCCACAGATTTATAATTATCAGGCTTTTCTCTGCTGCCCTTCATGCAAAGAGTGACTATATTTGCTGTCCTCCAGTCAACAAAAATGGCACCCAGGGAGTACAGGAGTTGGGGCATCATGTTACAGCTGTACAAGACATTGGGAAGGCCACATTGGAGTACGGTTATGTTGGAGTAATATTACATGTTATTTTCCAAGGAAGAAACTAGGCAGATACTGCAGCTCTTAGGCTTCTCCAATAGATTGATCCAATCTCTCAGATAAGGTGTTTAAGAAGGAACTGCAGATGCTGGAAAAATCGAAGGTACACAAAAAAGCTGGAGAAACTCAGCGGGTGCAGCAGCATCTATGGAGCGAAGGAAATAGGCAACGTTTCAGGCCGAAACCCTTCTTCAGACAGGGTTTCTCAGATAAGGTGCTTTATTCATTGCTCCTCCAATACTTTAAAAGGTGATCACATTGAGATTTGGGACTAGCATGTATTTTATTGGTCAGGAAAAGAACAACTCCCAAGACTGCCCTCTGCTATTACCTGGAGAATGATAACAAGCTGCTTCTGATATCAACCTGATATCCCATCTCAACAACCATGAGAAACTTCAGGGACATAACATCAGTTGTGGCAGATACAATAACAGCAGCTCTATGTTTTTGCACTTTATCATCCATTTCCATATGGACAATCTATATAAGGGCAATTTTTTTCACAGAGACCAATTACCATACAAATCCGCACATCTTTTGGAAGTGGAAGGAAACCAGAGCACCCGGAGGAAACCCACATGGCCACAGAGAGAATGAGCAATTCCCACACAAGCAGCATCTGAGGTCAGGATTAAACACAGGTCTCCGGTGTTGAGGGAGCAGCTCTACCAGCTATGTCACTGTGCTGTCTTATGTTGATATTTCAAGATCCTTTCTGACATGCACAATTCTCAATAACGGCCCAACTTCTGGCAACGCACCAAGGCTCAAGATGAAAAGACCACAGTGATCATCCGTCTTTTAAATGCACTGGATTATAAGATGTGACCTATCACCCGTAGTAATAGGAAAGTGAATAGGTATAAAAATGAAACTTGGAGCTTCCCACATGACAGGCACAGGCAGGTTTAGGTTTGTTGTTATCATGTATAGTGAGGTACAGTGATAAGCTTTGTTTTTTATTGTTATCTAACCAGATCAGATAATACTATACATAAATACAATCGTCAAATTCAGGTGCAGTAGAGAGAGAGCAAAGGGGAAGATACAGAATGCAGAATATAATTCTCAGCATTGTAGTGCACCAGTTCGAGAAACAAAGTAAAATGTCCTCAATGGGATAGAGGAAAATCAGACTGTACCCTAGCTTATGGAAGGACTGTTCAGAAGCCTGACAGTGATAACAGAGGGCAGAAGCTGTTGCTGAGTCTGGTCCTGTGTTTTGAAACTTTTGTATCATCTGCCAGATTGGAGTAAGGAGAAGAAGGAATGATGGGGTGGGACAAGTCTTTGATCATGTTGGCTGCTTTACTGAGGCAGGGTGAAGTGTAAATGGAGCCAGTGGTGGCAGTCCTGGCTGCTTTCTGAGCCAGCGCAGGGCACTCTGCCCCTTGAGCCTGTCTCTCCCTACGAGGTATGAATGAACTATGTGTGCTCTCATATCCATTCATATCCTATGTTCAACAAACATCTATGATTTGAAACTTAGAAACTTACTTTGTATCATTTGCCTTCTGTGAATGCTTTTCAAACGTCTTCCGTCCTTTGCACGTAGATGGGCAGAGAAGTTCATAAATTGTAGGAGCAGAATAAGGCCATTCGGCCCATCAGGTCTACTCCGCTATTCAATCATGACTGATCGATCTTTTCCTCCCCACCCCATTCTCCTGCCTTTGCCTCTGACACCCTCACTAATCAATCAAGTTTTGAGTGAAACACAAAGTGCTGGAGTCCCAATGCGAAACATCACCTATCCATGTCCTCCAAAGATGCTGCCTGGGCCCCTCGTTTACTCCAGCACTTTGTGTTCTACTCAAAACTCCAATATCTGCAGTTCCTTGTGCCTCATAAGCCTCCAGTGATTTCCCTAGTAAAGGGCTTGTTCTCCGGGCATAGACCTTGCATCATGTGAATGTTGAAGCAATATTCTGTGAAGACTCTGGCCAGATAAGGCTTCCTCCTGAGAGCCTCCTTCATGCTTCATTCTGCTTTGCTGTTGCAAAGGTGGTGCACTGCTTAACTTTGTATCATAGAACAGTTCAGCACTGGAACAGGCCTTTCAGCCCACAATGTCTGTGCTGAACATAAGGCAAAGGTGTACTAAACTCAACTTCCTGCATGTGATCCCATATTCTGCAATTCCCTGTATGTCCATGTTCCTATCAAAAAGTCCCTGAAATGCCACTAATGTATTTGCCTCCACCACCCTGGCAAGGCATTCCTGGCACTCACCACCCTCTGTAAATTTTAAAAATCCCAAACATCTTTTAAAATTTGCCTCTCTCATCTTAAAGCTATGCTGCCCCTTTTTCTTCAAATCAAGAGTGTTTAATTGCCGTACAGACAATGGAACAATAATGTTTTTACTTGTAGCAGCTTAACAGGCCTGTAAATGCAATACACATATATAATATATAGTAACCAACAATGTAATAAAATAAAAACTTCACTGCTAGTGCAAAAAACACCCTCAAAGAGCAATCAAATACAGTCCGTAGAAGTTCACAGTTGAGGTTAGTGATGTATAGTGCCTTTAAGAGCCTTGATGATTGTTGGGAAGCATTTTTTCTTGAACCGGTGGTCATGATTTTCAGACCTGGACCTTCTTTCTGATGATAGTAAAGAAATGAGAGCAGGGCCAGGATGGTGTGGATCTTTGTGCTGGCTGCCTTTTTGAAACAACACTTCCAATAGATAATTCTGATAGCGAATAAGCCAGTACCTGCAATGGTTCAGGCAGTGTCCACCATTCTTTGTAATCTCCTTAATTCCTTGACATTCAAGTTGCTGAACCTGGCCGTGATGCAAACAGTTAATATGTTTTCTCATAAGCAAGGGTGGCCTGAAAGGTATCCATGACCAAGCATTTGCTGTTTCATTCAGGCTGTCAGGTGGAGGGATTTCTCCTGCACTACCAATGAGTTTCACTTCCACATTATGAGGATGAGTCAGAACTCAACTGTTTAATTGCTGACTTTTTCACAACTTGATATTTCAAAAGAATATCTTGAACATTGAACAGCATCTCTTCGCTACCATGGGTTGAATTCCAGATTGCTCGTCTGCCTAACGTTATCTAACAAAGAATCTGATTCTGCAAATGCTTTTCCACATTGAATTCAATACCGACAAGTCAAAAGCAAAAATGGATAACGGAATGAGCTGCTTACTCTCCACTTCATTATTATTCATCAAAGCCACAGCACATGATGTGTTTTACCCTTATCTGCAGCTCAAAATGGCCTCTCACAAAGTCATTTGGACTGATAAATGACAGCTTTCTGTAACTATTTTCCGCATGCTGTGGTTTGAGAATCAATGTTGAAGAGAATAATGACTGAAACATTTTACCTGCTGTGCCTGATGGTCTTGCAATAGTTTTGACTTCAATGGTTTTATAAGACACGCCTATGTACGGTGCTCAGATCTACGCTTTTAGGACTTTACGTCAAACGGCTGGGACTCTTGATTGAAAATGGAATGTTTGAAATCTATAAATTCACAGCGCCTTTGGATGTTTCTTGGAATTACCCTTGTCATGAATTTAGCTTCATACGGTCAATCCTAACTAAAAATCCCAAGGTAGCGGAGTTGAACAGTAGTGAGCCCAGTTAGATTTAGATGCACAGTTGCTCTTTGTTTTGCTGGGCTTTCTGACTGAATCTATAGCAATGGAAGCATGCAATATACAAATAGTATAATCACGGCTGCAATTGCGACTAAACTGTACTTTTCCACTCATCATCTATAATTTAGTGATAACCGATCTTCTGTTTCACATAGGTAAAGGTACTGATTTTAGATGATCAGCCATGGTCATATTGGATGGCGGTGCTGGCTCGAAGGACTGAGTGGCCTACTCCTGCACCTATTTTTCTATGTTTCTATGCACAGAATCTTTTTCTCAGGGTCGGGAGATAAAGAACTACAGGGCATAGGTTTAGGATGTAAGGAGAAAGATTTCATAGTAACTTGAGGGGGAACTTTTTCTCACAGAGGGTCCTGGGTATATATAAAAGGCTGCCAGAGGAATTGATTGAAGCAGATACAATGACAGCAATTAAAAGATATTTGGGCAGAATAGGAAAGTTCAGAGGAACAAGGGCCAATGGAGGGCAAAAGGGATTACCTTAGATGAGGAATCTAGGTTGACATGGATACGCTGGGCTGAAGGGTCTGTTTCTGTGCATGACTCTATGATGTGGGTCTCTAAATGATCACTAAAAATAAAACAAGCAAATACTAATATTCATATTAGGTAGGTAATAATAAAAACATATTCAGAAATGTAAAGAGCAACCCAGACTTAGCAGAAACATAGTAAGAAATTGCACAAGGAAACAAATTAAATTAAAGTTGTATGTGTCTGAACTTTTCCTGTGTGATAGGTTGTATTCAAAATGATTGCATGAAGCAAATAATTTGGCTTAATTGGCGGTGCTAATAGAAGGATTTAGTTCTTGTTTTTTGGTCATATCTTTTGATTGTAACATTTTATAACATACCAATAGGCAGGTTCTTTCCTTTGCTTCCTTGACGCCAGTGCTATTCGTACCGTCAACCCAGCAATCAAAAAGCTGGACTAGCCATTGTCATATCTATCTGAGGAGCCGTCTTTGTAGTGAAACTTGCATGCACAGAGAATTTAGGTGCACGAGGAAATGAGCCTTTCATATCTTCAAAAATTATTTAAAGTTATATTTGATGAAAGTTTTTCTTATTGGACGTGAAGCAAAGCATTGGAAAGTAACAGTGCAATCATTCTCGGAACCTACAGCTGACAGCGATATTTGTCACTTAAAATGCCATTAGCGAGAGTAGCCTTATTACTCATTGTGTTCACCTCTCTGTCATTTTCAGGACTGTAACTCTGAGGATTGCTGACTGAAATAAAATGAGACGAATGAACCTGTTTGTACCATGGCCAATCTATTCACTTCACAGGATCACAGCAGATGCACTTAACCCAGTGTTCAGCGAGTTGGTTTATGAAACAATTTACATTTATGTTTTCTCATGGAAACTATAAGACTGGAGTTAAGATTAGACACCAAGAATTTATTTCAGGTATGTAATTTTCTTTTTCACACATCAATTTCAGGTTGTGAAGTTCCTGTAAATTGTTCCTTTTTGATTATCCGACTTCTAAGATCATTCTTGGCAATCAGAGATAGTGCCTGTCTTGTGCATGGCTTCCCAGAGCATAGAACTTTACAAAATAACCTCCTGGTCCCTTTATTCCTAACCATTGTTTCATTTGTGCACTGGCAAATTTAATATACTTTACTTCAAGGTAATATTTGCCTGTAAACAAAAGAGAACGCAAAGAACCCTGTGCTGGAGGAACTCAACGGGCCAGGCAGCATCTGGGGAGGGAATGCACATTAATGTTTAACATCACAGTGTGGCGGTCCCTGGAGATTAGGCCACTCCTTGGGTCATCCCCCTCGGCTCTTGAGGGACAGGGACGGTTGCCTGCCCACGGGGTTTCCCGGTTCCTGCTGGGGGGGTGATCTGTCTGTTTTGCCATGCTTCATTAAAGGACTTCTGAACCTGCCGGGCGTCTAACCTTTTCCTGACCTCGTCCAGGCCACTACATTGGTGACCCCGACGTTCATCACGCATCGTGATGGAAAACCACGCCGTGGTGCTGAAGCTCCCGACTTTGTGGACCGAAGAGCCGGATATCTGGATCCAGCAAGCTGTGGAACAGTTTGCTCTGTGGGGGGGGGGTGACGGTGGATGAAACTAAGTACTTTTACGTCGTCGGGGCTCTTGAGTGGCTGGCCACGAGTATGTCGTCCAAGCAGAGGAATACGAAGTCCAGGCCACAGCGCACACAGTCCATAAGCCGCTGGAAGGCCTGCGCGGCGTTCATCGACCTAAACGGCATCCGCAAAAATTCAAACAGCGGCCGCTGAAGGAATCACTGACGACCGGCCCCTGCGTTTCCCGGGAACGCACAGGGGGGGGCGACATTGCCGGGCTGCAGCTCTCCAGCGGCGGTGATAATAGCACCAACCCCCTCTGCTGGCATCTGGTGGTATTGGAGGTGATGTTGGCTGAGGTCAGAGGGAACTGCTGGCGGGAACTGCTGGATCCCTTCCGGATCCTGGAACATGGTTCGTCCACTTTCGTCCTGGACATGGGGGGTCGGCGTGAGACCGTTTCGGTTGCGCAGCTGAAGCCGGCGCATGTTGACATTGATCGGTCATGCAGCCCTTCATACGAGTCGCCCTCTGTCAAGGGTACCTCCCCCAGTGGCTACTCCGTCCCCTGCACCTGTTGGTCGGTTGCCGGTTCCTGTGCCGGGCATGGTGCACACCCGGGCTGGTCGCCACGTGGGCCCTCCTGTCCGTTTCATGCCTCCAGTTCTTGGGGGGATTCCTGTGGTGGTCCCTGGAGATTAGGCCACTCCTTGGGTCATCCCCTTCGGCTCTTGAGGGACAGGGACAGTTGTCTGCCCACGGGGTTTCCTGGCTGCTGCTGGGGGCTGATCTATGTAAGTAAGTAAGTAAGTAAGTAAGTTTTATTTATATAGCACGTTTTAAGTCAACTCGCATTGACACCAAAGTGCTTTACATAAATTAAATAATAAGTTTCCTTACAAACCATAGAAAAAGGTTAAAAAAAATGAATAAAATGGACACATTATAGAGTTTAACACAAACGTCCCCCCACAGCAGAATCAAAAATTTCCACTGTGGGGAAAGGCACCAGAAAGTTAAGTCCTCTTCCTCTGTGAAACACCCGAGGTCGGGGCCCATTTGTGGCCGTGCAGCCAGTCCAATGATTTTCAGGGCCCTCTTGCCGTGAAGATGGAACTTCGGCGTCGGGTGAATACATTCCTCAGCGGCTTGGAAAAGTCTAGAGCGGCTGCCTCCTCCCGGGAGACCGGAGACCGGGGCACTCGTAGTCCTCAGGACGCGCCGGTTGGAGCTCCGACCCCTGCGAACTCGATCCCTGGCTCTGCGGTGCTCCAAATCCAGCGCCGCCCGCGGCCGGACGCCTGCAGCCCCAGCTCCGCGATGTTGGGATTGACGGCCACAACGCTCCGGAGCTTACCGCACGGCGACCCGGTAAGGCATCGCCCGCTCCATGTTGGTATCCCAGCGCTGCGCCACCGCCACCGAAGCTGTAGTCCCAGCCGGTCCCGACAGGAAACGCCGCTCCATTTTCGGTGGTAGGCCGCGAGGACGGGGCGAAGAAGCAGCTCGGAGGGATGCTGCCTCTCCGACCAGGTAGGTGACTAAGAAATAAAGTTTCCCCCTTCCCCACCCCCACCCCCCACATAGAAGACCTCCACTAACATTTTTTAACAGGACAAAATAAAATAAAACATTTTTAAAAAGGCGTAGAGACGGACTGTGGGCAGGCTGCCGTACACAGATGGCACCCACTCCCGCACATCCACCACACACAATTTACCGTATGTGTTTTGCCATGCTTCATTAAAGGACCTGAACCTGCCTGGCATCTAGCCTTTTCCTGACCTTGTCCAGGCCACTACAACTGACTGATTGGAGTAGGGGGGTGAAAGCTGGAAAAGAGAGGTGGGGGTGGGCCAAAGCTGGCAAGTGTTAGGTGGAAGGTACACAAAAATGCTGGAGAATCTCAGCGGGTGCAGCAGCATCTATGGAGCGAAGGAAATAGGCAACGTTTCGGGCCGAAACCCTTCTTCAGTGTTGGGTGGATATAGGTGAAGTGGTTTTGATGGGCAAATGTGTGGAGCAAGTGACAGAGGCTAGAGTTCAAAAGGAAACAAAAAGGTGTTAGATAAGGAGAGAAGTGGAGTGAAATGCAAAAACTGAGGGAGGGATGTTGGTGGAATGGGTCAGATTGGATAAAGAGGAGGAAAAAAGGGAAATGGGTGAATTGAAGGATGGGAGATGAGTGTATGAAAGAGGGGAAAGGAGCAGGGTGACAGGGGGAGGGGAGAAGGTGGGGGAAAAGGGAGTGCACTGGGGTGAGAATGAAGGGCGCAGGAAAGAAAGAAGAGGTTGAGGGGTATTACTTAAAGTTGGTGAATTCAATGTTCATACAGTGGGGTATCCATAAGGGATCCATATGGTACTGTTCTTCCAATTTGTGGGTCGCCTCATTCTGACAATGGGGGTGGCCCAGGACAGAATGGGAAGAGTAGTTAAAATAGATGGCAACTGGAAGATCCAGCAGGCCCAGGGGAACGTACGAGTAACGGTAGGTACTCGGGAAATCCGGTAAACTCCTGTATACTCGTGACGTTTTTTCAACACTATGAAAAATGTCCACGAGTTAAAAAATACTTGTGATGAAAACAATTGTTACTTTTTACTCGAACGAGCCGCTATGAGACATCCACAAACTCCTACGGACCCGCTATGGACATTCTCCCGAGTTCGAATCAGGGGAAAACGCGGGAGAACTCTTGAATTACCACGTACAGTGGGACAGGCCCTTAAGTGATCAGCGAAACAGTGTAATATTTGTTTGTATTTGGCTGTTTAGGTAATACGTTTTCTTTGCACTCCTCCAACTTAAGTATTTAAATTAGCCATTAAAATTTTATTCTATAATGGTTATACTTCCACTAACAACTTCCTGGTTATAAATTATTTGCAACAATCTTTGGGAGGGGAGGAAGTTGGTTTGGGAGAAGAAGTGGATTTCCCTGGGATTTTGTGGACACTGGTACTTAACTGTGAGGGATTGTGTACAGGTCTCTCTGCCTCGTGAAAGCCCTGGTGCTTAGAGAATAGATTGCCCTCTGCAGACAAATGCAGCTACTGCAGATTATAGTTATTTTGTTGGTTTCTAAATGCAGGAAATTTATTTTCCAACTTCAATGTTGTTTTGTTCATCAAATTCCCCATTTAAGCCAAGATAATTAGACTGTGGGCCGAGGTGTTTTCTTGTTTCATTTCAATAGGCAATAGACAATAGGTGCAGGAGTAGGCCATTCAGCCCTTCGAGCCAGCACCGCCATTCAATGTGATCATGGTTGATCATCCCCAATCAGTACCCCGTTCCTGCCTTCTCCCCCGTATCCCCTGACTCCGCTATTTTTAAGAGCCCTCTCTTGAAAGCATCCAGAGAACCTGCCTCCAACGCCCTCTGAGGCAGAGAATTCCACAGACTCACCACTCTCTGTGAGAAAAAGTGTTTCCTCGTCTCCGTTCTAAATGGCTTACTCCTTATTCTTAAACTGTGGCCCCTGGTTCTGGACTCCCCCAACATCGGGAATATGTTTCCTGCCTCTAGTGTGTCCAAACCCATAACAATCTTATATGTTTCAATGAGATCTCCTCTCATCCTTCTAAACTCCAGAGTGTACAAGCCCAGTCGCTCCATTCTCTCAGCATTTGACAGTCCCGCCATCCCGGGAATTAACCTTGTAAATCTACGCTGCACTCCCTCAATAGCAAGAATGTCCTTCCTCAAATTAGGGGACCAAAACTACACACAATACTCCAGGTGTGGTCTCACTAGGGCTCTGTACAACTGCAGAAGGACCTCTTTGCTCATATACTCGACTCCTCTTGTTATAAAGGCCAACCTGCTATTCTCTTTCTTCACTGCCCGCTGTACCTGCATGCTTACTTTCATAGACAGATGCACAAGGACCCCCAGATCCCGTTGTACTTCCCCTTTTCTCAACTTGACGCCATTTGGATAGTAATCTGCCTTCCTGTTTTTGCTACCAAAGTGGATAACCTCACATTTTTCCGCATTAAACTTCATCTGCCATGCATCAGTCCACTCCCCCAACCTGTCTAAGTCATCCTGCATTCTCATAGCATCCTCCTTACAGTTCACACTGCCACCCAGCTTTGTGTCATCTGCAAATTTGCTAATGTTACTTTGACTCCCTTCATCCAAATCATTGATGTATATTGTAAATAGCTGCGGTCCCAGCACTAAGCCTTGCGGTACCTCACTAGTCACTGCCTGCCATTCTGAAAGAGACCCGTTAATCCCTACTCTTTGTTTCCTGTCTGCCAACCACTTCTCTATCCATGCCAGCACTCTACCCCCAATACCATGTGCCCTAATTTTGCCCACTAATCTCCTATGTGAGACCTTATCAAATGCTTTCTGAAAGTCCAGGTACACTACATCCACTGGCTCTCCCATGTCCATTTTCCTAGTTACATCTTTAAAAAATTCCAGAAGATTAGTCAAGCATGATTTCCCCTTCGTAAATCCAATTCTGTGACCCAAATCACGTATCTACCTGTATTTATAACACATTGTGTAAAAATATTATAGAAATCATACCTGAAACTCGTCAAGAACACAACCTGCACATATTTTTAAAATATGAGAAAAATCTCAAATTTTCCGAGTGGTAATTGTCCAATCAAAGCACGTTTGTCATTGTCAGACGCCAATTGACCAATCACATGCTTTGTTTCATGCTAGCTAGGCAGTGAGCACACTAGGATTGTGGCCAGGGTCGGGGTTAGGGTCAGGGTTTGGGTCAGGGTCAGGGCTAGGGTTAGGCATTTTCCTCTCAGTGGAAGAGGGTTAGGGTTAGGGTCAGGGTTAGGAATTTTCCTCTAGGTGGAAGAGGGTTAGGGTTAGGGTTAGGGTTAGGGTTAGGGCAGGGGTCGGAACCTACGGCCCATGGGCCAGTCCTGTCCGTAACCCGAAAACATCCAGCCCACAGGGGTATTTTTTTTTCTGAGGACTTCTGTGACGGAGCCGGTGCTATGTGGGTGCTGAAGGCTGCCCTGGGCCGAGCTGAGCAGCAGGGGGGAAGTGAGGGGGTCAGTCAGTCGGTTGGACTGTAGGCCGGCTGGTGGGTGAAGTGAGGGGTCGGTTGGGCTGTCGGTCGGCCGGTGTTGCAGTGAGCGTGCGGATGGTCTGATGGAGCCGGTGCTATGGGGGTGCTGAAGGCAGCCCGGGCGGTGTGCAGGGCAGTGCTGCTCCCCACCATGTTGACATGCGGTGTAATTGCGGCATTGGGTGGGCTGCTGCTGATGATCCAGAAGGGCAAGCTGGCCGAGGTGGATGCGCTGAGCGGCCACACGTACGGAGCCCACAGCCGGTCCCAAAGCGGCTCCAGCTCCAGCTGTGGGCAGGTCTGGAAAGGGGACGAGTTAGGGTTAGGGTTAAGCATTTTCCTCTCAGTGGAAGATGCCTTAGCCTTCCCCCAGCCTGGCACTGCCCCAGTCCCACTATGACTGTGACCCCCACTCTGCACACTGGCAGTCAGTGGGGTTCAGTAAACAGGGGAACGCACAGTATCTACCCTCACTCATTAATTGGGCATGTTCAGGAGCCGGTGAAACTCGGGTCCTCTGTGGCAGTCCCGTATTCAATATTCCCTTATACAGCTATATATTATTGAGCACACGACGACGCTGTCACTTTTTTCTAATTAGCTTAATTAATTAGTGTGCAACTATTTGCACTGACAAGTTATGAATTCCTTATCTATGATGTTTCATCTAAATCTGTGCCAAATTTCAAATGGATACCGGACATAGGTTACGAAAGAACCCTTTCGGCACTTCGGCCCACGGCCTAAATTTTGTCAGGGCAAAAATAAATTGTCAAAATTATCCAATCAATCCCATCACCCTCATTCTTGAAAATGGAGGATGTATTAGAGCAAAATTATTTAAAAGCCAAGAATTTCCTTCTTCCATTCTCAATAGCATTAATGCAAAGAGGGATCTTGGGATCCAAATCCATAGCTCTCGGAAAGTCGCAACACACATAGATAGAATGGTAAAGATGGAGTTAAGAGTCAGGATGTGATGATGCAGATTTGTAAGATTTTTGTTCGGCCATATTTGGAGTCTTGCAGGTGATTCTGGCCGCACCATTTCAGGAAGGATGTGGAGGCTTTGGAGAGGGTGCAGAAGAGGTGTCCTAGATTGCTGGCTGGAACAGCGGGTATTAGCTATATATGAGAGGTTCGACAGAATTAGATTGTTTTTGTTGGAGCATCAGAAGTTGAGAGGAGACAAGATAGAAGTGTATAAAATTATGAGAGGCATAGATAGGGTTGACAGTCAGTACCTTTTACCTTTTACATTGCAGTCTTCGGGGAGGAAGCGGCTGCTTCAGTCCTGGCCGCTGAAGAATGTTCACCCAACGCCGATGATCCAGCTTCGCGACAGAGGGCCTGAGAACATCGAGTTGGCTGAGGAGGCCACATATAGACCCCGACCTCGGGTGGACTATGAGGGGGAGAACTGGATATTTTTAGTGCCTTCCCTCACAGTGAATTCTGCTGTGGGGGGTCGTTTCATGTTGATTTCTATAGTGTACTGTTCTGTGTCTTTTTTTCTTTTTTCTCTTTTTTGTTTTTGTATGGATATATTGACATTTGGTCTGTTCTATTAATTTAATCAAACTCTGTAAAGCACTTTGGTTCAAATACTGGTTTTGTTGAAAAGTGCTATATAAATAAAGATTATTATTATTATTATTACCCAGGTCGGAATTGTCAGAGACTAGAGGGCGTAGATTTAAGGTGAAAAGTGCAAAGTTTTTAAAGGAGATGTGCAGGACAAATATTTTACAGAGGATGGTGAGTGCCTAGAATGTGCTGCCAAGAGTGGTGGTGGAGGCAGATATGATAGTGGCATTTAAGAGGCTTTTCAATAGACATGTGGACATGTAACAAATGGAGAGATACAGTGTGGGTCATGTGCAGGCAAAGGAGATTGGTGTATCCTAGCATCATGTTCAGCACAGGCATTTTGTGCCGAAGGGCCTGTTCCTGCATGGTACTGTTCCGTGTTCACTATGCAACTGCCACTTCAAGTGGGTTTAAGAGCGCGTGGGGAATTAATACTTCAGGTATGACCTTGCATCACAACTAGAAGGTTATGATGAAAGTTCATTACTGTGAAATAGTAATGCTTCTCTCCCAATCAATGCTGCCTGGTTTGCTCAGCATTTTCAACATTTTTTGTTTTAATTTCATGTTTGCAACATGCACATTATTTTGCTTTTTGTTGCTCTTCTTCAAACATTACCTGTTCATTTTTAAACCTCTCCCTGTATCTCTCTCATTCTCTTTCTCTCTCACAGCAGCCATCATGCTCTTAAGCACTGCACAACATTAACCTCAGCAATTATGAACTTCTATTCACTGTGCACTATGGCTTCAGTTTTGACCTATTACAGTTACCAAGTATTACTGTTATTAATATATTCTATTATTGATGATAATATATTTATTTCTGTGTTTTTGGCCTTTTATGCTGCAGCAAGTAAGACATTGTCCAGTTTCTGGTACATATGATAATTAGACAGTCTTGACTTGATTCTAAATTTAAGGAAGGACATTCTTGCTATTGATGGAGTGCAGCATAGATTCACAAGGTTAATTCGCAGGATGGAGGGACTGTCATATGTTGAAAGAATGGAGCGACTGAGCTTCCATACACTGAATTTAGAAGGATGAGAGGGCGTCTCATTGAAACATTTAAGATTATTAAGGGATTGGACACGCTAGAGGCCGGAAACATGTTCCTGATGTTGGGGGAGTCCAGAACCAGGGGCCACAGTTTAAGAATAAGGGGTTGGCCATTTGGAATGTAGATGAAGAAAAACTTTTTCACCCAGTGAGTTGTGAATCTGTGGAATTCTCTACCTCAGTGGAGGCCAATTCTCTGGATGCTTTCAAGAGAGAGTTAGAGCTCTTAGAGATAGCGGAGTCAAGGGATATGGGGAGAAGGCAGGAACAGGGTACTGATTGTGGATGATCAGCCATGATCACAGTGAATGGTGGTTCTGGCTCAAAGGGCCGAATGGCCTCCTCCTGCACCTATTGTCTATTATCTATTGTCTGTTCTCATTCTTTCATCCAAATTACTTTTTGTTGCTACCTTTCTGGCCCTTAAAGTGGGCTTTAAACATATATTCCTTTGTTCTTTCAGCCTACCCATCATTAGTCACTGCCATCGCCGGCTGAACATGTCAAACTTGCAAGGCAGTTACAGATGCATTGTCTGAGGGATTCAATCAAAATACAGGCTTTTTAGTTGGCTTTTGACAAGAGTTCGTGTCACATTTTTTGAATGGCATTTTGGCCAACTGCCACATTTTATCCATCCCTCATCTTACCGTAATTCTCTGAACAGGTTGGATCATTGCTGGGTGCAGAGAACTGTGATGAAACTAAGCCACCCGAATACAAATATACACAACAAGAACCATAATCTACAAAATCCTCTGAAAAAAAATGGTGCCTTTCTGTGCCGACATTTTGCAAGCAGCACACCAGCGAATAATCAAATATAGCAATTCTGAATTTATTTGGACAAAAGAAACAGTACCAATTAGTGCTGTAACTAACAAGTTGCTAGTCCATTTAAATGGATTAGAGCTATTATGATCCACCGATGGCAACGGAGTTGCTGACTGTGAGGGAATCCCCAACCTCATAGAGGGTCACAGGTACAACGAGTATAGTGCCAGGACACATAGAAACATAGAAACATAGAAAATAGGTGTAGGAGTAGCACATTCGGCCCTTCGAGCCTGCACGGCCATTCAATATGATCATGGCTGGTCATCCAACTCAGTATCCCATACCTGCCTTCTCTCCATACCCCCTGATCCCTTTAGCCACAAGGGCCACATCTAACTCCCTCTTAAATATCGCCAATGAACTGGCCTCAACTACCTTCTTGGCAGAGAATTCCAGAGATTCACCATTCTCTGTGTAAAAAATGATTTTCTCATCTCGGTCCAAAAAGACTTCCCTCTTATCCTTAAACTGTGACCCCTAGTTCTGGACTTCCCCAACATCGGGAATTATCTTCCTGCATCTAACGTGTCCAACCCCTTTAAGAATTGTGTGCGTTTGTATAAGATCCCCCCTCAATCTTCTAAATTCTAGCGAGGCCTCTATTGCGTCTGGAAAAGTGACTGACAGGCAGACGTGCAAGTAGGACTGAAGCACAGGGGCTACAAACCCCCCTTCAGCTCTCCCCTCCCTACCATTCTACTGGCCAATGTGCAGTCACTAGAAAATAAAGTGGACTTAGGGGCAAGGCTGCTTTGTCAAAGAGAGATGAGAAAATTCTGTGTGCTCTATTTCACAAAGAACAGCTCACCCCCAGCTCTCCAGACTCAGCCATCCAGCCCGGATTCTCCATCCATCACATGGACAGAATGAGGCATCGGGGAAAAGGGACAGGCGGTGGCATCTGCCTCATGGTAAACTCTTTGTGGTGCTCAGATGCAGCAGTCCCGTCCCACTTCTGCTCTC
Source organism: Leucoraja erinaceus (assembly GCF_028641065.1). NCBI lineage: Eukaryota > Metazoa > Chordata > Chondrichthyes > Rajiformes > Rajidae > Leucoraja > Leucoraja erinaceus. The sequence goes on from NC_073385.1 coordinate 30,163,913, forward strand.
CGCACATGGAACACCTGGAAGTGCCATCCCTTCTACTTCCCGAGGGAATTCACCTCCATCATCATGACCGAGGTCTACATCGCCCCCCCCCCCCATCAATCAACACCAGCACATGTCCTGCAGCACCAAACACCCTCGACCATTTGTATATTAATGATTTGAACGAGGGGATTGAAAGCTTTGTGGCAGAGTTTGCAGTTGATACGAAAATAGGTGAGGGGAAGGGAATGTAGAGAAAGCAGGGACTCTGCAAAAGGACTTGCACAGGTTGGGAGAGTGGACAGAGAAGTGGCTGATGGAATATACTATAACAAAGTGTGGAGTCATGCATTTTGGTCGTAGGAATAAAGGCTTGGACTATTTTTTAAATGGGGTGAGAATCCAGAAATCGGTGGTGTGAAGGTGCAGGATTCCCCAAAAGTTAATCTGCAAGTCGAATCAGTAGCAAAAAAAAACCAAACTCAATGCTAGCATTTACTTCAAGAGGGATGTAATGTAGAGGCTCTATAAGGTTCTGGTCAGGCAGCATTTCAGTCAATCAATCAATCAATCAATCAACCTTTATTGTCCTCTTGCAAGCAACAGTTGTACAGTGCAAAATGAAAAGACGTTTGCCAGGGAATATCGGAGCATCGCACATGAAATTTAAAACATTTCACACATAATAACACTAATAACAATCCAGTCCCTGATGGAACAGTATAAATAGTTAAAAGCAGGTAAAACAACAATGTTAAAATACAGTAAAACCCAATGGCAGAAAAATGTCCGAGAGCAACCACTCTCTGTGTGAAAAATGTTTTTCTCAAAGTGGCTCGGTGCTAAAAGATTATAAAGTTATCCGTAAACCTCAGAATCAGGTGTCTGTGACTTCCCCAGTGACTTTGGAACAATGTTCCTGCATTTAGCCTGTCCAACCCCTTAGGAAGGATGTGTAAGTTTCTGGAGCAGGTCCAGAGGAGGTCTTCAAAATTCTAGCGAGAAAAAGCCGAGTCTATCCAGTGATGAGCGTTTATCATATGAAAGTCCTGACACACCCAGGAGTCAGTCTGGTGAACCTGAGGGGGGGACTCCCTCTATGGAAATACAGAATGTCTTTTCTCAAATTAGGAGACCAAAACTGTACGCAATACTCCAGGTGTGGTCTCACCAAGACCTTGTACAACTGCATTAGAACCTCCCTGCTCCTATACTCAAATCCTTTTGCTATGAATGCTAACATATCATTTGCTTTCTTCACTGCCTGCTGCACCTGCATGCCTACTCTCAATGACTGGTGTACCATGACACCCAGATCTCGTTGCATCTCCCCTTTTCCTAATCGGCCACCATTCAGATAATAGTCTACTTTCCTGTTTTTGCCACCAAAGTGGATAGCCTCACATTTATCCACATTATACTGCATCTGCCATGCATTTGCCCAATCACCCAGCCTATCCAAGTCATCTTGCAGCCTCCTGGCATCCTCCTCACAGCTAACACTGCCCCCCAGTTTCGTGTCATCCGCAAACTTGGAGATATTGCCTTCAATTCCCTCATCCAAATCATTAATATATATTGTAAATAGCTGGGGTCCCAGCACTGAGCCTTGCGGTACCCCACTAGTCACTGCCTGCCATTGTGAAAAGGATCCGTTTACTCCTACTCTTTGCTCTTTACAAGTGGGAATGTTCACTGTGGAATGTGATATTTTATTTTGTTAATTTCTTCTCTGCCAATTGCATTGAATGAAATCTGAAACCTGCCATTCTGACCAAGCTCTTACTCATCTGTCCCTTTTGCTCAGAATCAATATTTGTCTGATTATGCATAAAACACAAAGTGCTGGAATCACACGGTGGATCAAGCAACATTGTAGAGGGAATAGATCGGCCACGTTTTTGGTCGTGATTCTTCTCCAGACCCTGACTGGTGCTGGCTGATCTGTTGAGTTACTCTAGCACTTTGTGTTTCACGCAAAATTCCAGCACCTGCTGTCCATTGTGTTTCCATCTGTATGATTTATGCTTGTGTGAAGTCTTTATTGTGTCAAAGATGCTATAAAAATGCTTCTTGTTTCTGGCAGTCTCCCAGGCAAATTTTAACCCAAGTACAGAAACCTGAGCTCAGGAAACAATGTTTCTCGGTTGTGAATTTCACTCTTGCAGTTCTGCTTTCTGCCAGTACATGGTGCTGTTGCACTTTATAAATGGATACGTTTGTGCAAATGTGGCTGTGAAATATCCATTCTTCCACCCTGTAGATAGAGCTTTTGCTCACCCCACAAGAAGCCCTATATGTTTGTGCACTAAACATAAGGGCCTTGGTACTGAATATGCATTAATCACGTATATTATTAGAAATAGTTCCACATAATATTATATATAGTTCATACCCAGCAACGCAATGACTAAGTACATTCTTATAACTTAAATCATTGGTGAGATATTAAAAGAAGATATATTCGTTTTGTCATTCCAACAGCTGTTTCAGTTAGATTAATATAATATTAAAGCAGCAAATGACAGACTTTTAACATTAATGCATGGAATGCATTAACATCAATCTGTCTGAACTTACTCATAATTTATTCTTTAAAGAAATTGTACTCGGGTGGGTGGGGGAATAGAGGAGGGGCAGTTCCTGAGACGGAAGCTGTGACATGTTTCTATGCAAAATGTTATCGGTTTTGTACGATTACCTACTGTTCTGAACTACAAATGACTCCTATTAATTATCTTTCGAAGCTGTTGTTTCACAGTAGTTTCTACCCATATTTAGAAATAATTGATTTTTTTATGTCCAGATAATTTCCCTCCTGCAGTCACAGATAGGCCATTGGAAATTTCTGCTTTAATTTTCCTAGCATGTTTCGGGTGTCGGTGACCAAATTATTTCCCTTGTAATTAAGCAGCTGGGGATTCCATTTCAGTTTGTAAATCCAAGAGGTGAATTAAGAAGCAAAATGGGTTTTTTGAGGAAAATAATAATTACAATGCGGCAATTCAATGTGAATGTCTACGGCTTCGTTTACTATTGAGTAAGCTTCTATGAAGGAATAGAAAGTACTTCATTTTTTCACGTCTGAGAAACAATTTAGGTTTGCAAATTTGGACTCTAATTTGGTATTGATTGCATAATGTCTAAAATAATATTTCCATTCATTAGTATTGTGTTTTTCTTCTTTTGCTGTTTCCCGTGAACTGATGACACTTGTGATTAAGATTTTGTATGCGTTTTGTGTGATTTAATGGCTTTACAAATTAAATAAATCAATGATATAATGTGCCATTTGTCTAAGGAGTCAAATTATTAATGGTCCTTTAGTCTGGAACATTGTAAGAATTAATTGGTTAACCTCTTCTGGTCATGTAATTAGCATTTAGCCTGCTGTTCTATTGATGTTCCTAAAGCTAGAGTAATGTTTTACTGTATCAAAATCAAACCATGTTTTGCAACGTGTTTTGAATTGATTCAATAAGAAAAGCAAATTTGAAAATATTTCAGCCAGCAGCGAATTATGTGCCAGTTTCATTTCACAGTACTCTAGGAGTCTACATCAGAGTATGGCCCAATGTTGTTGTCTTTGGCAACTAGGAAGTGGTACAAGATTGATTGCTGAATAAAGTCATATAAAGCAAAGATGCCCCAGCCTATGAACAGCTAGTGCTCCACATACTGAAGCTGCAAGGAGTTTTCTATTACAGGTGCACAACCTTTTATCCGAAAGCCTTGGGACCAGAAACTTAACGGACTTCGGAATTTTTCGGATTTCCGAATGGAAGAATTTTAGCGTAGATTAGGTAGGTAGGTAGGTAGATTAGGCGGCTTGAAAAGTCTGGAGCGGCTGCCTCCTCCCCGGAGACCGGGGAATCATTGTAAATCATTGCTTAAATGTTAGTCAGTTACTTTGGAGGGATTTTATGTGGTAGGGGGGGTGAAGGGGGAAACTTAGTCCCCTACCTGGTCGGAGAGGCGGGGAGCGGGCAATGCCTTACCGGGTCGCCGTGCAGTAAGCTCCGGAGCGCTGTGGCTGCCGACTCCCAACATCGCGGAGCTGGGGGCGGCGGGCGTCCGGCCGCGGGCTGCGCCGGTTGGAGCTCCGACCCCGGCAACTCTACCCCTGGCTGCGCGGCGCTCCAAATCCAGTGCCGCCTGCAGCTGGACGCCCGTAGCCCCCAGCTCCGCGATGTTGGGAGTCGGCGGCGTCACAGCGCTGGGATACCAGCGGGGAGCGGGCAATGCCTTACCGGGTCGCCGTGCGGTAAGCTCCGGAGCGCTGTGGCCACCGACACACAACATCGCGGAGCTGGGGCTGCGGGCGTCTGGCCGCGGGCCGTGCTGGATTTGGAGCGCTGCACAGCTAGGGGTAGAGTTGCCGAGGTCGGAGCTACAACCGGCGCCACCCGCGGCCGGACGCCCGCAGCCCCAGCTCCGCGATGTTGGGAGTCGGCGGCCACAGCGCTCCGGAGCTTACTGCACAGCGACCTGGTAAGGCATTGCCCGCTCCCCACCTCTCCGACCAGGTAGGGAACTAAGAATTAAAGTTTCCCCCTTCACCCCCCCCCCCCCCCCCCCCCCCCTTCACATAAAAGCCCTCCAAACTAACTGACTTTAAGCAATGATTTACAGATGTTTAAGTGTCTCCCCGCCACAGTAGTACAGACCTGGGTTGACCGTGGATCGTTTCGGGTCAAGTTTGGTCCGGTTTTCGGAGCTTTTCGGTTTCCGGAACTCCGGATAAAAGGTTGTGCACCTGTACAAATAAAAGTAGATACCATAGGGATAAACAGTGAGAGATAGAGAGATGCAGGATAGGAACAGAGTCTTTGGCCTACCGAATCCACATTGAACACCAACCACCAATTTATAGTCATCCTACACTAATCTAATCCAATGTTATTACCTCCATAGTGTTACCATTACCCCCAGATTCTACCACTCATCTACATACAGGGGCAGTTTACTGTGGCCAATTGACCTACCCCTGCCATTTAGGAGGAAATTGGAGTACCTGGAGGAAATCCACACTGTCATAGTGAGGATGTGCAAACTTCACACAGAGAGCACCTGAGGTCAGGATGAAACCTGGGTCTCTGGCAGTGTGAGGAGTGGCACTACTAGCTGTACCACTCTGCCACCCCAGAGGTTCTGGCAGAATATAAAAAATACTGCTAAACCATGAGTCTGAAGAAAGGTCCCAATCCGAAACGTTTACAGAACATTTTCTCTAAAGATGCTGCCTGACCAGTTGAGTTATTCCAGCATTTTAAGTCTATCTCTACTAAAACGTCGATACTTCGTTAAAACTTATTAGAAAACCATTTAATACACAAATTATCAATCATCTCTTCTTCTTTAGTATGGTGTTAGAACTGCTGCGGACTTTAAACAATCTCTGCTGCATAAGGCATCACATTTCCTACTCTATGTCTTTTTAGGTGCATAAATCATAGAATCATACTGTGGAAAGTGGCCCTTTGGTGCAACCTGCTCACTTTGACCAACATGCCCCATCTACATTAGTCCCACCTGCCTACATTTGGCCCATATCCCTCTAAACTTATCTTATCCACTTACCTGCCTAAATGTTTTTTAAACATTGCGACAGTACCTGCCCCAACAACCTCCTCAGGCAGTTCATTCCATTCACCCACAACCCTCTGTGTAAAAAGTTACTACTCACCTTTCCCCCCTTACCTTAAGCCTATGTTCTCTGGTTTTCGATTCCCCTACTCTCAGTAAAAGACTGTGTGTTTACCCGATCTATTCCTCTTATGATTTTGTACACCTCCATAAAATCACCCCTCATCCTTCTGCGCTCCAAAGAATAAAGCCCTAGCCTGCTCAACCTCTCCCCATAACTCAGGCCTTCTAGTCCTGGCAATTTCCTCGTAAATCTTCTCTGCAACTTTTCCAGCTTGACAACATCTTTCTGATAACATGGTGACCAAAACTGAACACATTACTCTAAATTTGGCCTCACTGATGGCTTATATAATTGCAACATGACCTCCCAACTTCTATATACAATATTCTGACTTATGGAGGCAAATGGGCTGAAAGATGTTTTGACCACCCTATCTGCATGCAGTGCCACTTTCAAGAAACTATGTACCTGCACTCCTAGGTCCCTCTGCTCTAAAACACTCCCCAGAGCCCTACCATTCACAATGTAGGTCCTGCCCATGTTAGACTCCCCAAAATGCAACACCTCTGTATTAAATTCCATCAACCATTCCTCAGCCCACCTGCGCAACTGATCTAGATCCTGCTGCAATTTTTGACAACCAACTTCACTATCTACAATACCACCCACATGGATTTACGAAGGGGAAATCATGCTTGACTAATCTTCTGGAATTTTTTGAGGATGAAACTAGGAAAATGGACAAGGGAGAGCCAGTGGATGTAGTGTACCTGGACTTTCAGAAAGCCTTTGATAAGGTGCCACATAGGAAGTTAGTGGGCAAAATTAGAGCACATGGTATTGGGGGTAGGGTACTGACATGGATAGAAAATTGGTTGGCAGACAGGAAACAAAGAGTAGGGATTAATGGGTCCCTTTCAGAATGGCAGGCAATGACTAGTCAGGTACTGCAAGGCTCGGTGCTGGGACCGCAGCTATTTACAATATGCATTAATGATTTAGATGAAGGGATTAAAAGTAACATCAGCAAATTTGCATAAGACACAAAGCTGGGTGGCAGTGTGAATTGTGACGAGGATGCTATGAGGATGCAGGGTGACTTGGACAGGTTGGGTTAGTGGGCAGATGCATGGCAGATGCAGGTTAATGTGGATAAATGTGAGTTTATCCACTTTGGTGACAAAAACAGATTATTATCTGAATGGTGTCAAGTTGGGAAAAGGGGAAGTACAACGAGAACTGGTGGTCCTTGTTCATCTGTCACTGAAAGTAAGCATGCAGGTACAGCAGGCAGTGAAGAAAGCTAATGCCATGTTGGCCTTCATAACAAGGGGAGTTGAGTATAGGAGCAAAGAAGTCCTTCTGCAGTTGTACAGGGCCCTGGTGAGACCACACCTGGAGCATTGTGTGCAGTTTTGGTCTCCAAATTTGAGGAAGGACATTCTTGCTATTGAGGGAGTGCAGCGTAGGTTCACGAGGTTAAATCCCGGGATAGCAGGACTGTCATATGTTGATAGAATGGAGCGATTGGGTTTGTATACACTGTAATGTAGAAGGATGAGAGGGAATCGTATTGAAACATGTAGGATTATTAAGGGATTGGACACGCTAGAGGCAGGAAACATGTTACCAATGATGGGGGAGTCCAGAACCAGGGACCACAGTTTAAGAATAAGGGGTAGGCCTTTTATAATGGAGATGAGGAAAAACGTTTTTACCCAGAGAGTTGTGAATCTGTGGAATTCTCTGCCACAGAAGGCAGTGGAGGCCAATTCTCTGGTTGCTTTCAAGAGAAAGATAGATAGAGCTCTTAAAGATAGCGGAGTCAAGGGATATGGGGAGAAGGCAGGAACGGGGTACTGATTGTGGATGACCAGCAATGATCACAGTGAATAGTGGTGCTGGTTCGAAGGGCCGAATGGCCTCCTCCTGCACCTATAGTCCATTGTCTATTGTCTATTGTATCATCTGCAAACTTGCTAATTATGCTCTGTATGCTCTCGTACAAATTATTGATATAGATGACAAAGAGCAATGGACCGATCACTGGTCACAGACCTCCAGTCCGATAAGCAACCTTCCACCGTCACCTTCTGCTTCCTTCAATAAAGCCAATTTTCTATCCATTCAGCGATCTGGGCTTGGATCCCATGCGATCTAACCTTCCTCAGCAACCTACCATGGGAAACTTTTTTGAATGCCTTGCAGCAATCCATATATACACCATCTACTGCTCTGCCATTATGAACCTTTTTGGCGGAGGTCGAGTGATCCTCGTACAGGGCCTGCCCCACCCGCATGCGACTGCATGCGACGAGCGCGACCAAACCGGAAGCGGGGGCCGCGTGGAGGTTAATTAATCCCGTACGAGTAGACGTGAAATTCGAGCGAAGGTGCACGCCGTCAAGACGCTGCATACGGCGTCGAGATGCTGCGCATGCCCGTCGAGGCGGTGCGTACGGCCTCAATGCGGCTGCGGCCCGGCAGGCCGTTGCCGCGCGGAATTTTTGGACTATGTCAGTTTTTCGTAGCCCCGCGCAATGTCGGGACCAGCTCCGCACAACTCCATACGGGAGGCCGTACTACTCAAGCGACCACGTTAGGTCACACTTGCCGCATGCAGTTGCATGCTCGTGCGACAGGCCCTTTAGGCTCACTGGCCTGTAGTTCCCAAGCTTTTCCATGCAGCCCTTCTTGAATAGAAGCACTACATCAGCCACCCTCCAGTCTTCCGGCACCTCACCTGTATTTAATAACGACTCGTAAATCCCAACCAGATTCGTTGAAGAAAAATGCAGCCTCTGCGGACCAGTGAAGGTGAAAGGATAATAATGGTGATTGTACCTTTTGCCATTGTTGCTTTTGCAGGAACTTGGTCTGGAATTTTCATATTGCTGGAGATTCTAATTGTTCATGAAGAAGTATCCATAGAGTAACTGAAGGATTAAATTGCACGGTTGCACCATTAGCAGCACAGTGGCGCTGCTCACAGAACCAGAGACACGGGTTTGAGTGTGACCTCGGGCACTCTCTGTGTGGGGTTTGCTTGTTCTCTCTGTGACCACCTTCATTTCCTCCGGGTGCTCTGCTCTCCTCCCACATCACAAAGAGGTGTGGGTTTGTTGCCTCTGTAAATTACCTCTAATGTGTAAGGAGTGGATGTGAAAGTGGAATAACATAAGTCTGGTGGGTAATCAGAGCCGGCATGGGATTGGTGGGCCGAACAATTTGTGTCCATGCTGCATCTTTCAATCATTAGTGTAATGCCCCTGTCCCACTTAGAAAACCTGAATGGAAAACTCTGAAGACTTTGCGCCCCACCCAAGGTTTCCGTGCGGTTCCCGGAGGTTGCAGGTGGTTGCCGGAGGTTGCATGTAGTGGAAGCAGGAAGGGAGACTGACGAAAACCTCCGGGAACCGCACGGAAACCTTGGGTGGGGCGCAAAGTCTCCAGAGGTTTCCGCTCAGGTTTCCAAAAAGTTGGACAGGGGCATAACAGTTGTAAAAGGTTGTGGGGTGTGAGTTGTTCCAGATAAGTTGCCTCGTGATGTTGCAGATTTATAAATGTACCGCTCCAAATATCACACTGTTTCTTAATACAGATCATGTTGTGGAAACAATGGTCCCTAATGTATAGTTGACAGTAATGCTTGAAACATCAATTTTAAGATATTTATCTTTTTCATCGGTAGGACAGAACTAGTTGAGTGGAATGTGCACACAGTTTATTACACCATTATCCTCAGTAGTGTGCTGTTAATTAACAAGATATTTGAATATTAACCTCGACACAAGGAACTGCAGATGCTGGAGTCATGATCAAAACATGAAGTGCTGGAGGAGCTCAGAGTACCAGGCTGCATCTATGGTGGGAATGGACAGGCAATGATTTGGGGATGACACCCATCAATTTAAAGAAGGGTCCTGATCAGAAACACCGCCTCTCCATTTCCTCCACAGATGCCGCCTGACCCACTGAGTTACTCCAACACTTAATGTTTTGCTGAATATTAATGTTATTGGGATACTTGGGCATAGTGCAGGATTATGACGCTAGATCACACCAGATAGAAATACACTTTAAAATATCATAATTAGAAACTTTGATTAACTTATCTTTTTGGTTGTTTTTCGTGCTAGATTTTTGAATTATTTAGCAGAAACCTGTCACCTAGGAAACTGAAGGGTAGGACAAAATTGTTGAAAGGTATTGCTGAAAGAAATGGACATGCACAAAATCAGTAGAGGCAGCGTTATTTTGTCAACAAAAAGGTGCTGCCACACATGATTAATAAACGTACGTATCATGTGGCTGAAAAACAAAATAAAGAGGCTTAATTTTTTTAGTGGTGCCAGTAGGCCAGACACCCGGGTTCAGATGTGCCCTTGGGAGCTGTCTACAAGGACCATCACAGACGCTGTATGCCTGCACCATCACAAAATAGCACTGCAGCGTGTGCTGTATCTGTGCCTTCCGATTGAACCTGTGGCCTTGCATCATCAGCTCAATAGCTTTTCCAAGCTAATTCCTTTAATGATATCAAATGCTTTAGGCAAATTAAAATGATCTGAATTGCTTTCATCACACTTTTGTTTAACACACTTTGGGCGATCTGGTCCATTTGTTTTGGATTTCTTTCCCAAATTCCACTTCAACTCTGCAGCCTTCAACTTGTTTATCTTTAAGCAGGGGCGGAACACCCGGGGGGGCCAGAGGGGACACGTCCCCCCCCATGTTTTGAGAGGTGGGGGACATCCCCCCCAAGTTTTTGTGATCCTGATTTTAAAATCTCCGCTTTCCGCGAGGCAGTGGGTGTGGGACTGATGATCGAGGGCGCGATGATTGGAAAACTATTACCAGGGAAAAGGCAATTCTAGATTTAGTGTTGTGTAATGAACCAGATTTGATAAGGGAACTCAAGGTAAATGAACCACTAAGAGGTAGCGACCACAATGTGAAAAGATTTACACTGCAATTTGAGAGGGAGAAGATGAAATCGGATGTGTTAGTATTACAGTTGAGCAAAGGGGATTACAGAGGAATGAGGGAAGATCTGGCCAAAGTTGACTGGAAAGGGAGCATAGCAGGAATGACAGTGGAACAGCGATGTCAGTAATTTCAGGGAATAATTCTGAAGATGCAGGATCTTTTCATTCCAAAGAGAAAGAAAGGTTCTAGGGGTAATTGAGCCCCTAGGGACCATGGCTGGCAAGGGAAGTCAAGGACAGCATAAAACTAAAAGAGAAGGCAAATAACATTGCAAAGGTTAGTGGGAAGCCAGAGGATTGGGAAGCTTTTAAAGAACAACAGAAGGTAACTAAAGAGGCAATATGGAGAGAAAAGATGAAATACAAAGAAAAGCTAGCCAATAATATATAAGAGGATAACAAGAGTTTCTTTGGGTATATAAAGAGTAAGAAAGAGTCGAGTGGACATTGGACAGCTGGAAAATGATACAGGAGAAGTGATAATGGGGAATAAAGAAATGGAAGAAGAATCAAATAACTTTTTTACACCAGTCTTCACAGTGGAAGACACCAGCAACGAGCCTGAAATTCAAGAGAGTCAGGGGGTGGAAGTTAGTGGAGTGGCTATTACTAAGGAGAAGGTGCTTGAGAAGCTGAAAGGGCTGAAGTCCAAAACTTTGGTTTCCTCCCGCACTCCAAAGACATAAAGGTTTGTAGGTTAATTGGTTTGGTATATAAAAATTGTGCCTAGTGTAGGATAGTGCTAATGTGCGGGGAATGCTGGTCGGTGTGGACTTGGTGTGCCAAAGGACCTATTTCCGCACTGTATCTCCAAACCAAACTAAACAAAATATTCTCTCTAGTCTTTGATATTTCTACCCTGGGAGAAAGGTTCTGGCTGTCTACCGTATCCATGCCAATCATAATTTGATATATTTCCATCAGGTCTCACCTCAACCTCCGATGCTTCAGAGAAAACAATCCAAGTCTGTCCAATCTCACCTTCTAGCTAATGCCCCTCCCTGGCTTTCTCTGTCTATCTGCCGCTCCCACACTCTTGCACTCCCACTCTATCTCTCTTTCTATCTCTCCCTCCCTGACTCCCCCCCCCCCCACTCACTTCCTCTCTCAGGATCATCTTGGCCGGACTGCCCCTTTAAACAAGGCCTTATGAAGCCAAGACTGTTAGGAAAGAGTAACTGCTAGTCAGACATAGTGAGGAAACATTTCCCCTATGTTATATCTCGTACGCTGCTCCTCTCCATTGCGCAATTATTTTACTCTAATTTACTCACTACAATGCAGAAGGAGGCCTTTCAGCCCTTTGGTGGCTCCAAGCAGTGCAATCCCATCAGTCCCCCTTCAAATTTCCCTTCACATTGCAATGCATCCACCTGTCAAAACTCCCCTTTGATCCATTTATCTCATGTGTACACCAAGAGTAACTTATAGCAGCCAATCAATCTACCACCACGTCTCTGGGATGTGGGAGTAAAACAGACAACCTGGGGGACATCAGTGGGGATCACAGGGAGAGCATGCAAACTCTCTGCTGAAAACATCAGACGTCAGAATCAAACTCAGTTACTGGAGTTGTATGGCAATCACACTGACTGCTGTTCCACTATGCTGTTCCCTTAAGAGGGTCTGCAGGTCTTTTAGGAGCAGTCTGCTGTAGTTCCTGAATAGTGTTGATTGGGTCTTCATCTGTAAATATGATTGAGAATATCAAGGAAAGAGGGAACAGGAGAGAGAGTTTAGTGTCCAGCTGAAATAGATTGGACAGGATGAAAGGTAATCTCGTAAAATGAGAGTAATTTGAATGAACTGAGAAAGTGGGAGTTGCATTCATTTGAGAAAAAGGGAGTGAAAGCTTCATCAAAGACTAAGATTTCATCACAGCTTCATCCATATTTATTTTCTGTTCTTTCCTACTTTTTTTTCTTCTTTCTTCGCCTATTTTCCTGGACCTTTCTATCCCCGTTGTCCCTCCCATCTCCACTAGCTCCCACTTCATTTTCCTTACAATCTCCTCTCCTTCTGTCACTCCCTTCCTTCACCCTGCCTATCATTTTTCACCCTTCTGCTCCCAACCCCTTATTCTCAACTATTCGTCACATTCTCTTTCTTCCATACTCTCCCATTACCCCTGGTAAAAGCCACACCTCAGGATGCTTTGAACATAGATATATAACCTGAAAAAGATAAAGAAATTAGTGTGCTCCAAGAATAAAATAACGAAACGGAACTATTTTTAAAAAAGGATTACATTTTCTTGGCCCACATATCGAGAAGTTCAGATTGTTGACAATCTGGCAAGCGCTACCGCAGCATGCGGAGCAAAACCACCAGATTCAAAAACAGCTTTTTTCCTCAGGCCATCAGACTACTCAACACACTCAAGAAAATTCCATGAACATTTAACTTTAACTCAATGTCTGCAGTATGCTATTTGCACTTTTCTATATTGCACCTTTATTATTGCACCTTAATAACATACCTCAAAATTTTACTACATTCTGGCACACTGTGAATATTTTAAATAATGTATATGTCTATCTTATTGGTATATTGTCTGTCTGTGTTATAAATATTACTTGCACATTTGGAGTATGGGGAAACGCAATTTCAATCCAATTTATTTGAATTGACAATAAAGTTTACTTTGAACTTTGAACTTTGGACAAGTGTATTTATTTCTGTGAATGTAGTTATTAGTGTTGCCCTAATCTGGTAGAGTTTTTTTTTAAAATAAGGCTCTGATTTCAATTAAGATCTCCCAGGATACAAAATAAAGCAGTAAATTAAAAATTAATAAAAAAGCAGTGATGTTAAAGATCTGAAATAAAAAACAGAAAAATGCTGATCTGACAAAGGGTCTTTGACCTGAAATTTATAACTGTTTCTGTGAGTGTTGCCTTTACACTGCATTCAAGGCAATTTTTGTTTTCATGAGGAGTTTTGATGCTATTTTATCACATTAATTTGATTCATAAAGTAATATGATACAGTCCTCATTAACTAATACTTACCTGCTGATTGCTACATAAATTTTACTTTTGTTTAGAGATGTAGCATGGGAACAGGCCTTTTGCCCCCCACTAAGTCTAAGTGGACCATCGATCACCCATTCACACTAGTTCTGTGTTATCCCACTTTCACATGCACTCCCTCCACACTAGGGACAATTTACAGAGGCCAATTAACCTACAAACCCACATGCCGTTTGGAAGGTAGACAAAAATGCTGGAGAAACTCAGCGGATGAGGCAGCACCTATGGAGCGAAGGAATAGGTGATGTTTCGGGTCGAGACCCTTCTTCATTTGGGATGTAGGAGCTAACTGGAGAGAATGTGCAAACTTCACATATTTAACAGCTGAGGTCAGGATGGAACCGGAGTTTCTGGTGCTGTCGGGCAGCAGCTCAATTTTTAGGATGCATCTATCTTTCCTCTCCAGATTGGAAGCTATTATGAAAGCAAATACATTAGCAAATAAAATGAGTTAGTATTTTGTATCATATTTATGAAAACCTCTCCATATTTGCTCAGGAGAAATGCAAATTTCACTGAGTAGTTCAGTGTGGGTACATGTGATGTGATATCTTATCTGACCAGTAGGTAATTTTTGGGAGTAATTAAAATCAACTGGTCTTCGCTGATTCTGCCTTCAGCTGTTCTATTAGTTAATTATCTTCCTACTTGGTGTTAAAAATGCCTGCTCAGTGACACCGAGTCAAAGGAAGGAGCTAAATTACTTTAATTATGGAGTAATTGCGCATAGAGATGTTAATTAAATCTTGATCAGTTCGGGTAAGTGAATTGATTTCTCTCACTTAGAATGCCAGCCACAGAGAGACATGTCATTTCATCGTTTAATTACTGTTTCCAACAAAATCTTATCACATCTCCAGCATTTCAAACAGGTACTTAGGCCTTTCTGTGTTTTCCTCCCCAAGTTTTTACCTGAAAGCTGCCTGGATTAGGAGGTGGTAGCAACAAGGAAAGGTTGAACAGACTTAGTTTGTTTTCTCTGGCGCATTGGAGGTTGAGGGGAGACGTGGTGAAAGTATATAATATTATGAGAGGCATAGATAAGGTAGACAGTCAGAACCCTTTTCCCAGGGTGGAAATGTTAGAATAGAGGGTATAGCTTTCAGATGTGAGGGGCAATGTTTAAAGGAGAGGCTATGTTTTTTTTACACTGAGCAGAGTGGGTGCCTGAATACCTGCCAAGGGTGGTGAGGGAGGTAAATACAATAGTGGTGTTAAATAGGCACATTGATATGCTATGGATAGAGGGATATAGATCATATGCAGGCAAATTATATTAGTTTATCTTGGCATAATGTTCGGCATAGACATTGTGGGCTGAAGGGCCTATCCTGTGCTGCACTTTTCTACATACTAAGATGAAATACAACATCAGGTATGCTTGCCCAGGGGTAGAGGAGTTTTGCTTTAATTTTTAAGTCTTGTCACCTCTTCAGTTTTATGCAGTTTACACATTTCCATTTTCACAATTGAATTTTGAGGATACGAGGCAATGTGGGTGGTGACTCTAGGTTCCCTGATTAAGTTGGCACAGTGTTCTAACTTTTACTGGATAGGAGAGAATAGAATGGAGTGAGCGTTCTCTCACTGCGGTGGAAATAAAGCCAGGATGTTGGACTAGCATTGTGTTAACAGTTTTAAAGCATTGCAGGGTAAGAGTACATTGGGGGTAACATTATAGACTCATTGTCGGGCAAGTGAATTAGGGATTCTGTGAGGTGTTTGTTGGTGAGCAAAAGTGAATTCATACTGGCCGATAAAAGTATAGGAAGGGTAAAGGGAGAAAGTTAAAGAAAGGTGGCTGAGGCTCAGCATTACGGAGCTATAATGGGAACAATGAGCAGCTTAGCCCTCACAGTAAGGAGGCATTTAATGAAGCTGAAATTCAGTCTCTGAGTTAACTATCTGGTCTCAGTTAATTTTCAGGCACAGTTTTGGACCCTGCTCACTGATAAATAAACTTCCACAAAAGTCTTCCATTAACTTCACTGCAGAATTTACAACCTACCTCCCAAAATAAATTATACCTTTTCCCCATCTCCAGAGAATCAGCTTTTTATTTTTCCTTGTAGATGTTAAACAATCAATTCTGTTTCTCTGAAACATTAATTCTGTTTCTCTATCCAGAGATGCGACCTGGCCTGCTGATTATCTCCATTATATTCTGTTTATATTGCCGGCAATGCTGGCTGGCTGGACTGAAAGGATTCTGAACGGAAGGGACAAGTGGGATTTCTTCATCCCCAGGGATGGAGTGGGAGGGGGAAGAACAATGGACCATGGAGGATCCGGTGTTGGGGGGGGGGGGGGGTCATCGTGAAGGGGGGGGGGGGGGGTCATCGTGAAGGGGGGGGGGGGGGGGTGAGGAGGGGAGGAGGAGAGGGGGGGGAGAGAGGGGGGGGGAGAGAGGGGAGGGAGGACCTGGCGCAGATGCTGTGTACACTTTGCAACTTTGTCAGCACCCTTATGTGGCCACTATTTGTATACCTTGGGTGTGCAAACAAAGAATAACACTGTGACTTATCACATGTGACAATAAAGTATTCATTCATCCATCTTTTACACTTCCTCACAAGCTGACTTTGGACGACCCAGTGGTGCCAGAGATCCAGGTTTGATCTTGGGTGCTGTCTGTGTGGGAATTGCATGTTCTCCCTGTGATCACGTGGGTTTTCTCCAGGTGGTCCAGTTTTCTCTCGCATCACAAAGCCATGTGGGTTAGTAGGTTAATTGGTCCCTGTAAATTGCCCCTTATGTGTAGGGAGTGGATGAGAAATTGGGATAACATAGAACTAGTGTGAATGGGTGATCAATGCTGTGGGCTCTGTGGGCTGATTGGCCTGTTACTAGGCTGTACTAAATTAGCCAGGTTGCTTAGAGGTTAATTGACATAGAAACATAGAAAATAGGTGCAGGAGGAGGCCATTCTGCCCTTCGAGCCAGCACCACCATTCATTGCGATCATGGCTGATCGTCCCCTATCAATAACCCGTGCCTGTCTTCTCCCCATATCCCTTGACTCCACTAACCCCTAGACTCTATCTAACTCTCTCCTAAATCCATCCACATTGACAAATCATGGCATCATGTTCTCGCTGTAGATTGCACCACACTGCACAGTGCAACTTTTGTGAAATATATGCATGGCAACATAGTCCACAAATAATAATGTCAAAGCTTTGTTTTATAATACAATGTGTGGTTTGTGTGAATTAACTTAAAAGCAAACTTAACTTTTAGAAAACATTTTTTGCTGGTGTCTGATGCTAGAAATCTGGGGGGAAAATTGAGGGAGACCACACTTGGAGAACTATGTGCCATTTTGTTTAACCAGCTCCAGGAAGGATGTCATTAAGTTGGAAAGAATACAGAAGAGATTCACCAGAATGTTAACTGGGCTTGCAGGTTTTGGTTTTAGGGAGAGGTTGGATAGGTTAGGACATTTGCTTTGGAGCGTAGCAGGCTGAGGGGTGATCTTATTGAGATGTATAAGATCATGATGGGTATGGATAAAGTGAATGGTCACAATATTTTTTTTCCATGGTAGAGGATCCTAAAGTTAGAGGTCATAGACTTAAGGTGAGAGGGGAGAGATTTAAGAGAGACCTAAGGGGCAATGTTTTCACTTGGGTAGCTCTTATCTGGAATGAACTTTCAAAGAAAGTTATAGAAGTGAACACAACTATGACTTTTAAAAGACAATTGGACAGATATTTGGATAAGAGTTTGGATGGCAATGGGCCAAATGCAGGCAAATGGGACTATCCCAGTGTGCTGCTTTGGTTGGCATGGCCTAAGGGTCTGTTTCCATGCTGTACAGCTCTGACTCTACGAGTCATTCTGTGGTTGATAACTTGACTTTTTTCAAATGTATTCTTTAATAGAATGTGGACATTGCTGACATTATAGACTTCATTGTCCATTCCTAAATGCTTTCTAATTTTGGCATCTTTTCCAGGTCACTTCAGAAGGCATTTAGGAATCATGCATATTGCTGTGGTTCTGACGTCACATGTAAACCCAGACCAGGTAAAGGGCCCGTCCCACTTAGGCTATTTTTAGGCAACTGCTGGCGACTGTCATAGTCATAGCAGGTCGCTGAAAAAAACGGCGACTGGACTCCCCTTCGACATAAAATTTGAAATAGAATCATAACTTTAACAACCAAAAAAAACGAAGTCAGCACCGACGACAACCTATGTTAACCTGGCGACACCTAAGACAGCACCTACGTCAGGAGAAGTCAAGCTACGCTCATTGGCGTTAAACCCACTGTCACCGACTGTCTCCGAAAAATGTTCAACATGTTGAAAATCGGCGACCAGAAAGGGGCTACGACTCTTTGGGCGACTGAGGAGACTACGCATGACCATACAGGCGACACCTCGGCGACCATGTGACAATAGCCTAGTCACCTGTAGTCACCTAAAATAATCGCCTAAGTAGGACAAGCCCTTAAGGGTGTCAAATTTCATACCTTCACGGACATTAGTGAACCAAGTAGGTTTTAAATACACCCTGCTACCTTAATAATCATTGCTTTTGATACGAACTTTTCATTCCAGATATATTTATTTGAATTTAAATTCCTTTGCTGCCAATGTGTGATTTTGAACTCGCATTTCTGAATCAATAGTCTATGCCTGTTAATGTTATTCCATTTACTTAGCTCTCATACCAAAGTGTGCCCAAACCTAGGATTATGATACAATGTTGTGTGTTGCAACAGAAAGGAAATGTACCAGTTTTCATCAGTCCAACAGCTTTATTTTGTGGATACTGCTAGCTACAAGAATAGTGCACCTAAAATGCACATCAGAAACGGCTGAAAGTAAAGCAGCTGTTTACTCAATGTGTCAATCTTGGTTCACTAAGATTTTAATAAACCACACACATTGCTCAAAATAACTGAGGACGGGGCCTCCTTCGTTCATTTGGCTGATGGGACTGAACTACTTTTATCTAAAGCAGCCTCTGTGTTCACAGGTTTATTCAAAGTAACCAGCAGCATTGGTGGTCTTTTACCTTTGACCCTATGAAATAGATTGTTAACCAATGGGTCATTGCACATTTCACTCCCTTATTTTCTGAATTAAGTTGCATTGTGTGGCAGTTCGTACATTAAAATCTATATGCCCTTGCCCCTGAGAAGATCAGGTTGCTTGTCATTTATGTGCTGAGTGTGCTGAGTTCCAAATTAGGACAATTTGGTGTGCCCTTCTGTAAGGGCCACTGAAGTGTGTAATTGGATCTGTCTGGCGAGCATGGTTTCTATCCAAGTGCTATATTGCCACTCTTGGGAACACGGAGAAGACTTATACATTGCAACGGCAGACAGATGAGATTTATGTGTCTGCCACAGATTCATACCAAATGTTCTTTTTAAAAGCAAGCTATTTTCTTTGGTTGAACACTAGACCTACTTTATAATGTTGTCTTTGATACCTGCATAGAGCCATTATAGGAAGCTATTTCAGAGAACATCGTTTACATGGAATACTTTATTATGGAAACGCTCATAAACAACATGCTTGAGGTATGAGCTGTGATATATCAGTTAGTAAAGTGGCTGGATCTGGATAAAATTTCAATTTCAAAACTGTGTGAGTGATTTAAACAGCCAAATTAAAGTCTTAAATATGAGGTGACTAAAGTTCAATATTTTTTGCGCAAAATGAATGCAGATTTCATTACTGTTTGCATTTCAGCAACATTAAAGAAAATATGTAAAATGTAATTAAGAATTATTTAAATCTACACTCTCTGGACACTTAACTATTCTGAAGATCAGAATTCTGAATCAGTTCAGTCATATGTACACACATTTATTGCTCCTTTCCAGCTTTCATTTTCCTTTCATCTTAATCTTAAAAAGTGTCAACCATTTCAGTGGCTGCTCCTAATTTTGCTTACTCAGAGACAGTTGCTATGATGCACGCCCAGATCCCAGATGTAATGTCTTCGAACTGCTTAATAAATTTTAACCAATAAATAAGGTAAATTAGACAATGAAGATAAAATGAACTGCAGATGCTGAATCATAATCAAAACACAAAATGCTGGACTAACTCAGCAGGTCAGGCAACATCTATCAAGGGAATGGGTAGACAATGTTTCAGATCAGGACCCTTCTTCAGACTGCTCAGTCTGAACAAAGGTTCCGATTCAAAACATTGCCTGTCCATTCTCTCCACAGATGCTGCCTGATCCACTGAGTTACTCCAGCACTTTGTATCAATTAGATGATATTTGGCATATCAGTAAATCAAACAGTGGATCTGTTTCCTTGATTGGTGTTCTGAACGTAGTATTTATAATTGTCAGGGTCTTTAAGAACCAAGTCTATCATGTCTATGTAGAAAGGAACTGCAGATGCCGGTTAATACCGAAGATAGACACAATGTGCTGGAGTAACACAGCGGGTCAGACCGCATTTCTGGAGGAAAAAGATGGGTGACATTTCGGGATTCAAGAGTCCCGACCTGAAACCTCAACCATGCTTTTTCATCAGAGATGCTGCCTGGCTCGCTGAGTTACTCCAGCACTTCGTGTATATCATGTCTGTACAGCTTTGAAACCATGTTGTATCAGGTGCAGCTCTTCGCTGAGAGCTTTCAATTAGAACCTCCAATTCATTATCTCACCTCTGCTATTTGTCCGTAGCTGGGCAGTGATCTAGTAGACATAGAGCAGGTTGGTAGGCATGGAGACATCACCGAGAGATGACCGTAGACCTGCCAGATATATTCGTAAGCTTATGTGCTATGAGTGGATGTAATTGTTCAAGTAAACAAACAATGTTATTGAACATAAAAACACACAAGGACAGAAGGAAGTTAGAACATGGTAAAAAACGGTTTGGTCGCTGATTTAAAGGAACGATCTGGAAGAGGGTTCAGAAGAGGTTTACACGAAAGCCGCCTGTATTATAGGGTATTAGCTATAAGGAGAGGTTGGACAAACTTTGATTGTTTTCTCTTGAGTGTCAGGTGTCAGAGGCTGAGGGGAGACCTGACACTGTCAAAGGCTAGAATGCATATCTTTAAAGTGTGGGTCAAAGTTCAAAGGATATGTGAGGGGCATGTTTTTAGCACAGACAGTGGTGAGTTCCTGGAACAAGCTGCCAGGGGTGGTGTAGGAGGTAGATGTGATAGTGGCATTTAAAAGGCTTTTAGTAGGCACCTGGATATGCAGGTGATGGTGGGATATAAATCATGTGCAGGCAAAAAGATGTGTTTAACTCGGCACCAAAATTGTGGCTGAAGGACCTATGCTGTGCTGTACTGCTCTGTGTTCCATGGTCTAAAACAGTAGCAGGTATAGGCTACTCAGCCTATCAAGCCCGCATCACCATTCAGTACGTAGTACAATTAGATAGGGTGATAAAGAAGGCGTATGGTATGCTTGCCTTCAATGTTAGGGGCATTGAGTGTAAGAGTCAAGAAGTCATGATGCTGCTCTATAAGACTTTGGTTAGGCCACATTTAGAGTTTTGCATGCAGTTCTGGTTGCACAAAGGATGTGGAGACTTCGGAGAGGGTGCAGAGGAGGTTTACCAGAATGCTGCCCGAACTAGAGGGTTTCAGCTACAAGGAAGGGTTGGATAAACTTGGATTGTTTTCCCTGGAACGTCAGAGGTTGAGGAGAGACTTGATATCATATCATATTATACTTATTAAAAATCTGATCTTGTTTGTGTGTATATGTGTGTGTGTGTATATGTGGTTGTCTTTACATCTTCGCAAAAACACGACACGGTAAAGATTACATTTTTCCATATTACGATTGACATTTTTCCCCTCGAGGTTGAGACCACCTTCACTGACCATTTTATGCTTTATTTCTCGACATTACTGATTAAAAGTAAGTAAGACATTTAAAAACGTCAAAAGACTTTGAATTTATAACAACCAGATTTCACTGATGACGTCACAATGGCTCGGCTAGCAGTGATCAGCTTCGCTGAAGATTTCATCCTATATTTCACGTTATTCATGATTGAAGCTTTAAAAATGTCAACTTTCACAAGAATTTTACATATTCTGATTCACATTTTTCCCCTCTAGGCAGAGAGCACCTTCACTGAACATTTAATGCTTTATTTCTCGACATTACTGATTAAAGTTTAAAAAAAATCAAAATACTTTGAAATTAAAACGACCATACGTTCGGAAATGGCTTGAGTTGGAGGACCACACCTCCCATGGGGGCTACGGGTAGGGAACGGGTGTGTTGGGGGAGCAGACACAACGGGTCTGCACTTGGCCTAGTACTTATTAAAAGTCTGATCTTGTACGTGTGTGTATATGTGTGTGTATATGTGGTTGTCTTTACATCTTCGCAAAAACATTACGCGATAACGATTACATTTTTACATATTCTGATTGCCATTTTTCCCCTCGAGGCCAAGATTACTTTCACTGAACATGTTATGCTTTATTTCTCGACTTATTACTGATTAAAAGTAAGAAGTAAGAAGTTTAAAAACATCAAAAGACTTTGAATTGAAAACAACGAGCTTTCACTGATGATATCACAATGGCTCGGTTAGCAGTGATCAGCTTCATATTTCACATTATTCACAATTAAAACTTTAAAAATGCCAACTTTCACAGGATGTTTACACATTCTGATTCATATTTTTCCCCTCTAGGCAGAGAGCACCTTCACTGAACGTTTTATGCTTTATTTCTCGACTTATTCACGATTTATTACTGATTAAAAGTTTTAAAAAATCAAAAGACTTTGGATTTAAAATGACCGGCTTCAACTGATGACGTTACAATGGCTCGGCTAGCAGGGGGGGAGTGGCTAGCAGAGGGAGTGGCAGCACGCAGGGCAAGTGCAATTGGAATTTTTTTTTAAAGAGCACCGCTGAGGGAGGCAGGGGAGTGCTGGAACCACTCCTCCCGTGCGGGCTATGGGTAGGGAACGGGTGCATTGGGGGAGCAGACCCAACGGGTCTGCACTTGGTCTAGTAAGTACATAAAATGATGAGAGGCATAGATAGGGTGGAGAGTCAGAACCTTATTCCCAGTGTGGAAATGTTCAACACTAGAGGCCAAGGCTATAAGGTGAAAGGGGGAAAGTTTAATGGAGATGTGTGGGAACATTTTTTACACAGAGTGTTGGGGGCCTGGAATGCATTGGCGGGCTGGTGATGAAGGCAGATACATATTGACGTTTAAGAGGCTTTCAGATAGGCACATGGTAGTGCAAGAAATAGAGGCATATGGATCATGTACAGGAAGATGAGATCAATTTAGCTTTGGATTGTGTTTGGCTGAAACATTGTGGGCCTTAGTTCCTGTGCTGTACTGTTCCACACTCTAACTTCCATGCCATTGCTGATCTGTCATAGGCATCAACTCAAGCAATTTCCCATGCCATCAATTCCCCAGTTATTCAAAAATCATTACCTCCTCTGTAAGTACCTACAATGAACCAGCCTCCACAACCCTTCGTGGTAAAGAATTTCAGATATTCATCACCATCAGTGAGAGGTTCCTGTTCTCCTCTGTTTTAAATGGCCACCTTCTTATCTTGTGACTATGTCCCCTTGTTCTAGATTCTCTCCCTGGTGGAAACATCTCAACAGCTACCCTGTTATGACCTCTTAAGATGTTATGTTTTTCCATAACATCATGCCTCATCTTCTAAACTAATAAATTTAGATCTTATTTCATGAGCTCGTCTTGATAGGACTGCCCTTTTATTCCAGCAATTAGTCTTGTGAATCTCTTTTGGGCAGCATCCAATGACAGCATATCCTTTCATAAATAGGGAGATCAAAACCATACTCTGAAGTCCAGCACAAATTAAAAAGGTGTAGGAGCTGTGCAGTCAAGCAGCATCTGTGGAGGGAATGGGCAGATGACGTTTTGGAGTTGGGACCCTTCAGTCAGACTAAAGAAGGGTCCTGACTCAAAATGGACGATGTTTGAAAGAGCAGGTAGAAGGGGTTTTCTTAAAAAAAATGAGGCTGTACTGTATCACAAAAATATACGATACAATTTCATAAATGTGGTAAATGCAACGTTGTCTTCTTCGTGTCCAAATTGTGTCGACACCATAATGTGTTTCATGGGAAATCCGTAAGTCACATTGGAGCAAGTGGGAAGGAAGGCTACGGATCATGTGAATGCCAAAGTAGGCAGGTCTTACGGACATTATCAGAACTGGTGCGGCACAGTGGTGCAGCTGGTAGAGCTGCTGCCTCGTGTTGCCAGAAACCCGGTTTCCATCCTGACTTGGGTGCTGTCGGTGTGGAGTTTGTTCGTTCTTGCTGTTTATACTTGGGTTTCTTCCTGGAGCTTCAGTTTCCTCCCACAAACCAAAAACATGCAGGGCTTGTAGGTTGATTGTAAATTGCCACGGGTGTGTATTTTTGTGGGATAACATAGAACTAATGTGAACAGGTTGAGCTGAAGGGCCTATTTCCATGCTGTATCTCTAAACTAATCTAAACTAAACTACCCAACCTCATAGTAATAATTGGTGGCCTGGTGCTATACTTGTGCCAGGTCTAAAAATTGTGTGGGGGTGAAAGTCCTCTGTCAGGACAATAAATAGTCCTCAGATGGCACAAGGAACACCAGATGTTGAAATGTTGAGCAAAGCAGCAACTCTAGAGGGAAAGGGACATGTGACGTTTTGGGTTGAGATCCTTCTGCAGGCAATGGTTCTCATTTGACTCAGACTCCAGGGCGTCAGGATAAGACTTGAAAAGACAAGTGCAAACATAATCTTCCTTAATATGCAAAGATTACTCATTTAAATTCTGCCAAGCCAACAGACAGGGCAGCTTTGTGAACTCTGATGATTTTTTTTCTGTTTCTCAGTAGAGGAAAGGAAAAATCACTTCTGTTCACTCTACATTGACCACTCAACAGATTTGCTTTTGAAGCAATTGAGCAATTTAGGATCAGCCAAAAGTGCCTAACAAGCACTTCAGGGATAGAAGTAGGAAGGCAACACAAAGTGTAACACCTGCAACTGGAACTGGTATAATGTTTAGCAAATGGAGGGATGATACTGATCATGAAAATGTCCTCTTCAAGGTGCTTACATAGAGTATATAGAACAGTACAGCACATGAATATGCCACAATGTCCGTGTCAAACATGATGCCAAGTTAAACTAATATCTTCTGCCTGCACATGATCGATATCCTTCAATTCCTTGTATATCCATGTATCTATCTCAGGAGCTGCAGAACGTTTTTGAAAGTGGTGGGTGGTAGCGATCACTGATCACCTGCCTCGGGGGTACCTGGTGAGGGAGCGGAGTGGGGGGAGGGTGGCACAATTATTATTTTTTGTTGTTGCTCGACATCCAAAAACTGGGGCATAATATAGGCCACCCCCCAACTCAAAAAGTGGGGGATATATCCCCTCTCTCTCTCTGTCTCTCTCTCTCTCTCTCTCTGTCTCTCTCTCCCCCCCCACCCCTCCCTTCCGCTTGGCGGCTAATCACAGCGCTTCAGTCACTGCCCCATATCTCGATTGTGAATCGCGCTGTGATTGGCCGTTGAGCAGAAGGGAGGGAGGGTTTTTTGGGGAGGGGGGGCAGTCGGTTTCGGCCAAGGCTGGTCGTGGTTTTGCCCAAAGATCATAGAGTGGAGCTCCGCTCTCAGGTCTTTGGTTTTGCCGCGCTCACTGTGCGTTTATTCTGAGATTCTGGATGTCGGAGGTCCTCAGAAGAAGCGCTAAAAATACACCTGCGGGCTGGATAATTTTGGGTTATGAAGCATGTCTTTCGCCAAAAAAGGTGGAGGGGCTGCAGCCCCCCCCGGTTCCGCGGCCCATGTATCTAAAAGCATGTTAAATGCCACGGTCGTATCTGCCTCCACCACAACCCCCAACAGCGCGTCCCAGGCTCTTTGTGTAAAAATAACTTGCCACGCACATCTTTAAACATTGCCCCTCTCACCTTAAAGCTGCCTCTAGCATTTCCACCCTGGGAAAATGGTTCTGACGGTCTATTCTCTCTGTGCCCCTCATAATGTTATGTAATTCTATCGAGTCTCCCCCTCAACTTCTAACACCCTGCAACAAACAATCCATGTTTGTTCATCCTCTCCTTTTAGCTAATACCCTCGAATTCAGGTGGCATTGGAAGCCACCTGAATTGCTTGGAAATTTGCAGCAGTTAGTAATTTGATAAGCTGTCACTTGCTCTGATGGTTTGTATGAGAAAGTGCAAAGGCAGCATCTAGTGGTAGAACACTGGCTGTACAGAGATGGTGCCGCAATGCTTCTTGCTTTAGGTCTGGTGGGTTTTTTTTTTTAAAAGCCTCCCTCATTATTCTCAGCTGGGATGGAGCCAGACAGTTAGCTTGAGATTGCCTTGGACTTGCCAGGTTAATTTCCACATGGTTGCTTTTGTCTCTTTGATTAGGTAGACTTTTCATCATGAACTCATTCAGTTTATCTTACTTACATTGACTTTGCTCAATATATTATTAGACATTTCCAGTACTATGATATTTGGGGAAAGATAATATTAAAAGGTCTGTGGATTTCTTTTGAGCTCTTTTCTGATGACATGGGAAGATAAGTAGTGGCTTATTGATATTCAGCATTCAAAAGCAATTAGATGTTACCCAGCTGAGATGAGATTAATGACGGAAAATATTGTACCACTAGCTGACTATATCAGCTGCCCTCAGTCAGGATGGGTTACACCTTCTCAATGTGATGTACTACTCCCTTGTGTGTTCGACATGTTTGGTTAATAAAAGAGCACATATTGTTGATCCAGTGTTCATTGTTTTCGCGAGCACTTGCTACAATTTGTCAAGATCATGTAGTAATCGAAGCACTAACAAATGATTCCCTTGGCAATACAATCACCAAAGGTTTCTTTTGTTGGGCTCATCTGTGAAAGCGCTGAGTTGAACGCTACAATTTTAGGCCTTCATTATGAAGCACACGGGCAGTTTAGTGCCTTAAACCTCTCTTTGGAAACTATTTGTTGACACGGTATAGAGTTGACCACCTGTCCGACAGTGCTGTGACAGATGAACTGAACCCTATCTTCTGTCAATGCAGATGGACATGGAATAGGTCATCAAGCAAATTATTGACTCCATTTGATTAAATATTCCAAACTAAAAAAATTCAAATGGAAAATATTCAAGCTTGGTTGCTGAGTGGGTTTCACCCCCCCCTCCCCCCCCCTTTTGTGCCATTATCATATTAACCTGCTGTTAACTATTTAGTATCAGAAACTCTTCCCTCTGTCACTGCACTATTTGATGTTATCATGTTTACTATAATAGTCATACGGCATGGAACACGTTCTTCGGCCCAACTCATCCATGCCATCCAATATGCCCCATCTAAGCTCATCCCACTTTCCTGCACATTTCCTACACATATACCTGTCCAAATTTCTTTTAAATGCCTTTATAGTACCTGCCTCAAGTACTTCCCCTGGCAGCTTATTCCATATACCCACTTGAGTGAAAAACCCATCCCTCCGGTTCCTCTTAAATTTTTCCCCTCTTACCTTAAACCTATGTCCTCTGGTTCTTGATTCCCCTACTCAGTCTAAAATGTACTCTTAGTGCCCTCGTGATTTTATGCACCTCTATAAGGTCACCCCCTCAGCTTCCCACATTCCAAGGAATAAAGTCCCAGCCTGCCCAACCTTTCCCCACAGCTCAGGGCCTTGAGTCCCGGCAATATCCTCATAAATCTTCTGTATCCTTTCCAGCTTAATGGCATCTTTTCTACAGCAGGGTGGCCAAAACTGAACACAATGCCCCAAGTCAAAGGTTCAAAGGTATTTTATTGTCACGTGTACCAATTAAGGCACAGTGAAATTTGATTTACCATACAGCCATATTAAAAAAAGCAACAAGACACGCAACTACATAAATGTTAATATAAACATCCACGACAGTGGATTCCACAATTCTCACTGTGATGGAAGGCAATAAAGTCTAATCTTCTTCCCTCTTTATTCTCCCGTGGTCAGGGCAGTCGAACGATCTGCAGTGGGGTAATCAAAGCTCCCGCAGCCGGCGATCGAAGCCCCCACGTAGAGGCGGTCGAAGCTCCCGCGATCGGAGCGGTTGAAGCTCCTACGGCTTGGAGCTCCCGAAGTCGGTCCCTAACCAGAGATCGTGAGCTCCACGATGTTAAAGTCCGGAGGCTCTCGCTGTTGGAGCTTCTGAGGTCGATCCCCGACGGGGACCGCCGGCTCCACGATGTTAAGTCTCCAGGCTCCCGCGGTTGGAGCTCCCAAAGCCGGTCCCCAACAAGAGGCCGCCAACTCCACGATGTTAGTCCGCAGTGCAGACAGAGATACGATATGGAAAAAAATCGCATCACCGTCGAGATAAGAGATTTTAAGAAGTTTCCCCTAAACCCCCACCCCCCACTTTAAACATGTTAATGAGTACTGTAACATACATTTAACACATACTATAAAACAACAAAGAAGGAAAAGGACGAGACAGACTGTTGGCGAGGCACTGCGGTCACTGCGGCGCCACCCGGTGGTTAGCTTCACCCGGTCTTGGTGAGTTGCTGCAGTGCATCTCATGAGTTTACAACTGTTCAAAATAAGTTGCAAAACTTTTTGCAGGACTATTCGGGAGACTGGATCAACAGCACCGTGTATCAGCTTACCGATGACACACTGGCCAATATTACCCATCCACTGACACAGTCGATTGCCACGACCCAGTTGTGTAATGCCCCTGTCCCACTTAGGAAACCTGCGCCCCACCCAAGGTTTCCGTGCGGTTCCCGGAGGTTGCCGGAGGTTGCCGGAGGTTGCAGGTAGTGGAAGCAGGTAGGGAGACTGACAAAAACCTCCGGGAACCACACGGAAACCTTGGTTGGGGCACAAAGTCTCCAGAGGTTTCCGTTCAGGTTTCCTAAGTAGGACAGGGGCATTATTAGACTCACCAAAGATATTGTCCAAATTGGAGAATACACTTTCTCAATGTAAAATCTTTTTGGTGGAAATAAATCCCCAACCTGGTTTATACAATGTGAAATCGTGGCATGGATCTTGCTTAAATCTTATGTTTAGAAGCTTGTATTTCATATTTCATATAGGGTTCAAGAAAAACTTACCAATACCAATTTTCTACAGAGAGGATTTTCATCATGTAAAATATCACCAAGCAGCTTTTAAGACCAAGAAAGTGACTCTAGGCTATCGCACAAGTACTGTGCACTGGTACGCTGTGACATGTGGTTTATTCCCCTAAGAAAAAGCCTTTTGTTACATGTATGCTTTTCCATTATAATACTGTATGTTATGGGCACATTTCACTCCATTGGCTATTTGTAATTTAGCATCCAGTAGTAGATGAAGATGTGAAGGACATTAGCTATTGGTCATAGGTCATAGTCATGCAGCACAGAATCAGGCAATTCAGCACACTATATTCTCTCTGATCATCATGTACCCCTGTACAGTAAATCCATTTATCAACGCTTGATCCCTAACTTTTGCCTTTGGCAATTCAGGTGCTCATGTGGAGACTTCTTAAATGTTGTGAGAATATTAGAATTGAATTAAATTGAATGGATTGAATTGAAATATAAAGGTCCAGCAAGGAAACAAGCACATTACCCACACAGACCATCAATCTTCTGTTCACACTAGTTCTATGTTATTCTACTTTCTCACTTCCTACACATTGGGGCAATTTATAGTGGCCCATTCACCTACAAACCCACACATCTTTGGGTTGTGCGAAGAAATAACATTGTTGGATGTTTTAGCTCTGGTTCCCTGCACACAATTGATCAGCCACAAAGATTTATTTTACGATCTACCAGAGGATTTGCATGTTTTACATACCTATGTCACTCATGTAGAGCATCAGCAATCTGAGTCAAAGTCTGATGAGACTGTGTAGTATCCCCAAACTGCTCCGATGCAAAGTCCACCAGGATACTAATGCAGAAGCATTGCAGTAATACTGCATGAATACTAAAGGACCAGGACTTGAGGGCCTGTGCTAGGGAATGGTTAGGCAGACCTATGATTTTATTCCTTGGGATCTTCCACACTGCTTGGAATGCAGGTGGCTAAGGGATGATCCTATGGAGATGTGTAAAATAATGAGAGGAATAGATAGGGTGAATCGCAGAATCTTTTCCCCAGGGTAGGGGAACCAAGAACCCGAGGGCAATGGTTTACGCTGAGAGGGGTAAGGTTTAGAAGGAACCTCAGGGGCAACTCAGAGGGTGATGGGAATATGGAACAACCAGCCGGAAGAGGTAATTGAGGCAGGTACAATAACAAAATTTAAAATACATTTGGATAAGTACGTAGGAAAGGTTTAGAAGGATATGGGTTTAGCTTAAATGGGACACCCTGTTTGGCATTAGTGAGTTGGGCTGAAAGGTCTGTTTCCCTGCTGTATGATTCCAAACACGATGCGGGTTCACCAATTGCTAAATTGGATTATTTTCTTTCTATTATTTTCCACTCCAGTTTTGTGGGTCTTGAAAGAGCCAATGAGGCCAGTGTGAGAAATGAAGATTCAGATGGATGTGGCATTCACTACATTTCATTGACTATAGGGGGATACTGACCTTGTTGCCTTCCAACGAGAAACCCTACCATTGTAAATTTTCCACTAAATCTATCATCTACACTTGTTCCATTTTAATTAGCCAAGTTGATACAAATCTCCAGATTGCCCCAATTAGTATCAATGGTGCTGAATGGAAATGGTTGAGAACTTCAAGTTCCATGCCATTAATATTACCAACAATCTGTTGTGGGTGAACCACTTTGAAGCAACAACCAAGAAATGACACTAATGCACTACTCCCTGAGCAGACTGAGGAATTTTGACATGTCTCTAATGACTCTTACTAAATTGTACTGATGCCCCATAGAAAGTATACTGTTGGGTTGCAAAAGCATGGTTTGGGAACAGCTATGCTCAAGACTCCTAGAAATTGCAGAGAATTCTGGATGTGCATCACATAGACTGGACTCCCGACCATTGATTCCACCTACACTTCACACTGCCTTGGGAAAGCAGCTAACATAATCAAAGACTAAAAACCTGAAAAGCTAATCGTAAACAAAAAACCTAATATTGAAGCTTTTGACTGCAGTCAGCAGCAGATTGCTGATCAATCCAGTTAGTCTTCAAACAGTTCACCTCAGTATGATGCTCCTGGCAGTTCTAATTAAGGAAAAATGGATAGATGCCTGAGAATCCCAATTCCAATCGTAGGATGAGCCCACAACACAGGTGGAGTCCAGCATTTTTTATTGATCACAACATCACTTATTTTGAAGGAAATCACTTTTTAATTTTCATCCTCTGGACCCATCTGTCACCAGGGGCCAGCGGGGAGCTGGGAAGGGGCGTGTCTGTTATTGCAGAGGGTTTTGAGGCTTTGGAGCATCATGGAATATAACCCCTCCCCCTCGGCCTGAATCCTGCAGTCCCGCACTCACTCCACCCTCCACCAATCAGATTAGTTGTCAAAATAATTAGGTCCATGTGACCTCAGATGGCCCTACTAGATAATTTGAACAGAGTTCCTAATCCATCAGATCTATCAAATCCAGCTGTGTGTGCTTGCTGGCATCTTGTGAAGTGCATGAGTATATTCTGATTTAGGGCCTAGGTTTGGAAAGCAACATCTTCAATGCTGCGCTGCCCGTGAGTATGGTCAGACAAAGCAACATGCTGTCGTGTTCACATATCATTGAGCGGGCGCATGCAGGCATATTCCCGCGAGTTTCTTCAATGATTTTGTGAATCTCTGCTCTGTTTTCTTCTGCTCTGTTTGATCTCACGGATGCTAAACGTGGCCTCTTTTTTTCCCACTCCTAGCTGTCCTATGATGCTGAAAAGGGAATCCATAATGACTCCTGACCTCGGGAGAACTCAATTCTTCCTTTTCATGGTGGTGCCAGTGAATCTTCCAAGCCCATCTTAATGGTTTAACATCTCATCAACAAGATAGAACCTACAGTAATGTAGCATTTTCCCAATGTCCGATAAACATGTTTCTGAGATTTTGTGCTCTTGTTTCTGAAATTGACAAATGAGGGATCTTGAGGATTTTTGGAGCAAAACTAATGTCTTCCTTGATGTTTATGATGTTTATTACCTGACACTTACGACTATTAATATCATTCCATGGGTGCTTTAACAAAGTTTCATATGGATAACATACAGAGAAGATTAGTTTAACTTGATCTCATGTTTGATACGGACAATGTGTGTCAAAGGGGAATGTTCCTGTACTGTACATTTTACTGCTATTCAAGTTATTTTTAGATTGACAATGGCTGGTTAAATGTGGGAGAGTTATGCATGGAGCATAGCTGTGAATAATTATATTGGACATAGGGTATTATTGTCTATTTGATATAAGGAAGATCATACCTAATGTTTTACGATAAGGATATTTCCCTGAGTGACTTATGCAAGAACTTATTGCCCCCATTAACCATGGCTATCTTCCTCTGTGTTACTTATGACTCCAGGAATTGAAGAATTTATCTTTTGACTGTCATTAGCTTGTCTGAAGGCTACCTTAATAAACAAGAACATCTATTCTTGTGATCTTGTGCTCTTGATCTAGGCAGCGAGTAGTTCTTGCAAAACCGGACATCTGTGTCACTGAACAGATTATTGCTGAGATGTTACCACTGACGATTTCACTTGGGTAGTTCACACCCCAGCGGTATGAACATTGACTTCTCCAATTTCAGGTAGTCCTTGGTTTCTCCCTCTTTCCCCTCCCCTTCCCAGCTCACCCACAGCCTACTGTCTCCGCCTCTTCCTTTCTTCTTTCTGCCCCCCCCCCCCCCACCCCCACATCAGTCCGAAGAAGGGTCTTAAGACCCGAAACATCACCTATTCCTTCGCTCCATAGATGCTGTCTCACCCGCTGAGTTTCTCCAGCATTTTTGCCTACCTTCATTCCTTCCACCATTTCACTATTCATTAAATTAGATTTTTCCTAGGTCATGGCATTGGCAATTTTTCACCTGCCTCCTAGTTAAACACTCTGCATTTATTTCCGGGGGAAGAAGAAGCCGCCATTGCCGGCCCGCGGATAACTTCTACCGCGGGCCCGGCATGGACTTACCATCACCCCTGGAGGGGAGCTTCGACCGCCAGCCCTGCAGTCTACGGTGCTTCTGGCTGCGGCGGGGTCTTTAAATCTCAACCGCCGGCCTGCGGCCTACACAATCTTGAAGCCGCGGTCTCCGGTGAGGAAAGACCGGTCCTGGACTGGACTCTGGACTCTGGTCTTGTCCACGGGGGGGGGGGGGGAAATGGAGGAGGACGGCCAAAATTTTTTGTGCCTTCCACCACAGTGATGAATGCTGTGGTGGATGTTTATGTTACATGTTGTGTCCTGTTTATGCATTTTATTATTTTGTTAACCCATCTTTATGCTTTGTATGGAACTGATTTTTAAATTATGTAAAGCACTTTGGGGTCAATGAAAATTGACTATAAATGTGCTATATAAATAAATTTATTATTATTATTATTATTATTATTATTATTTCCTGAATCATATGATTGGACCTTGACTATGTGTTACAGATGTTGATGGTTCAATTCCTGCCGCTCACATTGCAGCACATCAAGAATGCTCATTTTTAGAAAGGGAAGAAGCAGCTACTTTCCATTTCTGGAAAACACAAAGTGCTGGAGGAACTCAGCAGGTCAGACTGCATCCCTTTGCAGATGCTTTGTGTTTTGCTCAAGATTCTAGCATCAGCAGCTCCTTGTGTCACCCAAGCAGTCATAATGCGCTGTGATGTGGAGCGCTTCATTAAATGTGTAACGGCACCAAAATAACGTACAATCCCATCTACAGTTCCGACAGCCTTTTACAAATTTACACTCGCTTTAATTTATCAATTGAAACTTCTCCAGCTGAATTTATATTTTTTCACCTAATTATTGTTTCAAAAGCTTTCCCCACTACTGATGTTAATAAACTGGTTAGCCCATGGTTGCCTAGTTTATTCTTACTGCCATATTTGAACACTTCAAATAAGCTACATGATAATCTTTGACCCTCATAATTTGATATAGAAAATTCCAGGAATCTGATGTAGAAAATATAAGGAAAAGTATATTTACTGCAAACACAAGAATACAACACTAAAAGCAATGATTGTTCACAGATCTTTGCATACAATGGAAAGTGGAGCTCAAATACGTTCATCTAAATGTTTACATGTCTCTGAATAGAGATATCAAGTGTCAAAATGTATTTAAACATCAGCCTTTGTTAAAATAATGTTATCATTTATTAAAGACTGAAAACTACATTTTTTTTTTTGAACGTTGCGTCTTTTATCCCACCGGAATGAATCCCAAGGATTGTATCTAGCAATCCTTCTAAATCGCCAGCAGGCTTGGACGTGGATGATAATTATGTGTAGGTCAATGAAGACTTGAGGTCTCACTTAGGTAAAAGGCTTTTTCTCCCTAATGTGTGCCTCAAAGAGATTATACAATGATTAATGTACAAAATGAAGCAGATTTTCATGCATTGACAAACCGTTTGCTTTTAATATACCATCAGGCAGTAGTGTTTATTTGGATAAAATTGTAAGGAATTAGACTTAACATTCTCTCTTATCTGTTTTACTCTCCTCTTTGCATTTTATTTCACAGATTTGTCTGTGACCTGATTAGGTGAGTTTAAATCATAAATCTCTGAAAAAGAATTAATGGACTGATTAAAAAAAAAAACCCAGAAAATACTGGAAACACTCTCCAGGTCATGTAGCATCTGTTGAGAGAAAGCATATCAACATTTCACATGTATATTGCAGGATACTGCAGATCAACGGCAATTCAAATGGATCAGAAGAGAATAGATAAATACGAATAAACATCCTATGGCTATTGGGCAAGAACGTTTGCATTGGAAAATGAATGCAGAGACTAGTCATGATCAGCTTGCAGAATAACTAGGATTTATGCAAGAATAGTTATAATCTGTGCAGAGAATAGTTGTGATACAGAACTCTGCCGAGATGGTAGGAATTGAGTCAAATAGACTTCCAATTGGAATTGGATAAGAATGAGAGAATATCATTTTCAGAGCTATGGGCAAGGAGCAGGGGAATGGCATACAATTATGACTTTGAAAAAGGCATTTGGACACACATATGGGTAGGAAGGTTTTATTTGGCTCTGAGCCAAATGCAGCGAAATGGGACTAGCTCGGTATGCCAACTTGGCTGGTATAGACAAGGTGGGCCGACAGGCCTATTTTTGTGCTGTATAGTTCTATGACTGATTTGACTAAGTGGGCCTCGTGGTACTTTCTGTGCAAATCCTATGATGTTCTTTTATGATTCTAAAATAATTCAAATGATCCTTACGAATTCTGCTTGCTATTTCTCTTTTAAAACGTTTTTCTATAAAGTACTCTAGACATGACGAAGAGTTACAAACAATGAGAGGCCACTATGTGCTCTCCCCACAGACCATCTCTGAACTGCTGAGTCTTTTCAGATTTTGGTTCATAGTTCCAATAGCAGCAGTATTACACTTTATGTTCTGCAATGGTAATGTTTCTTTCACGTGTTGCACTCAATTGCTAAGGAGAGGGGGATGTGTGAAGAGAAAGATCATTCCACAAGATTTATGCCAAATTGTAATGGACTTCACAGGCAATTTTATTTTAAATTTCAATTGCAAATTAATGTCTACATCCTTGTTAGGTGGCTTTTGACTGTGGCTTTCCATGATCTGCGTCAGCGTTTATGATACATAATGATTGATACTAAAAAGACATGAAGAGAATGATTTGTTTGATTTTCGGATAGTTGGTGGCAGTTGATTGACAGCTTTATTTCTCTGGTGAATGGACCTGCTTTTCGATTGGTTCGCATTCAGTTCTCATTAATATATTCACATGACTAACTTAACTGATGCAGTTTAGTGAACTGGAAACAACTGTTGCCCTATTGACATGCTGCCTTTCAAGTTACAATGCTCCACGATCATGTGATGAGCACATAATTTTTTATGAGGTTATATGGGCAACTGATACAGAAAATGACATCACGTGGCCCCTATAAAACAGGAGGTGATTCTAGCTTTTACCAGTAGATGACGCTGTAGCATCAGAAACCTGGGGTGCTCTTTATTTTGCTCTGTGGGCATCATTTGAGCAGGCACTTCACTTTTAATCAATAAATGGTTTTGCTATTTAGAGTCATAATGTCATACAGCATGAAAACAGACCCTTTGCCCCAACTCGACCAAGATCCCATCCAAGCTAGACCCATTTGCCAGTGTCTGGCCCATATCTCTTTAAACCTTTTCTATCCATGTACCGATCCAGATGTCTTAACTGTTATTATTGTATCAACTGTATTATTGTATTATTGTTATCAACTCCTTCCTCTGGCAGCTCATTCCATACAATGACCATTCTCTGTGTGAAAATGTCGCCCCTCAGATTCCTATTAAGTCTTTCCTAACCCACCTTAAACCTATGCCCTCTAGTTCTTGATTCCCCAAACACACGGTAAAATATGTTATGCATTCACACAATCTATTCCCCTCATGATTATATATGCCTTTCTTATCCATGTACATGTCAATAGTCTCCCAAATGTTGTTATTGTACCTGCCACAACTATTTCATTGAACAGCTTATTCCATGTACCCACCACCCTCTGCGTAAAGAGGTTGCCTCTCAGGTTTCTATTAAATCTTTACGCTCTGGTTCTTGCTTCCTGTACCTTGGGAAAAAGACTGAAAAAGAAGCACATGAAAAAGAGCTATGTTATTAAAACATGGAGTCCACTATAAATTGAGTGATATTTTAAAGTATCAGATAAGTGTTCCTCACATCCAACAATAACAGTATTCTTCAAACTGAAAATATTTATTGTGATAGGTTACTATTTCACTGTAATACCAAGAGCTAGCAAGATATTCCAGGAAAGGGAATCATATGTTGTATGATATCATATAGATGTGATTATTCATTATTATTTTAGTTAAGATTTGGAATATGATGTAATTTGAATTCTGTGCATGTGATTTGGCCCCATGATTGCTGACCATATATGCAAGTGTCGTGCCAGTTTCCAAATTATGTTGGGGTGATATTGGTATTGATTTGTTAGTGTCACATATGATGAGATGCAGTGAAAAGCTTTTGATTGCATGTTATCCAGTTAAATCAGATCGCACTATACATGAGTACGATCAAGCCAAGCACAAGTGCAACAGGTAGTGCAGATAGATTAAATACCAGAGTGTACAATATAGTGTTACAGCATTGTCGCATTACGGGTACAGCGAATAAATCCAACATCTGCAATGAGGGAGGTTGAAAGATCATAGTGAAACAAATGTAGACAAAATTACTGGAGAAACTCAGCGGGTACAGCAGCATCTATGGAGCGAATGAAATAGGCAACGTTTCGGGCTGAAACCCTTCAGACCCGCAATTTTGTCTGCCTTCGATTTTCCAGCATCTGCAGTTCCTTCTTGAACATTGTGAAAAGAATGCCAGGGTGTATCATTTGCTGTAACAGTACTGTCGTAAGATTGCCCAACCTGAAAGTAGATTAAAGAGTATTTTGTTAGTATGTCAAAAACTCTGATAAATTTACAAATTGAATAGCGATTTAAAAGAGTGGATAGTAGATGATATTCTAGGGCCAGCACGCAGAGTGTCATCAGGCTCCAGCGTCATCTTGCAACAATATAAACATGTTGGATTTTAGCATGTCTACAGATCAAGGGATGGTGTAAAAAGGTGGGCTGACATTAAAGATCTTCTATGATCCTATTGAATAGCCGAGAGGTGTGAAGAGCCGAATGGCCTACTCCTACATATGTTTTTTATGTTGTTTTGCACCATCAGCACCTGCCACAGATCTGCAGTTTTGACTAATCATAAAATCAGTCCCAGTGCACTATTGATATAGAACCAGTTCTACCAAATTAGACACTAATGATGCTGCTAATGTCACATGTTAACCTCGAATGATTCATCACGGAGTCCCAACTGGCATGCGCACATATTGCAGCCACAACACCATCTTCAGGGTTCTGTGAGGTCTGCTTTATCTATGGCTAGTAAGGTGATGGCTATCATAAACGTCCAGGCCGAGCTGGAGCCAAAGAGTCCTTGACCTATCCTGGCTTTCCATCCAACCTGATAAGATTAGCCACGAACCTTTATATTCCAATGGAGCTGGCTATATCTCATCGTTCCAGCATACCAATGGTTGTGAGAAATACATCTGATATGTTTTGCAATATCAATCCTTTTTTTAGTGTACTTATAGTAACACTGCTCTTTTTGTGAGCTTCTTTCTCAGAGTCTTTTCCGCTGGTAAGGGAATCAAGAACTAGAGGGTGTGGGTTGAAGGGGAGAGATTTAAGAGGGACCTCAGGGCAAGTTTTTTTACACAGAGGGTGGTGGGTAGATGGAACGAGCTGCCAGATGAAATGGCCATGTGGTTTTACCAGGACAGTTACCATATCCAAGGTTGGCTTTCCATCGATTGCACATGTGTAATTCTGAGTCCACCAGGCACCAACTCGAGGAGTAGTCCAATTTGTTTAGTTTCTACGAGCCTGCTGGGTTTAAGTATCTAAGACCAAATAGTGGCCATGACTTCTTGACTCTGATACACAACCCATGCACACAGCAGCGACATAACATTAATAGAATCCAGAATACCACATGAAGTATTGTAAAGAAAACCACTGATGATCTCAAAAAAGACCCGGCCTGGTTTGTGGTGATCTGGCATGTGCTGAACAACTTAGCTCTAACGCAGCCTTGGACTCTACACTACCTGAACATTAAACAGCTACATAGCTTGGGGTAGAGGTGGAGGAAAGGAGGAGGCTGTGAACTTTGCCCCTTCCTGGAAAGGCCATCCATGAAAAACAACTTCAGTAGTTAATTACCACAAGCTCGGGTCTCATGGACTACATAGAAACATAGAAAATAGGTGCAGGAGTAGGCTATCCGGCCCTTCGAGCCTGCACCGCCATTCAATATGATCATGGCTGATCATCCAACTGAGTATCCTGTACCTGCCTTCTCTCCATACCCCCTGATCCCTTTAGCCACAAGGGTCACATCTAACTCCCTCTTAAATATAGCCAATGATCTGGCCTCAACTACATTCTGTGGCAGAGAATTCCAGAGATTCACCACTCTCTGTGTTAAAAATGTTTTTCTCATCTCAGTCCCAAAAGATTTCCCCTTTATCCTTAAACTGTGACCCCTTGTTTTGGACTTCCCCAACATCGGGAACAATATTCCTGCATCTAGCCTGTCCAACCCCTTAAGAATTTTGTAAGTTTCTATAAGATCCCCCCTCAATCTTCTAAGGTCTACTAGGTCAGTATTCATGTTTCTTAGTTGTACAGGCCGATGATTAGACCACACTTGGAGAACCGAGTGCAGTTTTGTCTGCCCAATTATAGCAATGATGTCATTAAGTTGGAAAAAGTGCAGAGAAGATTCACCAGAATGTTTCCTGGGCATGCAGGCTTGAATTATGGTGAGCGATTGGATGGGCAGGGACATTTTTCTTTGGAGTGTAGGAGGCTGAGGGGGTGACATTATTGAGGTGTACAAGATCATGAAGGGTATGGATAAAGTGGATGTTAACTCTGTTTCCCATGGTAGAGGACACAGAAAACTAGAGGGAATAGGCTTAAGGTGAGATGGGGAGAGGTTTAAGAGGGACCTCAGGAGCAGCTTTTTCACTCGGGGGGGTAGTCTGTATCTGAAATGAGCTGTCAGAGGAACTATTGAAGCAGAAACAATACAATTTTGAAAGGCAGTTGTACAAATATATAGATAGAATGGATTTAGAGGGCCATGGGCCAAATGCAGGCAAGTGGAACTAGCCCAGTATGCCATCTTGGTCAGCATGGACAAGTTGGGCTGAAGGGCTGGTTTCTGTGCAGAATTGCTCTATGACTGACAATGACTATCCCAGTAAGGTAACGTGAAGGGGTGCAGTAATTGATTTACAGAGACCCCAGTTCAAAACCTGCCATGACAGATGATGAAGTTAAATTCAGATTAATAATATGCCTGTAATGAAATATAAAATGGTACAGCACATGAGCAGGCCATATGACCCATGATATCTGTGCCGACCCAGATGCCAATTTAAACTGCACATCTGCCTGCACTTGATCTATACTCCTCAAATTCCCTGCCTGCCCAAATGACTGCTTAAATGCCTCTTAAATATTGCTATCATATTTGTTTCCGCCACTTCCTCTGGCAGTATGCTCCAGAGTGCTAACATTCTCCATGTTTAAAAAACTAGCCAAAACTAGCCTTTGAACTTTACCCATCTAACCCCCTCCTTATATGCCCATCTCCCTCTCTACCCCCTCCCTCCCTTACTCCCTTATTATCTGCTACCACTCTACCCCATCCCCTCTCCCTCCATGTTTACTAAACTAGCCCCTCCCCCCTCCCCCCCTCTTAACCCATCCCTCTCCCCCTCTCTCTCTCCTCTCTACCACATCCCCCTCCCTCTCTACCCTCCCCCTCCCTCTCTACCCTCCTCTCTACTCCTCTCCCTCTCTACCCCATCCCCCTCCCTCTCTACCCCTCCCCTCTCCCCCTCTCTACCCACTCCTCTCCCTCCCCCCCCCTCCCCTCCCTCTCTACCCCCTCCCCCTCCCTCTACCCCATCCCCCTCCCCTCTACCCCATCCCCCCCCTCTCTACCTCTCCTCTCCCTCTCTACCCCATCCATCCCGCTCTCTACCCCTCCCTCTCTACCCCCCCCACTCCCCCCCCTTCCTCTCTACCCCCCCCACTCTACCCCCTCCCTCTCTACCACCCCTCCCTCTCTACCCCCCTCCCTCTCTACCACCCCTCCCTCTCTAGGGATTGAAGAGGGAGTGTGAAGAGGAGGAGGAGGGAGTGCTGGGGAATGAGGAGAAATGAGCTGCGCCTGCGCAGTTGGGGGCTATGCGTGAGTGGTGTAATATTGCGTTGGGGGAACGGCTTGCATTGGGGGAACGGGTGAGTGGTGGAATCTTGCGTTGGGGGAGCAGAGCCAATGGGTCTACACTTGGTCTAGTCTAACCTTAAAGCTTTGCCCTCTAGTCTTTGACATTTCCACTCGTGGAAAATGACCAACTACCCAGTCGAAGCCTCACATAATTTAATATACTTCTATCAGGATGTTCATCAGCCTCAGCAGATGCTGGGCTCCAGCAAAGCAGCCATCGTGATAAAACTGCAGATGTTGGAATCTTGCATAGAATACAAAGTGCTTGAATAACTGAGCATAGGAATTGAAAGTTATTGAAGTGTTGAAGAGCATATGTGGTGTCTCTGATATAGATCGGATAGGGACAGGACAAGGAGGACAAGATAGAAATGAGTTTGGTGAGGCAGGTGCAGGCAAAGACAGTCTGATGAAGGGTCCTGACCCAAAACATCATCTATCCATGTCCTCCAGAGATGCTGCCTGACTCGCTCAGTTACTCCAACACTTTGTGATCTACATGCGGGTGAGCAGCCAAAGGTCGTGGTACATAATGGTACCAATGACATAGATGGACAATGGGATGGGATGCTATGGAGTGAATAGAGGGAGGTAGGCAGGGACTAAAAAGCAGGACCTCAAATGTAGTAATCTCTGGATTACTTCCAGTGCCATGTGTCAGGAAAAGTAGGAATAGGAGGTTAGGTCAAGGGAATGTGTCAAGGACCTCTGGGATCTCTTATGGGGTAGAGTTGACCTGCAATAAAGTAGTAGTGAGGCAAATGAGAAGGTTGAGGCAAATACCTCTAACCTTTGCCACAATTTTTCTGTGTTTCAATTTCTGTTGGATTTTGCAGTTACGGTATATCAATCATAAATAATTGATTTAAGTTGTTTGTAATCATAAACTTGCTGGTATATTGTTGTAGGTGGTGCTGATAACATTCTTGCATTACATTTTTGATGAAAAGAAGAATGAATGAAACACAGGAGATATTACAAGACTGATCTAGTACAGGGATTTGAATAATGGCTCTAATGATTGCCAGCTCATTTGAAACCTGAGATTAAATTGTGGCTTGACATTAGTCAAACATACCTGAGTTTCTCTTGTTCTTTATCTGTTGGCTTTATTGCTTTTTTTCTGTTACTAGCCTGACTTTCAGTTCTATTCCTACTGATCGCTGCCTTTTTGCTTCGGCTTCAAAATTAGCAATCGAATTATTGCAGATGTAAAACTATTTTCGTTGTTTATACGAATGCATGGTCTTTTTTATTGCTGCATTATAAAATAGAAACAAACAGTAATACATTTCTTTTTATTACAAACCAAACTGTCAGAGTTATGGCTGAAATATGTATTTTTTGGACAATCTCCCAATTAATATATTTTTTAAATTAAAATACCCAATTAAATGTTTTTGACCATTTAGCCCACTATATCCATCCTGACCGATAAAGAGCTTCCCAGTCCTTAGTATATTGTGGTACTTCAATTACTTAGCTTTAAAAAAAATAGTGCCCTCCATAATGTTTGGGACAAACACCCATCATTTATTTATTGCCCTGTACTCCACAATTTGAGATTTGTAATAGAAAAAAAATCACAAAGTGCACATTGTCAGATTTTAATGAAGGACATTTTTATACATTTTGGTTTCACCATGTAGAAATTACAGCAGTGTAGTTCCCCCATTTCAGGGCACCTTAATGTTTGGGACACATGGCTGCACAGGTGTTTGTAATTGCTCAGGTGTGTTTAATTGCCTCATTAATGCAGGTGTGAGAGAGCTCTCAACACGAGGACCAAAGTTGTGCCAATGAAAGTCAAAGAAGCCATTATGAGACTGAGAAACAAGAATAAAACTGTTAGAGACATCAGGCAAACCTTAGGCTTACCAAAATCAACTGTTTGGAACATCATTAAGAAGAAAGAGAGCACTGGTGAGCTTACTAATTGCAAAGGGACTGGCAGGCCAAGGAAGACCTCCACAGCTGACGACAGAAGAATCCTCTCTATAATAAAGAAAAATCCTCGAACACCTGCCGACAGATCAGAAACACTCTTCAGGAGTCAGGTGTGGATTTGTCAATGACCACTGTCCACAGAAGACTTCATGAACAGAAATACAGAGGCTACACTGCAAGATGCAAACCACTGGTTAGCTGCAAAAATAGGATGACCAGGTTACAGTTTGCCAAGAAGTACTTAAAAGAGCAATCACAGTTCTGGAAAAAGGTCTTGTGGCCAGATGAGACAAAGATTAAGTTATATCAGAATGATGGCAAGAGCAAAGTATGGAGGAGAGAAGGAACTGCCCAAGATCCAAAGCATACCACCTCATCTGTGAAACACGGCGGTGGGGGTGTTATGGCCAGGGCATGTATGGCTGCTGAAGGTACTGGCCCACTTATCTTCATTGATGATACAACTGCTGAATGTAGTAACATAATGAATTCTGAAGTGTACAGACATATCCTATGTGCTCAAATTCAAACAAATGTCTCAAAACATTGGCCGGCGGTTCATTCTACAGCAAGACAAAGATCCCAAACATGCTGCTAAAGCAACAAAGGAGTTCTTCAAAACTAAAAAATGGTCAATCATAATCCCTTGCTCAGTTATAGCGGACACGGACACCCCCCCCCCCCCCCCCCCCCCCCCTTCCTTGGGTCCATTATAATAAGGAATTATTGTGGTCCTGTATGTCCAGCCAAACTGTTTCAGGACATTTACAACATGGCAACTAGCTGGCAATGTGGAAACTAGGCTGGGTATGGCCTGTTCACAATAAACAGGACAGGTCCATATTGGCTAACTAACATCCGACAGTCTACTCTCAATCAACACCAAACTATTTCCGACACTGATATCAAGCGGTGCTCACTCACCAATAAACTGCTCACCAGAGCTATCTTTTGAAGAGTCACTGTAACATTCATCCAAGCATGGGACAAAAAGCTTAGTTCCAGAAAGGAGGTGATAACAATTACCCCTCTCATCAAGGCAACATTTGACCAGACGTGACATCACGGCACCCTGGCAAAACTGATGTCAAAGGCATC
Source organism: Leucoraja erinaceus (assembly GCF_028641065.1). Lineage (NCBI taxonomy): Eukaryota > Metazoa > Chordata > Chondrichthyes > Rajiformes > Rajidae > Leucoraja > Leucoraja erinaceus. Next base: position 30,207,624 of record NC_073385.1, read on the forward strand.
AACTAGAAAACACTCTGGTGGTTGGAGTTATGCCACAGACACACAGAGGAAGATGGTTGTGGTAAGTCAATGATCCCAGTGCTAGGATGGCATAATCCAAAACTTAATTATCTTCAGTGGCTTCTTCAAACCACATGGCCTCAGAGAAACAAACTTGACTCAAGCAAAAAAAATTGTCATTAAGTTTTGTCCTTAATTATAACTAAATAAAAGTACAATGCTCTTTGAGTACACTGCAGTTAGCACATTAGCCAGCCATTTTGAAGGGATTCACGGAAACAAAAACACTGTTGGAGGAGTTGAGGCCTGTATAAATCAGCCATGATCATATTGAATGGCAGGGCAGACCTCAGAGATCTGGTGGCCTACTCCTGCTCCCAGTTTATAGAAGGTAGAACAGTACAGCACAGGAGCAGGCTCTTCAGCCCACAATTTCTGTACTGAACATGATACCAACTAAAGTAATCTCTGCTTGCACACATCCAAATTCCTGCATATTCATGTGGTATCTAAAAACCTCTTAAAAGCCTCTATTATATCTGCTTCCACCAACCCTGGCAGTACATTCTAGACACCACCTTTTCTGTGTAGAAAACCTACCTCACACATCTCCTTTGAACTTTGCCCCTGTCACTTTAAAGCTATGCCCTGTGGTCCTTGACATTTCCACCGTAGGAAAAATGATTCTGACTATCTACTCTATCCACGTCTCTCATATTTTTATATACTTCTAAACAGTCACCCCTCAAACTCTGATGCTCCAGAGAAATCAATTCATATCTGTCCGACCTCTTCTTGTAACTAATGCCCCATAATCCAGGTAGCATTTTCTGAATTATTCTGAAAATGCCACATGGTATTTGAATATTTTTTTCCCTCATAGGAATAATATTTTAACTCTAGTTACGCAGCAGATTCTTAATGTTGTAATGTAAATTAAGGGAGATAATTTCTCCAAGTACTTATTTGAGTATGGGATTGGAAGCCTCACTTCATTACTTACAAGTGCACACATTCACAGATTAATATTGAGGGAAAATGTAAAAAATTGTTTATTGAAAGTCCTAAGAGGATTGGAGACCAAAATAGCTTTTTAACCAAATCTGTATAATTAAAAGTCTTGCATCAAGTTCATGTCTACAATGTACCACACTTGAAAATATCACGTGCTTCTTTGAATATGTTTTGCCTGCATGCAATTGGTTTAAATATAAAAGGCACATTGATTGATTAAAAGATGCAGCATGGAAACAGGCTTTTCAGCCCATTGAATCCTTGTCGATTACCCATTCACACTAGTTCTGTTTTCCCACTTTTGCATCCGCTATCTACATACTAGGGGCAATTTACAGAGGCTATTAACCCACAAACCCGCACGTCATTGGAATGTGGGAGGAAACTGGAGCACCAAGGGGAATCCTACATGGTTACAGGCGGACATGCAATGTATATTATCGACCCAAGCATAAGAATTTTTTACTTTAATTTATTCAACTGATGTCCTTTCATAAACTAATTGAGGAATGATAAATGATCTGTTACATTGAAGGAAGTGTATCACAAACGTAATCAGCAGATGGGAGCACGTAGATTAAAGCTGCATACAGAGCAGATGCAGTGCTCTCCATAATGTTTGGGACAAAGACCCATCATTTATTGAATAGAAAAAAATCACATGTGGTTAAAGTGCACATTGTCAGATTTTAATACATTTTTATACATTTTGATTTCACCATGTAGAAATTACAGCTGTGTTTATACATAGTAGTACAATGGAAGAGGACAGCAGTCAAAAGATAATAATTGAATCAAGAGGAGGCACTTGCATTTCAAACAAATCTCTGCATTCTCAGCATTCACTCTCAAAGATCCACCTTCATTTCCTGACTAATCTCCAAATAATTCCAATAACTTTAACGGGTAAAATTTATTGTAATAAAGTGTGGATTAACACACCTCATTAGCACCAAACTGCCCTGATTTACTCCTATAACTTCACTGCACATGACAGCAAAGGACATAAATAACTATAAATGCATTTACAGGCTTTCTACCTGAATTACAATAAGATAAGAGTAGAAAACTGGTGCAGATTGGCAGATAATAGCTGGTGAAATAGTGCATCTCTACGTTGAGCAACAATTTGTAGCAAGGACACAGAGTATATCTTGGGTGGCGGACCTCAATGCCCATCATCAAGAGCGTTTTGGTAGTGCCCCCATTACCCTGGCTGAATCCTGCGGCCAGAGCAGCAATGTAGAATTGTGGCAGTACACAGTGAACCAGCACTCTGGATAAACATTTGTTACTTTGTCTCGTCAATCAATTTGTTACCATGCATTACTAATCATGTAGATTTCACTGTAGACAAACCCGTCTATAAAAACTAGATTCAACCTATAGTTAACTATTGTTTTTCTTTTGGCTAAACAGAATATATCAGTGTTTTTGGCGTAAGGGGTGAACAAATAAATGCAATTTAATTCCTCACATTGAAACAAAATAGAATTAGAATTTTGGTCTGATTCGTGCCGTGATTGCTTGGAAGGTTCGCTGTTATTAAGATAAATTTGTGACCATTAATATTGCATTCACAATGATCTCTGACTGAACAATCCTTTAAGGTATTAAACTACAAGATTCTACAATTTATTTGAAACATGGAATTCACAATTTAAAGGTAAAAGCTTAAAGACAAACTACAAAACAGGTGGACCGAATCTTCCAAATTTCACGTTGGCTGCTTATTCTATTTTCATGTAATTATACCATCCTGGGATCTCTGGTCTTATGCATTTGAGATGAGTCTTGAGAATTTTTGTACACTCATGCATCTCAGCAGATCTCAAAACAAAGATTGTTTTTTCTCATTCTTCTGAAACAAGCAACAATTTCTCAATCTTATTTAATCATCTGCATTGATTGAGTTCTGATCTTTACACAAAATGATTTGCTGAAAATTAATGATCAATAGCATGTGTTTACATTTGTTCAGAATTTAGAAAAAATGTCCCATTTAATTATTCGTTGTCTCCTTGCTGATTAGTCAATATAGTTACAAGCGGGTTGTTTCCGTGAGCATTTTTTAACACACTTTACATATTCCATCGTGAAACTCCATAAGGGGCCAACATTGACTTCGAAAGATCAAGAGTATATAGTGTTTAATTATCATCTCTACTGGCAACGGAACATTGAAATTCTTACTTGCTGCAGCTTTACAGACAATTAATGTAATACATAGAGAGAAAAATAGTTTTTTTTAATTATAAACTTAAAATTAGAATTGGAATATTAATATTAAAATATATAAAACAACATTAACAAAAATAACAGACAGATAAACATATATTTATCAATAATATAACAGATGAATAATTGGTAATACCAGGTAACCAGCTCATAATACCTGTACAGCAAAACCGAAGTCCGTAGTGTAACCAAAACAAAGTCCATAGTAGATCATTGTTGCTGAGATAGTGGTGGTGGATAGAATAGGTTTAGAGGGATATGGACCAAACGCAGGCCAGTGGGACTAGTGTAGATGGGACATGTTGGTTGTCGTGGGCAAGTTGGGCCGAAGGACCTGATTCCACGCTGTATGACTATAACTCCTATGATCTGTAGTTTCAAGAGCATGATTGTTGCTGGGAAGAAGCTGGTCTTGAACCTAGAGGCCACAGTTTTCAGGTTCCTGTACCACCTTCTCAATGGCAGTGATGAGATGAGAGCATGGCCAAGGGGATGTGGGTCTTTGATGATTTTGGTTGCCTTTTTGAGGCATCCTTGTAGTTCCTTTCAGTGTTGCGGAGGCCAATACATGCAATGGATCAGGAAATATCAACCACTTTCTGGGAATTCAAGTTACCAAACCAGGATGTGATGCAACCAGTCTGTGTGTTCTCTAATGTACACCTGTAGATGGATGGAGTGGATGTTGGCAAATTAAGTGGCTGTTCCATGGAACCAATGAGGCATTCGGAGACTGTAGAAGATGAATGGAATAAAGGGAAGCATTAAGCAGGCAGCATTATAGACTTTTTAAAGATTGGTAAAGCTCATTAGCATTTCCTCAATTGACTCTTCCTTTAAGTCGGGAGTTATCAGTTCAAGTTCCACACCAGAGAACTGAGCACAGAAAATTAGTGTATCATCCTTGGGTAACATTCCAGTGCAGTACTGTTCGAGATGTCACCTTTAGTTTTGCATGTTAAATAGAAGCCCCATCTAATCCTTTAAATAATCATATAAGGTCCCACCTTTACAATGAAGAGTAGGACAGTTACACTGCAATGAAAATAGAAAATGACAAAAAAAATAACTAGCAGGTCGGGCAGCATCTATGGAGGAAGAAGCAGAGGTGATATTCAGTCTATTCTTGTTTCTCCCATTAGATTTTGCCTGATCTGCTGAAATATTTGCAGCATTTTCTGTTTCTATTTTGAATTTTCAGCTGCTGCAGTATTTTGGTTTTGAGTTACCTCTTTTTTTGGTTGCTTTATTTATCCCTTGCAGGACATTTGAAAACCAGTCATTATCACACAGTAATTGTTGCGAAATAGCTTGGTCTAAAATGTCTGTCAGATTTCCTCCATTGCAACATTAACTACGTTTCTGATGTACATTATTCTAAAAATACTTTGTGCCATCATGTGGTAGATGTCAATGGCTCTCTATAAATGCAAATTAATCTCAACATCCTTACTTTTTTCCTTTCTGTTATGGACCAAATTCAGGCAAATAGGACTAGCCTAAAATGCCACTTTGGTCGGCATGGACAAGACGGGCCAAAGGTCCTGTTCCTGTGCTGTATGGCTCTATGGCTGTGATTATCAGAAGTCATTCTGCATGGCAACAATTCAACATTAATGCTCTAATCAGAATCAGAATCATACTTTATTAGCCAAGTTCGTTTTGCAACATCTCTAACCTTCCGTTGACGGGATGATCTTACTCCCGTAGCTGGCAGCGGGCCTCCTCGTTGGGGCAATCAAGCTCCTGCATTGTGGGGGGGGAAATCTCGGCTCCCCCGCGCCGGGCGATCTACCCCTGGTCGGGGCTAGTCGAACTGCTTTTGGAGCTCCCTGACATTGGTCTCAACCTGAGACTGCGAGCTCTTGATGTTAAAGTCCGCCGATCCCAGGCAAGGAATTGTCTCTGTTGGTAAGTCCATACCCTGCGGTGGGGCTCAAAGTCAGTCCCGAGCAAGGCCTCCAGCTCCACAATGTTAGGCTGCAGAGCGACCGGAGATACAATCCGGAAAACAATCGCATCTCTGGCAAGGTAAGAGATTGAAAAAAAGTTTTCCCCACCCCCCCCCCCCCCCCCCCGCCCCCCCCCCAACCCCACATAAAACAAACCAGAGAACATTAACATATACTTTTTAAAACACACTAAAAATAACAACAAAAAAACGAAAAGGACAGACAGACAGTAGGCGAGGCTGCCATCGAAGCGCCACCTGGTGAGTATAATAAGTATAATGCTGTTAATTAACCTCAAAATGGAAGAATGGATAAACTGTCTCAAATATGGGGAGCAGCAAGCACTTATTGGAAAACCTGTGCTTGGGATGGAGAGGAGGAAGTACTAAACATATCTCATCACTGGATACTGGGAGAAACACTGCAATTTACAAAATCGACCTGGATTGAAAATCTCAGTACTAAGTAATCGATCAATCACCAGCTTCTAAGTTACAAATTACAGGGTCAGAGAATCAGAAGAGAAAGCTCAGAAATCTACCACACTGAATAACATTTTCTTCAGAATAGAGGCCATAGAATGTCAGACAAAATTTACAACAAAGTACTAGGAACTGTTTATAAAACCAGAAAACAAATGATAGGCATTTTTTAGTAATGTTTTGAAATGGTTAATTAGAAATAAAAGCACGATGAGGCCAATCAGCCCCTTATTCTCAGCCTGCCGTTTGATAATATCATGGTTAATCTTTGTCTAGAACATTTTGATATTAATCCCAAATTGCGTGATTGCTTTAATATTCCGTCTTTGTCACTCAACACTACACACGTCCGAGCAATGTAGGGTGGCTGGCAATAGAAGCGGTGAAATGATCAAACCGCTTAGCACTCTGACCACGTCAATTCTACGTCAACCTAGAAACAGGAGGGCTGTCAAACTTTACGGAGAAGAGCCACAGGGGTAATCCTAGGGAGAGGAATATACGACATGAGTAAAGGCTATTTCTGCTCTAGAAGGGGGTTGCTTATAATTATCGTGTACGTAAAATAGCTATTAAAGGCTAAAAAAATGTGGAAAATGTCTTCAAATTAAAATATGGAAATGTAGTTGTATTTGATCATGTGTATATGTTTTAATGAATGAGGAACCAAACAACTATTCTATTTTAAAGTAAGAAATATTAATCTTGCATATAGTTGAAGTTATGCTATTGATTCCTAAATAGGATATGCTGATATAAAAGGACAATTTTTATTTCATTCCTGAAATAAGATTAGCATACATTTTTTGCCAAACCACACATAAGAATATAATCAAATAAAATTCTAGAATGTTAGTGTAACGTTAAATATTAATAATCAGTGCATTTTTGCTTCGGATGGTCTATTCCTATATTCTTTTGTGTCTGCTCATTGAAATAGCAAACTCTAGAGATTTAAGAAATGTGTATCCACCATTATCATTTAAGTTGACTAACAGGCATAGTTCGCATTCTGGACTATATAAAATGAAGCTGCTACCACAGTACTGTCTCTGGACCTGCTTTTATGTGGAAGTATACAAACAAAATTGTATAATATACCTGCTCGTCATTATCTCCCGGTATAATACCTCGAGCTTTGGAAATTAGGAAAATACTAGATCTTTACTTTGCCATAATCTGTATTTATCTTCATTTCAGCTCACATGTGGAATTAAAGTTGAAAACATTTTTGCTGCAAAATATTAATGAAGAATAAGGTTAGGTTTAGGGTTTATTATTATCATGTGCACTGAGGTACAGTGAAAAGCTTTGTTTTACATTTTATCCAATCAAATCAGATAAAACTATACATGAATACAATCCAAACTTAAAGTGCAATAGGTAGAGTGAAGGGCAAGATACAGAGTGCAGAATATGTTTCTCTGCATTGTAGCGTAACAGTTCCAGAGACAAAGTCCAAAATTCACCATGAGGTACGTTAGAAAATTGGGACTGTGCCTAGTTTATAGAAGGAATGTTCAGAAGACTGATAACAGAAGGGAAGTGGAAGTAAAGTTAAAAAAATTCAGGCTGCAAAATGTTAATTAAGAGTTATGTTCCTCCATAAAATTATCTAGATTTAGACACAGGAAAACACAGGCTTACATCGTTATAACCCTTAAAATGTTCCAGTATAAAGTGATGAAACATTTAAAATATACTTAGAACATTTCCTGCTGCTAAATCCTGGCAGATTACTTGTAGTCTTATCCAGTCAAAGTAAAAATACATTGCAAGTATTTGGATTTTAAACCTTTGGAGGACTGTCTTTTCAGAAGAGTAATCATTGGTATTAACATTTATGATTTTAACAGGGGAACTGATCAAACTACATTTGAGCTTGGGGTAAGTATTACTGTATTGTTTAAGAAATGCACTCATTTAAGGTATTAGAGAAGATTAATTAGGCATGGACTAATATGGATTAATATAGTTTCCAATCACAAATTTCACTTATTTTTATTCAGTAAAATATGCTAAGATTTATTTCATTTTATTAATCCAATTAAATAGAATTATGAAGAAATAGCTTTCTAGTGTATATACAGCTTATGATGTGGACATATTTTCACAAAGCTGTAAAGAATGAAATAAATCAGGTTAACAGTTTTAATATGAGTTTTATGATTTAGATTCTGGTGCTATGGGGAACCTCCTTTATAACTCATGGAAACTGTAACCATGGCAGTAATGAACAGCTTCATAACATGGACGAAACATAAAAGAGGAGACACCTCTTGGGACTTCAGTCTTTGTTTATAATATGGTCTATTTGTTTGCTTCCTTCCCATGAGTTAGGAATTGCGATGTGATACGTATTTCATTTTTAAAGAATTATTGACTGTAAACAATGTACTCATATAAAAAACAAAGCAATTTATTGTTTACATTTTAAAAATCTCAAAAATTCCAAAATGACTTAACGCTATGAATCGCATGTTTTTGCAAAGGAAATAATGTACTGACATTTCAATGATGAAAGAAAATGTTCCAAGTGAACTGCAAATTCAGTTAATTCCACTCTACATGATTTAATTGTTTACATTTAAAGCAACTAATGGTTTGCAGAAGTAATATGGAAACTAGGGCCATTATTTTCAGGAAGTTAGAAATGTATTTCACTGCTGAAAGGATCAAACAGTTTAATGCATTTTGCTAATCTATAGGATATTGAGGTGCTGCATTGTTGGTAAAAAAGTGGCCTGTTTACACTGATACTTTCATGCCAAAACAGAACTTGTATAACTACATGCCAATCTCCACAATAGAAACCTGTCGTAAACCTGCATACTCCAAACTCATGCAGCATTCCTTAACGCTACTTCAGGCATAGACCTTGTACTGTGGTGAGTTCAGGCGAGCTACAGTACTAACTCCAAAGCAATGCTAGCGTAGACGATCATATCTGCTACAAAGCAGCATTATTTTTCTGATAGGAGACTACTTCTCCGTGAAATATGAACAAATGACATACAGAGAAAATGTTAACCTAACTATAATGAAGTAAATGTACTAATCCCTTATTGTTGAAAAAAATAGGCACAGTACCCAGTAAACACGTAGCTCTTGTGCAAGTGGCATGCTGTCAGCTTCAATATAAATAACGGAACGATGACGTTAATGGAAAAAAAAATCATTTGGGCGGAGAGAGAAAATCCTCATCACTGTAATAATAAATACTTGTTTTTAAAGAAGTAGTGTAAGTTGATCATAAGTTTATTTAATAAAGATGCCTGTCAGCATAATTCTGTGGACTCGGACCTAAAGAGAAATTATGGAATGGTTACTGAAATGCATCAATTGAGATTGTAGATGGGCAATTCCAGGGAGTTCAGCAGTGGAAACTTGAATCCTGAGCGTGGATTAAGGACAAAAATAGCAAGACTGATGGCGTCAGTTTGATGTATTACACAGCAGCAAATGTCGATGGCCTGGTGAAATCAAAGATTGCAGCTGAAAGCATAAAACTGCTGCAGATTTCGCACTGAAGGACAGAGTCCAAGAGCATGTTTTTTAGCCTGTAATATAAAAGAGAAAGAAGCAGACTAGCTTCGGAGAGAAAATCACAGCTGACCTCGATTTTCTTGTTAGTTTGCCAATGAAAGTCAAGGATTTTGTTTTAATGTTTTGTGCTCTGTGGGGACCTCTGACAAGCCAACATTTATCGCTCATCCTTAATTGTCCTTGGGACGATCATGGTTGTGGGTTGACTGCTTGAAGCACTGCAGTCCTTCTGGTGGAAGCAATTCCAGGATTTAGACCTGCCGAATATATATTTGCAAGTCAGGGTGGTTCATAACTTGGATGAAACCAGCATGCATGTTCTGCATTGACGCTGGGCCCAAGGTCCTGCATCCGTGTTGGATGTTTCAATGATGTTTTCATGCAAGTTCTTTCCCTTCTAGTGCTAATGGTCAGGTATTCGAGAGGTGCTCTTGGAGTAATCTGGGCGAGTAATTGCAATGCCATTTTGTGGAAGTTGTGCAATTCAGATACAGTGCACCAGTGGTGGATGGTGTTGGGCTTCTTGAATGTTGGTGACACTGAACTCATTCATGCAGATGGAGAGTGTTCCACCACACGCCCCACTTGTAAATGAAAATCAGCATTAGGATGTCAGGGGGGCAAGTACATCACTGCAAGGTACTCTGCCTTTGACTGTTATAACCAAAGTTTTATGTGTTTGGTCTAGATGTTAATGGCAGGGTGCTGGGCAATAGCATTGAGGGTTTGGTTAGACTCCCTTATCGGAGATGGTCATTGCTTGGTACTTTGGCATGAATGTTCCACACCATTTATCAGCAATGGTTAATGTTGTCTAAAATGTTGCTGCATACAGATATGAACAGCTTAATTTGCTGAGGAGTTATGAGTGGATTTGAACATCTCATATGTCAGAACTTAGGATGAAAGGAAGCTAAGGATGGGTGGATCTAGGACTCCAACCAACTTCAGCAGGAGGAGCAACCACAGTGATATTCTGGAACTGAAATTATTGATTTCGAATAACTATAACCAGCTTCCTTTGAGCAACTTATTGTGCAGTCATTGAAGTGCTTTTCCTATGGATGTCCAGGTTTTACCAGGGTTCCTTGATGCTGCACTTGGTTAAATGCTGTCTCAATGTCAAGAGTAGTCACTTTCTCCTCCCTTCTGGGATCCAATCCCTTGGTCCATGTTTGGAACAAAGATGTGACGAGGCTTGAGATGTAATTGACAGGTAAGTGCTGCTTGATAATACTATCAACAATATTTTTTATCAGTTCACTGTTGATTATGGGTAAACGGATTAGGTGGCAATTAGCCAGATTTTTCCTTCTTTTTGTGAACAGGGCATGGCAATGCCCACAATAATGGATGTCATTGTTGTAAATGGCAGGAGGAATGGTTAATCCTGGATTTGAAGACTTCAGGACTGCATGTGATGTGAAGTACGTTAACCAGGCATCATGTTGCATTGCATGATGCCTGCATGCATCCATGCATTGCATGTTCTTTCCATAGAATCTGATTTCCTCCATTTCTCATTATCCATTTTTTTTCAAACCTTCTCATCTCTAACCGCTAAAACCTCCATCACGGCAGGTTTGAAAGCAACAACTCACCTTTGCCTATCAATGACAAACCACAAAATTACCAAGTTCTTTGTGAAAGAGAGAGTTGTCAAGACACTGAAGATTGTTCCAAATCTGAAAGATGTATCTAAGTGCCAGGAAGAATAGTTACTTCCCTTACCCCACTACTGGGCAGAACTGTTACTCCCATACCCACAGTGCTAAGCAGAACTGTTACTGTCCCTACACACATTGCTAGGCAAAGCTGTTACTCCATACCCCCATAGACTCTCTTGGTGGCACAGAATACACACAGAAGTTTCAAAACTGCCTTCTATGAAGACACAAAAATTACATTTGCACAATGCCTTTCATGTAAAGCTGTTTACAGACATTTAAGTAACATAATTAACTTTCATGAAATGGAAATGCGGCAACTGATTTGTACACTGCAATATTATGACCAGATGGTCTGGTGTTGGTCAAGGAATCAACATTGACCAAAATATTGTGGAGGAATCCTCTTAAATCCAGTCCCTTGAGAATTGAGAATGCAATTCAGGCACAAAAAAAACACAATGTAACTCGGTGGGTCAGGCAGCATCTGTGGGAAATATGGACAGGCAGCATTTCAGTTCACTTCAGATCCTCTTAAATATCCAATCATAGATATTCTTCATCTTAGGCCCCCTTCGGTCATGGCTGACCATGGGTGTCTCCAGGGTTGGAGGACACCAGTGCGTGACTTTGTTTAACGTGGGAAGACTGGTGCACGGACAGCCACCACACAGTCCTTGACAGTTCTGGGTCAGGATCCAATGGCATGGAGTCCAAGATGACCAGAGACCCTATTCTGCTGCAGCCTTCCCAGCCATTGTGACACTCCACTAAGGTCAGCCATCATCCTCCGCCTATTCCACCATTGAGATCTTGGTTGGATTGCTCTTTGTCAGCGTTCTCCCCCTCGACCTCAACCATGGGTGGCCCTACCAGGACCATAGCTCCAGACGGCATCGCTCTCAGGACCACATAAGCGGCTCCACCATGACAAGGTGACAATCCACGGAGAAGCATAGATAAAGATGAGCATATTGGGACAGCATCTGTTTCTTCATTCATTTAAATGTAAATTGTGAGATTCTGACAATTTTGGTTTAATGGTGACACCATTGTCCCTGCCTCAGGCCCTAGGTAGAGTCCCATCTGAAAGGTAGTATGGCCAACAGTGCAATTACTCATAGAATGGATTAGACTAGATTGTGGCTCTGGGTCAGAGGACTGTGACTTGAACTCACAGCCCTCTGACTCAGACGAGAGGATATTATCATTGAGTCGCCACAGATACTAACAACATTGTTGAATTCTAAATCCCTTGGAATGCATGGATATGTTTGCAGATGCTTCACATACAGAATGCAATGGCAGTTTAATGACTTGGAAAAAAAAATGAGGACAGCTACATGTAAAAATATGGTGTAAAAGAGTTTGAGGAAATTTAAAACAAACCAAGAAGGCTTTGGCAGGAAGGGCATGTGCATAATATGCAAGAGAATTATATAAATAATGATACCAAGTGGGACCCGTTGAACCCAGTTACCCCAACGCAATATTCCATCACATCCCAACGCAACCCGTCCACCCGTTCCTCCAACGTAACCCGTTTACCCAACGCAATATTCCACCACTCACCCATAGCCCCCAACTGCGCAGGTGCGGCTCATTTCCCTCGTCCCCGACACTACCTTCCCCTCCTCTCCACACACCCTCTTCTCTGCTTCCCCCCCCCCCTCCTGCACTTCCTCCCTCACCTCTACCTCCATCTCCTTTCCCCTACCCTCAGTCACTCTCTACCCTCAGTCATTCCCTCCCACTCTCCATAACCCATCTCCTCTCCCTACCCCCTGACCCATTGGGCCCTGTTCCCCCAATGAAATATTCCACCACTCATCTGTTTCCCCAATGCAACCCGTTTCCACCATTAGCCTGTTCCCCAATGCAACCCGTTCCCTCAACGCAATATTCTACCACTCACCCATAGGCCACAACTGCGCAGGCGCAGCTCATACACTCCTTCCCTTTCCTCTTCACCTTCCCTCTTCTCTCCCCTCTCCTCCTACCTTCTTCCACTCCGTCCCAGTCACTCCCTCCCTCACCTCTTCCCTATCTCACTCCCCCATTAAACACCATGTTTAAATAATATTTATTCTCCTCCCCTCCCCCACACAGTGTAACAAATCTCTCATTGCACTGGGTGGAACATTGTTGATTGGCAGCTTATGTAAATGAGATCCCATTATGATGTAATTGTCGGGTGGAGCACTGTTCATGGTCAGTTTATGTAAATGAGATCCCATTGTGATATCATAGCTGCAAACCGCCAGCATCTGCCACCATGTCACTGCAGTGTTCAAGTGTTCAAGTTTCTTTCTCAAACAGGATTTTGTAAAGTTGAAAATGTGAAAAACACGTAAAATATAACATCAATCTGAACGAAACTCGATACAAACCACCACAGGATAATTGTGAGTAAGGTGGTGCAAAATTTTTTAGCGCTATCGTGTACCGTTTTGGCGTAGTTCTGGGAGCACATTTACAGACATGCTCACACACACGCATAGAAACAAACAAGGTGAGAATTTTTGTAATATATAGATTGCACAATGTAATCAGAGTTGAAATTCTTCTTACCTGTCCCCTACCTTGAACCTGACAAACTATCTCTCAAGTGTTCCCAGGTAAATGGGTGAAGGATATAGTTTTATATTTAAGGTTGGCATAAAATGCTGGAGTAACTCAATGGGACTCAAGCATCTCTGGAGAGAAGGAATGGGTGACGTCTTGATCCAAAATGTCACCCATTCCTTCTCTCTGGAGATGCTGCATGTCCCGCTGAGTTTTGTGCCTACCTTCAATTTAAACCAGCATCTGCAGTTCTTTCCTCTACATTTTATATTTAACCTTGAATTCACTTTCATTCAATTGTTTTGAATGATTAATATTGCACGCAATGTTCTCATATCTTTTGAAAGATCATCTGCAGCCTCTGCTGCTGTAGTTTTGAGGACTGAACAAACTGGTTTTCTTCTGGATGAGACAAGATGGAAAGTAATAACATATTCTGATTGTGGACATGAAGGTTAATATGCAGCAAAAAGGCAGCTGCTTTTTAACCTATAATAAACAACCTATTTTATGATGGTGTTGCCAAAATTTAAGATTTACTTGTTAAAGCAACACAGAATCCAAATATCAAATCGTAGTTAAAGAGCGGGAGAGCATATTGGGAGAGCATCCATTTCTTCATTCACTTAAATGCAAGATGTGAGATTCTGCCAGTTTGGGTTTAGTGGTAGTACTATTGCCTGTGACGCAGATCCTCAGAAACAACTAATTTAAGCATTCACTATAGAACAGAATGAATGCTGCACTGTCATGAAATCTGTACTAGCATAAGCTTCAAAACCAATTGGGAGAAGGTTGTGGGAATGTCGATGAGAACGTTATCACAAGAATAGAAGAAAAATTCTCGATAAGGCTCGGAACATAGATACATAGAAAATAGGTGCAGGAGGAGGCCATTCGGCCCTTCGAGACAGCACCGCCATTCATTGTGATCATGGCTGATGTCCCCTATCAATAACCCGTGCCTGCCTTCTCCCCATATCCCTTGACTCCACTAGCCCCTAGAGCTCTATCTAACTCGCTCTTAAATCCATCCAGTGACTTGGCCTCCACTGCCCTCTATGGCAGGGAATTCCATAAATTCACAACTCTCAGTGTGAAAAAGTTTTTTCCCACCTGAGTCTTAAATGACCTCCCCTTTATTCTAAGACTGTGGCCCCTGGTTCTGGACTCGCACAACATTGGGACATTTTCCTGCATCTAGCTTGTCCAGTCCTTTTATAATTTTATATGTTTCTATAGATACCCCCTCATCCTTCTAAACTGATACCCCCTCATCCTTCTAAACTCCAGTGAATACAAGCCTAGTCTTTTCAATCTTTCCTCATATGACAGTCCCGCCATCGCAGGGGTCAATCTCGTGAACCTACGCTGCATTGCCTCAATTACAAGGATGTCCTTCCACAAATTAGGAGACCAAAACTGCGCACAACACTCCAGATGTGGTCTCACCAGAGCCCTATACAACTGCAGAAGAACCTCCTAATCTGAGGAAGGACATTCTTGCCATAGAGGGAGTACAGAGAAGGTTCACCAGACTGATTCCTGGGATGTCAGGACTTTCACATGAAGAAAGACTGGATAGACTCGGTTCGTACTCGCTAGAATTTAGAAGATTGAGGTGGGATCTTATAGAAACATACAAAATTCTTAAGGGGTTGGACAGGCTAGATGCAGGAAGATTGTTCCCGATGTTGGGGAAGTCCAGGACAAGGGGTCACAGTTTAAGGATAAGGGGGAAATCTTTTAGGACCGAGATGAGGAAAACATTTTTCACACAGAGAATGGTGAATCTCTGGAATTCTCTGCCACAGAAGGTAGTTGAGGCCAGTTCATTGGCTATATTTAAGAAGGAGTTAGACGTGGCCCTTGTGGCTAATGGGATCGGGGGTATGGAGAGAAGGCAGGTACGGGATACTGAGTTGGATGATCAGCCATGATCATATTGAATGATGGTGCGGGCTCGAAGGGCCGAATGGCCTACTCCTGCACCTATTTTCTACGTTTCTATGTTTCTATGAATTTACTGTAGGAAAATTGTGTAATATTACTTTATGGAGGTGTGATACTAGAATTCATTTTTTTAAAAGCAACTCCTTACTAAATTTAATTAATTGTATAGAACAATAAACATGTGGTTAAACATTAGTTGCTGTTCATTGATGATGGGACCATTAGTGACACACTTCCATCCTTTTTATGTACATGTACATGTATTTGAATCTTTATAGAGCAATTATTGTCGATTAGCTGTGATTATTCAGACAAATATCAGCAACCAGACCCATGTTATCCAAAGATTATTTTTTCAAGTCAAGAAGAGTGTTTAATTGTCCTATGTACAGGCAATGGGGTAATGCAATTCTTACTTGCTGCAGCCTAACAGGCACATTAATACACAGATAAATACTGAATTTAATATCAATAAAACAATAAATAAATACATTTTTGCTTTACAATGGTAACACCAGTTAAAAAGTTACCCAGTTGTAATGCTTTCATCTATCATGTTAACAAATAACATCTATTCTAATATAAAGTCCTTTTATTTAATTTGATTCAAATTTATTAAATTAAAGCAATATATTATAGGAAACGTGTAGTAAAAAATAAGAAAATAAATCATTTTATTCTGCATTTATGCATAAGAATCATAAATTTGTTATAAAATTTCACAAGCAATTGAAGAATTTTAAAGATTAGATAAACTTTCCATCTTTTAGATCACCCCCAGTTTGATTTCCTTTCGGCCAGGGAGGACCTATACTACCAGTAGTTAAAACTACCCAGTAGTTTTAAAAGTATATACATTTGGCGAAATAAATCGGCAGGTGGGATTTTAGTTAGCATGGCAAAATTGATTTAAAATTGTACTTACCGTTCGCAGAAAGCTTTGCACCAGTGTTCAGGAAATAACTATGCATTAAGAAAAGGTAATTAATGAGGCAGTTCTTTGAAAAGTAATGACCAAACACACAGACAGTGGTACAAAGTGATGTAAGTTCCTTCTCCATCAGGATCATGAATTTTAATTTATTTGGTTAACAATATAGTAAGTATTGCACTATCCATGAAGAGTTAATGTTTATATAAATACATGCAGATAGCCCGGGTTCCTTTACCATAGCTTTATTTGCATTATCACCATACCAAGGGATACAAATCAAAATATTCCAGAATCATGATCATTCCAACCTCAATCATTAAGGTAAAATAGAAGATGATCCATGTCTGTGAGTTTCACAATGTAATGTAAATATCATGTTATTTACTGTTCATGCTTATTATAGGCTTTATTGGTTTCTAGTTCCATTGTTGACATCCACGTAAACATCAGTAAAATTGCTGCCAACTGAATTCTATTTGTTAACTTGGCTATTACTACAGCTATAACTAATAGATTTTTGACATTAATTTACTATATTCGAGGTTGGGATTTGGTAGCAAGTGAAAGATTTCAAAAAGAAAAGAATATATATAATCCCACCATTTTGCTTTCCAGGTTTCCACAATTTGAATTTTACTCACCGTGAAATTTTGTAAAGGTAGGAATGGAACTGAAATTAAATTTGGGTTAATTTATCTTCCTAATATCATAGATTGTTTGATGACTTTAAATAGTGAGACTTTAAATATTCATTATAAAATTTGCCTCTTGAATCATTGGAATTCCTCCTAGCACATTTGTTCTAATTATTGCCCTGAAAGAATATTGCAATGTATTAATTTTTACTGCTATTCCAGAGTATATCTACTGACCAGTTTTTGTTGGTTAAAATAATCCTATTGAGTACACAAAAGGCAACACAAAATATTCTGCACATAAGTCTTTAACACTGGCAATATAAAACAGCAAACATTTTAAAGCTTTTGAATATGTATAGTGACAAATTACCTTCAGTTAAGTTGGTGTGATATAATGACATTTTGGACCCATTTGATCCAATTTCAAATATATTTATTTCCTCCATGGGAAAGATTTTAATATGAGGATGTCTGAATACAAATAATGTAAATAATTTATGAACAACATGCCTCTGGGGAACATGGCAGTTCAAGTGTCAGATTCATGCTGCTGACAATACAGACTGTGACTGGTATACAAAGTGAACCCTGTCTATGGTAATGGACTGAACATTGACCTATTGATTGAGTGGTACATGGCATCGTACAATATCAGCTGGGTCTTTCAAATTTAATTTGCTGTGTGACATGAATTAACCTTAGCAACCTTTCACTTGTACTCCTAGCTCTGTCAGTTAAGTTGTAGGTAACACACAATCATGCTCATTTGTTGGTCAATATGACAAATTACTTTAAGAGTAAGCAAATCCTCCAGGTTTATCTAACTAGGGCTACCAGTAATCTAAGCGTAATTCATGCAGCAGACCTTTCATTATTGTTCAGCTACAGAATTAAACTTTCAAGTGCATACAGTTAGCTCAAAAACTAATTCATTTAGAAAAAAGTTGAATGGTGTTTACCGTAATAAAGTTTTAGTGCATCTTAATGAGCTTATGTAAAGATATTTAGACCATCTCTACTCCGGTAGATAAATTACTATTAACAGACAAATGTGTGTAATTGAACAAATTGCAACACAATGCACTCAAAAAATGATCATCATTATGCATGAAATTGATAGACATTAGCATGGATTTTTTTTAATGCTCATTTCTGTATATTTAAAATATGTAGTTACAAAGGCTGGCAAAAAAATAATTATTATGATTAAATCAATGGCACGATACATTATTATGTTGAGCAATGGATTGGGAGATCTGACATCAAATACCAGCCTCCTTGGTCAACATTGCTGTGCCACAGATGGCAGTTACAGATTATATTTAGGCAGATCGCATTTAAGCCATTGATTGGTTGAACTTGGCTATTTAGTCAACAGGAGAGAAATGTATAAACCTGCTTTAATGAAGGTGTCATTGAATGATGTCATGGAGATGTCCTGAGTTATTTTCTCTGTTATGTGGCCTGAAAATATAATACCAGGAATTGTGATGTTAAAAAAGCACCCCAACATTAAAAAATGATAGACTTATAGGACAATAATGAAGTCAATAAAATTAATTAGGAAATAACGTAGAAAATGATAGTAAAGCAGTAGTCCTGTTGAATTTTAATTTATCATCTTCAACAAACAAAAATGTATATTCATAATAGGAAAACTGTAAAGCAAAATAACAGAATTCATAAAAATTGTTTTAGAATTCATGCTTTTTTTTCTATGAGTTTGCTAGAAATTGATACATATTTGCTCAAAATAATCTAAGCTATTTTGTGCCAAAATTTCATTAATACTTAAAGTTTGAGTGTGCAAAGACCTACTTTAGTTTGTTTTCAAAATGAAGAAATTATTCTAGATTTCAAATTGTAAATATCAAAACATATTTCGTAAATACCAATTGAGTATGTGTATTTTGTCAGGAAATAAAATGGATACGGGTTTTACATTAATTTTACTTTGTGAATGCACAAATTGAAATTGTATTTAAGCATTAAATATATTGGAGTGAAAATAATAATATTTAATAAGTGTATTCAAACCTATGTTATCGTTCTCGCCTCTGGACATTCTAAACAGATAACTTGTTTAATATATGTTGACAGTACTGGTGTAACTGGATAGTTTTCCATGAATTTACTATCTCACCTTTTGAAATAAATTGTAAACGTTTCTAATTATTTTTTTTTAAATAACATACTCAAAGAAATGAATGTTGAACCCAGAAACAAAATGGGATATCTTAAAATTGATTAATTTTGTTACATGGTCAAATTGAACTGTGTTGACATAAGAGGAAAGGCCAACAGATATTATGTTAAGGAAATTGCCATTCTCTATAGTAAACTTGCAGAAAAATAATTTTACAAAAAATGCCATCTATTTTCAATGCGTAAATAATATCGCTTTACCATTACTAATCAAGACATACCCATTCGTCCCACTCAATGTTTAAAAAAGATCTATGTAGAAATCCGACATCACCTTTATCTAGAACTCCTTCCTATCATGCCTGATGTGTGAAGCAGCCAGCACTGTAATGATATGGTATTGAGCTTTTTAAAACAGCACCCATTTTATTAAGGAGTTTGAAATATACATAACTGGCATATTTAATGTGGTTTGATCTGCCGCATTCAGTTTAGCAACAATGAAGCAAAAATCCCAAATAAAATGGACAACTTTTATATGACTACTGCATTTTTCATTAGTTCAAGAAAATGTTAATCATGCAATTTCAAGTCTAATCCTTTTGATATCG
Organism: Leucoraja erinaceus; assembly: GCF_028641065.1. Classification (NCBI taxonomy): domain Eukaryota; kingdom Metazoa; phylum Chordata; class Chondrichthyes; order Rajiformes; family Rajidae; genus Leucoraja; species Leucoraja erinaceus. The sequence goes on from NC_073385.1 coordinate 30,227,369, forward strand.
TCAGGTACCTCCTGTTCATGGGTTAATTGCTTTAAAAGCGGAGGCAATATTCTGAACGGTGGGCTGTGTCACCTTTTCACAGCTGTTACCATTGAATGACAACTAAATCCCATGTGTAAGATGTGGAAAAGCTCAGTCTCCAATCGAGAGAAAATTTATGTAAACTGCAATCCCTTCAGTATGTGCGGAAGTCATAGACTTTCTTGATTTACCCTGCTTTTCCCAGAAAGCTCCATTGTTTGGCTTCCTAAGTCTCATCAACCCTTTGTAGCAGAATATCACAGCAGCAGCAGATAGCTTAAAAAATATAAATGCTATCATAGTGGTGATTAATAGCAGTGCTTATGAGTCAAGTCAGATAACACCGCAGCTCTCCACTCAATTTCAGATACTGCTAATGGAATCTGTCTTCTCCAATTGTAATATGAGAAGGGCTAATTTGCTATGGAGCTTGGAGCTGTCACCAGCAGGGGATTGTGGGGTCAGATGGGAGCTGCCAGGTTTTTGCCCTGCAGCTTGTATCTCAAGCTTTGAATAGAGCAGCCCCCTGCCTGCTAGTTAGCTGATAGGCCGCTATGGGGTTTATGCCACCTTATACAATAGGACAGGGTTGTGCAGACTGACTTTTGTAATTGTGAAGCTGGCTCAAATTTCGAGAGCTACTGTGCGGCATAATTTCTAATAACTGGTTTTAACAAATGTCAGATTATTAAAAGTTTTCTCAATTACAAAAACTCATAAAACATTTGAATTGATAAATCGGTCCCTTGTTGAGTTTCTGCCACTGGAAATGGAGCTGTTTTTGCCATGTGTGGTATTAGAAACTCACTTCAAAATCTGAATTGCTTTTAGTTTCCCCTGCTTTCAGGGAAGAAAACAGTGCTGCATTATCTTGCACTTGGGAATTCAGTGGTACCACACAGAACTAATTTTTAACTTTCTGAGGATGAGGATGACAAAGAGAATCTGCTTTCCCAAAATCTCTGCGAATAATGTGATTCAATGACAGGCAGGTGGAAAGGCACAGCACCTGCCTCCAAACAGGATCGTTGTAAGCAGAGGTCCCAGGACAGTTGTCACTTGAGCCTGCCTACCATTGTCAGGAGAAGGCTAGCTGATTCTTTGCTCCAATATCGGACAGAACACGACATGGGTGTCCTAACATTTTTGCCTTCTTAAGAAATATAGGGTTTCACCAAAGTGCTTCAAGGTCAGTTATTAAGTTTGAATCAAAATCCTGTTTAATTTACTTAGCCTTTGGGATTCCAGTATTAATGGATCCCTCTTTGCTGATTTGGGATTTATCAGCGGAAGCAACCTACACTTAAGTAAACCTCTCAACGGAGAAAACTGTTACATGGCATGGTGATGTGGTGGAAAGCACTGTTGCAATATAACTCCAGGGACATGGGTTTGAACCTTAACTCAGTGGCTGTTTGCAGTTAGCGCTCTAATAAGACGTTGGTGGGGCCACATTTGGAGACCGATGGCACTAATATTCATGGTGATGAAATGCTTTGAGAGGTTGGTTCGGGCGCATATCAACCTCTACCTTAGCAAGAACGTGAATCCACTACAATCTGCCTACCACTATAATAAGTCAACAGGCAATCTCACTGGCTCTCCTCTGCACTGGATCATTTGGACAATAAGACCATGTACATCAGGCTGTTATTCATCAATTGCACCTCAGCGTTCAACATCATTATCTCCTCCAAACTTGTTATCAAACTCAAGAAACTGAGTCTCTACACATCCCTATGCAACGATCTTCAACGTTCTCATCAACAGACCATTATCAGAACGAATTGGCAACAAGGCTTTCCCTTCAATAACCATCAGCATAAGAGCACCTCAAGGTTGGGTGCTCAATCCCCTGCTCTATTCACTCTATACCCATGAATTAGTTAAAGCAAATGTGGATTCCTTGGACAGAAACAGGTGAATTTATTATGGGGAACAAGTAAATGGCAGACGGGTTAAACAGGTACTTTGGTTCTGTCTCCACTAAGGAAGACATAAACAATCTCCCAGCTGTACTACGGGACAGAGGACCTAGAGTGATGGAGGAACTGAAGGAAATTCACATTAAACAGGAAATGGTGTTGGGTAGACTGATGGGACTGATGGCTGATAAATCCCCAGGGCCTGATGGTCTGCATCCCAGGGTACTCAATGAGGTGGCTCTAGAATCTATAGATTCTGGATCAATTCCTATGGATTGGAGGGTAGCTAATGTTACCCCATTTTTTAAGAAAGGAGGGAGAGAGAAAGCAGATAATTATAGACCAGTTAACCTGACATCGGTGGTGTGGAAGATGCTGGAGTTGATTTTTAAAGATGCATTTGGATAGCAGTAACAGGATCGGTCCAAGTCAGCATAGATTTACAAAGGGGAAATCATGCTTGACTAATCTTCTGGAATTTTTTGAGGATGTAACAAATAAAATGGACAAGGAAGAGCCGGTGGATGTAGTGTACCTGGATTTTCAGAAAGCCTTTGATAAGGTCACACACAGGAGATTAGTGGACAAAATTAGGGCACATGGTATTGGGGGTAGGGTATTGACATGGATAGAAAATTGGTTGGCAGACAGGAAACAAAGAGTAGGGATTAACAGGTCCCTATCAGAATGGCAGGCAGTGCCTAGTGGGGTGCCGCCAGGCTCGGTGCAGGGACCACATCCATTTACAATATACATTAATGATTTAGATGAAGGAAGTAAAAAAAAATTTGCAGATGGCACAAAGCTGGGTGGCAGTGTGAACCGTGAAGAGGATGCTATGAGGATGCAGGGTAACTTGGGCAGGTTGGGTGAGTGGGCAGATGCATGGCAGATGCAATATAATGTAGATAGATGTGATGTTATCCATTTTGGTGGCAAAAACAGGATGGCAGATTATTATCTGAATTAGGAAAAGGGGAAGTACAATGGGTGTCATGGGTGTCCTTGTACATCAGTCACTGAAAGTAAGCATGCAGGTACAGCGGGCAGTGAAGAAAGCTAATGGCATGTTGGCCTTCATAACGAGAGGACTTGAGTATAGGAACAAAGAGGTCCTTCTGCAGTTGTACAGGGCCCTGGTGAGACCACACCTGGAATATTGTGTGCAGTTTTGGTCTCCTAATTTGAGGAAGGACATTCTTGCTATTGAGGGAGTGCAGCGTAGGTTCACAAGGTTAATTCCCAGGATTATAGGACTGTCATATGATGAAAGGATGGAGTGACTGGGCTTGTATAGAAGCTTATAGAAAAATATAAAATTATTAAAGGATTGGGCACGTTAGATGCAGGAAACATGTTCCCAATTCACAAACCAGAGGCCACAGTCTAAGAATAAGGGGTAGGCCATTTAGATGAGGAAAAACCTTTTCACCTAGAGAGTTGTGAGTCTGTGGAACTCTCTGCCTCACAGAAGGCAGTGGAGGCTGATTCACTGGATGCATTCAGAAGAGAGTTAGATAGAGCTCTTAGGGCTAGCGGAATCAAGGGATATGGGGAGAAGGCAGAAAGAGGGTACTGATTGTGGATGATCAACCATGATCACATTGAATGATGGTGCTGGCTTGAAGGGCCAAATGCCCTACTCCTGCACCTATTATCTATGTATCTATGTATTTAAGATTGTGTAGCCAGACACAGATTCAATACCACCTTTAAATTCACTGATGACACCATCGTTATTGGACGAATTACAGGTAATGATGAGTCAGAGTATAGGAGGGGAGTTGATAATAAGATTGAATGGAGCCAGAACAGCAACTTGTGCTCAACGTCAGCACGAGCAAAGAGTTGATTGTTAACTTTATAAAATGGAAGCCAAAGATCCACAAAACTGCCTTCGTTATCAGGTCGGCAGTGGAGAGAGTCAACAACTTCAAGTTCCTGGGACCACATTGCATCTGTATTCACTGAGGAGAAGGAGTTGGAGGTCAGCGAGATCAGTGTGGAGAATGCATTCATAAAGCTCATCAAAGCCTCTACTTCCTCAGAAGATTGAGGAGATACAGTATGTCGATGAATACTCTGGTGAACCTCTACAGATATATGCTAGAGACCATATTCATCAGTTGCATCGTAGCCTGTTTGGCAACTCGAATGCCCTGTATTGAAAGAGATTACAAAAGGTAGTGGACACCATACAGTCCATCACGGATACTGTCCTCCCCATCATCAAAGGGATCTTTAGGAGACGCTGCCTCAAAAAGGCAGCTGGCTTCACCAAGGACCCACACCAGCCTGGCCATGCTGTCATTTCACCCATATCATTGGGAAGAAAGTATAGGAGTCTGAAAACCATGACCTCCACTTTCAGGAATAGCTTTGTCCCAGCAACCATCAGGCTCACAACAAAACAATAAACTATAATTATAAACTATCTTGGTTGCATAAAGGCTTTGGGGGGTTTTTTTGTACTAATACTGGGGTTCATAATTTATAGATTTTTTAATTTATTATGTCATCTACGAGTTCTCCTCAATCTTCTAAGAAAGTACAGCCGCTGGTGGGCTTTTTGCAATAATATGCACCCAGGAACTTGAAATTGTTGACGCTCTCCATTGCCAACCAGCTGAGGAAGGCAGGTTCATAGATCCTTGGCTTTCCTTAGCTAAAGATTATCTCTCCCCCTCCACTCTCTCCCCCTCCACTCTCTCTCCACCTCTCCCAGTGTGGGGGGCCCAGCCTGGAGTTGGAGATGTCGCCGATGTTTCCAAATGGAAAGCGGATACTCTGATCCCGGCGGAGGATAGGGACATGTACAGTATATGTAGGGAATGATGAACTATCTCAGATAACTATGCAGCGCTACTACTGTGACATTACCCACACAATGTCATGAGTGAACCAGACACCAGATTTCCGTGTGAACTGCCATCTCTCTATTGCAACCAGGACAGTTTAGAACCTGTTTGATTATATGCCTGATATAAGTCCAGAACACTGATTGGAATGAGCCCTGGTCGGCCTGACTTGCCCCATAGGCCTCCCAGGAGACTGCAGTGAAGTCGGGCAGCGAGGCCTGGCTGGGCCGAAGGAGCCTCAGAGGTGGCAGCGATTGGAGCCTCGGCGGCGGTAACGGGTGCCTCAGTGGCAGCGGGAGACTCAGCAGCGGGTGCCGCGGTGGTAGCGGGGCCTCGCGGTCGATGAGCATGAGGGGAGAGTGGAAGACAAAGGGGACCCGGCGTGTGGGGACCGCCATGAAGAACAATGGGCACTTGGCATTGGGGGACTGCTGTGAGGGGCGCTGGGAGAACAAAGGTCGACCCAGTGTGGGAGAGGTGGGGAAGGGGCACTCTAGTTCAGAATCCTCTGCCCAGGGGATCATTCTGTGTTTGTTTGTTTCTTCATTTGTTCTGGTGAAGGCACTGTGCATATGGCCAACAGTCGCATGTCTTTTTCTTTTTGTTTTCATTTTTAATTTCAAGTTTTTGTGTACCTTGTGTGTTGTGACTGTCGGCAGACCAACTTCCCTCCAGGGATGAATAAAGTTTTATCGTATTGTATCGTAATATTCACAAAATCAAATGAATCTTTTCCTTCACTTCTCTGGCATCCCCTTCTGAAGGAATAGTTTAGTTCATGACTACCTGTTCTGGTCAACCATCTCTTCCCACAACCAGTCTTCTTCTCACAGCCCTTTCCCATGTAACAACAGGAGATGCAGCACCTACCCTTGCACAATTTTTCTTACCATCATCAGGCAACCAAATCACATCTGGACGAGCCAGCAGTGTACTTCTAATTCAAGGTATTGCATTTGGCCATCATCAGACAACCAAATCACATCTGGACAAGCCAGCAGTGTACTTCTAATTCAAGGTATTGCATTTAACCGGCATTCACAACGTAGTTTCCTCTGCAATGGTGAAACCAAATGCATATCATATCGAGAGACTTTTTTTAAGAACACTATTCCATTCACAGTTATGACAGTGATAATCTATTTTCTTGTCAATTGAATTATCCATCTGCTTCCACTATAACCTCCTCCTTTGTTTCTCACGCTGTTGTATTGAATTCCAACTTGTGACACTGTTCTTTCTACTAAGAACATTGCAGGGTTTAGGATACAACACAAAGTTCAACAATTTTAGATACCAGGTTTTTTTATCAGGACGGGACAAGTTCAGACGAAAAATGCAAGGAACTACAAATGCTATTTTACAAAAAAAGGACACAAAGTACTAGAGTAACTCAGCGTTTAAGAAGGAACTGCAGATGCTGGAACAATCGAAGGTAGACAAAAATGCTGGAGAAACTCGGCGGGTGAGGTAGCATATATGGAGCGAAGTCTGAAGAAGGGTCTCGACCCGAAAAACCATAGATGCTGCCTCACCCGCTGAGTTTCTCCAGCATTTTTGTCAACCAGAGTAACTCAGCGGGTCTTTGGAGGACATGTATAGGTACATTTCGGACTGGGATGCTTCTTCAAATGAATGTTCCTCAGGCCATGAATGTTGAATCAATATTTCTTGTTCCACAGGTGCTGCCTCACCTGCTGAGTATTTCTCTTTTATTTAAAATTTCCAGTAACATCATTGCTTTGTATCTAAGATAGACACAAAATGCTGGAGTAACTCAGCAGGACTGGCAGCATGTCTGGAGAGAAGGAATGAGTGACCTATCGGGTCTTGACCCAAAACGTCACCCATTCCTTCCTACACATTGCTTTGGATCTCACAGTTCCAGGGCTGTTTTTTCTCCCATCCTTGTTCCCGTGCACCCTCCTATTTCCATCTCCTCCAAATCAACGGCAATTAATTAGCCTTCAACATCCCCTGTTGACATTTGTGATGTTCAGTCTCTGTTGGCCTCAGACATTTCCTTTACTCTCTTCACCCCTTCCCCTTTCAGCAGTATCACATATGTTTAATTTCCAACTGTAGTAACAGTTGGAAATTAAACTGTTAACAGTCTGAAATATTAAGTCTATTACTCTCTTCATGGTCGTTTTTGTTGTCATCTGTATCCGAATTTCATTGCAATATTTTTTTGCAGTCTCTCTGCACCACATCTATATTCGGGAAAGGAACAATGATTCATTGGTGTTGAATTTGGTTAATTTAATGTCATAAAAGAAATGCTGCAAATAGAATCTTCTGGGTATTTTTCTAATCCTAAATTAATTGGATATCTTGTGGAGAAATTGAAAGAGACAACGGGATTGTGTTTATGTGAAAACATAACTGATAAAGGAAGAATACTGTTCATATGATGAACATCCCTGCCATTATGACATAGCTGCCAGTACAACAATTGGATTCACTCTCTGAGTGCTGTTCTTCAGTTGTTTTCCTAATCTTTCCTTTTGCCTGTTGATTCCTTGACAGGATTGGATTTAATAAATAAAAGGTATTGACCTTTTAATAGTAGATATTATTTGGGTAACACAGTGAACAGATCACAACACTATTTTCCTTTGAGATCTCCTTTTCATCACAATGCATTCTGCACGACTTAAGTAGAATAGCTTTTGAATATTTAATATGCAAACACAGAACAGAAGATGCTCTAAGACCATTAAAGAGATAGATTTTATTTATATAGCACCATTCATATCTCGTGGGCATAGCAAAGCCCTTCACAACCAATTATTTGTTGTCCGTTTGGGCACCGAGGTGCACTATAATGTGTAAACGAATGAACATGTAATCTGTTTTAGTGGCTTTGATTGATGGACATATCAGTACTGAGAGAACTCTTTTTTTTTTTTGCATGAATACCATTGGCTCTACTTTGTATGCCTCATTTAACCTCTCCTCCTCAGAAGAAGACCTTTGATAGTGCAGCTCTGTGCTTAAATCTATCTGAGCTTGAGCTCATAACCTTCTGACTCAAAGGCAACTGAACCCAGTCAGGTGCTCGAAGCTCTTTAATGTCATTGAACATAAATGAATGCTGATTGAGGAACAAGACACCGATAAAATAAAATGACCTAAATTTACTTTTGCTAAAAGTAGTTGATTACCCTTAATTTAGTCATTTTCATGGAATACATTTAATTCAAAAATTGTTGATCATAAGGTGTATGGATAGGAGAGGCTTAGAGTGATACGGGCCAATGCAATGAGTTTAAATGGAGCATCTGGGTCAGCGTGCACAAGCTGGCCCAAAAGGCCTGTTTCTGTGTGGTTGAAGCAACATTACATGACTACCTGTGTGCCAAATAATAGAAAACAGGCTGCAATGGACCAAACCAAAACAATCTCACAACAAACAGTACAAATTCAAACTCTACTACACCCCCTCCCACATCTAGTCATGAACGGGGTGGATAATTAATCAGCTAATGTGAAGAGATGTCTACAGGTCCATCTCTGTCCTCACTAAAGGTAGGAACCAGCTTGAGTGTTACAAGAAATACCTGCAACCATGTTTGGCTAGAAGAGTGGCATAGGATGATCTATCACGGCTTCCTCTTTAGACCTTCAACAGAAGGCAGTTCCAGACATTTTGATTCACTTCAAGTTTGCAATGGCTGAGAGCATAGGAATATCATATTTTCAGGGCTCCCGCAACGCGACTTCTCCCGCCTGAGTTGCGGGGTCGAAGAGCTCCTGGAGCGGGGCCTACAGCACCGCCCCGCGCGGCTTGGAATGGCCGTGGGACTCTGCGAGCGCACGCCGGGGGCTCCAACACCAAGACCCGGTGTGCGACCTTGCACCACCCGGCGTGGCTTTAAAGGCCGCGGGACAATCGCCATCGCCAGCCGGGGGCTTTGACTTTGGCTCTGACATCGGGGGGGGGGGGGGGGGGGGGGGAAGAGTGCAGTGGAGAGATAGGTTTTTTTGGCCTTCCATCACAGCGATGTGATGGATGTTTATGTAAATTATGTTGTGTCTTGGGTCTATTTGTTTGTAATGTATGGCTGCAGAAATGTCATTTCGTTTGGACCTCAAGGGGTCCAAATGACAAATAAATTGAATTGAATTGAATTGAATTGATTGAATTGAATTGAATATACCAAAGGCTATCATACAAAATAACAACTCGTGACAGCCTCTTCCCCTCTTTTATCAGATCGCTGAATGTAGCAATGTTACAAAATTTTGAGATTTAAAAACATCAAGTCTGCAATTTATCCCATCAGATAAAGCAAAAAAAGAAGTTTAATTTGACACCTAATTCACTTTCATATCTTCAATATTAAAAATGTTATGGCCATTTTCATACTCGGAAATTAGCATCTTGTTCCCTATTGCTTTTATTGACTTAACACAAAAGCTGTGATCGAGGACAGTCGAAAGCCCATAACTTTCTTAAAAATTAAGAGAACTGAAAACAAATTTCAGTTATTATAGATTGAAGCATTCTGAAACAAATATGAAACAATCTTACTTGGATTACCTGAAATTAAAGCATATAATTAGTTAGTTACCCAACTGTAGCTAATTCCATAATTCAATTACTAGATCTAAACATCTATCCATTTCTTACAAAAAGATCAACATTTTTAAATAGCCTAAGTGTCCAAATAACATACACACAAGAATTCACAATATAACATGATTTTTAAATCTCATTGTCATGGATTTATAAGCCAAATGGAAGGAATTTAGTGTTTAATACCTGCAAATTAATGGCCATTTAAATCATCTTGCGAGTGGGTTTTTCTGGAACGCGATCATTTGGAACGTTGCGGTTGCAAATTTAAACCCCGTATCGGCAGGAAAAATACTGCCGGTTCGTATGGGGAAAAAAGCACCGTTTCGCAACGTAAAATGTGAATTAAAGGCATCTTAAGGAGCACTTTTTATACATAAAATAAATGGCTTTCCTTTACCTGTCCCGTACGTGAAATCCGTCCCCATTGTCGGCGTTGACGGATTTAGAAACTGATTTTTAAATTATTCCACGCTGAACTTTCGGTGAATTAAAAAAAAAATTCACAGAACGCCCATCGGAACAATTCTTCACTAATTGCTTGCACTCCGAGAAAATATAATCCATTTTGGTTACGGGACGGACCTGCCGAGAAAATCACACCATCCCCCGACCCAGCTTCTTCAGGCTGCAAGTCACCGAAAGGACACGCTTCACCGCAGGGTCATCATGGGTCACCCTCTCCTACTTAGCTAAGGCTTATTTCTGTTGGCAATCACTTTAAGGCTTATTGCACTCGGCAATCCCCCCCCCCCCCCCCCATCCCCCCACCCCCTCATCACCGCCTCCTCCTGCTATTGCTTTGTCCACCCCAATGCTCTCACTTCCACAGCTGCCTCCTCCTCCTCCCGTCGCTATGTCCACTCAGCCTCTCCTCTCCAAGAAGCTGAGCTGTCGCCAGGACAACGGGCCTTCATGGTCAGGCCAAGAACCCTGTACTTGCAACAATTGGGACTTGAAAATGGTGCCAAACTGGCGACTCTGTATGCTGTCTCAGTGTACTACTGCTATGGATTTGTACTGTATCTGAAATGCTTATCTAAGATGTATCTAAGTGTTTATGTATAGTGATACATGTACTGAACTATATACCAAAATACATTTCTCTGTACCTTGGAACATGTGACAAATAAAGTACCATACCATACCATCCATCGCCGCCTCTACCTTCTCCCCTGGATTTGCCGACATATTCCACCTTGGAAGATGTCAGCGACGGCAGGGGCAAAAGGAGGAGGAGGCGGAGTGGTAGTGGACAAAGCGATGGGTGATAGGGGAGGGAGCCCCACAGTGACCAAGCACTGTCAGTAGCAGCGACTTGAAGAAAGTGCAAACGGCCCCGACATCACTTATCCATGTTCTCCAGAGATGTGGCCAGACCCGCTGAGTTACAATCCACAAAAGGAAACAAAGTGCTGGTGTATCATCTGCAGTTCTTCATTTCACCTACACACGATCATAATCCATTGCTCAGTTATAGAGGACAACTGGCAATAACGGTCCCAATGATCCCAGTGCCAGGATGGCAGAATCCGAACCTTAATTATCTTCAGTGGCTTCTTCATTGACCTTTGCAACTCTTTAGCAAATGAAGACTAGTGTGAACAAACCGACATGGCCTCAGAGAAACAAACTCAACTCAAGCAAAAAAATAGAAAATCAATTTTGTCCTTAATTATGACTAAATAAAAGTACAGATGCTCTTTGAGGTAATAACTGCTGTTAGCACATTAGCCAGCCATTGCGTTTTGAAGGGAATGACGGAAACAAAAACACTGTTGGAGGAGTTGAGGCCTGTATAAATCAGCCATGATCATATTGAATGGCAGGGCAGACCTCAGAGATCTGGTGGCCTACTACTGCTCCCAGTTTATAGAAGATAGAACAGTACAGCACAGGAGCAGGCTCTTCAGCCCACAATTTCTGTACTGAACATGATACCAACTAAAGTAATCTAAGCTTGCACACAATCCAAATTCCTGCATATTCATGTTGCTATCTAAAAGCCTCTTAAAAGCCTCTATTATATCTGCTTCCACCAACCTTGGCAGTACAGTCTCAGCACCACCACCCTCTGTGTAGAAAACCTACCTCACACATCTCCTTTATAATTTGCCCCTGTCACTTTAAAGCTACGCCCTGTAGTCCTTGACATTTCCACCGTAGGAAAAAAGATCCTGACTATCTACTCTATCCACGTCTCTCATATTTTTATATACAGTCACCCCTCAAACTCTAATGCTCCAGAGAAATCAATTCATATCTGTCCGACCTCTTCTTGTAACTAATGCCCCATAATCCAGGTAGCATTTTCTGAATTATTGTGAAAGTGCCACATGGTATTTGAATATTTTTTTCCTTCATAGGAATAATATTTTAACTCTAGTTACGTATAAACACATCCTATCTGCTCAAGTTCAAACAAATGCCTCAAAGCTCTTTGGCCAGCGGTTCATTCTACAGCAAGAGGATTTGAGTATAGGAGCAGGGAGGTTCTACTGCAGTTGTACAGGGTCTTGGTGAGACCACACCTGGAGTATTGTGTACAGTTTTGGGCTCCCAATCTGAGGAAAGACATTCTTGCCATAGAGTGAGTACGGAGAAGGTTCACCAGACTGATTCCTGGGATGTCAGGACTTTCATATGAAGAAAGACTGGATAGACTCGGGGGGGATCTTATAGAAACGTACAAAATTCTTAAGGGGTTGGACAGGCTAGATGCAGGAAGATTGTTCCCAATGTTGGGGAAGTCCAGAACAAGAGGTCACAGTTTAAGGATAAGGGGGAGATCATTTAGGACCGAGATGAGGAAAACATTTTTCACACAGAGAGTGGTGAATCTCTGGAATTCACTGCCACAAAAGGTAGTTTAGGCCAGTTCATTGGCTATATTTAAGAGGGAGTTAGATGTGGCCCTTGTTGCTAAAGGGATCAGGGGTATGGAGAGAAGGCAGGTACAGGATACTGAGTTGGATGATCAGCCATGATCATATTGAATGGCGGTGCAGGCTCGAAGGGCCGAATGACCTACTCCTACACCTATTTTCTATGTTTCTATGTTTCTATGTAAGCCAATGATTCCAAACATACTGCTAAAGTCTTTCAAAGCTAAAAAATGGTCAATTCTTGGGTGGCCGTCAATCACCCAATCTGAACCCAATTGAGCATGCCTTTGATATGCTGAAGAGAAAACTGAAGGGGACTAGCCCCCAAAACAAGCATCAGCTAAAGGTGGCTGCAATACAGGCCTGGCAGAGCATCACCAGAGAAGACACCCAGCAAATGGTGATGTCCATGAATCGCAGACTTCAAGCAGTCATTGCATGCAAAGGATATGCAACAAAATACTAAACATGACTACTTTCATTTACATGACATTGCTGTGTCCCAAACATTATGGTGCCCTGAAATGGGGGACTATGTATCAACACTGCTGTAATATCTACATGGTGAAACCAACATGCATAAAAATGGCCTTTATTAAAATCTGACAATGTGCACTTTAACCATATGTGATTTGTATATTACAAATCTCAAATTGTGGAGTACAGAGGCAAATAAATAAATGTGGATTTGTGGAATTCCCTGCCACAGAGGGCAGTGGTGGCCAAATCACTGGATGGATTTAAGAGAGTTAGATAAAGTTCTAGGGGCTAGTGGAATCAAGGGATATCGAGAGAAGGCAGGCATGGGTTATTGATTGGGGACGATCAGCCATGATCACAATGAATGGCGGTGTGGGCTCGAAGGGCCGAATGGCCTCCTCCTGCACCTATTTTCTATGTTTCTATGGTTCTATGTATCCTCAAACTATATATTGTTAGTTCACCACCAAAGATGTGCAAAGCTGATTCTGTGAAATAAGGTGAAACAAGTAGGCAATACCTCAACTCTGATCAAGAAGGCTCACCAGTGTCTCTTCTTCCTGAGGAGACTGAAGAAGGTCCATCTGTCTCCTCAGATCCTGGTGAACTTCTACCGCTGCACCATCGAGAGCATCCTTACCAACTGTATCACAGTATGGTATGGCAATTGCCCTGTCTCCGACCGGAAGGCCTTGCAGAGGGTGGTGAAAATTGCCCAACGCATCACCGGTTCCTCGCTCCCCTCCATTGAGTCTGTCCAAAGCAAGCGTTGTCTGCGGAGGGCGCTCAGCATCACCAAGGACTGCTCTCACCCCAACCATGGACTGTTTACCCTCCTACCATCCGGGAGGCGCTACAGGTCTCTCCGTTGCCGGACCAGCGGGTCCAGGAACAGCTTCTTCCCGGCGGCTGTCACTCTACTCAACAACGTACCTCGGTGACTGCCAATCACCCCCCCCGGACACTCCTCCCAAAGGAAAAACACTATGTCTGTATATATGCTAATGTAAATATTTATTCAAATCATATGCTATGTCGCTCTTCCAGGGAGATGCTAAATGCATTTCGTTGTCTCTGTACTGTACACTGACAATGACAATTAAAGTTGAATCTGAATCTGAATCTGAGAACCTGTGGCCATAATATAATTTGGATTCATGTAGGAATGGAGAAAGAAGAGGTCAAGGATTAAACAACATTAATAAAAGAAACATTAGTTTGTGATTAAAGGGAACTAATAGGCATTTAAATAGAACAAAGAAGCAACTAGTAGTGTTCTGCCTTAGCAAAGAGAAATATTTAAATACGAGATGGAAATGTTAGACATTAAATGCATTTGTGTTAGGAAAATTGTGGAGTTACAAGTGGAATTCGACAGGGATCTGTGGTAAGAACTCTGATATATATCAGCGACTTGGACATAAATGTGGATATGTTGGTTAGTAAGTTGGTAGACAACACTAAAATTACTGGAGTTGCAGACAGTGAGGAGGCTGCCAAAGTATATACTGGGAATTAGATGAGTTACAAATATGGGCAGAGAAATAATAGATGGAGTTTTAATCTGAGCAAGTGTGAGGTATAGCACTTTGGGAGGTCGAATGTAAGGGGAAAGTATACAATCAATGGCAAGTCCGTGAGCACCATAGAGGGATCTTGGAGTCCAAGTCCATATATCCCTGAAAGTAGCAAAGTGGTAAAGAAGGGGTATGTTTGCCGTCATTGGTCAGAAAGTCATGTGGCAATTTTATAAAACTTTGGTTGGGCCATATTTGGAATATTATGTGCAGTTCTGATCACCCCATTAAAGAAGGACGAGGAGGCTAAGGAGAGGCAGCAGAAGAGGTCATGCAGTCTCACTTTATAGCTAATACCCTCCATTTGAGGAAGCATTCTGCCTTGAATAGTTATAAGGAAAAGCTGGACAACCTCTTCTGCATCCACTCCAAAGCCCCCACATTAGGTTATTAGCTAAAGGGAGAGGCTAGACAAACGTGGATTGTTTTCTATGAGTTGAGAGGAGACCCATTAGAAGTATTTAAAATTTTGGGAGGCATAGATCAGGCAGTCAGTCTGAACCTTTTTCCCAGGATGGAAATGCCAAAAACTAGATTGCCTAGCTTTAAGGTGAGAAGGGGAATGTTTAAAGGAGATGTGTGAGCAAGTATTTTGAACAGAGGTTGGTAAGTGCTAGGAACGCACTATCAGGGGTGATGGTGAATAAAGATACAATAGTGGCTTTGAAAACGATTTTCAATGGGTCGGATATGTAGGGAACGGAGGGATATGGATCATAAAATTAGTTTAATTTGGCTTCATGTTCGGCATGGACTTTGTGGGCCGAAGAGCCTTTCCCCGTAGTGTACTGTTTTATATTCTAAGAAAAGTTTGTCTTCTTTTCATGTGTAAATATAATCCAAAATGTTCTTAAAACTGAATGACACAGTCAGACATGCTTCCTGCAAGTGCTCTGAAGGTATCTGCTCCTGGGACATTGCAGTTTTCACCTTTTAATTGAGTTTTGCGTTTGGTTTAAAACAATGAACTGAATAGTGATGCTGAACAAGAGACTGCCACCTAGTGCCCAATAAGGAAATGCCAACAACACAGGTTTTAAAGATATGTCCAATTGCACAACAAGTTATAAAACTGAGTTTAGCTGTGTTACTCCATGAAACAAAGAACGACTGCAAATGACCCAACTTCTCATCCTCCCTCACGTGACTTTCCACTTCAGCTTACGTTACACCTTGAACAGCTTTTGTGTTTTCTTTCACAGAACATACATCAATGAGACAAAACAATTCGTTCTAAACTAAGGCGTTTGTTAAATTGCACAACACAGTGGCCGACAACATATAATAAATAGACGATATTTCGGGGTGGGACCCTTGTTTGGACCAAACAGTCCATTCCCTTCACAGATGCTGCCTGACCCACTGAGTTCCTCCAGCTTGTTGCGTTTTGCTGGAATCATTCCTTTATGTCCTTACACAATACTGCACCCAGTGATGGGAAAAATTCAGGCAGATAAACTGGAAAATCTGTCGATAGCCCCTGACAGCTGGAGGCAAATCCCAAACTCCATGCACCAGAAAGTTAGGTTTGGTCCTACCTGTTGCATGGCTGCACCCCAAATTGTCTGCGGGGATAACTGACTTTATGGAATTTGACGATGGAACTAGCTTTTTCATCAGTGCAAATAAGCTGGAACCACATTTGCTAATGGTTTTCAAGGACAGCCACAGCAATTAAATGCAATTCAAATTCATTAAAAAAAAAAATTATCAATGCAAACACAGCCACTTGTGTGAGGAAAAGACTGCAAGGATAAATAATTTCCAGTCCATGACTTGATACCACTCATTCAAAATATTAGGTGTAATTCCTTTATGAAAGAATTGTCACTGTTCTGTGGAAGTGCAAATTAAAAGGGAGGAGACGACACAGAGTCATAGAACATGGCAATAAGAACTTCAGCTCAATTTGTCCCGATCATCCATGTCGCTTACCTGAGAGTCTCACTTGCCTGCACCTGGTCCATATTCCTCCAAAGCTGTACTATCCTTGTATCTGTCCAAATATCTTTGAAATGTCATAATTGTACCTGCGTCTAATACTTTCCCTGGCAGCTAGTTCCCTATACCCATCCTCCTGGGTAAAACAATCGCTCCTAAGGTTCCTATGAAATCTTTCCCATAGCCCCTTTATTTCTTGATTCCCCATCCTGGGAAAAAGACCCTGTGCATTCCTCCCATCTATTCCCTACATCATTTTATACATCGCCATAAGATCACCCCTCAACCTCCTGAATAAAGATCTAGCCTGCCCAACCCCTCCTTACGGTTCATGCCCCCAAGTCCTGGCACCATCCTAATAAATCTTCTCTACACCCTTTGCAACTTACCTGACAGAATCTACCTGACTCACTAAGCTCCTCCAGCATTTGTTGTTTTGCTCAAGATTCCAGCATCCGGAGTCCATAGAACATAGAACAGCACAGCATAAGAGCAGGACTTTTGGCCCACGAAGTCTGTGCCGAACACATTGCAAAAACCATATTTTTTCTCCCTGCAAATAATCCATATGCCTACATCCCCTGCATATCCATGTGCCTATCCAAAAATCTCTTAAATGCCACTTTCATATCTGCCTCAACCACCAACCCTGGCAGTACTTTCCAGGCACTCACCACCCTCTGTGTAAAAACGCTGTTGTATATATCTCCTTTAAAGTTTGTCCCTCTCACCATAAAGCTATGCCCTCTAGTATTTGATATTTCCATCCTGGGAAAAAGATTCTGACTGTCTACCCTATCCATGCCTCTCATAATTTTAGATAGTTATTTTATGTCTCCTCATAACCTCTGGCATTCCAGAGAAAACAATCCAAGCTTATCCAACCTCTCTCAGTAGCTAATCCAGGCTGCATTGTGGTAAACACCCTCTTCACCGTTCTAAAGCATCCACATCATTCCTGTAATGGAGGGACCAGAACTGCATGGGAAACTCCAAATGCGGCCTAACCAAAGCCCTGCAGAACAGCATCATGACTTATTGACTCTTATACTCAATGCCCTGACCTATGAGGGATATGGATTATCATAGGCCTTCTTTACCACTCTATCTACTTGTGTTTCCACTTTCAGGAAGTTATGGACTTAGATCCCAAGATCCTTTTGTGCATTAATGGTGTTAAGGCTCATGACATTAATTGAACATTTTCCCCTTTTATTTGACCTCCCAACACCTCACCCTTGCTTGGATTTAAAGCCATCAAGCATTTTATATCTTCATCCCTTTCTCTAGCTGATCAATATCCCGGTATATATGTAGACAACCTTCCTCATAGTTTGCAACCCCAGCAATCATGGTGCTATTTGCAAACTTACTAAGTTTACGTCCACATCATGTATATATATCACAAACAGCAGAGGAACCAGCACTGATCCCTGAGGAAATCCACTGGTCACAGACCTCCAACCTGAATATTATCCTTTCACCATAACCATCTTTGTATCAGTAAACCATTTCTGAAGCCATACAACCAAGTCACTTAATCTTGTGCATCTTAATCTTCTGCATCAGCCTACTATAGGGGACTTTATCAAATGCCTTGCTAAGTAAGATCCATGTAGACAACATCCACCACCCTACCTTCATCACTCTGCTTCATCATCTCCTCAACAAATTCAACCAAGTTTGTAAGCTATGAACTGAAATGTACAACGCTATGCTGACTGTCCCTTATTAATTAATTCTCTTTCAAATGGAAGTAAATCCTATCTGGAAGAATCCAATTAAAAAGCTTCCTTATCACTGGCATGAGGCTCACCAGCCTATAATTCCCTGGTTTCTATTCTCTTGAGGTCTTGAGCTATAGGGAGAGGTTGGGCAGGCTAGGACGATGTTCCTTGGAACGCAAAAGGGTGAGGGGTGATCTTATAGAGGTGTATAAGATCATGAGGGGAATAGATAGGGTGAATGCATAGTGCTTAAGAAAGAACTGCAGATGCTGGAAAATCGAAGGTACACAAAAATGCTGGAGAAACTGCTGGAGAATGGTCTGAAGAAGGGTTTCGGCCCGAAACGTTGCCTATCTCCTTCGCTCCATAGATGCTGCTGCACCCGCTGAGTTTCTCCAGCATTTTTGTGTACCAGGGTGAATGCATAGTCTTTTATCCAGAATAAGGGAATTAAGAACCAGAGGGCATAGGTTTTAGGTGAGAGAGGGAAAATGTAGGGACAACTATTTCACACAGTGTGTGGTTGGTGTATGGAACGAGGTGCGAGAGGAAATAGTTGTGGCAGGTACTATAACAACATTTAAAAGACATTTGAACAGGTACATTGATGGGAGAGGATTGGAGAGACTTGGGCCATGTGGCTGCAGATGGGATTAGTGTTGATGGAATATTTTTGTCAGCATGGGGAAGTTGGGCCGAAGGTTTGTTTCCGTGCTGTATGAAGGCATAGCCTTCAACTTTAAAACCAATACATTGCAAACCAATTAAAACAAGGACAATCAACTTAAAATTCCATAGCCATTAGAAACAAACCTGGTGGCACATTTGTTCTATAGCTGACTGAGATCACATGTGGGTATCTCACCAATAAATTCAAAAGAGATTTAATTTGTTCTTGCCGGGGTCCAGTGTAATTTTAATTAGGGGGGGGATCAGATCCACGCAATGAAATCTTGAAGCAATGTGCAATGGCTCACTGAATCGATATTGTTCTTTTTTGTGCCATCATCCAAAGTCGGAATTACCCCTTCAGTCTAACAGCAACTGCTTTGTTTTAGGGAGCCCTCCAAAGCAAATGAGGGCTGGTCTGTGTTTGTGGGTGTGTGCTACAATCAATGCAATTGGGGGGGGGGGAAAGCCTCTAGAAACTGGGACTTTAATGTAAAGCAGTTTCTAACGTATTCTTACTAAAATGAGCAGTATTTAATTACTGTCTGCAATTTTAGTTTCTGGTGTTAAATCCGAGGGATAAAAATAACAAATGAGCTCGGTCTCTTACTTATTGCTCTGTGCCACTTCAAATATATACAAAGCATTTTTTCTCTCTCATTCCAGTACAGTTGGAAAACATTTGCAAAGGTAAGGAAGTTAATCTTGTGCATTTTAAGTGAAATTCATCTCAATTAACATACTGTGTTGGTGTCCTTGGCAGTGGTTTCTGTTCAGTTTAACAAACGCTTTAATTCAGATCAGTACTTCATTCGTCCCTTTGACATATGTTCTATGAAAAAGCCCAAAGCTGTCCAACATTAGTGTTAAATCCATGTAAAGTAAGCTTAGAGAAACAGCCACGTGGGGGATGGTAAGAGGTTGGGTCATTCTTTTTGTTCTCTCCCTTGGTATTTCACTTTATACGGATGTTACTCTAACAAGACTATGGAGCATTTATTTTGCAAACAGAAACTTTTTGAAAATCCAAATGTTTCTAGAAGTTGATTGAAATATTATGGAGTAAACACGTTGCCTGCGATGGTGAGATGCCAACATGTTCTATAAATACTCAAGATGCTTTGGTGGGAATTTCAGAAAAAGGAAAATAATCCAGTTTAGTTTTTCCTTTGAGTGGAGATTATTGCAGTAATCCATCTGGTTTTGCATAGTCGTGAATATCTAGTCATTTCTATTCTTACCCTATTATTTTTCGATGCAAAATGGTATAATAAGTAATAACGATTTCCAAAATGACATTGCTTCTGTGAATTTATATTCTGCTTTCTGCAGTAGTTTGAGCGTTTAGGATTAAATGTAAAAGAAAAAACCCTGTCATGAATAATACAGGACAATAATATTTTCTCCATTTGTGGGAGTATAAACCACTAGATTAGCTTCCCTTCTAGTAACACGTAACATTCCTAGTCCTTACATTTCCTTTACATTTATTAGCTTCCCTTCAAGTAACAGGTAATATTCCTAGTCCTTACATTTCCTTTTATTTACACAAATATCCTGCAATTTGCAGTTTGTTCAAATTAGCTGTAGTTTATATATTTTTTTCAAAACTTATTGCACAATTTTATGTCACATTCGGAGTTCTTAATGGAAAATATAATAGTCTACTCAAACAATAGTGCTTTCAATTATTTTATTATGACATTTAATTAATGGCAACCTGTTTTAATGAATAAAGTCACTCAGAGTCCTTCAGGGCTTCCTAAATAGTGACCAAAAGCAGCAGGGATTTTTTTTTAGTTGTATGCTCCCACTCTTCAAGTGCTGTATAGAAATGCTCACTAATGAAGAGGGAGGGGTAGGAGCTTGTCTACATTCAAAGATCACTGGTGAGTCATTCAGCAGAAAAGGACCCCTTACCAGGAATAGTCACAGTTCCGTGGCATTGTACTAGCAAAAGGACCTGATCAAAGGTCTCCCGCGGAGCATGCATGGTTTCCTTTCATGGTACAACCATAATTAAAACTACTAACTCTCTTTTAAAAGGCTGCAGGATGCCATGTAGGCATCTGTCTGGAGTGTCCTTTGTGATGTCATCAGCTGTCAAGGGCCAGTGCAAGAGGGCTTTGAGGAAAATGCCAGTCATGAAGGTGCTTGTAGACAAGGGTCCTGCTAGGGTTTGACAGGAGCCTTGACTGTGTAATTCTTGCTGAATTCACCCCTTGCTATTGCGCTGTCAGCTGCCAGTAAATAAAACTCAAAGAGGCGAGCTGAAGTTTTATTACCTGATCCAAGAGGGTTTTTGTTGGTTCTGGCATCACACAGAGGAAGCTCTTGCTCCCCCATTATTTGTATTTGAAGATGTCCATTGGAGCCTGCAGAGTCTGGGACAGGGTTCAGAGCGGGAGCTTTTGAAGAGTGTCAATAGTTGTAACAGTTCAGCTGTTAGGAAGGAGAATAAATGGAGAAGCTTGTTAATCCCCTTTTGGGCTCTTCTGGTGCCTTTTGCCCTTTTATCACAACCCTATTAGGCTCGTACTCATCTCAGGCTGAAAAAACATGAATTGTTGTGAAGTACTAATTGGGGAAGGCCATAAATCATTAAGTTCAGGAACTTTCTCTAACTGGAAGTCAACTCACCACAGGAATCAGGTGGAGGTTAGAACTTCTCCGAAACAATGACACTTTATGTTTAATACTGTTAAAAGAAATCCAATTGAATCACTTGCAATATACCCATGAAGATTATACAACACTGCTACTGTCTCAGATACATACCCGCAATTAATACATGTTAGTAGAACGATACTGGTAAACAATAATAGTTTTGTTAATTGGTATTTAAAGAAACCATATAATCATATTCATTTACATGGAAAATAATTAGCCTGACCCAACGGTTATGAACCAAGCACTACTAATGACTTTCTTGATGTTAACTAAATCCTATTGCTCTGCACCAAAATTGATATGGATTTATTTCTTATTGATACAGCATGGAAATGGGCCCTTTGGCCCACTGAGTCCATGCCAACCATTGATCGATCACCTGTTCACACTAATTCTATGTCATCTCACTTTTGCATCCACTCCCCACACACTGGGGACTATTCACAGACACTAACTAACCTACAAATCTGCACATCTTTGGGATGTGAGAGGAAACCAGAGCAACCGGAGGAAACTTGTACAGTCACAGGGAGAACGTAGAAACTCCACACAAACGAGGTGAGGATTCTGTGTTGGCCATCGGCATGAACGAAAATGGAAGTTGATATTTGTTGCATGAAGAGTCTGGTATGATGAAGATTAACGGCTGCCAGTCATAGACTGCTAATTCATTGCCACCTTTGCAATTCCTATCTCAGAATAACATTAAACCTCTGTCAGCAACAGTGAAAATCCTATCATGTTATGGTTTGAGGAAATGATTTTAAGATTTAAAATATCAAACAGCACCTTAACATGTTGCAAAGATTTTAAACCCCTAGTTTTGAAAATGGGCCAAATGCAGGCAAATGGAACTAGCTTAGATGGGGCATCTTGGGTGGCATGGACGAGATGGGCCGAAGGGCCTGTTTTTGTGCTGTTTGAATATGACTAAATGTTGAGATTAAATGAAAGCTAATCCCAATGATAATAATCACAACTACTGCTTTTGTTCCGGAAAGGAAATCTACAATTCTAATTCTGTCAAGCCTACATGTGTTCCTCCTCAACTACCGTGTGACTTTGGGAGGGCAATTTGGGATGGACATTAAATACTGACTTTCTAGTGCCATCCATATGCAGTAAACGAGTAAAATGAGAATTACTGGGCCAATGAG
Source organism: Leucoraja erinaceus (assembly GCF_028641065.1). NCBI lineage: Eukaryota > Metazoa > Chordata > Chondrichthyes > Rajiformes > Rajidae > Leucoraja > Leucoraja erinaceus. The sequence goes on from NC_073385.1 coordinate 30,249,861, forward strand.
CAAATAAAACATAGCGTTGGAGGAACTCAGCATTGTAGGAACCCAGGCAGCATACGTGGAGAGAATGGATAGGCAAAGGTTTAGGTTGGGCCTGTTCTTCAGACTGATGTTTAAGCCATGTGGGACAAGACAGTGGTGAAGGACAAGGGCTGGGGAAGGACTTGTGGCTGACGTAGTGAGTCTGGGTTCAAAGGGCAGGAGAGCAGCAGGGGATCAGTGAAAGAGGGTCTGACACTAGGTAGGCTTACTTCAAGGAGATTTTGAGCAACCTTAGTTTTCTGGGCCAGTGTAGTTTAGCTGACCTTACAATGTGAGAAAGCTTTGGCAGAAGATGGATGTGAAGTCAATTTATTTTAATGAGCAACATGAATTTTCATGGAATTTACACAATGAATGGGCCATTCCAGAAATCTACCTTACTCCAAAACTTGTAAAATATATGACAGCAAATTAATTATGGTTTATGGTTTTCAACAGAAAATATTGTTCTTTGCACAGCTGCATTTGTTTTTTACATAGTAGAATGTCGTGTTTCTAATGACATTTATTTAGTTTAGTTTAGTTTAGAGAGACAGGTCCTTCGGAGAACCGTGTCCACAAGGACCATCAATCACCCGTTCATACTAGTTCTATGTTATCCCAGTCTCGCATTCACCACCCTCACACTAGGGCCAATTAACCTGTGAACCCGCATGTCATTGGGATGTGGGAGGGAACTCATGCATTCACAGGAAAAAAATGTGCGAACTCCACACAGACAGCACCCAAGGTCAGGGTCAAACCCAGGTCTCTGGCACTGTGGGGCCAGCAGCTCTATCAGCTGCGCTACTGTGTCACTCTTACAATGTTCTTATGATGATGCTCAACAAGTGTACTTGAAGAGTAATTGACCAGTTGGGATGGTTCCAGCTTCACTAATTGTCTGCATGGAGCAATGGATTTCTCTGGTTGGAAGTAGCTGTCACCATACAGTTTTGCCAGTATACACAGAGAAATTCATGATTTAAGAGGCTAATCAAATAGATTTTCTTCTACTTATTCACATTTAAAATGTTGTTTGCTTCTTCTGACAATAATGTCGGGGGATAAAATCCAAACACCCCTTATAAGGTCATATATATGTTTATTTAAATTTTTCTTGAAACATCTGACCTAAATTCTCCTTGATTTCTAAAATTGAGCAGCCTGCCAATGTAAAGGGTGATGAGCGTACAATGGCTACTCGTTTGGGATATCAAAGGATAGAGAAAAAATACTAGCATGTGATGAATAAATGGGAGAAAATCTAATTGCATAGAATGCAATGTGCTGGAGTAACTCAGCGGGTCAGGGATGGATAAGCAGAATTTCAGGTTTGGACCTTTCTTCGGATTGGGCTGCTGAGTTACTTCAACACTTTGTGTGGAGCACTCCAGCATCTGCAACCCCTTGAGTGTCGAGAACATCATTTTGATTGGCTACTTTAAGATAGCTTTTGAGCATTTTTGCCCATCCCTAATTGTCTCTGAGAAGGTGATGGTTAGCCCCCTCTTTGAATCTATGCAGTCTATTTGAATAAGTTAGGTCTTTATTCTCTGGAGCGCAGAAGGTTAAGGGGGGACCTGATAGAGGTCTTTAAAATGATGAGAGGGATAGACAGAGTTGATGTGGACAAGCTTTTCCCTTTGAGAATAGGGAAGATTCAAACAAGAGGACATGACTTCAGAATTAAGGGACAGAAGTTTAGGGGTAATATGAGGGGGAACATCTTTACTCAGAGAGTGGTAACAGTGTGGAATGAGCTTCCAGTGGAAGTGGTGGAGGCAGGTTCATTGGTATCATTCAAAAATAAATTGGATAGGCATATGGATGAGAAGGGAATGGAGGGTTATGGTATGAGTGCAGGCAGGTGGGACTAAGGGGGAAAAAAAAAATTTGTTCGGCACGGACTTGTAGGGCCGAGATGGCCTGTTTCCGTGCTGTAATTGTTATATGGTTATATGGTTATATGGTTATTAGAACATAGAACAGTACAGGACTGGAACAGGCCCATCGGCCCACGATGTCTATGCCAAAAATGTTGCAAGTTGAACTATTTCCATCTGCCAACATTTGATCCATATCCCTCCATTCCCTGCATGTCTATAGTCTGTCCAAAAGTCACTTAAATGCCGCTATTGTATCTGTCCCAACCATCACCCCCGGCGGCAGTGTGTTCATGGCATTCATCACCCACTGTGTAAAAAACTTTCATCCCACATCTCATTGAAACTATGCACCTCTCACCTTAAACTATGCCCTCTGGTATTTGATTTTTCCATCCTGGGATATATACTCAGACTGTCTATTCTATCTTTATCTCTCATATGAAATATTGTACAGCCTGTGAAGCACCTCTGCAGTGTGTGACAGTAGGGAACGTGGGCAACGGTCTTCCCTATGCATGCGTCAAGAGTTTAATTGTTATATGTACCGGAAATGGAACAATTAAATTCTTACTTGCAGCAGCATAACAGGCCTGTAAACACAGTACTCACAGCTAAAATCAATAAATTCAAAAAATATATATTATTGGAAAAAGCGCTAAGTGCTTACTGCAACCAAGATAGCGTGTGGTTTAGTTAGTGTTTATAGTGTTCAAGAGCCTGATGGTTATTGGGAAGAAGCTGTTCTGAACCTGGAGGTTGCAGTTCTCAGAATCATATACCTTCTTCCCGATGGCAGGAATGAAGTGAGAGTGTGACCCGGGGTGATTTGGGTCCTTGATGATGCTGACTCCCTCTTTGAGGCAGCACCTCCTATAGATATCTTCGATAGTGGGGAGCACACCGTCTGTGATGGACCGGGCAACAGCAGTCACAGTTTATGAGTCAGCAGTGACTCTTTCCTATTTCCTATTTCCTATTTCCCTCTTGTGGGCCATATTGCAGAGCAGTCTTCACAGAACGGTTAATGCAGAACAGCGTAAAAACGCACGATCTGTGTAATTACATAGTGCATCATTTTTTAAAGACAATCTTGTTAGGGATGGGGCACCTTGGTTGACATGGACGAGTTGGGCTGAAGGGCTAGCTTCCGAGCAGTCCCACTCCACGACTGTCTCTTGCACCTCCCAAGCTTTAAATAGGTTTCCCACTGTGCTATCTGTAAAGCTGGAAGAGTGCAAAGTGGTTGAGGAAGAACAACCTCATGTGCAAAGGTGGAAGATAAAATCACTCGTTGTTTTGGAGTAATTGGATCCAGATCTTATGGGTGTTACTTCAGTAAATATTAGTGTAGAAATTCCAGATGACATGCAATTGAGCCAAACCCAGAGGTTAAAGAGAGTAAGCTCAGTAGACAGGGTAGGCAGGGACATGGCAGGGAGCAAAGTAAGTTGTGATGATTTAAACTGCTTTTATTTCAATGCAAGAGGCCTGACAGCTAAGGCCGATGAACTCATGGATAGGAACATGGGAGTGGGATGTTATAACTATTAGTGAGCTGAGGGAAGGTGACGAATGGCAGCTCAATATTTCAGGGTACAAATGTCACTGGAGGCATGGATGTGGAGATGAGGGAGGAGTGGGGGTTAAGCTTTGGATTAGGGAGAACATCCTGGTATTTAGGAGAGGATATTCCTGGGGGATTGTCCAGTGAGACTATGGGGGTGGAATTCAGAAATAAGGATGATCAATTTGATGGGATGATAAGATAAGATTGCCCCCTCATCCCTGAAGTAAGTGGGAGTTGAAATAGGAAATATGAAGGGATATCACAGACAACAGCAAGAATAATATGATTAATGTGATAAAAAAAGAACTGCAGATGCTGATTTATATCAAACTAGGCGCAAAATGCTTGAGTAACACTACAGGTCAGTGAGCACCTCTGAAGAAAATGGATAGATGACATTTTGACGTTCAGACTGATTGTAGTAGGGATAGTGGGGAAAAAACAAAATAAACTAGATGCAAGAAAGAAAAACGATAAATCAGGTCCGGCAATAGATCTCAGGAAAGGAAGAGGTGTTTGTAGTAGTTATATAAAATTGGAGAATACATCGTTCATACCAATGGCATATGAGCTACCAAAGTGAAATATGAGGCACTGCTCCTCCAATTTGCATGTGGGCTGCAGAATAAGAAGACTGAGGTGTCTGAATTAGGGCACAAACCAAAATATCACCTATCCATGTCCTCCACATTGAGTTACTCCAGCTATTTTTGTTTTCTTTATGGACACAAATACGCATGAAGCTATGCATTAAATGCAGTATTGATCACAGGTTTGTCTTATCCTAAAACTCTGCTGTGCTACACAACCCAGACTTTCCAGGCTATTACACTCATCCCCCTGCATTGCAATAAGAATATAAGAATGTGTCGACAAATGAAATCTGTGACTCTGAGTGCTCAGTCACTTGCAGTGACTTCAGGGACAGTTCTCTTCATTACAATCATCGATGGATCATGTGGCAACTCTCAGAAATGTGTAACCAGCTCCCACTTCGGGCAGCCTGGGACAAGTTGCTGATTTTTTATTCACAAAAGCACAGGCGGCAACTCTGATGACAGTATCAAAGCAAAACATTTCCACTAAAAGCATCTTTCAGTTCGTTTTACATTACTCATTGTGTAAATAGAACAGACGTCATGGGATTTAGGACGGCAATGTTGTTTGCTGCAGATTTCGCTGGATGATAATGAGTTCCCTGCAGCTTTGGCATGCACATTCATACTGAGTCAAGAGCTGCCGTGCAGGCACTAAGGGACAAAAAGGGCTCACCTCAGAGCATACACATAAAACTACCAGCAGACTGATCTCCCACCAGAAACGTGTCAAAAACAGCCAGCGAGCTGGGGATCAAAGGCAAGGAAGAATCTTGAACCGGGCATTTTGAACAGAATAATACAACTCTGAGTATCAGGGAAGATTAGCAGCTTGGAGAGGTACAAAGATGTCAATGGAAGTTTCAAAGTGTAGGGTGAAAGTAATCATAGAACAAATGCCACCCACATTCAGGGAAGTGTTCAAGGACTCACCCAATTATCAGAATCTGTTTTGATTTCTGTGATAAGGATGAAAGGTATAAAATCCTAAAACTAAATATTTGCATATTTGGCGCTGATAGATAATGGACCATTATTGATAGAGTAAGCTAAAAGAAATGGAACCAATCAGAGAGTCTGCATAAGAAATGTAAAGAAATTTAGATATTGGACAAATATGGGGATAAAGGTTATTAAATCATTATAGACAAATCAAGATAGACTAAAGAAATTCCACATTTCTTCAAAAAACAGTGACCAAGGTATTATTGATAGAATCGATGATATACGTAGCTGATCAAATTGGAGCATCTTGAGCAGCTTGCAAAATTCAAAGGAGTAAGGAGAGTATGGAGGGTGGTGTGGGGGTTATTCTACATCTGATATTCTATGGAAAAGCCACTATATTTGAGCAAAGTTCATCAAAGATCTCTGTGAAACATTGATCACCTTAAGGTATCCTCCCAAATTTTGATAAACAGTGGTACATTATGTCTGCAGCTGGCACACTTACCCCTTCCAAATTTTGTTCATAAGTGATGTTGAGTTATAAATCCACCCGGAATCCACCCATGTAAAACTTGCTCAACATAGGTGCGAAATATGAATCACACCTGCAACACCCACCTGAGGTTATCCTCTACAAACCGACTGATGACCATTTAAAATATGTACCCGAGGTGACACATGAAACTGCAGATGTGGTACGTATATAGTTCCATGCTGTTGATGTCTGTGGTAGATTGTTGTCCTGTAAGCTGCTTAAGCTATTTAATGGCCTGATTTACTTAATATTTTTTTTTAACTTTTGTGATCTTTTTGTAATATTCTGCAAATTAGAAAATCTAATTTTTGACTTTTTAGAGGCACTTTTGCTGGCATGCTGTACTGGTGCATACCATTACAAAAATGCACTGGATACAAATGATAGGATGTACCTGAGGATATCCTTGCAAAATTGCTTTGAGGTGTCCATCACAACGACCGTATCCACCAAAATCTCACTGGAATCTGTTGCATAAAGTCCATTGCAAGGACAACATCCAATGGGAAGAACATAAGGAATAGAGCAAGAGGTGACTATTTGGCATCACTTGCCTATTCTGCCATTTAGCAAGATTCCAGCTGGTTCCATCAACATCACTCTCCTGTACTAACCGTACATCCCTTGACTCCCATACACATGTAAAGTTCTATCAGTGCCTTGAATATAGTGGCTTTGCTTCCACAACTCACCTGGGTTGAGAATTGCTATTTTTTTTGTGTGAAGATATTCTTTATTCATTTCTGACATGAAAGGATGATCTCTCATTTGACAATGTGGCACCTGATTTTGGAGATTCCAGTGAGGAGAAATAGATGAATGAAGGTAGTGGGAAAAGAAATACCACGCTGGGTCTGTGCAAGACAGAACGAGGCAGTTACTGGAAATCTGGGATGAAAGTGAATGCTGGAATTTCTCAACACCTTAGGTAGCATCTATGGAAAGAGAAACAGGAAAACTCATTATACCTAATTGGAGAAGTAAGCCTCTAGAGCAGCGTTTCTCAACTTTTTTACTCAGGGAACTCCTACATAAAAATTATTATATATATTTATTAATCTCTTTCTTTCTCTTTCATAAACTTAAAGTTCATGAGGCAAAAATAATATATTTTACTGATAACTGGTTTAATCGAAAAAATAACACGTTTTTCTCAAGTATATTGACAATGCAAATACAACTGAAATCAAAGTGCTTGTTCAAAATTGAAGCAAATAAAGGCAATCAGAACTAACCTTTGAGGAGGGAGGGAGAGAAAGAGAGAGAGAGAAAGAGAGAAAAGAAAACAACACACATAAACTTTTCATAAATTAACAAAACATACATAATTAAACTTTTGATAAACTAACAAATATAAACATAAACATATAACATCCCTAAATGATGGGTAAAACTGACTAAATAACGTGGGTGAATGGGGAACTGTACCTGCACGCCAGGAGGCACAGACAGGACTGATGTAGACCGTGCATGCGGCTGTACTCGAGTGAGTTACTTGATGATACACAAATCCATCACGTACAGCTCCTGTCCATAGACCACTAAAGGCCGTTTCAGACGTCGCTAAATATATTCCCTATGATTATTATACTTTTAAATGATATAACAGGACTTTATTATAATACCCAAGAATTTTCCAAGAATATGCCATACGTGTATAATAAAATTACAAATACAAAATTAAACACAAAAATGACTCAAAAATGCATTTACATATAATTAGCCTATTTATCACTATTTCTCTCGGAACCCCTAGCGACCTCTCGTGGAACCCTAGCGTTCCGGGGAACCCCGGTTGAGAAACGCTGCCCTAGAGGTTGCAATGTGGATACGTGTTCAATTATATATGCTCTAATTTTGTTTATTTATCACTTCTTACATACCTTATAAAGTCCAAATACATCATGTCAATTTGCCATAATGAATGCAATTAACATATTTCTCAAAACAAAAATGTTCATAAAAAATAATGACTATTGATTTCCTCGTGTCAAGGATTTATGGACTTGAATTCAATGGTTCTTCTGATGCTTAATACTCCCCAAGACCCTACTATACAATACATTCCCCTTATCATAAAGATATAGAAAGTGGAAGGTTTTACTACAACTTTATACTACCTTGGTCAAACCTCCGCTGGAAAAGCTGTAGAAGAGATTAACCACGATGCTGTCTGGGGTGGAGCAGTTCACTTGTGCGGAGAGACTGGAGAAGCTAGATCTGTTCTCACTCGAATGGGGGTGATTAAGAGGGGACATAATTGGTATGGATAAGGTGGACGGCAGGAAACCTTTCCTCATATCAGAGGTGAATAAAACCAGAGGACTTAAATACTCACCCAAAGTAGGTTTAGGGTAAGGGAAAAACAACATAGAGGTGATATAATGGGTTCTTTCTTCATCTAGAGAGATAGGTATCTGGAATATACTGGCTGTGAGAGTGGTTGTAGGTGGAATGCTGACATTATTTAGGAAGACTGTGAATGTTTTGTCTTTATATATATTTAGGACAGAGGTCAAAATACTTTTAGTTATTGAAGGAATCAGGTAATGTGGGATTAGCGCAGGAAAATCGGGCAGAGTTAAATGATTAGCCAGGTAGTTATGGAAGATGGGAGTAGAGCATATGGGATTGTGAAGAGAATAAAATGGGGATACTGTAAATAGATACATGATGGTCTGCATGGATTTTGTACTGGTATTGGTTTATTTTATCGCGCATACTGAGATACGCTGAAAAACTTTGTGCACCAAAGGGCCTATTTCTGTGCGATTTAGCTCGAAGGCTATAATTCCTCTTGTGACAAAGGTAGTAACACCATATTGTGCACTCTGGTATATTTTATCTTCGCACTACCTGGTTTTACTTGTGTGTGGTTTGATTGTATTCATGTACAGTATGATTTGATTCGACTGGGATAGCACGCTAAAGTTTTTCACTGTTTCTCGGTACACATGACAATAATAAATCAAAACCAATACTAATAACAACATGCTGTTTTCCTCCTTAAATACCTGCATTGTATCTTCCATTGATTCTTCTTCTTTCATGTCCATCTTCCATGTTTCAAATGTTGACATCGCTGTCATCTTCCGTCCTGCAAAGGACGCAAGCTTCCGGCGCCAATCAGTGGGAGCCATCACTTGTTGCAATAGATGATGGTGGTAGCAGAATTAGCTCGGGATGCTTCTGCTATGGGGCCCTTCCATTGATTTGGGTACCCAGATCCCTCGGAACGACAACATCTTTCAATTTCCCACCATTTAAAAAATATGCTGCCTTGCTATGTTTTTCTACCAAAGTGAATGAGCTCAAATTTTTCCCACATTATGTTCTATTTTTGTTGATTTTGACAACACCTGTATGCTTCTTTGTATGTGTTTTTGTAGTAACTCTGACACGTCTTTGACATGGAGCCAACCTTGTGAAAGTTCTCCAGGGGAGGGTGTGGCTAGCCTGGGTGGGTCTCCTGTAGAGTCAGAAGCCTCTATCCAATCTCAATATGTGTTTAATTCTTAAAGGAATAGTAAGATGAAGAACTTATTTTCGAGCATTCGTCAAGTATTTCAAAGTGAAAGATTCAATATTAATCTTCTCGTACTGTGATCATTAATCTAGATTATTTAATTGGCATGTGTACTGGCAACGGAAGTTAAATTCTTGCTGCAATAAGACACAATAAGACTCAGATAAATATACAATCAATAATATAATAAATTATAATCACCCCTACCCCCAGAAGAGATTCCAGTGATCTATGAAGCTAAATCCTTGCTCCCTGCACCAGCCTCCCAGCCACACATTCAGATCCCCTATCTCCCTGATCCTGCCCTCATTAGCACGAGGTACTGGAAGCAATCTAGAGATAACCACCCTAGATAACCACCCTGCTTTTCAGTCTTCTTCCTAACTCTCTAAACTCGCATTGCAGGACCTCCTTCCTCTTCTTCCCAACATCGTTTGTGCCCACGTGCACAACTATTGCCAACTGTTCACCTTCCCTCTCGAGGATGTTCTGAAATCGGTTTGTGATATCTTGAACCCTGGCACCAGGGAGGCTGCAGACCATCCTCGAGTCTCGTCTGCTGCCACAGAATCTCCTGTCCGCATCTTGGACAATGGAGTCACCCACCACTATAGTTCTGCCCAACGTCGGTCTCGCCAGTCGAGTCTCATCTCCAGGATTGGAGCCACTGACCTGTTCGCCGCTTGGACTGGAAGCGTCATCTGCCCCGACAGCTCCCAAAAGGGTGCACCTGTTTTCATTTGGCACAGTCACTCAGGCCTCCTGCACTCCATGGTTACTCCCCTTTCTCACAGTCACCCACCTTCGCTCTTCCTGTACCTTTGCCGAGTCAACCTCACTGCAGGTCCTGTCCAGGAAACTCTCATTTTCCCCGGATGGCCTGAGGTCATCCAGCTGCTTCTCCAGTTCCCTAACACGTTTGTTCAGGAGCTGCACCTGGACACAATTTCTGCAGGAGTAGCTTCCAGAAGCACCAGCAGTGTCCCTGTCTTCCCACATCCTGCAGGAAACACACTGCTCCGACATGCCTGCCATTTCTTCAGAAGTCATAAGTCACAAATATCAAACAAGTGTCGCCTCCTTGCCTCAGCCTCCTTGCCGAAGATTCTTGAGCCAAAGACTCGCACTTTTCTCACAAGACACTGCCCTCAACAAGGCCGCTCCCCGACTCCTGGACTAAGCTCGAGATCAAAGGTAATGAAGATGTGCGGACACTAAAGTGGGTGGTATCGTAGATAGCAAAGATGGTTATCAAAAATTGTAGCCAAATCATGATCGGCTAAGCCAGTGGGCTGAGGTTAATGCAAATAGATGTGAGTGTTGCATTTTGGGAACACAAACCAGGGCAGGACCTTCACTGTGAATGGTGGGGCCCTGGGGAGTGTTGTAGATCAGAGAGATCTAGGAGTATATAGTTCCTTGAAAGTGGTGTCACAGGTAGAGGTCCTGGTCAAGAAGGCTTTCGGTACATTGGCCTTCATAAGTCGGGGTATTGAGTATAGAAGTTAAAATATTATGTTATAGTTGTACAGGCATTAGAGAGTCTGACTTTGTAGTAATGTATTCAGTTTTGGTCACCCTGCTATAGGAAGGATGTTGTTAAGCTGGAAAGAGTGCAGCGATTTACATAGATGTTGCCAGGAATTGGGGACCTGAGATGTGGGGAGACCTTGAATAGGCTAGGACTTTATTCCTTAGAATGCAGGAGGATCAGGGGTGATCTTGTAGAGATGTATAACATGAGGGGAATACATAGGGTGAATTTAAGGTGTTAAATTTAATAGGAATCTGAGGGACAACATTTTCACATTGTGTGGAGGGTATATGTTGGTTAGGAATGAAATTCAGTCCCTTGCGAGGTGTGACATAGAATCAGGATATGTAGAGTCAGTATGGATAGAATTGAGGAATTGTAAGAGTCCCTAATGACAACATCTTTCAATTTCCCACCATTTAAAAAACTAATGGGAGTTATCCACAGGCCCCCAAACAGTAGTCTGGATGCAAGTTAAATCAAGAGTTAAAATTGGCATGTTGTAAAGGTAATGCTACGGTTGTTATGGGAGATTTCAAGATGCAGGTAGACTGGGAAAATCAGGTTGGTATTGGACTCCAAAAAAGGGAGTTTGTGGAGTGCCTCCGTGATAGATTCTTAGAACAGCTTGTACTGGAGCCTACCAGGGAGAAGGCAATTATGGATTTAGTGTTTTGTAATGAACCGGAAGTGATAAAGGAACTCGAGGTAGAGCTATTAGGAGGTAGTGACCATAACATGATAAGGTTTAATCCACAATTTGAGAGGGATAAGGGTAAATCGGAGGTGTCAGTATTGCAATTGAACAAAGGGGACTATGGAGCCATGAGGGAGGAGCTGGCCAAAGTTGACTGGAAACATAACCTAGCAGAGTGCAGGATGCAGGATCAGTTCATTCCAGAGGAAGAAAGATTCCAAGGAGAGTAAGGGGCGACCGTGGCTGACAAGGAAAGTTAGGGACAGTATGAAAATAAAAGAGAAGTATAACATAGTAAAGATGAGCAGGAAGCCAGAGGATTGGGTAACTTTTAAAGAGCAACAGAAGATAACTATAAAGGCAATATGGGGAGAAAAGACGAGGAACGAAGGTAAGTGAGCCAAGAATATAAAGGAGGATAGTAAAATTTTCTTTAGGTATGTGAAGAGGAAAAGATTAGTTAAGACCAAATTTGGACCCTTGAAGACTGAAAAAGGTGAATTTATTATGGGGAACAAGAAAATGGCAGACGAGTTGAGCAGGCACTGTAGATCCGTCTTCACTAAGGAAGACACAAACAATCTCCCTGATGTACTAGAGGCCAGAGGATCTAGGGTGACAGAGGAATTGAAGGAAATTCACATTAGGCAAGAAATGGTGTTGGGTAGACTGATGGGACTGAAGGCTGATAAGTCGCCAGGGCCTGATGGTCTGCATCCCAGGGTACTTAAGGAAGTGGCTCTAGAAATCGTGGACGCATTGGTGATAATTTTCCAATGTTCTATAGATTCAGGATCAGTTCCTGTGGATTGGAGGGTAGCTAATGTTATCCCACTTTTTCAGAAAGGTGGGAGAGAGAAAACAGGGAATTATAGACCAGACATCGGTGGTGGGGAAGATGCTGGAGAATTATAAAAGATGAAATAGCAGCACATTTCGATAGCAGTAGCAGGATCGGTCTGAGTCAGCATGGATTTATGATTTAGAAAGCATGGATGCTTGACTAATCTTCTGGATTTTTTTGAGGATGTAACTAGGAAAATGGACAAGGGAGAGCCAGTGGATGTAGTGTACCTGGACTTTCAGAAAGCATTTGATAAGGTCCCACATGGGAGATTAGTGGGCAAAATTAGAGCACATGGTATTGGGGATAGGGTGCTGACATGGATAGAAAATTGGTTGGCAGACAGGAAACAAAGAGTAGGGATTAACAGGTCCCTTTCAGAATGGCAGGCAGTGACTAGTGGGGTACCGCAAGGCTCGGTGCTGGGACCGCAGCTATTTACATATACATCAATGATTTAGATGAAGGGATTCAAAGTAACATTAGTAAATTTGCAGATGGCACAAAGCTGGGTGGCAGTGTGAACTGTGAGGAAGATGCTATGAGGATGCAGGGTGACTTGGACAGGTTGGGTGAGTGTGCAGATGCATGGTAGATGCAGTATAATGTAGATTAATGTGAGGTTATCCACTTTGGTGGCAAAAACAGGATGGCAGATTATTATCTAAAATAGGAAAAGGGGAAGTACAATGAGACATGTGTGTCCTTGTACATCATTCACTGAAAGTAAGCATACAGGTACAGCAGGCAGTGAAGAAAGCTAATGGCATGTTGGCCTTCATAACAAGGGGAGTTGAGTATAGGAGCAAAGAGGTCCTTCTGCAGTTGTACAGAGCCCTAGTGAGACCACACCTGGAATACTGTGTGCAGTTTTGGTCTCCAAATTTGAGGAAGGCCATTCTTGCTATTGAGGGAGTGCAGCGTAGGTTCACGAGGTTAATTCCTGGGATGGCGGGACTGTCATATGTTGATAGAATGGAGTGGCTGGGCTTGTATACTCTGGAATTTAGGATGAGAAGGGACCTTATTAAAACATATAAGATTATCAAGGGTTTGGACACTTTAGAGGCAGGAAACATGTTCCAGATGTTGAGGGAGTCCAGAACCAGGGGCCACAGTTTAAGAGTAAGGGGTAGGCCATGTAGAACGGAGATGAGGAAAAACTTTTTCACACAGAGAGTTGTGAGTCTGTGGGATTCTCTGCCTCAGAGGGCAATGGAGGCCGGTTCTCTAGATGCTTTCAAGAGCGAGTTAGATATAACTCTTAAATATAGCAGAGTCAAGGGACATGGAAAAACATAGAAAATATGTGCAGGAGGAGGCCATTTGGTCCTTCGAGCCAGCACCACCATTCATTGTGATCATGGCTGATCGTCCCCTATCAATAACCCGTGCCTGCCTTCTCCCCATATCCCTTGACTCCACTAGCCCCTGGAGCTCTATCTAACTCTCTCTTAAATCCATCCAGTGATTTGGCCTCCACTGCCCTCTGTAGCAGGGAATTCCATAAAAGAGAAGGCAGGAATGGGGTACTGCCTGTGGATGATCAGCCATGATCACAGAGAATGGCCCTGCTGGCTCGAAGTGCTGAATGGCCTACTCCTGCACCTATTGTTTATAGTCTATTGTCATGCATTCACACTAGTTCTATGTTATCCTACTTTCACATCGACTCCCTGCACACTAGGGGCAATTTACAGAGACCTACAAATCCACATGACTTTGGGATGTTGGAAGAAACCAGAGCACCCAGAGCTCTAGTAGCTGCGCCACTGTGCCACCCGAGATATTGTTTCTCTTAGATATTATTTAAATCTATACCTTCTTTTCTATTTTAAATCTAGAAATCACTGAATTGCAAATGCTCCATATTGCACAATATTCAAAGATATTGAGAGAAAACCTTTGGAGTTACATAATTGTGGTATTTCATATCTTAATGCTTTTATTAAGCGCATTTTGCCAGTTATATGTGGATAAGCTCTGCATTCTTATCAAACCACCTACTAGGCAAACTAGGAATTTACGTACTATGCTGATCGGATTAAATTGCGTGGTTTCACTGAATTATCTGAGGCATTTTCCTTCTTGCACATGCATATGCGATCAATACTTTCCATTGCCTGGCCTTGTTGACCACATGTTGAATAGCACACCATCCATTCTCAGGTGCCTGCTGCTCTATGGCTGATTGATAATGACCCTCTGTGCTGACAGGATATTGTTTCCCCTGGAACACCATTAGTAAGGTTCCAGATTCTGTGTTAGCACTGACACACCTGAGACAGGTAATACTTACCATAAGTAAATCTTAATGAAATCCCTGGACTCTCTGTGTCCCCACCCACTGTGCCTATTCTTTGCTTACAATTTTTTTTCAAGAGGGTGACACCTGTGACTTTTATTGGGGAGAGCATTGCAGTGGTTACATATTACTGAACCTCCCTTGTGTTCCTTGAATACACAACAGAATTTCAACATCGAATGGTCATTGAGGCCCAAGATTTTTGTTGAATACCTGTCATGTCAGATGGCAGTTTCACATTTGTGTAGATAAATCAATTTTCAGTGCGGTCAATAGTATTCTCAGAGTACTGAGAGGCATTGAAAGAGAGAGACATATATAGGGTAGACGCCCTGCACTTTTTTCCGAGAGTGGAAATGTTAAAGACTGGAGAGCATTGCTTTAATGTGCAAAAGGAAAAAATAATTAAAATGAGCGGGGCAAGTTTTTTTAGCGAGACAACCAAAAGCATTTCACTGTACCTTGGTACTCGTGACAATAAACTAAACTAACTAAATAAGTTGTCCATATTTCAATGCATTTATGTTTACAGCCAGTAGAGGGCAGGACAGGCAAGTCCTTTGCAGATATTGATAACCTGTTTTTCAAATAGAATGTTAGGCATCAGCGATTTGTGGCAGCTTGTCTTGTATACATTTTTCAATGCTTGTATGTGGGTTGAAAGAAATGCTGTGGATAGTCATCTTATTTATAAGTTTGCGTCACACAAATAATCCTTAGTGGACCTGCAAGGTTAATACATTTTAACAAAACAACACTTCACAAACACAGACTGTTCCACAAACTGTGAATTTTAATTGGATTTGCAAATATCTATTTCAACCAAAAGAACTCTAAATTTGCAGACTTTTTGCATACATGTATTATATGGTCAATATAAAATTTTACTTGTAACACCAACAACATGCTATCTATGTTAATATACCTTACCAACTCAACTGACAGCAACGTACATGCTCATTAGATATTTAATTCTAATGATACCTAGCTATTAAAGTGCAACAGATAATTATACATGATGAGTACCAGTGGGATATGAAGTCTATTGCAGGGTTCATCTCACCAGGCAACTCAAATACAATTAAATCCATCGTGCTTTCCTTACGTATATGTCCACATGAGGCCACATTTGATGTATTGTGTTCCGTTTTGGTCACCCTGTTAAATGAAGGATGTTATTAAGCTGGAATGGGTGCAGAGAACATTTATAAGAATGTTAGGAATCGAGGACCTGAGCTCTGGGGAAGGTTTGGACAGACTAGGACTTTAGGAGACTGAGCGGGTGATCTTATAGAGGTGTATAAAAACATGAGGGGAATAGATTACAATGGTTTTTACCCAGAGTAGGTGAATCAAGAAGGAGAGGACATGTGTGTAAGGTGAGAGGGGAAAGATTTAATACTAATCTGAGTGGCAACTGTTTTACTCAAATAACTGTATATGGAATGAGGTGCCAGAGGAGTCAAGCATTATAATGGCATTTAAGAGACACTTGAATAGGTATATGGATGGGAAAGGTTCAGAGTCACAAATAAACAAACAAAATACTCTTGTTTATTTCCAGAGGAAAATAATAGAAAAGCAGAGAGGCTATTTTCCCATCGTACAGAACCTTGGTTAGATTCCACTTCGAGTATTGTTTCTGACAATTCTGTTCTCCATATAACAAGGAGGATAAAGAAGCAGCCCAATTAAATTTCTAGAATGTACGAAGAGAAATATCACAGGAAATATAGAAAAGTTGGTTCACTGCTCTAAAGATGAGGAAATTGATTGACTCTTTGATAAGAGTCAGATTGGCTAATGTTGTTGATATGGGGGGGGGGATGTCGAAATGTTTCCAATATTAAGATCACAATTCGTGACCATAAATGTAGGACAGTGATAAATTAATGGGGAATTTGAGTGATATTTCTTTACCCAAGGATTTGGACCTCGCCATCAGACATAACTTCCACAAAGCTGGATAAACATGCAGCAGAGGAATTGAAGAGGATTAGCCATGGAAGAGTGGGAGAATGCTATGTGAATGTAAAACACAGTTTGGTCCCATTGTCCAAATTGTTTCTAGCCGTAGTCATGATGTGTTAAAGAGCATGACTCTCATGCATGAACAAAGGGACATTTTGAGAAAGCTTTTGCAGGAGTGGAGAAGAACCACAAAGTTGAGAGTTCTAGAGTGTAGAACAAGGCAACCAAATGGCCTTTCATTAATAATATAAAAAGCGAGGACGGGATTTACAAAGTACTCTCATGTCTAAAATGATACGAAGAACTGCAGATGCTAGAATCTTGTGCAAAAAAACAGATTGCTGGAGGAACTCAGCGGGGCAGGCAACATCTGAGGAGGGAATGGACAGATGCTGTTTTGGAAATTAAGTCAACGGAGGTTTACAAGGAAGGAGAGGTATGGAAATAGGATTCAGTGCCGAACCAGGTTAGCGGTATGGTTTTTGATCAATGGGAGATTAAGTGATGGGGCCATCTTTGAAAAGGCCAAATTGAAAAGCAAAATCTTCAGTTGCAGGAAATCTTAAATAAAATCAACATATTCTGAGACTGCCCAGCAGGTCAGGCAATCGATGAAGAGTCATAGATTTATAGCGTAGAAACAGGCCCTTTGAACTAACTCGTCCATATTGACCAAGTTGTCTACCTGAGCTCATCCCAATTGCCCGCATTTGGCCCATATCCATCTGAACCTCTTCTATCAATGTATGTGTCCAAATGTTTTTTAAATGTTGTTATTGTGCCTCAACTACTTCCTCCCGCAGCTCGTTTCATGTACCCACCACCCTTTGTGTAAAAAAGTTGTCCCTCAAATCCCTTTTAAATCTTTACCCTCTTACCTTATTTCTATGCCTTTTCCCAAGGGGAAAAGACTGTGACCATTCATCATATCTATGCTCCTCATGACTTTATGCTCATCCATAAGATCACCCTTCAGCCTCCTATGTTCCAGAGTAATAAAACAGTCTAGCCAGTCTCTTCTTAAACTCAAGCTTCCAATATAGTAACATCCTTGTGGATCTTTTCTGTTCTCTATCCAGCTACTGGCATTCTTCCTAAATTTAGGTGACCAAAATTGTATACAATACTGTACACAAATGAACAGGGTGGCGAAGAAGGTATTTGACATGCTTCCCTTCATCATTTAGGCCAATGCTTACAAGAGTCGGGACATCAATTTGCAGCTATGCAAGATGTTGATGAAACCATACTCAGTGGTCCTCTCAAAATCATGAGAGGAATAGATTGGGTTTTTTGCCTAGAATAGAGGAATCGAGAACCAGAGGACATAGGTTTAAGGTGAGTGAGGAAAGAGTTAATAGGAACCTGAGCAGTAACATTTTTTACATAAAGGGTGGTGGGTGTATGGAATGAGCTTTCAGAGGAGGTAGCTGAGGTAGGTACTATTGCAACGTTTAAGAAATTTAGACAGGTGCATGGACAAGATAGGTTTAGCGGGATGTGGGCCAAATGCAGGCAGGTGGGACTAGTTTAGATGGGGCATGGTGACCGATGTGGGCATGTTGGGCCAAAGGGCCTGTTTCCACACTCTATCACTCTAGGACAATAAAATCCAATCATTCACAATTTGAGGTCAGATTTAATGGTATGTAACTCAAAGGTGGCCCGTGCACAGATGTGGTTCCATTTACCAAAATCAAGCCTTTTCAAAATTGCTGATGTTGGACTATCAGAATTTTTAAATGGTACAGAAGCAAAATCAATACAAAAATAACATTTTTAAAAATCCCAGTGCAAGATTTTAATGGGTTGATTTATCAAATATCCTGCTTATTTCAGGGTGGCTTCTGGTTAAAAGACAGCCTTGTAGCAGGGCACTCACAAGGTGCTGTATTTTAAGGATTTTAATCCTATTCTTAAATCAAACAGTGGTATTGGAAACCAGTTTTACTCAAATAGATCACCCGTTGCAAAGCAGGTTTTCATTTTAGTTTTAATATGGAAAACAGCAATTCTGTTGATCTGGTGTCTTTCAACAAGTTTAATTCTGGTTGTAGATTAGCTCTGGAAGTACCGCTTCCACTCAGCTGCAGACAAGTGGGTCATTGTTTACCTGCCTCTCGGTCTTTCCCCCCTCCGCTACCCCTCACACAAATCCCTAGGTGGCATTCTTTCCATTTGACACCACAGCACTCTCTGTGAGGTGGCTATCTGGCAGGATTTACTGCCAGGCCCTCCGAGGTGTAGAAGAACAAAATGCTGTTGTGAGGCGGGCACTCATGGAGATCTGTGGTGATCAGATGACTGCTTGGTTTTTCCAATCCGTGTAACCAAAGATCATGAGAAGGCATCAAAGGAAATTAATTAGGAAGGACACTGACATGATTTACCGAGCACTGATTGTACTCTAAGACCATTGATACGTTTGTTACCTTCCCATTGCCTGGGAATTTGCTGGGAATCCAAATGTAGAATTTAATGTAGGTTTGCTTTAGAGAGCGCTGACTCCTTCCCTTCTCCACTAAACCCGCACTGACAACTGGTGGCATATGGATATTTGGCGGCAATAGTTGTCACCATTAGGTGCTCTTTATTTTTGCTGTCCTGCGAGTTTCTGTTTGTTTGTGTGGTCAGTAAGTTAAATCCGTTGTGGAATGTGGGAGTTTTGTTTTGGGTCAATCTGTGAGTGTGCTGAGTTCCCCTCTGGCTATGTGGTAGGTGGAATAAAAGGCTTGGAGCTTGCACTGAAAAACCACGACCATTTTTCCAAAGCTGTACAGCCATTAAATAAATTCAGTGTATCTTATGGAGCTTCTGAGCTATAAAATCTCCTCTTCTTTCTCACTCTCTTCAACCACTAAACACTCCTTAAAAGCCAAAGTTTGGTCATCTGCCCAAGTAACTCCTTGTGGAGGAGATTAGCTCAACTTGACATCATGTTCGGCATGGATATTGTGGGCCAAATAGCCCATTGCTGTGCTGTTCTGTTCTATATTGTTCTAAGCACCAATTTCTATTGAAATTGAGAAAAGTAATTGACTATGAAAACAGGTTCAGAGGAACTTGATGTATCTGTGCTTTGATGTTGAAGAAAGTGCATTATAAAGCATATGGTATACTGTGTTTCACAAGATACTAAAGTAGGAAGATTTATGTTGAATCTTTAACAAACACCAGATAGGCCAAACTGGAGTATTGTGGTGACCTCACTCTAGGAAGGATGTACAGTGCCCTCCATAATGTTTAGGACAAAGACCCATCATTTATTTATTTGTCTCTGTACTCCACAATTTGAGAATTGTACTAGAAAAAAAATCAAACGTGATTAAAATGCGCATTGTCAGATATTAATAAAAGCCATTTTTATGCATGTTGGTTTCACCATGTAGAAATTACAGCAGTCTTTATACATAGTCCCCCCATTTCAGGGCACCATAATGTTTGGGACACAGCAATGTCATGTAAATGAAAGTAGTCATGTTTAGTATTTTGTTGCATATCCTTTACATGCAATGACTGCTTGAAGTCTGCGATTCATGGACATCACCAGTTGTTGGGTGTCTTCTCTGGTGATGCTCTGCCAGGCCTGTATTGCAGCTACCTTTAGCTTATGCTTGTTTTGGGGGGCTAGTCCCCTTCAGTTTTCTCTTCAGCATATTAAAAGGCATGCTCAATCGGGTTCAGATCGGGTGATTGACTTGGCCACTCAAGAATTGACCATTTTTTAGACTTGAAAAGCTCCTTTGTTGCTTTAGCAATATGTTTGGGATCATTGTCTTGCTGTAGAATGAACCGCTGTCCAAAGAGTTTTGAGGCATTTGTTTGAACTTGCACAGATAGGATGTGTCTATACACTTCAGAATTCATTATGCTACTATTATCAGCAGTTGTATCATCAAGGAAGATAAATGAGCCAGTACCTTCCGCAGCCATACTTGCCCAGGCCATAACATCCCCACCACCGTGTTTCACAGATGAGGTGGGATGCTTTGGATCTTGGGCAGTTCCTTTGCTCCTCCATACTTTGCTCTTGCCATCACTCTGATATAAGTTAATCTTCTGTCCACAAGACCTTTTCCCAGAACTGTGGTTCTTCTTATAAGTACTTCTTGGCAAGCCATAACCTGGCCATCCAATTTTTGTGGCTAACCAGTGGTTTATATCTTACAGTGTAGCCTCTATATTTCTGTTCTTGAAGTCTTCTGCAGACAGTGGTCATTGACAAATCCACACCTGACTCCTGAAGAGTGTTTCTGATCTGACGGACAGGTGTTTGGGGATTTTTTTTATTATCGAGAGAAGTCTTCTGTCATCAGCTGTGGAGGTCTTTGCGATTAGTAAGCTCACCAGTGCTATCTTTCTTCTTAACGATGTACCAAACAGTTGATTTTGGTAAGCCTAAGGTTTGGCTGATGTCCCTAGCAGTTTAATTCTTGTTTCTCAGTCCCACAATGGCTTCTTTGACTTTCATTGGCACAACTTTGGTCCTCATGTTGATAAACAGCAATAACAGTTTCCAAAGGTGATGGAAAGACTGGAGGAAAGACTAGGTGCTGAGAGCTCTCTTATACCTGCAATTAAGGAGGTAATTAAACACACCTGAGCAATTACAAATGCCTATGAAGCCATGTGTCCCAAACATTATGGTGCCCTGAAATGGGGGGACTATGTATAAACACTGCTGTAATTTCTACATGGTGAAACCAAAATGAATAAAAATGGCCTTTAATAAAATCTGACAATGTGCACTTTAATCACGTGTGATTTTTTCTATTACAAATCTCAAATTGTGGTGTACAGAGGCAAATAAATAAATGATGGGTCTTTGTCCCAAACATTATGGAGGGCACAGTAAGGACGCAGAGAGGATACAGATAAGATTTACTGGAAGGCTTCCAGCATTGAGGGATTTCATCCATAATGTTATCCCTAGAGAAATTGTAGTTGTTCTCTTTGATGCAAACGCAATCACAGTTAAGCAGTCTTTCCTGCTGCCATTCTCTTGATTCTCCCTGTATGTTTAACACATGGCATTACGTCTGGTTTAGCGGACCAGCAATCCACATTAATGGACAACTGGACTGACCTATTCCATAAACTCCTGCTGTGTGTGGTCATCACTTTTTAATATGGTGGGTGTGCACTCAGAATGGCATTACAGATGTATGTACACAAACTGAGCATCGCTTTGGATGCATCTCCCCACTCATTACATCCATTGACCAAGCAACACACAACCAAATTATAGGTCATCCCTTCACAAGGGAAGACAGAAATTCTATGGGATTTGACCACAAGGATAAAGATTTTGTTCTCATTTGTTTTCTAACTTATCACTGTCATTACACTGCTAGTACCATAAGGCGGAGATCTCATTACGTGCTAAAACTGATAATCCTCAACATTTCACTTGTTGGAACTCCCTGTGATGCACACTGCTGCTTGCTGCATGAAACTTATTGACAGACTGCAGCAGGTGCCAATGTAAAAAGGACATTCCAATATTTTCAGTGGGAAGCAGAGATGAAAGGTGTTACAAATCGGGTTATATCACCCGAGCAGCTCAATACACTGAGGCAGAATGCAAGTTGCCACAAGTCTCTGTTGAAATAAATGGGGAAAAGATGGTAGACTTGCATTTACTGTAGGTAGCATCTTTCATGGCCTTGGGGATGTCCAAAGTACTTTAGCAACAAATTACAGATTTATTACAATCAATTTTAATAAAATTCTTCAACTGCTTCAGTTGGATTCAAGAGCATTGCTCAAGGTTATTTGGTTCTGGTCTTTCCCACCATGCTACTTATAGGACTGGCTTAGAGCTTAGCTATGGGAAAGTTGGGCTGAAGAGTCCATTTCTGTGGTGTATGAATATGATTCTTCCACTCAACCAGTGCGTTGGTTAGCGCTGGGTCAGCCATCACGTTTTACCAAAGATTATTGCTTGTTGGAACTTAAGGAAATAGCAACCGTTTTGGTCACCTGGAAGGGTTGGTGAATTTCCAAGAATGTCATTAAAAGAGTGCTTTCTGGTCATTGCATAGGTGAACAAACCACTATAAGTGTCCTTTCCCAGGCCAACATCCCTGGCATAGACGCTTAGTCAGCTACATGAAACAAGCCACATCACTTACTGGCCTGACATCAGACCTCTAAAACAAATACACTGTTCTGAGCTAAGATGTGGGACAAGATAACCAGGTAAGTAGAGGATATCTTTGAAGGATGTGCACGGCATTCTTGAAAAACTACAACATCCCCACTGACCTATTTTGTTGGAGATAAAGCATGGAAACAGGCCCTTCGGCCCACCGAGTCCATGTTGACCATCAATCACACTTGTTCAATGTTATCCCACTTTCTCATCCACTTCCTACACATTGGGGGCAATTTACAGAGACCAATTAATCTACAAACCTACACATCTTTGGGATGTGGGAAGATGGGCGGCTCTTAGCCATGATCTCTGATATGGCCTCGGTGGCCGGCTCGAAGGGTCTTGCGCTGGCTACTTGCCTACTTTCTCATGTTTTATCAGTTGGAGCACCTAGCAGGAAACCCCCCCGTCTAGGCGCGAATGGCACATCAATTACCTCTGTCCAGCATCCTGCGGCCGGTGTCATTCAAATCTTGCGCGTCTCTATCTTGTGTGCAGCGCAGCGCGCACCCCCCGTCTTTTAGTGCCTCAGTCGCATGGTGGCCAACCCTGGTCCCTTCCAAATGGAGCGATTCCTGGAACCTTGCCCCCCGGCAGCGGTTGTAGAAAGCCCATGGGCGCACTGAGACGGTCAGAGCGAACTGGGCGGGCGTAACATTGAGGACCAGTGTATTTCAATCTTTCCTATCTCCCTTTTTTTTTTCCCCCCCGCCCTCTTTTTCTCCATTTTTTCCCCTCCGTTTCTCCCCCTCTCCTTCCCCCCCCTTTCTTCTTCTTTCCCTTCCCTCTCCCCCACCACCTTTTTCTCCCCCTGATCCTCTCTTTTTTTTCTCTCACCTTCTTCAGCTCACATCAAAAACCCCCTCTCATATTCCTCTCTCTCTCCCCTCCAATGCTCTCATCTCCTAGTGACTTCCCTCTCTCTTCTTGTCCCTCTCCTCTACAGCTAATCCCTCCGCTTTTGATAATAGAGTCAACTGATTCTCGTCTCGCCTGCTTTCACCCTTCCACTATTACTTCTCAAAAAAGTATCCTTATCATCCTCTGGCCTTCATCTCTCGCCTCTGACTAACTCCACGGTCTATCAACTCCTCCACATCTCTCGCTCCCTCTCTCGAATATAATCATCTCGGCTCTCATCCTCTAAAAACACCTCTCTTTAAGGCCCTCTCGACTCTCTCTCCCTCGGGGTCCCTCCTTCCGCGCGCATCTCGTCCCCACTACCTTCCCTCTGTCGGATCTCAGATCTCCAATCGTAACGAATCCGAGTAGATTTCGCGCTCCTCCACCTCTCTTACAATCTCCCTCCACTCCAGAATAAAGGAGGCATTAGCAAAGGACTCCTCCTCTCCTAAGGACACTCTTCTCCCTCCCCTCTCTGAACTTCCCTCGCTCTCCCCCTCTCCCCTCCCTGCCTCTGAAGGAGTGCCTGCACTCATCCCTCTTGCCGACTTCCTGCGCTAGCTTCGGGCTAACGGACTCCAAGGGACCTGGGATATAGCAATAACGGGCGTACCGCTCCTGGATGACAGCCACTTCTATCTCATCCCTCAGTGTGTCGAATGGGCTACTGGCTCTCCTGCCCATCTCATCAGTTATTCCTCTCTTTCACTCCCTCTCTTCGTTCAGGTCTTTGAATCTCTCCTCCCGCGTTACATTCTTTCAATACATTTTGGTCGCTGACGTCGCCCTCAGAGATTCTGATTCTCTCGTTATCTTCAACTCGCCCACTCCATTCTCACCTCTCCGATCCTCGTCCTCTCCTCCTCAGCTCCTCTCTCGATAGGCCATCTCCCTCCCTCTTCTCTTCTGAAATTTCCCTAATCAATGCGTTTCGGGAGCCACTTCTTCAAACTCAGTTCTATTTCATCTCTCCATGAAACTCCTCGATCCCCCTCTTCATCTCTTCCTTTCTTCAACTCCCTCTCCCCCCTCCCCTCTCTCCCCTCTCCTAAATTGTGACACAATGCCGCAGTCTCCCTGCGACTGGGAACTCCTCCCATTCGTGCAGCTTCTCGCGCCAGTGGAGTGCTCCCTTCTGCCTCCTCCCTTGTCTCCTCTCACGCTTATCTCCGGCTCACGCAGGCATCTCGAAGCTGGTTGCTAGTGCACCCCCCTCAATCTCTCAATCTGCCATTCTTGGATCCCCGGGTTCATCTCCCATCTCTAGGGCTCTCTGCAGTCATCAGTACTCTCCTCTCCTCCTCTCTCTCCCCCCCTCTCTCTCCCCTCTGCTCCAAGTCCTGTCTCCCTGCACAAGTCATGAGCTCATTGTCCACTCTCTCCTCAAACCTTATTCTTCTCTCCCGCCCTCACTCTACTCGCTCCTTGGGCCTCGGCCCTTCAATCTCATCTCCTCTTCTCTCTCTCCTCTCCCTCTTTCTCTTCGCTCTCCTCACATCTCACCTCGCATTCCTCAACCAATCATCTCACTCTGCCTTCTGGGTCCTCTCCCCTTGCGTGCTCCCCCCGCTCTCTCCCTTCTCTCTCTCTGCTCCCTTGCTTCTCTACCTCTCTCTCCCTCTTCTCCTCACCCCTCTCCTCCTCCTCCCTCCCTCTCGATCCATTCTCCTCTCTCTCTCCCCTCTCTCCGCCCTGCCTCTCCCAGTCCTTTTTCCTTCCTGCTCCCTCTTCTTTCCTCCTCTTCGCTCACCCAATCTTCTGCTTTCTGTCTCCCGTCCCGCTCTTTAATACCTCCCTCGCTTCAATAGCCGCCAGCGCCTCCCGGGGCCCCCCGTTCCCCCCGCCTGGCTCTCGCTCCTCCTCCCTTTCTCTCTCCAATCTCTATCCCTCCCGCCCCTCCCCGCCTCCTCGCCTTCGTATTGTCACCCCTCGTCGCGTTCGCACCGACGCGTGCTCTCTCCTCATTGTCCTATCGACAGTTGATCCACCACGAACCATTTGCTCATCCCCTTCCCCCTGCGAAGGGGCCCATCCGCAGTCTCCCCTCCTCGTCGCCCTCCCTCTCCTGGGTCGTGTACTCGCTCCCTCTCTAGGTCTCTCTGACCCTTCACTTTTTAAACAAGCGCTCTGCATCTTCTCCCATGCTCTGCAGTTTGCATCCCTATTCGTAATTCCTCTCACTTTCTCATACGCTACCAGGCGTCGCTCTCTATCTCTCCGCTCCAGCCTCCCGACCCTCCGTCTCTCTTCTAGCCCCATCTGATGCAAATGGGCCAGCGACACTCACTCCTCTTCCCACCCACGCCTCCCCCCCCCTGGTACTACGGATTTGTCCTGTCGGTCGGCGGAACCAGGCACCAGTCCTTCACCCTCCGCTCTGTGTGACACTCCTGGTTGTTTTTTCTTTAAGCAGTTTTTGTATGGTTTTGTCACGCTTTGCCCCACATCCCCCTGCATCCTTTTATTTCCCCCCCCTTTGTACCTTTATCTCTTTGGGCCTGGTCCTTGGTGCCCCCAACCTGGCTTTTTACATCTCTGTTAGCTCTTCTTGACTTATCTCACGCGTTTTGATCATCCACCACTCCTGCCCCCCTGTCTTTCCCCTATCTCGCCTAGCCACCGGTTCTATTCGCCCCCTGCCCTAACTTTCTCTTGCGCGTCGCGTCTAAAGGGCGAGGGTTGGTTCACTCCCCGGTTTCGTCATCCTGTGTGACAGCCCTATCTCATGTCACATCCCCCCACCACCCACCACCCCCGCACCCCACCCCCACACCCCATGCTCTCTCTTTGACAGAGTGGTGACACCGGGCCAACCGTGCGAACGAGTCGATGGCCCCCCAAGACCTGGAAGGTTCACTCGCACTGGCGAGGCCCAGGCGCTCACGTAAATGCGCGATGGTGGAATGGAACACGACGTCGCCCTTTTCCCTGCTTAACTTCCGCGAACAGTAGGTTGAATTATATCCCCCCGCGTGAATTATGTAGGGCTGTTCATCTTGCCATCAAATCTTTTCTAACCAAAGGCCCCAGGCGCTAGGACCCATGCACCCCCACAGATCCCGTTCAGCTACGCTGAGTATCGCCCTGTATTTCCATTATGACCACACCTCAGGGCGTGCACTATTCGAATATCCGCTGGTGTCCGCCTGCGCCTCACCCCATGCTGCTTCTGGCGTAATGCCACCGATGAGGTGAGGTGCGCCCCCGTGTCGTATCAGTGTTCCCGTGCTCGCGCAACGCCTTATATCTTCCAGGGATTGTATGTTTTAGGCCGAGGTGGGGGCGTTTAGGAATTCAGTGGTGTTTGCGCGTGTTGCGGTCCTCCTTCTAGACTGGCTCACCAAGATAGAGAATAGATGCGGTTGCTCGTCCGCATCGTACCCGACGCTCACGGGGCCTCTTCCGAATCCCCACGCGGCGTGACCACTAAACGTGGTATGCGATGGCACTGCCACACGATGTGCGCTCTCGCGTCTTGTGCCTTGGACGCAGCTTTTGCCGGGGTCTCTGTCTCCTGTCTATTCCCGTTGTTATTCACAAGCTGAACGCGTCACAACGAGCACAAGCCATGCTGTCTCCTCTTCTCACTACCTTTTTCCCTCCACTGATCTATCCCCACCCCTTCTGTCGTAATCAAATCCCCTCCCTGATTGTTGCGCTTCCCCACAGCAGTGCTGTTACACGGCGCCCTCGTCGCATTCTGCGTCTACCGCTGAATCACCTTGTGCCGTGCAGCGTACCCCCCCACGCCCCTACTCCGCCGACTAGCATGCCAGCCCGTTTGCGCAATGCCGTGTGCGTCTGCGTGTCCCCCCACCGTCCACGTTTTTCCTCGCAGCGTTGGCCTCCCTGTATCCACTCGACCCCCTCAATCGCTTCGCGCTCTTTCTGTCGGCATGCGACGGGTTTCCGGATTCTGTCCGTAAAGCAGTGGCTTCGAACTTGTGGTTCCTTTTTCCGGCGCCTGTTTCCCTAGCGACCGCGTTTTTGTTTGTGGTTTTACTTGCGTGAGAGGCCGTCCCCTCTTATAGACTGCATGCGGCGCTGCAGTTCGGTGATATGCGTCACGCATTCTCAGCTCCCGGTCTCAGGACTGTCCCGTGCGCATTACAGCTTGTTCCTTGTTTTCACCTCTCAAGCCCCTGGCGTTATGTTGACCACCGCTCGGTCCACCCGTATTCGCGAGGGCTTGATTTTCTACCTGTAATTTTTCCAGGCTCACGAGACCGGGGTGCCTCCGCCCCCTGTTAACGTTCTATTTGACGGCCGGCTGCGGCATACCCCTGTCCCACGCCCGCGCTGTCCGGCCAGTTTGCTCCTCCCTCGTGTAGGGTGTCCGCTGTCTCTGTAGAATGGTGCTAGCCTCTCGCGCCGCTTGGTAGTGGACCACCAGTGGTTCTGTCCTGTTCCCGTACCTGTCTGTGTGTCTCTTATTGGTCTACCTTGATTATACTTCTTTCCGCTTTCTCTCAGATCCAGTTTCCCTGTGTGTGTGGGACCCAACCGTGCTTCAGCCTCCCCAGGCCAACAGCTCCAATGTGGTGCCTAGTTCTGCCGCTTTCACCTGTCTCGGTGCCGGTTTGCGGCATCTTTGTGTTTTATTCCATCCTTTAACCATGCCCCCCGTTAGTCCGTTTGCGACATACCCTGCCCACCCGTTCTCCTATTATTGTGTGACGCCCCTGCGCGGTGGCCACTTCGCTATTTGTTTTTGCCACTACCACCGCCTGCCTTCTCTCACCTCGGTCTGCAGTAATTACACCCCCATTCACCCTTCTTTTCCCCGGCGCGGTTCGTGTACTGCTCACAACACTCTTCCATTTTAATTCCCTATCTTCTGGCCCACTGCCCCACGCCCCCACCTCACACAATCCGTTTCGGCCCTGTAACACCTTTTACCTTTTTTTAGCTCCGCAACTAGGGACCTGTCCCCATACCCATCTACTTCAACTTCAGCCCTAAGTGTGCTGCTAAACGCTGTTCGCCCCCATAGCAGCCTATATCCCTCTCTCTGAGACATTTCCTCTTGTTCCACGCGCACCCCTTTTCTTTTATTGATGCCGTGTTTAGAATAGATAGATGCTTCTTAGTGACCTAAGTGTTTTAATTTTTTTGTTAGTTGTATTATTTTTCTAATCTAGTTCGTATCTTATATTCTGGCCCTCTCCCTTTCGTGTGAACCCTAGTTTTTTAACATGTGAGGTTATATCCCGTTGTTTCCACTAGTCGGCTGCGAACCTCGGAGGTAGCAGTATACTTTCCTCTTGTTGGTCACGTATTTGACCTTTTGTCCTGGTTGTCTTATAACATTTTATGACAGTGACATTGTTTCCTTTCTCCTTGAATTATCCGCAGCTTCGCTTTCAAACTCACGTAGTTGATAGCCTAATTACTGGTGGTTTCTTGTCGTATCAGTTTTAGTGTTTTAACTTTATACTTAGTACTTTTGTTCTCTGTCTTTGTGTTTTTTCACTGTCTGCCAAGTTGGTATGCTATAGGAATACCTGTTTGAAGAATTCCATATCTCATCTCTCCCATCGCGTAAGATAATGAATAGGGGAAATTTGTCAGCAGTATGTATAACACGCTTTTAAAATTGCATTTAATTCACAGCATAAATCATAATTTTTTTAAAAATTTACCCCACCTTTTTCTCTTTGTTGTTTCCATTTGTACTCATCTCAAGTTCTGATGGGGTAATTCTGACTTGGAATTAGCAGCTTTCCCCACACTAAACATATTTCCAAAAAAATAGGATTTCAGGATAAGAAAAGGGCCCCGGTATATTATGTTGGCAGTTCTTTTCTTCTGGAATTATTTGTACCTAAAGCTGGAGGAACATAGTAATGTCATTAAGCCAGTGATAGCATGCATGTCAATGTACAGCAGTACATGAATTGGAAACCTGCAGGAAAGGGAAAGATGGAATCAAGAAGAAATGCTCCATCTGCAGTGTTTGGAAGGCCGATGCATACTACCATTGAAAGGAAGTGCTTCTGAAATAGTTTGAATTTTGTGTCATTGAAAACGAGAAGGCCTTGAATCATGCTATCACGCAGTTAGAATCATAACAAGGTAGAATGTTCAAAGTAAAAAAAATCCAGCAGCAGTGAATATAAATAAGAAGAGAATACTCAGAGCTAACATTTTAACACTGGTAGACATACAGTGCATTCAGAAAGTATTCATACCCCTTCACTTTTTCCACTATTTGGTACGTTACAACCTTATGCTAAAATGGATTAGATTATTTTTGTTTTATCATCAATCTACACACAATACCCCATAATAAAAAAGTGAAAACAGGTGTTTAGAAACTGAAATATCACA
The DNA here is from genome assembly GCF_028641065.1 of Leucoraja erinaceus. NCBI lineage: Eukaryota > Metazoa > Chordata > Chondrichthyes > Rajiformes > Rajidae > Leucoraja > Leucoraja erinaceus. The sequence continues at coordinate 30,279,681 of NC_073385.1, forward strand.
TTTGCATAAGTATTCAGACCCTTTACTCAGTTCTTTGTTGAGGCACCTTTGGCAGCAATTACAGCCTCAAGTCTTCTTGGGTATGACCCTACAAGCTTGCACATCTGTATTTGGGTAATTTCTCCCATTCTTCTCTGCAGATCCTCTCAAGCTCTGTCAGGTTGGATGGGGAGCGTCGATGCACAGACATTTTCAGGTCCCTCCAGAGATGTTCGATCGGGGTCTGGCTGGGCCACTCAATTACGTTCACAGACTTGTCACGAAGCCACTCCTGCATTGTCTTGGCTGTGTGCTTAGGGTCATTGTCCTGTTGGAAGGTGAACACCCCCCCCCCCCCCCCCCGTCTGAGGTCCTGAAGGCAGAAATCGGGAGCAGGTTTTCATCAAGGATCTCTCTGTACTGTGCTCCGTTCATCATTCCCTCAATCTTGACTAGTCTCCCAGTTCCTGCCGCTGAAGAACACCCCACAGCATGATGCTGCCATCACCTTGCTTCACCGTAGGTATGATATTGGCCAGGTGATGAGTGGTGCCTGGTTTCCTCCAGACATGACGCTTGGCATTCAGGTCAAAGAGTTCAATCTTGGTTTCATCAGACCAGAGAATCTTGTTTCTCATGCCTTTTGGCAAACTCCAAGCAGGCTGTCATGTGCCTTTTACTGAGGAGTGGCTTCTGTCTGGCCACTCTACCATAAAGGCCTGATTGGTGGAGTACTGCAGATATCGTTGTCCTTCTGGAAGGTTCTCCCATCTCCACTGAGGAACTCTGGAGCTCTGTCAGAGTGACCATTGGGTTCTTGGTCACCTCCCTGACCAAGTCCCTTCTCCCCCAATTGCTCAGTTTGGCCGGGCGGCCAGCTCTATGAAGAGTCCTGGTGGTTCCAAAGTTCTTCCATTTAAGAATGACGGAGGCCACTGTGCTCTTTGGGACCTGCAATGCTGCAGAAATTGTTTTATACCCTTCCCCAGATCTGTGTCTCGACACAATCCTGTCTCGGAGGTTTACGGACAATTCCTTTATCTTCATGACTTGGATTTTGCTCTGTGGGACCTTACTGTATATAGACAGGTCTTATATAGACAGGTGTGTGCCTTTCCAAATCATGTCCAATCAATTTAATTTACCACTGGTGGACTCCAATCAAGTTGTAGAAACATCTCAAGGATAATTAATGGAAACAGGATGAACCTAAGCTCAATTTTGAGTGTCATAGCAAAGGGTCTGAATACTTATGTAAATGTGATAATTCAGTTATTTCTTTTTAATTACTTTGCAAAAATTTCTAAACACCTGTTTTTGCTGCTTCATTTTGGGGTATTGTGTGTAGATTGATGATAAAATAAAAATTTATTTAATCAATTTTAAAATAAGGCTGTAACGTAACAAATGTGAAAAAAAGTGAAGGGGTCTGAATACTTTCTGAATGCACTGTAACTGAAAAGAAAAGATGCAGATTTACAATTTTGAGAAGCAAATGTGTCATTGATAACTGTCAAAATCCTAAATGGTGGGGGAGATCAGAAGAAATTTATTTTAGTTTTGATAATTAGTCCTTGAGATGCTCAGTTCCGATTTCTGTTCCGAACAACCTCTTCTGAAGAAGGGAGAATAGGAACAGACCTCCATTATAAACTAGTCCTTGGGAACCAGGCACTTGTCATGCTGTCATGAAGTGTACATTCTAGTGAATACCAATCAACGTGGCTTTTCATGGAACATAAGAGGAAAATCCACCTGTAGCGTCAGATTTTTATATTGTTCAAGAGATTACTCCCTCTAGCCACTAAGTGAACTACATGATTAAGGAGAACGTCGTTATAGGCATGTGAGCTTTCCGTAAGTGACCTTCAGAGCTTCTTCACAGATAAATCTTCATAACACAGTCTTTTGATTAATAGATTCTTTATTGTTGATGAAAAACAATGTATACATCCAAACTTCTTCCGACTCATTCACTATAATCTTCATCGAACTCCAGCATATCGCTTTCAAGGTTAGAACACTACTCGTGTCTCCGTTACACTTCACATGGTCAAGGGGTATGCCTTCCTCATGCTAGTCCAAAACTAAACTAAAAACTAAGCTTCTGTGCAAGAAACATAGCTCCAAACACACCCTAAAATACGTCGCAAATCCCACCCACAATATAACAGGCAGTCTAAAATTTAAAGACACATACCACAATTAATGACACGCAAAACAAGCCAAATGGCCACTACACCACATCCATCAGAGGAAAAATGAATTAAAGGGAGGGTTAGATTGTAGAATAACTGGACATTTTACAGTGGATCATCTGCACAATTCCAATTTAACAACTAAAAGGAGAAAGAGCTACAAACTGAAGAACTTTTAGCAAAACATTGTAAAGATAAAAGAAATATAAATGATTTAACCAATCACAACTAAGTTTAGGTATGCTTTATGAGGCATTGCAATTTTAATTTGTTATTTTAGTGGTTTTATGATTACAGAATAATGAATATTTAAGCAAAATAAAATCTTATTATTACTCTTCTAATTTCTAGAGCACTTCTAATTTCATTCCATCACGAGGAAAAACACAAATAATTTATTTTTGCTGACACTGGTTCCAAAACTAGACATCCTACCGAAAGATAATATTTCTGAATAACAGAAGTACCCCAGTATATTATGATGGCAGAATTGTTAGTAATCAGACTCATCAAGACGACTACCTATAAATTAACCAGTAAATCAGATGGTTCTTTGGTCATGTTAGTGGCATGCAGGCTAAAATGAATGCTTGCCAAATTATATGTTGGTTATAATCTACTCTTTGGAATGGGATTTTGAAAAATCGCAAAACACGGCTTTTAATTAAAAAACCTTTATGATCTTTATGAAGGTGGATCAGATGGATTAGGAGAAAATCCTCCCTCAGCCTAGATCCAGCAGATGAACGATTTGGTGTCTGAGAAAGTTGAAGATAAATGTTGTAATGTCATTGATATTCATACTGTTACGCTACAATGCTGAGAACTATATTCAACACTCTGTATGTTTCCATTCTCTCTACTTATTGTATGAGTATGGAATGATTGTATTTGTGTATAATATTATCTGATTGATTGGGTAGCATGCAAATCAAAGCTTTTCACTGAACCTCAGTACATGTAGCAATAATGAACCTAAACCTAAACTTATTTTTGGGTTCTCTATTTAATTGAGCAACTGAACCAAAATATTTTAAACAATAATTTCAAAAAGGTTTAAAAAGCTTTGTGTTTTTTTCTATATGTTCAACAATAATGAAATGAATGAGTCACCACAAAAAATAATTTTGAGTTCCAGACAGGTTGTTTCGCAGGCTATTTAAAAATCATTACTTTGAATGATTAAAATCCAACTATTTAGTGAGTATCCATTGAGTAAATAGAACAACAATGGATGTGTCATGCATTTTGAATGTTGTGCCTCATGGCTTAGTTGGTACAGTAAAGTTTGCAGAGGACCAAGACGATTTGAACAGCAGTTCCTGTTTTCTCTATTTAATCATGCATGTGCACTCCATGGGCAAGACTCACATTTACTCTAGGACAATGGTGGATCCAATATTATTCTTGCACAAATTCTGCTCCAAGGTGTACAATTGAACAGTCACTGATAACGCATCGAATCCAGAATCTGTTTGCAATCATACCCAAAATGAAATATGATGGGTTTTAATGGTGACACAAGAAACTGTAGATGCTTACATCTTGAGTATAATACAAAGTGCTGGTGGAACTCAATAGGTCAGCAGCAACTGTAGAGGGAATGAACAGATGACATTTCGGGTCAGGGCCCTTCTTCAGACTGAGTGAGCAGGGGAGAGCTGGGGGTGAGGTAAAGCCTGGCAAGTGATGAGTCGATACAGGCGAGGGGGGTTGATTGACAGATGGGTGGACTATATGACAAAGATCAGAAATGAGAAGGAGATAGAATGGTGCCAGAAAAGGAGAGAAGTGGAGGAGTGAAATGTAAAGTCTGAGGGATGGTTTAATACAGTTTTAATTTTAAAATAATAATGGAACATGACAACTTCTGCAGTAGTGGCCCTGGAAGTCATGACATTTCTGGCAGAGAACAACTTTCCAATCTCTGTTAAGGACATGAGATTAGACGACTGAAGATTTTATTTGACCACTTATGTCAGGAAGAGGTGACTGGAAAATCTGTCATTGTAATGGCTTTGCTTCTACCTGATTCTCGATAGTTCAGGTGAAATCTAAGTCACTACAATAGTGTAATTGTGGCATTCAACATGGCAGTAACATATCAGCCTTTGTAAAGTCCCAGTACTATTTGCAGTCTGAAATTCATATGTCCCAGATCTATTCCACAGACTTGAACATGCAACATATTGAACATACATGTGCATACATTCTCAGGTGCAGCAGGAAGGAGGGCTCCACTAGCCGAGGCCTGCCTCTCAGATAAGATGGTCAACTGGATCCTGCCATTTCAGATAGACACAATGAGAAGAAAAGCCCTGGACAAAAGTAACTGTAGATGCTGGAATCTTGAACAAAACTCAAAGTGCTGGAGGAACTCAGCAGATCAAGCAGCATCTCTGGAGAGAAATGCACAAGTAACATTTTGAGTCGAGAACAAACTATAGGAATTCTCTTCAGTATAACCATATAACCATATAACAATTACAGCACGGAAACAGGCCATCTCGGCCCTTCTAGTCCGTGCCGAACACTTATTCTCCCCTAGTCCCATCTACCTGCACTCAGACCATAACCCTCCATTCCTTTCCCGTCCATATAACTATCCAATTTATTTTTAAATGATAAAATCGAACCTGCCTCCACCACCTCCACTGGAAGCTCATTCCACACAGCTACCACTCTCTGAGTAAAGAAGTTCCCCTCATGTTACCCCTAAACTTCTGTCCCTTAATTCTCAAGTCATGTCCTCTTATTTGAATCTTCCCTACTCTCAGTGGGAAAAGTTTATCCACGTCAACTCTGTCTATCCCTCTCATCATTTTAACGACCTCTATCGTCCCCCCTTAACCTTCTGCGCTCCGAAGAATAAAGACCTAACTTGTTCAACCTTTCTCTGTAACTTAGTTGCTGAAACCCAGGCAACATTCTAGTAAATCTCCTCTGTACTCTCTCTATTTTGTTGACATCCTTCCTATAATTAGGCGACCAAAATTGTACACCATACTCCAGAATTGGCCTCACCAATGCCTTGTACAATTTTAACATTACATCCCAACTTCTATACTCAATGCTCTGATTTATAAAGGCCAGCACACCAAAAGCTTTCTTTACCACCCTGTCTACATGAGATTCCACCTTCAGGGACTGTGCACAGTTATTCCTAGATCCCTCTGTTCAACTGCATTCCTCAATTCCCTACCATTTACCATGTACGTCCTATTTTGATTTGTCCTGCCAAGATGTAGCACCTCACACTTATCAGCATTAAACTCCATCTGCCATCTTTCAGCCCACTCTTCCAAATGGCCTAAATCTCTCTGTTGACTTTGAAAATCTACTTCATTATATCCACAACACCACCTATCTTAGTATCATCTGCATACTTACTAATCCAATTTACCACACCATCATCCAGATCATTGATGTACATGACAAACAACAGTGGACCCAACACAGATCCCTGTGGCACCTCACTAGTCACTGGCCTCCAACCTGACAAACAGCCATCCACCATTACTCTCTGGCATCTCCCATTCAGCCACTGTTGAATCCATCTTGCTACTCCACCATTAATATCCAACAATTGAACCTTCTTAACCAACCTTCCATGAGGAACCTTGTCAAAGGCCTTACTGAAGTCCATATATACAACATCCACTGTTTTACCCTCATCAATTTCCCGAGTAACCTCTTCAAAAAATTCAAGAAGATTAGTCAAACATGACCTTCCAGGCACAAATCCATGTTGACTGTTCCTAATCAGACCCTGTTTATCCAGATGTTTATATATATTATCTCTAAGTATCCTTTCCATTAATTTTCCCACCACTGACGTCAAACTAACAGGTCTATAATTGCTAGGTTTACTTTTAGAACCCTTTTTAAACAATGGAACAACATGGGCAGTACGCCAATCCTCCGGCACTATTCCCGTTTCTAATGACATTTGAAATATTTCTGTCATAGCCGCTGCTATTTCTACACTAACCCCTCAATGTCCTAGGGAATATCCTGTCCGGATCTGGAGACCTATCCACTTTTATATTTTTCAAAAGTGTCAGTACTTCCTCTTCTTTGAATCTCATAGTTTCCATAGCTACTCTACTTGTTTCCCTGACCTCACATAATTCAAACTCCTTAATGAATACCGAAACGTATCTTGGCCAATAATTGTCAATCAATCAATATATTGTAAACAAATTATCAGGTCATTTTCTTTATCTGGAATTACTACAGGGGGAAAAGTTGCAAAATCTCAAAAATGTTTTCCTTTCTGGTGTTATTGAATGCAGTGCTGAGTACAGAAGGATGTGGTGGGCCCACATTCCTTGAACCATGTCTGCCCACCACCATTGTCCATTGGGACAATTGTGGGGGGGAAAGACAGAGAGGTGAGAGTTGGATAGGGATGGGGTACAGATGGGGGGGGGGGGATTAGTGACTGGTATGTCAATACATATTGGATGAGATATCAGAGAGAGAGATCATCCAAAAACTACTGATTAATTTTTCATGCTCATTCCTGCTCAGTGAACTCACCAATCAGTTTCAGTTTTGTTTATTGTCACGTGAACCGAGGTACAGTGAAAAGCTTTTGCTGCATGCTGTCCAGTCAGCAGAAAGACAATACATAATTACAATCGAGCCATTTACAGTGTACAGATTAGAAGATGATTGCATGATAAGGGAATAAAGTTTAGTACAAGATAAAGCCAGCAAAGTTCCATCAAGGATAGTCTGAGGGTCTCTTATGAGGTAGGTAGTAGTTCAGCACGGCTCTCTGGTTGTGGTAGGATGATTCAGCTGCCTGATTACAGCTGGGAAGAAACGTTCCCTGAATCTGGAGGTGTGCGTTTTCACACTTCTATACCTTTTGCCTGATGGGACAGGGGAGAAGAGGGAGTGGTCAGGGTGTGACTCGTCTTTGGTTATGCTGCTGGCCTTGCTGAGGCAGCGTGAAGTATAAATGGAGTTCTATTGACTATTACACTGATTGGTGTGTTCAGTGAGTGGGAGCGAGCATGAAAATTCACTGAACGGTTTTAGAAGGATCTCTATCTTTCTCTGGTATCTCGTCCAATATGTTATATTCATACCAGTCAAGAAAGGTAATATAAGATGTAATATAAAATCTTTCTTTGTGTCTGCCAAGAATAAATTTGATGGGTTGAATAGACTTTTGTTTCCTACTGAAAATATTTAATGGAAAGTTTGCTACAATACATTAATATATTTTAATATTTTAGTCAGACCAGCTGGGAATGCATATATCCACTAGAAATAAGATTATTTCTTATGATTATAATGGTGAGCCCTATCGCCAAAAGAATCTCTAAGGTAACGCCTTATATTTAGAAACTTGAATCATCAGGTTGCCAGTAACATATGGTGCCAGTAACATTTTTTGCAGTGATTGCATTTATATTTATAATGATCTAGACTAAGTGGGACCCGTTGGCTCCCTGTCACACTGGAGGCCTGATCCCCCAATGCAACCCGATCCCCAATGGAATATTCCACCACTCACCCGTTCCTCCAACGCAATATTCCACCACACACCCAGAGCCCCCAACTGCACAGGTGCGGTTCATTTCCCCTCATCCCCCAGCACTCCTTCCCCCTCCTCTCCACCCGCCCTCTTCTTTCCCCTCATCAATCCCTTCATAACCTCCCTCTCTTTTTCCCCTACCCTCAGTCACTCCCTCCCTCCCTCCCTCCCTCCCTAACTCTCCCCTCCCTACCCCCTCCTATCCCTCTATCCCCCACCCCTCTTCTCCCCCTATTTCCCCCCCCCCCACTATCCCTCCTGACTCTCCCACTGCCCTCCTCTCCCCCTATTTCCCACTCCATACCTTCCCCACTCCCCCCTCCTCTCCCTCTATTCCCCCTCCTCCACTCTCCTTCCTCACCTCCCCCACTTTCCGCCCTTTGCTCCCTACCCCTCCTCTCCCTCAATCCTCCCACTCTCCCTACTTACATCCCCAGGATCTCAAGGCTGCCGCTCCTTTCCCTCCTTGCATGCCTGGAGGAGCAGCAGCCGTCAGCCTCCGAGCCAAGCTGAGCACCCAGGCCTCAGATCCTAGATGCATCCTCAGTCCGCCGTGTAGGCCCAGAACAGTAGCAGCAGCCTCGGAGCCAGACTCAGCACCCAGGCCTCGGATCTTTGGCGTGGCCTCTCCCCGCCCCCGGAGCCGGCCGCCACCGCCCACATATGCAGCCCCAGCCTCATCGCCAAGGCGACGGATCCCCGTGGGCCCGGAGCTACAATAAAATGAAAGTAATCTTACCCGTGTCGCCGTTGTGAAAAAAAGATGGCGATCTGAATTCCAGAATGGCCCCAACTGGGCAGACGCGGCTGAGGACCCGTTAGGTGCTCTTTGTGACGCCAGTAAAGACGCGCACGGGAACCCTCCCCCAACTGTCCATGGGCGGATGGGGGCGCTGTTTTGTTAATTTAAGTTTTAAACGTTAATAACTTTTAAAATATACCATCAATCTGAACAAGGCTCATTCTTTCCGCGTCTGTTGAATAACTGGGGGTGGGGAGGGGGGAGGGAGGGGGAGGGGGGTTGAAGTCACTTGCAGCACGTGCAAGAACGACACGCAGACCCATTGTGATGTCATCAGCGAAAGACAATCATTTTTTAATTCAAATGTTTTGTCAGATTTTTGAATATTTTCCGTAATAACTCGAGAAATAGAGCATGAAATTTTCAGATAAGGCGATTTTGGACTCCACGGGAAAAATGTCTACCGGAATATGTAAACATTTTACCGTTACCGTGTCGTTTTTTCAAGAAGATGTAATTATACACACACAAATCCACATACAAGATGAGAGTTTTATAAGTATAGAGATAGATAGATATTGTTCATTGGCAACTGCTACCCCATCATTGATTTAATGTTGACACGAGGAACTGCTTAAATTTTGGATGGAACTCAAAGTGATGGAGTGACTCAGCAGGTCAAGTAGCATCTCTGGAGGACATGGATAGGCAACGTTGCAGGTCGGGACCCTTCTTCATTGGCAACTGGTTCCTCATGATTGTTTCAATGTTGTTTTGCACCATTTGGATGATGCTTCAATTGCATCACAGGAGCAGTTTGAGAACTTTTGACATTGTGCTTCACTTAAGACAATGAACTGCATTTCAGATCACCTCAAATACAATCAATATTACCCACCTTACACCAACACAGTAGTTCAGAGACACAAGGAACTGCAGATGTAGGAATCTGGAGTAAAATACAAAGTGCTGGAGTAACCTCGCAGGTAAGGCAGCATCTAAGGAGTGCATTGACGGGCAATATTTTGGGTCGGGATCCTTCTTCAGAATGAAAAGTAGACCTGACCCGAAATGTCGATTGTCTATTCCCAACATAGATGCTGCCTGATCAGATGAGTTAATCCAGCACTTTGTGTTTTGCAGTAATTTACAATCCAGATTTGAAGCAAAATTTCCTGAATGGGAATAATCCTGCTGATGCCCCAAGTTACAAATGCATATCAATTTCAAGGTAGAAGGCCTCTTTCTACGATGAAGCTTTCAATCAATTCAATCAAAACTTTGTTGCTTGATTCACCATTTAAAAAAATGATCCTGTTCAATGTGCCCACTGGAAAGTACTCATAAATAAAGATTTTGTATTAAACTAGACCAGGTGCGGACCCATTGGGCTCATCCCCAAGGCAATATTCCACCACTGACCCATAGCCCCCAATTGCGCAGGCGCGGCTGAGGGGTTCCTGTTGTGACACCAGAGATCCCCGTTGTGACGCGAGTCACGGCAACCCTCCCCCACCTGCGCCTCTCCATCCCTCTTCCTACCCCTATCCTCCTCCATTCCCCCTTATCCCCCAGCACTCTCTCCCCTCCTCTTTACCCTTTCTCTTCTTTCCCCTCTCCTCCTCCCCTCCCCCACACCCTCCCTTACCTCTCCCGCACTCTCCTTTCTCCTACCCTCAGTCTCTCCCTGCCTCCCTCAATAACCTCTCTCCCCTCCCTCCTCTCCCTCTATCCCCCTGCTCCCTCACTCCTCACCTCCCCCTTATCTCAACCCCCCACTCTCACTCCAGACCTCCCCCATTGCCCTCCTCTCCCTCTATCCCTCACTCCCTACTTCCTCCATTCCATTCCCCACCTCCTCTCCCTCTATCCCCCCTCCACCCCCCCACGCTCCCACGCCTTACCTCCCCTACTTTCCCCTCCCTCTCTACCCCCATCTCTCCCTCTGCCCCTGCTCCCCCACTCCTCACCTTCCCCCTATCCCACCCCCCCACAATGAAAAATTGCAATGTTTAAAAAAAAATTAAAACCTCCCCCCCCATCCCACCCACAATGAAAATCGTGATTTTTTTTTTTAATGAAACCTCCACCTCTATGTTTTTTTATTTGAAACTATATGTATTTAATATTATTACCTTGTTTAAATCGATGTTGACCTGAATACATATTTTCATTGTATACCAGGCAGATGTCGAACTGGATTGATTGCACAAAGAGAGAATGGCACAGTGTGAACCTAAAGATAGGTTAAGCTATCCTTGAGGTATTCAGTTCAAACCCCACTGCAGGTTTATGCTCGTAATAGGGATCAAGTAATGTGGAAAGTAATTTTTCATTTTTCAAACCAATTTTTAATTTACAAGCCAAACTAGGTCATATGTACTAAACCAGCAAATGTTTTGCAGAAGATATCTAAGATACTTTTTAATGCCTTATTTTGTAGTATGGCCACGATGTCAGGTTGTAATGTCACGCATGATACAGCTGTGTCGGGCTAAAGCTGTTTAAATGGTCGATATCAAAACATGTTCCTTGTAATTACTGAGCGACCCTGTTTTTGACATATGAAAAGTAATTTTGTTTTTAAGGATTAAAAATATTATAGGATTTCTCGATCCACTTGTCCTTTCTTCAAAACACAGATTGGTTATGTTCATTGTTATACTCAAAGAGTCTTACATTTTTCAGCTGCTAAATAATTCCTTGGGGGTGAGTGCCCAAGGTAAGGTGGTAGATTCCAGATTTTCCACAGTGTGTTGTCAGAGCTAATTTAACACACTCACACCATTAAAGTAACGTTTCTACGAATTCTGAGCAATATGTCTGAGTCAGGATCTTTGGGACTCACCTGCTGCTCTCTTTAAAGGATTATTATAGACATGGCATTTTATGGATGCTAAAGTTGACAGGATCATGAAGCGGTGGGCAACAGTTTTGCTCCAGCACTCTGCAACTATCTGCCATTGCCTGATGCAATATCCTGATCTCATCAGACATTGATGTTTTAGAAGATTAAGCTCTCTTTGATTTTTTCTGTGTGCCTTCTGTGAAATGCAACTTCTATTGGCTCTATAACTGATGTCATCCACTATGGTCCTTCTTTGGGTCCTGGCCACTCAGTCTCATCAAGTCAAGTCAAGTCAAGTTTATTCGTCACATACACATACGAGATGTGCAGTGAAACGAAAAGTGGCAATGCTCGCGGATTGTGCAAAAAAACTACAAAACAGAATGGAACAGAATCACATATTCACATATTACATATGTGTGGAAACCCATGACAGCCAGTGCCCCTGAATGAGGATGAGACTGAGTGGCCAGGACGCCTCGAGGATCCACAAACCCATCTTCATCGATGGGATGGTGGTGGAAAGAGACAAAAACTTCAAATTCCTGGGCATGCATATCTTAGAAGATCTGTCCTGGATGCAGCATACCAGTGGCGGTAATCCCGGGGGGGACAGGGGGGACAGGGGGGACACCCCCCTCTGTTTTGAGAGGTGGGGGATGATCCCCCCGCAATTTTTTGTAATCCGGAATCTCCGCTTTCCGCGACACAGTGGGGGTGGGACTACTGATCAATGGCGCCGATTGGACGAGAGAGATGTCGGTCAGCAGGCAATGGGGGCGGGACATGATGATTCAGCGAGATGATTGGAGGAGGGAGGTGTCGGTCAAAGGCGGAAGTAGGGGGGTGGGACTGAGGATAGAGTGCGGTGATTGGAGGAGGGTCCTGGTCGTAGGGTCACAACAGAAGCCCTGGACACAGACCTGTGCATTATCCACAGCCAGGATTGATCCCAACTGGCTCTCCGGCGCTGCAATCGCTGCCGAACCGCCACTGGACCATCCCCATCCCCACCCAAGTGCCCGCTCCCCACGCCCGGGGATGGCCAGAGACATCGGGAGTCAGACGGGAGCTGTGCTCCCAGGCCCACAGCCAGCGCAGAGAAGCAGCGCTAAACCCAGCTCAACTCTGCCTCTCCCGCCGGGTTAACCTACAGCCCTGCCTGGACTTACGGGAAATATGGCCCAGGTTTACAGCCAGTGCAGAGAAGCAGCGCTAGTTCCACAGCTCCGGACTGGTATTCCGTCAGTCCAGGCAGGGCTGTAGGTTAACCCGGCGAGACAGGCAGAGTTGAACTGCATTTAGCGCTGGATTGAGCTGTAATTACCATTCACAGGGCCCACGGCAGAAGCCTTCAAAGCTTTGCGTGAGTGTACGCATGCGCGTGTGGCCGCCAAGAAATTGTGTCCCCCTGGCCCCCGGTCCCCTCCATATTTTGATAGCGATTTCCCTCACTGCGACACACTGATGCATCATAAGGAAAGCCCATCAACGCCTCTATTTCCTTAGAAGATTGGGGTGATTTTGTACATCAATGAATATTCTCAGGTGTACAGTAGAGAGCATATTGACTGGTTGTATCACAGTCAGGTTCGGCAACTTGAACGCCCAGGAATGAAGAAGATTGCAAAATGTGGTGAACACTGCCCTGTCCATCATGGGTACTGACCTCCCCACCATCGAAGGGATCTACAGGAGTCATCTTATGCTGCTGCAAGTAAGAATATCATTGCTCCATTTCAAGATATATGAGAATAAAAGACTCTTGACACTCGTGCACATGTCAGTCGATGTGCAAACTGTTGAAAAGGTTTTGTTTTTTCCACAGCCCTGATCACGTCCTACCATTTAATACAGAGGAGTAATGCATAAAATGCTGTTTGAGAGTGTCTATCCCCTTAAGCTGGAAGAATGCAGTGATTTACGAGGATGTTGCAGGACTCGAGGGTCTGAGCTATAGGACTAGTTTGATCTGGCTAGACATTATTCCTTGAAGCACGGGCGGCTGAGGGGTAATGTTATAGAGGTGTATAAAATCACAAAGGCAATAGGTAGGGTGAATGCACATAGTCTTTTACCTAACATAGGGGAATCAAAAACCAGAGGACAGTGGTTTAAGGTGAGAGGGGAAAATTTAATGGGAAACCGAAAAACAATCTTTCACTCAGATGGTGAGTATACGGAATGAGCTGCCAGATGAGATAGTTGAGGGAGTACAATAACAACATTTAAAAGACATTTGGGCAGGTACGTGGATCAGAAAGGTTAAGAGGGACATAGGCCAAATGCAGGCAAATAGGAATAGTTTAGATGGGGTATCTTGGCTGGCAAGGACAAGTTGGGCTAAAGGGTCTCTTTCCATAGTGTATGACTTTATGAATCTATGACTTACTCAAAAGCACCTTTGGCACAGGTAGATCTGATCTCCTCATAAGGTCAGACTAGACTTGATGGGACAAATGGAAATATGAAGGTAAAATGTAAAATTCTACAAAGGCCTCCAAAAACATAAAATTGAAGAAAAGGCTAGATACAAGGTAGAACAGATTGTCTAGAAAGTGAGGCATGCAGAGCAAACTTGTTCAAGAAGCAACTGCAGATGCTGGAAAATCGAAGGTACACAAAAATGCTGGAGAAACTCAGCGGGTGCAGCAGCATCTATGGAGCGAAGGAAATAGGCAACGTTTCGGGCCGAAACCCTTCTTCAGACTGAGCAAACTTGGTGGGCCGATGGGCCTGTTTCCATACTGCACCTCCAAACCAAACTAAACTAACACTGCAACTGAGCCTGATTTTGCATAGCAGCATCTCAGCAAACATAGAGAATAGGTGCAGTAGGCCATTCGGCCCTTCGAGCCTGCACCGCCATTCAATATTATCATGACTGATCATCCAACTCAGTATCCTGTACCTGCCTTCTCTCCATACCCCCTGAGACCTTTAGCCACAAGGGCCACATCTAACTCCCTCTTAAATATAGCCAAGGGTGGAAGCAGTCTAGACCATCAACCTACTTCTGGCAGTGCTTCATTCCTGGGGTTGGGCTCCATGACTAGCATCTCCCACTCTGTTTCGATCGTTTGTTTGGAAGTTATCCGGACACAATGAATGCATAGACCCCAGCCTTCTTTAACACCTCCTCCATCAACACATTGGAGAAAGATGGAACTCCTTCTGACCCTTGTTCCTTAGGTCAAGCAGTAAACTGTAATCACCATTGCAATCATTTCCTCTCATTATTCCAGCTACAATACTTTTCCCCTTTCAGAGGAGCATGCTAGCTTTAAATGGACCATGCTACTCACGATATTAGGCCACCTGTTGAGCGTGCAGCCATTCAGCATCATAGTCAGTGCAGGCTGAATGTTATCATCGATTAAGTTAGTAGGTAGCATGAAATTGGCAAGCTGCCCGTGCTGCAATCAATGGCAGTGGGTTAACCTCACCACATGATCCCTGCAACCATTTTCAGGGGTTATTTGCTTTAACGTTGCAGTGTTTTTCATAAACAATTGCCCTGCTCTTGCTGAAGTGGTAGAAAATGAATGACGAGGTTTATCTCCCAGTAGGTTCAAATAGGGAAGAGAAGTGGATGGTAATAGCATATGTATATTGTCAAGCAGGCTGAGTAAGAGAAATGGAAACACGGGGTATCATTGGAAGAGAACCCAGAGCGTTCCCTAACCCCGCCATTGCCACTCACAGGAGCCATAGCTCAGTGCTTGTCCTTCATGTATACAGTCCACCACAGAGGAGAGTGCATGGAACCAGATTTGTCCTTCTACAGCGGCAGTTTCCTGGCACACTTCAGCACCATCTTCTCCTGCAAGGATGATATCAGTGCATTTATATGTTTAGAGAACACTCCCATCATTGAGAAACAGTTGAGCAAAATTCTAAGTGCTGGAGTAACTCAGCAGGTCACGCTAGTATCTGTGGATGTAATGGACAAACAATGGTTCAGATCTCTCTGAACGTATCTTATCCATTTCTCAGTCGAAATGCAGCCTGACCACGTGAGTTCCTCCAGCCCTTTGCATTTTTGCTCAAGATTGCAGCATCTGCTGTTTCTTCTGTCCCAAAGAGAACTTGAGAGGTTGGACTGGGCTTTGTCCAGCTATTTTACTGCTCTCTGCAACAATACTGTATGTGCAGATGCTTCTAAATGTAATCAATGAAACTTTATCTCACACTTCTAAACAAGCAACCCACCAAATCATTGCACATGTATCACTAGGGGTATATCTGGATCACTACGCTGAGGTCCTAACACCAATTTCTCATTGTAACCAGGATCCAATGAACAAGGTATCCCTGCCCCCAATTCTACCTGCACCTAATCCACACACTCACTCTCATGCGCCATCAAATGTTTAAATTGTGCTATTTTTTGTAACAAATGAATGGGCCAAACTTGCCAGGCAGGAAGTGTGATTAGAGTTAGGAACAATACTTCCCTGTGAGTGAGTCACAAACCTGCAATTAAACTGAGGAACTCAAATGACAATATACAGTGAAAGAGAAGTTCGAGTTGCAAAAGACGATAGGCTGAACTTTGAGTTATCCTTACTAATGAACGTTTTTATTTATATAACAACAATTGCAATTCTCACCCCCTAGCACATACATAGTGGCTGTCTTTGCACCATTAGTGAGCGACTGATTTGAACATTGGTATCATTCAGCAGGCGTTATGTATGATAAGACAAAGTAGCTTTGGAAATCATTTATCGCTTCATGTGGCATTAAAAGGAAATGGAAAGAATAAATCCAAGATAGAATTATGGAATCCTAGATGGAAGCGATTCAACCCCATGTTTCTGTGCAGGCTCTTATCCCACCTGGTACCATTTTCTGCCTCTAGGCTTGTAATTTTATAGTTACCACCACTTCAAGAGCATACCAAAGGACTTCTTAAATCCAATAACATTTAAACCTCTTTCTCTTACCATCCTCAGGTGAAATATTGATTGTCATCTTGCCTTTAAACTTTCTTGAACCAATCTTAAATTTGTGCAATAAAGTTGTTGGCTGCACCTATCTTGCACCCCACCTGTCCTCCTCCTTATAACCCCTCCACTGGACAACCTATGTTCCAAACAATGTAACCCACCAATCCCAAGATGCATCTATTATTTGCTGTCCACCCATTGAGGCCCACTTGTTTTATTAATCCACAATGCTGTTGCTCCTGGAATTAATCAGTATGTAGAGATCATTTTCTTACAAAAAAATATTGACGCAATATTGGTCTCTTCTTACATAGAAACATAGAAAGAAAGTAGGTGCGAGAGCAGACCACCAGGTCCATCGAGCCCGCACCGCCATTCGCTCATGGCTGAACACTAAACAGACACACTTACCCACAAACAGTAGACACAAGACACAGAACACAAGACACTACCCTCCCCTTTATACCGCTATCACCCCCTCTCCACCCCAAGAACCTCGTGATCTCCTGGGGGAGGCAAAAAACCGGATAAAAACCCAGGTCCAATTCGGGAAAAAAATCCGGGAAATTCCTCTCCGACCCCAATCTAGGCGATCGACACTTGTCCAGGAGATCACTCAGGTCTTACTATACTAACCATACCTAGGTCCATATCCCTGCCCTCTCCCCGTAGCCCCTTATCCCCTTGGCAGCTAAAAAACCATCTATTTTAGTCTTAAATATATTTAAAGTTTCTGCTTCCACTGCTCCCTGGGGCAGTGAATTCCATAAATTAACCACCCTCTGGGTGAAGAAGTTCTTCCTCATCTCAGTTTTAAAAGAGCCCCCCCTTATTCTGCAACTATGTCCCCTAGTTCTAGTTTCCCCGATCATTGGGAACATCCTCGGTGCATCCACCCGATCAAGGCCCCTCACGATCTTATATGTTTCAATGAGATCGCCTCTCATTCTTCTAAACTCCAAAGAGTAGAGTTCCAGCCTACTTAACCTTTCCTCATATGTCAATCCCCTCATTGCAGGAATTAATCTTGTAAACCTTCGCTGCACTGCCTCCAGGGCTAGTACATCCTTTCTTAAGTATGGACCCCAGAACTGTACACAGTATTCCAAATGTGGTCTCACTAATACTGTGTACAGCTGCAGCAAGACCTCCGTGTTTTTATACTCAATCCCCCTAGCAATAAAGGCCAAATCTCCATTGGCCTTCCTGATTGCTTGCTGCACCTGCATACTAACTTTCAGTGATTCATGTACTAATACCCCTAGATCCCTTTGCGTTGCATTACAACGCAGCTCCTCCTCATTTAGAAAATAACTTGCCCTATCATTTTTTTTCCCAAAGTGAATGACTTCACATTTATTAGTATTAAATTTCATCTGCCAAGTTGTTGCCCACTCACCTAGCTTATCTATATCCTTTTGCAGACTCTTCCTATCCTCCTCATCCCCTACTTTTCCTCCCATTTTTGTATCGTCCGCAAATTTTGATATATTACACTTGGTTCCCTCCTCCAAATCATTTATATAAATTGTGAACAACTGGGGTCCCAGCACCAACCCTTGCGGAACCCCGCTAGTTACCGGTTGCCATCCCGAGTATGAACCATTTATCCCCACTCTCTGCTTCCTATTTGTTAGCCAATCCTCTACCCATGCTAATATATTACCCCCAATCCCATAATTTTTTATTTTTAGCAATAGTCTCTTATGTGGCACCTTGTCAAAAGCCTTTTGGAAGTCCAAGTATACCACATCCACCGGTTCCCCTTTATCCACCCGGGTTGTTACTTCCTCAAAGAATTCGAGCAGATTCGTTAAACAGGACTTCCCCTTCACAAAAACCATGTTGGTTCTGTCCGATGAAGTCATGTTTATCCAAGTGCCCCGTTAGTGTTTCTTTAATAATTGTCTCTAACATTTTACCCACCACCGATGTTAGACTAACCGGTCTATAGTTACCCGCCTTCTGTTTACTTCCTTTTTTAAATATAGGTGTTACATTGGCCATTTTCCAATCCACTGGGACCGTTCCTGCCTCCAGGGAGTTTTGGAAAATTATCACCAATGCATCCACAATCCCCACCGCTATCTCCCTCAAGACCCTTGGATGTAATCCATCAGGCCCAGGGGATTTATCCTCCTTCAGTCTCATTAATTTCCCTAATACCACCTCCTTGGTGATCTTAATAGTATTTAGCTCCTCCATTCCTACCGCCCCCTGTTTATCCAGCGTTGGAATATTTTTTGTGTCTTCTATGGTGAAGACTGATACAAAATACTCGTTTAATGCCTTTGCCATTTCCATGTTCCCCACCAACAACTCTCCAGTCTCACCCTCCAATGGACCAACGTTCACCTTAGCCACCCTTTTTCTTTTTATATAGCTATAAAAACTCTTACTATTAGTTTTTATGTTGTTCGCTAAATTCCTTTCATAGTCTATTTTCCCCGTCTTAATTAATCTCTTAGTTATTTTTTGCTGACCTTTAAATGCTTCCCAATCCTCTACCCTCCCACTATCTCTGGCTACCTTATATGCCCTTGCCTTCAGCCGAATACTATCCTTTATAGTTTTACTGAGCCATGGCTGACTGTTCTTACCCTTACCCCTTTTTTTCTTCATAGGAATAAATTTTTCTTGAAGGTTATACAGTATACCCTTAAACGTACACCACTGCTCATGTACCGTCTTATTCTTGAGTCTGCTATCCCAGTCAACTTTGATCAGCTCAGTCCTCATATCTTCATAATCCCCCTTATTTAGACTAAGCACCCTAGCCTGAGTTTCAACCTGCTCCCCTTCTATTTGAATATGGAATTCGACCATATTGTGGTCACTTGTTCCCAACGAGTCCCTAACTATGACATTTTTAATTAATCCTGCTTCATTACACAGGACCAGATCCAAGATTGCCTCCCCCCTTGTCGGTTCTGTGACATACTGTTCTAGGAACCCGTCTCTAATACATTCTATAAACTCTTCCTCTAGTCTACCCTGCCCAGTTTGGTTTGCCCAATTAATATGAAAATTGAAGTCCCCCATGATTACAGCAGTTCCCTTTTTACATGCGTCAACTATTTGCAGATTTATGTTCTGACTAACAGCGTCACAGCTATTTGGAGGTCTATAAATTACACCCACTAGTGTTTTTTTCCCCTTATTATTCTCTATCTGTACCCAAGCTGTTTCACTATCCTGATCCTTCAACGCAATATCCTTCCTCTCTATTGCCGTTATTCCCTCCCTTATTAAAAGGGCCACCCCTCCTCCCTTTCTTTCCTGTCTATCTTTCCTAATTGTCGAGTACCCCTCTATATTTAACTCCCAGTCCTGATCCCCTTGCAGCCATGTCTCCGTAATGGCCACGATATCATAACTATATATACTTAATTGCACCGTTAATTCATTTATCTTATTACGAATACTCCGTGCATTTAGATAAAGCACTTTCAGATGATTTTTACTACCCTTCCTTTCCGTTTTTGCCCCTTTTACATCTAAAGCTTTATCTTCACACATTCTGTCTCCCGTCACATTTTGACTTTCCGCTTCCCCACTGATACCCTGCTCTATTTCCTCTACCCCTGCCGTTATTACCCCCCTTGATACCTCCCCCCCGCTACTTAGTTTAAAGACCTCTCTACTGCCCTAGTTATATGATTTGCCAGGACCCCAGTCCCAGCACCGTTCAGGTGAAGTCCGTCCTTACAGAACAGATCCCCCCTGTCCCAGTACTGGTGCCAGTGGCCCAAGAAACCAAACCCATTATTCCCACACCAGTCTTTGAGCCACGCATTTAGCTTCTTAATTTTACGTATCCTCGCCGATTTGGCCCGTGGCTCAGGTAGCAATCCGGAGATCAGTACCCTCGAGGTTCTGCTTTTTAATTTATTCCCTAACTGCTCAAACTCCTTCAGCAGATCCTCCTTCCTCGTCCTTCCTATGTCATTGGTCCCCACATGGACCACGACCACTGGATCCTCCCCCTCCCACTGCAAATTTCTCTCCAGTATCGCAGAGATATCCTTAACCCTAGCACCGGGTAGGCAACACAGCCTTCGGGACATGTTCTGCTGGCCGCAGAGAACCCTATCTACCCCCCGAATAATATTATCCCCTATCACTACGGCATTTCTTCTAACTCCCCCCTCTTGAATGGCCTCCTGATCCACGGTGCTGCAGCCAGGTTGCTCATCCCTCCCACAGCCCCTGATCCCGTCCTTACATTGAGTAAGAGCCTCGGTCATGCTCGTCAGGGACAAGGGCTGTGGCTCCTGCCGCATCTCCTCCTGGTTCCCCCTACCTGCCTCGCTTATGGCCACACCTTCCTTTCCTTGCTCACTGCCTACTGAATTAGTTAAACTGGTCGGTGTGACCATCCCCTGGCACAAAACATCCAGGTAATACTCCCCCTCCCTGATGTACCGCAGCGTATGAAGTTGGGTCTCCAGCTCATCAATGCGGAGCTGGAGTTCCTCTAGCCTCAAACACTTACTGCAGCTGTAGGGATCTTCTACATCAATGGTGTCGACAAATTCCCACATCTCGCAGTATTGGCACATCTCCTGACCGCCCATCTTATATAAGTAATTAACTGGTCCTATTTAAGAATCCCCTACTGTATTGATACACCCCTTATTTATATAATCCTACCTCCTATAAATGGGAAAGTACTCACCCCAGCCGTAAATTACCTACTGGTTTGGCTGTCTAGTGGTAATTCCGTCCGCTCTTCCTGTCTGGTCCACTGCTCCCTTGCAGTGCGTGGCAAACCTCTTTGCCTCTCCCAGAATCCTTAGCCTCTCAAGCGTATTGCGTGGTCTCCTCTCCGAAGACTCTCGAGCCAAAGACTCACACTTTTCTCACAGGGCACTTCCCTCACTAGGCCGCTCACTCACTTCTTCTACCTCAAAGAGTGTGCATGGGAATTTTGTATTCACATTTCGCCTCTGTTATGACTGAAAGTGACCAATAGCATCCAAACTGCATAAATATGATATCCTTGCCTGCAATAAAAGCGTTATCTCCCTGAACACTGAGTATTCCACTTTTTTGCAAGTTGAATCCTTTAGACTAATTTATTACTGAATTGATAGAATTCCCCGATGAAATAGCCGTTTCAGTTTGAGGAGCTCAGAGGTGATTGCACTAATTTGTAGCTACCACTGCACAATGCAAGTACAAATGTGCAGAATAATGTAGATTCTTAAATAAAAATAATATATTGAAATAAACTCATTCAGCTGTTGAGGGACACAATGTAATTTTGTGATGCTTGTTTTCAGCTGCTATGGATCAAACATTTGAAATATTGAACATTGGCTTAAATGTTTTTAATTTAAATTTTCTGGTTTGAAACAACAGAATGATTTAAAGTTTACATTGTGCAAATGAAGCTCAACTCTGACAAATAACCCTAATTAATATGAAGGATAGGCGCGATGGAGTTTAATGAGTCCTCATGCTTTGTATACTACCAAACTGTTTATTTGTTTGATTATGAGAATAAAGTGATAGTGCAGCTGCACTGGGATGACTGATTAATTTACAGGAACATACAGGTAACAGATTGCAATCAAAGGGGAGAACCGATCCTGTCAAATTAAAATATGTTCTGCACTGGTAAGAGAAGCAGGGAAACACAGGCAGCAACAATCCTTCTTCTGAAGCAAGTGAAAAGCTTGTAGACGCTAATCACAGCTCAGGCACTGCAACTCAATAATTACCCACAGTCTCATCATCATCCTAGCCTAAGCTCTGACAATCCATCTGGGATCGTTGTCTATTGTGGCACACAAGAATGAATATGCTTTAGTTATTGGCTCTTGTTGCCCTACAAACCCCAGGAGTAAACATTCATAGTCCTCACATCCTCTTTTTCTTTCTCATTGAAACTACTTCCTAATTTTTACTTCTTCTACAAATGCTACTTTTAAGATGAAAAACTCCAGTGAATCCACAGTCAGCCCAGCCTAGTTTTGCCGTTTACCAACAGCTACCAAATTGGGCACTAATTGCAAGCTCTGTGATTTAATTAGACTCATTCCAAACACTCACATTTTATCAATTAGTTAATGGGCTAAAGAGGGTCTTATTGTTGCAGCCAGGTCATTTGGAAGCTCAAAGCTTCTTGATGGTGAGAATGTTAAGACAGCAGCGTTAATATCTGTAATTAACCTTGAGGGCTCGACGCTGCTGAGATGGGGGTAAGCCCCATTCCATCCATATGTCTTTTTTCAGCTGTCACATTTATATTAAAAGTAACAATATTCTTTATTTTCATCATTCTTACTTCATCATTCACCTTACTTTCATCATTCTTATACAAAATTGCACCCCTCAGCATCAAACCATATAAAATGTATTATCGTGCTTTGAGCAGGATAACAATTATTATTGTTATATTTGATTAAAAATTCTAATGGCTTGATTTATATTTTTTTAAATGTTAGCTTTGTGATATTTTTCACTTCATTTTAATCAATATATTTTACTTTTAATATTGATATGAATGTCACTTTCGAAAGGTGTAAGCAAACTAACTCAGTAACAGTCATTAAAATGTATATTAAAGATTTATCAATTAACTTTCACATCAGAGCACGGCCATTTTGTCAACAAGTTTGTGTGAAAATTTCTGACCGTCAAAATGCTGCAAATGTGTAGATTATATTTAAACAGTTCCTACATATTTTGTTAAAATGGTACAACATAACAAATAAAGTATATGAATGCTTTACATCCTAATTAATTTGCATTAACCTCTATTATGTATTTTCTTCATGGCTACATTTATTCATGTATATAGAAATTTCATTTACAAGCTAATAATTTAACTAAACTAATAATCACAGGAATATTCCATTGACATCAATTTGATTTATTTAAACAAAATCCATTTTCCATTAACGTTGTCATGTTATGAAAATGTATGTTGCATAAGGAGTATTTATCTGACCGAAGTAATCACCTATGCATTTGAGCAGATCAGTTGAAGCAATTATCACCTGGGATTTTTCTCACTTTGGTAAAATGGTATTTTTCATTGGCTACAGTGGCACATTTTATACAGTAGTTACACGCATCTTAAAGATCTGACACACTGGAGTATATAATAGTGCTTTCTATAGGGATGATTATCAGGAATACATGTTTGACTGTACATTGCCCCAGTTAGAAGACAGGTGGAACGAGAGGACATCTGTCTGAATATTGAATGAAGTGCTTCCTCCCATCTGTTGTAAAGTTAGTGATGACTCTGCTTGGCGTCAGTTATCCTTCTCAACATACAACTAGGGTGCCATATGCCCTAAATGTTGCACGTGCCACCCAGATGACTGGTCTGCCTCCCCTCTCAGCTTGAGCACCTGCACCACAACAAGGGGTGTGTGAGGAAACTGACGGCTGAGCACGTGCTGAGCACAGCGGGTGGCATTCAATACAGCCGCAGTCCTTCTGAACAAGCCAATCACAGACGAAACTGGCCGTGTGGAGCATGCTGCCAATCAAACATACCACGATCCACCTCACCGGCTCATGAGTGGGAAGATTTACAGAACATGATGGTTCATCATTTCTAATCCTATCTTAGCCCAGCATGGCTTAGTGAGAGTTTCTCTGACAGACAATGAACACCTGACAGCTGGAAGCTTCGCATGTAAACATGGGCTGCAGATCACTCATAATTAAAAAATATTGTTCGAAAAACTAATTAATTTTTTGTATTTGACCTTTTCCCTGAACCATTACAAATGCATTGTATTACTAACTACATTTAAACAATAGATGTGTAATTATTGCAGAAACATCAAGATGTATAGATTCACTTTTACATCAGAGCAATGCGATTTTGTCAACAAGTTTGTAAGAAATCTCCTGACCCGATCAAAATGCTGCAAATGAGTAAAATGTACTTAACCTACATAAAGTGTTCTTTTACTAAAACTGAGTTACATTTTAGTCAGTATTTGTCATATTATATATTAGATGTGGTGATATTAGATGTGGTGATATTAGAGTATATGTAGTGATATTTGTAGTGAAGTTAGATGTCATACTTTTAGAGTATTTGTGATATTTGCAGAGATGTTAGATTATAGTATTAGATTATTTGTAGCGATATTTGTAGTGATATTAGACATGGTGATGTTGGAGTATTTGTGGTGATATTTGTAGTGAGATTAGAGGCTAGACTAGATACTGTAATTCCCTAAAAGGGGAGAGGCGGTGGCGATGTGCAATTAACCAAAGCATGTTACACGGGCAGCGTGCCAACTTTGTGTGGACTGCTAATTTTAATAATTGCAGGAACCAGACAGTGCAGACTGCACTGGACGCTTCAGCAGGGTGCCAACATCCTGAGTGGCTGGAACCAGTTAAAGCCAGCCGGCACCTCTAGAAAGGGCAGATGTCCTGTGCCTGGAGCAGGTGTCTGCAGGCTTTTTTTTTTACAAAGGAAGCTGACCTGGGATGCAATGGTAAACATCATCATTGGATAAAGTTGGCTATGAGGGTTATGTACTGGATCTGCAGGGGCCAGAAGATTCGCAGGACACATATCCGAATATGCTGGGTGACCGTAGCTACTGATAGAGATGCCGGGACTTGGACACATGGGTGCGTGATGCTAAATGACCAGGCAAAAGGTTAAGGTCAGTGAATTCAAAAACCACATCCTACTGACTGGAGCAGGTATGGCAAAGTTCACCACACTCCATTCACTCACATACATTGGTTGAGCCTCTGATTTTCAAACTTCATCCCTATATATTCAAATATTATGGAGGCTTAGGAAACTGTAGTTGCTGGAAATTTGATAAAAACACAAAATGTTGGAGGAACTCAGTGAGTCAGGCAGCAGCTGTGGAGGGAATGAACAGACGGGTTTCGGGTCAAATTTTGGACTGACTGAGTAGAGGGAAAAAAGCTGGAAAAGAGAGGTGGGTGGGGTGAAGTCTAACAAGTATATCCAGGTGAGGGGGGTTGATTAGCAGATGGGTGGAGTGAGTGACAAAGGCTAGAAACAATAGGGTGTCAGAAAAGGAGCGAAGAGGCGGAGTGAAATGTAATGCCGAATAGAAGAATATGGGTGGAAGGGGGCAGGGGAAGGAGGGGAGTTAAAAGGATATTTGGGTCTTGGGAATAGTAAAAAGTATAAAGTATTATTTACCTATAATATAATATTATGCTGCACCATCACACTTGGCACCACTGCAAACACACATTATACTGCCATCCGAATATGCTGGGAGACCGTAGCTACTGATAGAGATGCCGGGGACTTGGACACATGGGTGCGTGATGCTAAATGACCAGGCAAAAGGTCTGAAGAAGGGTTTCGGCCCGAAACGTCGCCTATTTCCTTCGCTTCATAGATGCTGCTGCACCCGCTGAGTTTCTCCAGCATTTTTGTGTACCTTCGCTCTTCCAGCATCTGCAGTTCCTTCTTGAACACTTATACTGCCATCTATTTGCCCATGACAAGTACAAGATCGGGCATATTGCACAAGTTCACTTACATACTTGATTCTTGCAGAATAAGAAATTCCGTTTGTCCATTTGTGGGATACAGCCAGTATTTATCATCCATACTTATTTTTCCATGAAGTTAGTTGTTTACTGGGCTGTTTCAGAGGTTATTTAAGAGTACACATATAGAAACATAGTAACATAGAAAATAGGTGCAAGAGTAGATCATTCAGCCCTTCGAGCCTGCACCGCCATTCAATATGATCATGGCTGATCATCCGACTCAGTATCCTGTACCTGCCTTCTCTCCATACCCCCTGATCCCTTTAGCCACATGGGCCACATCTAACTCTATCTTAAATATAGCCAATGAACTGGGCTCAACTGCCTTCTGTGGCAGAGAATTCCACAGATTCACCACTCTGTGTAAAAAAAAAAATTCTCATCTCGGTCCTAAAAGATTTCCCTCTTATCCTTAAACTGTGACCCCTTTTTCTGGACTTCCCCAACATCTGGAACAATCTTCCTGCATCTAGCCTATCCAACCCCTAAAGAATTTTGTAAGTTTCTATAAGATCCCCCCTCAATCTTCTAAATTCTAGCGAGTACAAGCCAAGTCTATTCAGTCTTTCTTCATATGAAAGTCCTGACATCCCAGGAATCAATCTGGTGAACCTTCTCTGTACTCCCTCTATGGCAAGAATGTCTTTCCTCAGATTAGGAGACCAAAACTGTATGCAATACTCAATGTGTGGTCTCACCAAGACCCTGTACAACTGCAGTAGAACCTCCCTGCTGCTATACTCAAATCATTTTGCTATGAACTCAAATCCTTTTGCTATGTCCTAAATCCATGTAAACCATGAACTAGTGGCCAGCATTATCAACACACATTGTACTGTATTTGAGAAGGTTAGTCAGCTCTGGCATATGACGACGCACCAAAAATATGAGGTAACTAAAAATCTTGCAGCAATGCTTCCTGGTGCTTATTGCTTTGCGGGGATCTTAGGTTTCAAACTGGAACAAACTGTACAACAGGCAAGAGGATAAGAATGTGTGATTAAGCCAATCTGAGAAATGCCCCAAAGACTGTGGAGGAGTTTCCAGGTCTGCAAAAACTGGTTCTTTTCCATCTCCTGAAACAAGACCTGCAGTGCAGCACAAGAAAGCCACGGAGCCCATGTTGGACCATCCCCTTGGTTAGCTTCAGCACAGACCAGCATTCTTTTAAGAGGTGCAGGTTAGCTTTAACTTGTGCTTTCCATTCACTATATTGATCACTAATACAGAATCCAGCAATACCAACACCCTCCTCCTTCCCCCAACACCCGTGACTCCCTGCCAATGGCCACAATGGTTTGCAGTGGCTGTCTTTTGAAACCATCATGCCCAGGAAGCACATTTTATGAATGGGAATTTATTGGTTTGACTTCATCACACATCTCCAACCTCTTCCCTGTTTCATTTTCTTGACCTACTTATCTGCCCTTGTTTGCTCTCTTAATCAATTCACTCCATACATTTAGTATTCACACTATCAGTACCACACATCTAGCCTCCTGTCCTATCACTCCCAACATCTTCTTCTGCGTGGAAGTAAATTGCTTGTTAATACTATGACTTGGGGGCCTGTGGTTTGAGATTATTACATATACATTTTTAAATCCTTACACACTCAGCTCCCATCATTTCTATTTTTGCAAAGGGGTGAAATTTGGTACAATTCTGCCTCTCACATGTGTTGCTAAAGCACGGAGCATGTCCCCCAAAACCAAGCCAATTGCTTTAACTCCACTTTGATGGGCCAGAGATTTATGGTAATCAGTGGTAATGTTACATTTGTTTAAGGGGTGTTTAAGCATACTGTTGAATCTCTTCCTCTGTCTACCTATAACGCTTTTCTCGTGACAGAGTATCTGTATTTCGGAGCCAGGTGTCAGGCATGTAAATGAAGTGACCTCCTTAACACAGCCGACTATTATAATTAGGGCCATGGTGCTGAGGATGTTCCTCCATGAGATGACACTGACATTGGTTTATTCATTCCATTACTAGGTCACCTGTAAAACATGTTTCCACAAATGACTCAACTCTATGTTTTTGCTATATTAATAGCATGGGGAATAAGCATTTTGCATTAATTATTACTTTTATGAATATGTCTTTGTCAGTAAGAGAATTAATTTGAAATTTAAATCTGAATGGCTACAATGACAGAGACAAGCCAGAAACTGTAAAGGCCTTAAAAGGTAGAGAGCGTTGAAGAGAAAAACACCATGACATTTCGGCTGCAAATGTGAATTGACTAATAAGGCTTTAAAGAGATTTAAAATATTTATATTTTAAGTTTATCGTCTGTCTGCACTTCATCATTTTCTAATATGAGAAAGCCTCAAAGAACTATCGATGCCGTGAGGAGAATGTTATCAAAAGAGTGTTTGGGAAGATATGTGTTTTTGTAAATGCAGAAGCTGTCTCCTTACTATGAACAGCCATTCCCTTTTATTCCATTTTTTAAAAAGAACTGTCAAGGGTTGACACAAATGTAGAAGCTGATTAGTCTGAACTATTCATTTTCATATAAAAAATTTAGTTGCCCTATTTTCCTTCCTGTTTTAATATTTGGTGATACTTATAAAATGTCTGTCATATCATAAATTGTTATTACTCACTATATCACATTAAAATTAATGTTAATAATACCCTATATATTAATATCCCATTCCTCTTTTGTAAAGTATGTATTTACCCTGAGATGAAGGTTTCATCTTTAAATACGAAAAGAAGTATGGTTTATGTGTAAATTTTTAAATTTGTAAAAAATGTCTACTGTTTAAATTAAATGAGTTAACATCAACAAAGCTAAGGTTCAACATGAGTGCCACAACTTCCAGTTTAATGACACTGTATAAACGCTCACTGTTTACATGGAAAATCTTTGAACTTGATTTTGACATTTGTGGTCTCTTAAGAATCTAGTCGATGGACAGCTCAGGTGAGTTTAGCTATTGTGTTGGTCCAATTTGGAATGAGATTTGAAATTATTTACTTAGATATACTGGAAATAATTTACATATCTGATTTAAAATAAGGTGGGTGAGAAAACAAAGATTTAAGCAAGATTTCAACAAAAATAACGTTAATATCTCATTGTGCAAGAAGAAAACCAACCAGCTGTAGCTATGTATAATAGCTGTAATGTCTATAGTTCTTCCACAGACTCTGTAGAATTACCATTATAAGAAATATATAAAATTTATTTAAACTGTACCACCATTTTAAACCTTAGAAAATATTATATTTTTTCTAACAGATTTCTGACTAAATCCATAATTACTTAATTCAGCAACAGTCAGAATTCCCCTTCCCCCAACTTTGTTTTGAGATTCTAAGAGTCCGGGAGAGAATGCTGTGTTCCATGGAGTTTTTGATTTCTTAATCTGTCAGAGTCTTCTCCAACATGACAGGTTGAATGATCATTTTGACATTCACGAATATCTAAACGGCATATTACTTATGAATTTGCAAAGCTTAATTTTATCAAATGATGATTCCGTGGTAAATAAATTACATTTTGTTGCATTTTTTTTGTATGTGTTTAAGTTTAATCTTTCTGCATTAAAATTCAAAAAACACCACGTACAGTGTCCAAGAAAGATATGGACCATTCTATTGTTTAATTCCATGAATGACATCCTGTAGGAAGAAATGTGCCTGGAAGTCACAAGGTCCCTTGAATTAATATAGACGTGGCCTATTGTTTGGCTTTCTCATTTGTAAGATAAAATTCATTGATGGTAACGTCACTGCCATGAAGTTGTGCATAGCTCGGGCAGCAAAGGAACCGAGATCAGCATTTAATTCCACATCCAAATTTTGCAGCTAATGGCTCAACGTTCAACACAGCCCTGGAATAAAAGCAGAAAATGCTGGAAACACTCCACAGGTCAAGCAACATCTCTGGGAGAAAAAAAAATGTTAACGTTTCAGGTCCAAGAACTTGAAACTGTGCTGTAGTTTGAGACTCTCCTACTTGCAGAAATATCTCAACATTTACCCTGTCAATCCTCATGCCTAATCCTTATTATAAGCCCTTCCCTCTCAACATGTCATTTCTACTGACATACAAACTCTAGATGGCAGAAGGAAGCAACTCTGATTTTTCTCCAATCTAGTCACTATTTTTAGTTAAGTTTGCTTTATTATTGTGACATATGCCAAAATGTAGTGAAAGCTTTGTTTTGGGTGGTATCCAGTCAAATCTCTATAACACTAAAACTCTTCCTATTGTTTGTGTTTGTGCCGATGTTGTGTCAATCTGTTTTTCCTATCTTCTTCCAAATGCTAGGCCACAATCTTCCCATTTTCACATATCCTACTCGTATTTTTCCCGTTGTGGCGATAAACATCTTCCCGTCGCATTCCCATCTATATTTCCGATGATATTAATTCTTTAAATTTTAAAATCAGCCCCAAAAACTCTCACCCATTTCTGAAAAAAAACAACCCAGAGTGACGTAACAATGGACTCGCAAGGCAGACGGGACACTCCGGGAGGGAGGGGCGCTCCAGCGCTCGTGCGGCGGCTGCCGGCGCCCGACACCTGGTGGCGAGGGTGGAGCCGCGGGCCCTGGCTAGAGCCGAGCCTGGTGCTCGAGCTGCAGTGAGGGCCGAGCCCGGGGCTTGGTTTGGGACCGTGACCTGGGGCTGAAAAAGAAGCCGCCGCTGGAACCAAGGGCGAGCCTGGGTCCGGGGTCAGGGATGAGCCTGGAGATGAAGTCGGTGCCTGCACTGGAGCCCAGGCAGCGGCCGAGCTGACGGCTGGAGTCTACAGTCAGGGCCGGGCCGTGTACGAGAAGCAGGCCGAGTTCTAGGCCCTGGCACCCCTGGGTAGGTCCTGGGGCAGGGAATGGGAGTGAGGGGAGGAGGACGAGGGAAATGAGGAGGAGGGAGATGGGGATGGGGAGTGGGGTGGTAGAGGGAGGTGGGGGGGGGGGAGGGTGCCTATCCAGGAGGATCTACCCTGGAGGAGGGAGATGCCCACCCCTCTCTACCCTCACTCCCACCCTCTCTACCCCCTCTCCCTCTTCCGCTTCCTCTCTCCCTCCCTCGCCCTCTCCCCTCTCCCTCTCTACCCTCCCTCCCCCCCACTCTACTCCCTCCCTCTCCTTCTACCCCCTCCCTCTCTCTCTCTCAACCCTCTCCCTCTCTGCCCCTCTCCCTCTCAACCACCTTCCCCTCCCTCTACCCTCCCTCCCTACTCCTCTCCCCTCTCTGTCCCTGTCTACCCCCTCCCCTTCCCTCTCTACCACCACTCCCTCTCTACCACCCCTTCCTCTCTACCCCACCCATCTTTCTCTAGGGATTGGAGGGAGGGTGAAGAGTAGGAGGAGGGAGTGCTTGGGGGATGAGGAGAAATGAGTTATGCCTGCACAGTTGGGGTCTATGCGTGAGTGGTGGAATATTGGGTTGGGAACGGGTGAATGTGGAATCTTACGTTGCGGGAGCAGACCCAACGGGTCTGCACTTGGTCTAGTTATACATAAAACTGTACAATCATACATAAGTTTAAGAGTGGAATGATTGTAGTGGATAATGGTAGATCCTCTTGTGAGGCAGCAAACAAAGTCACCAGACTTTGGCGCCATCTTACATCTTTCAAGTGTCTGTCCTTGGCCGAAGGAAATAATGCAATTTCTTATCTTCTCACTCAAGAGGCCCAATGTCCTGGATCGATGACCTTGGGGTCAGCCTGGCCCAGTGCAATAGCCATCAATTACTTTCACGGCTACCACCAGTCTGTGCCGCTGCCGCAAGTTGCACGTTTCCCTCATTCATCCAACTGCTGTAGGGTCTTCTTTTTTCCTCCATTCAGACTCAAACATCGCAACCTCTCCAGGAAGTCATAGGAGAGCAGAAAGAGTGTGACGATAAATAAAATTGTCACTCCATTTAACACAAGGACAGCAGCATGGATACTAGACAGTGTGTAAATGAGAGGTTACCTAGAACACTATGGCACAGCAAGAGGGCCATCGAGCAATAATGTTTGTTCCAAATATGATGCCGTGTTAAACTAATCTTCTTTGCCTGCACCTTATCCACATCCCTCCATTTCCTGCATATTGCTTGGCCACTAAAAGTCTCTTACCCTCCACTATTGTATTTGCCTCCATAACCACCCATACAGCACGGTCCAGGCACCCACCACCCTCTGCATTAAAAAGAAAGACTTGCCCCGTTCATTTCTTTTAAACCTTGCCTCTCTCACCCTGAAGCTAACTCTCTAGTCCTTGGCATTCCCAGCTTGGGAAAGGTTCTGACTGTCTACCCTTAGTTTAATGGCAGTTTTTACATTGGTGGGACAATAGGGGTTGAGTTACTACAAGTAATGCAAGGGAAAAGAGCCATGTAATTGCCAACTCCCAAAAGAGGCAAAGTATTACTTGGGTTTGACTACAGATGACTCAGCTGATTGACATTCTCAACAAAATGTTTCACCTCTGGAGAACAATGAAAGATTATGTTTTCGATCGCACCTGAGTCTGAAGGAGGTTAGGACATTTCCACTAGAATGGCATGTTTGATAGCCAATGCCTCAGTTTTGGATGCAACTCCCTACTGAGACTCTGCAATATTGGGGCTCAACAATGAAAGCCCAGGATTGTGCCCTGAAAACTCAGAGAGTGAGCATGATGAACTTGGATATCATTGGAGGCATTAGGATATATCTGCCTGTCTCACAGTTTGCCCTCTCACACAAGGATAGGCAAGGTTTCACCTGTGGGAGCTGTAGTGGCTCCAGGAAGCACAAAAATGCTGTCCATCCTCAGGAGGCACACAGCCGCGGTTCCAGTGCCACTCAGTTAATAAGCCGCTTAGCTGAGAGCAAATAGTGAGGGCAATTCCTGAATTGGCCTTTGACATTATCATTTGATTGCTCAGGAGTCGTAGAAACATAGAAACATAGAAACATAGAAAATAGGTTTTAGAAAACAGGTGTAAGCCATTCGGCCCTTCGAGCCATTCTATATGATCATGCAAAATCGGTACTCCGTTCCTGCTTCTCCCCATATCCCTTGATTCTGTTAGCCCTAAGAGCTATATCTAATGCTCTCTTGAAAACATCCAATAAATTGGCCTCCGCTGCCTTCTGTGGCAGAGAATTCCACAGATTTACAACTCTCTGGGTGAAAATGTTTTTCCTCATCTCAGTCCTAAATGGCCTACCCTTCACTCTTAAACTGTGACCCCCGGTTCTGGACTTCCCCAACATCAGGAAATCTAGACTGTCCAATCTCTTAAGAATTTTATATGTTTCTATAAGATATCCTTTCATCCTTCTAAATTCCAATGAATATAAGCCCATTTCATCATATGTCAGTCCTGCCATCCCGGGAATTAACCTGGTGCAGTCCCTCAATAGCAAGAATGTCCTTCCTGAATTTGGGAGACCAAAACTGCACACGATACTCCAGGTGCGGTCTCATCAGAGCCCTGTACAACTGCAGTAGGACCTCCTTGCTCCTATGCAGTAGGACCTCCTTGCTCCTATGCTCAAAACCTATCCCTATGAGTCTATATGAGGGTCTCTGCCAACTGTCTCCACAGCTGCAGGAACATTTTAAACCTCCTCCCTCTGGAAAAACTCATATTATTTCTTCTGCAGAAAAACAAATGGTTTGACAAGTAGGCCAGACTGCATCAATTGTAACTTTGGTCCAACCTCCTTTGTACACTTTAAACCATTCACCGTAGGTGGGTCCTACTGTCATGGGCATTCACAGTTGGCTTTGAGAAAGAGTCGATGGGCCATCTCCTTGAACAATTGCAATTCATGTCAT
The DNA here is from genome assembly GCF_028641065.1 of Leucoraja erinaceus. Lineage (NCBI taxonomy): Eukaryota > Metazoa > Chordata > Chondrichthyes > Rajiformes > Rajidae > Leucoraja > Leucoraja erinaceus. Next base: position 30,313,266 of record NC_073385.1, read on the forward strand.
CACTCGGGGCTAGGGAGACATCATTAAGTTGGACAGGGTACAGATGAGATTCACCAGGACGTGACTTGGGTTTGCAGGCTTGAGTTATAGGAGGGGTTGGATAGGCTAGGACCTTTTTCTTTGGAGCATAGGAGGCTAAGGAGTGACCCTTTTGAGGTGTACAAGATCATGAAGGTGGAAGATTCTAATACTGGAGGTTATAGGCTTAAGGGAAGTGATTTAATAGAGACCTCAAAGACAACCTTTTCACTCGGAGGGTAGTCTGTATCTGGAATGAGCTGCCAGAGGAAGGTATAGAAGCTGATACAGTTATGACTTTGTAAGACATTTGGACTATATATATATATATATATATAGGGTCTAGGAGGATATGGGCCAAATACAGGCAAATGAGACTAGCCCAGTATACCAAGTTGGTCAGTATGAACAACGAGGGCTGAAGGCTTGTTTCCATGCTCTAAAGCTCTATAATGGTATGTGGTGAATTTGCATTAACCACTTAATTCAGAATAGGTTGTGGTTTGGAGGGGAAATTGTGGGTGGTGGTTCCCCCATGTACCCACTGCACTTCCTACAATGCTAGTGATTGCAGTGCAGTGCAGTGCATGGTCAATGAAACATTGACAAGTTTCCTCAGTTGATCCTGTAGGTGGCACATGTGAATCTGATGCACTGTGGTGAATAATTTGGGAATATGTAGACCCAGATGCTGGAATCAGAAACAAAACAGAAATGCTCATTTTGAAGACCAAAAGAACAAGAGACACGGTTCTCAGAAAAGGCAATTGACTGCCACGAGCATTCCATGAACTCTCCTCCCATCTTGGAAATGCTCTAAATTTCAATGATTATCTAGGTGGAGGAAGGGGGAGGGGGAGGGGAGGAGAGTAAGTGGGAGTTACTTAAAATTAGAGAATTCAATGTTCATACTGCTAGGTTGAAAGCTGCCCAAGTGAAATATGAGATGGTGCCCCTCCAATTTGCTTGTGCCCTCACTCGGGGAATGGAGGAGGCTAAAGACAGAAGGGTCAATATTGGAATGAGAATTTCAAGTTTTAAGTAACTTCTACTAATTAGAAGTAACTTCTACTTGCATTCCCACCCTTGCCACCTTCCTCCACCCTAGCTTTTTTTACTAGTTCCACAGTTCTGCATGGTGTTTCTCTCTTGAGATCACACTTTCCCTAGTCAACAATGGGCCAATCAGGGCACCGCCCTGCTTAAGGGCATTTTGTGGCCATCTCTGATAGGTCCTGGTCTCTTCTCTCCTCCAGCTCTTTACCCCATCTCCCCCCACTTTCATTCTGAAGAACAGTCTCGACCCAAAACATCGCCCATCCTTTTGCTCCAGAGATGCTGCCTGACTCGCTGAGTTACTCCTGCACTTTGTGTATATCTTTGGTATAAACCAGCACCTGCAGTTCTTTGTTTCTAACACAAAATATTAACTGGTTGCATTTTCTGCAGATGCTGCTTGACTGGCTGAGATCTTCCAAGATAATTTTTTTATTTCAGGCACAGGTTGGATTCCAGTTAAGTCATCTATTTTCCCCGGAATTCGTTTGCACCTATTGTATCTTCTTGGATCAGCTTTCAAGCAAGAAATTGATGGATATTTTGTGATGTAACTGACTTGTACCTTGTTGATGGTGGAAAATGTTTAAGGTGCCAATAGGTGAATCACTCGCGATAGAAAACTTGGCTTCTAACTTGTCCAGGAGCGGAAAAGGATGCAGAAAGTTGTAACCACTGTCCAGTCCATCATTGGCTCCCCACCATCGAAGGGATCTATCGCAGTCGCTGCCACAAAAAGGCAGCCAGCATCATCAAGGACCCACACCATCCTGGCCACCCATGCATCCCTCCGCTACCATCGGGCAGTAGGTACAGGAGCCTGAAATCTATTACATCCAGGTTCAGGAACAGCTACTTCCCCACAAACACCATGCTGTTAAACTCGCCAACAAACAGACTCTGAACTGTAACAGCCTATTACACTTTATCTGCTTATTTATAGGTATATTGAACTGAACTGTTCTGTATTTTTGTTTACAATACTCTGTTGTGCTGCAGCAAGCAAGAATTTCATTGTCCTATCTGGGACACATGACAATAAACTCTCTTGACTTGACTAGACTTGACTAGACTATGACCAATCCTGTCAAATTTCTAATCGGTACATGTTCAAGTGAGAGTAATTAGTCTCTAATGGTGTAGTTTGTGTGCCAAAACTTACTTACAACTTTTCAGCTTGTCCCTGAACAATGTTCTTATCCTCCTGTATGTCAAAACAAACTGCTTTACAATCAGTTGTGTTCAAGAAGGAACTGCAGATGCTGGAAGATTGAAGGTACACAAAAATGCTGGAGAAACTCAGCGGGTGCAGCAGCATCTATGGAGCGAAGGAAATAGGCGACGTTTCGGGCCGAAACCCTTCTTCAGACTGATGGGGGTGGGGGGGGAGAAGGAAGGAAAAAGGGAGGAGGAGGAGACCGAGGGCGGGGGGATGGGAGGAGACAGCTCGGGGGTGAAGGAAGGGGAGGAGACAGCAAGGGTTAGCAAAACTGGGAGAATTCAACGTTCATGCCATCCAGACGCAAGCAACCCAGGCGGAATATGAAGTGCTGTTCCTCCAATTTCTGGTGTTGCTCACTCTGGCAATGGTCCTCCATGGCCCAGTGCAATAGACGCCATCAGTTACTTTCACGGCTACCACCAGTCTGTGCCGTTGCTGCAAGTTGCACTCGTTTCCCTCATTCATACAACTGCTGTAGGGTCTTCTTTTTTCCTCCATTCAGACTCAAACATTGCAACCTCTCCAGGAAGTCATAGGAGAGCAGAAAGAGTGTGATGATAAATAAAATTGTCACTCCATTTAACACAAGGACAGCAGCACGGATACTAGACAGTGTGTAAATGAGAGGTTACCTAGAACACTATGGCACAGCAAGAGGGCCTTCGAGCAATAACGTTTGTTCCAAATATGATGCCGTGTTAAACTAATCTTCTTTGCCTGCACCTTATCCACATCCCTCCATTTCCTGCATATTGCTTGGCCACTAAAAGTCTCTTACCCTCCACTATTGTATTTGCCTCCATAACCACCCATACAGCACGGTCCAGGCACCCACCACCCTCTGCATTAAAAAAAAGACTTGCCCCGTTCATTTCTTTTAAACCTTGCCTCTCTCACCCTGAAGCTAACTCTCTAGTCCTTGGCATTTCCAGCTTGGGAAAGGTTCTGACTGTCTACCGTTAGTTTAATGGCAGTTTTTACATTGGTGGGCCAATAGGGGTTGAGTAACTATAAGTAATGCAAGGGAAAAGAGCCATGTAATTGCCAACTCCCAAAAGAGGTAAAGTATTACTTGGGTTTGACTACAGATGACTCAGCTGATTGACATTCTCAACAAAATGTTTCACCTCTGGAGAACAATGAAATATTATGTTTTCGATCGCACCTGAGTCTGAAGGAGGTTAGGACATTTCCACTAGAATGGCATGTTTGATAGCCAATGCCTCAGTTTTGGATGCAACTCCCTACTGAGACTCTGCAATATTGGGGCTCAACAATGAAAGCCCAGGATTGTGCCCTGAAAACTCAGAGAGTGAGCATGATGAACTTGGATATCATTGGAGGCATTAGGATATATCTGCCTGACTCACAGTTTGCCCTCTCACACAAGGATAGGCAAGGTTTCGCCTGTGGGAGCTGTAGTGGCTCCAGGAAGCACAAACATGCTGTCCATCCTCAGGAGGCACACAGCCACGGTTCCAGTGCCACACAGTTAATAAGCCGCTTAGCTGAGAGCAAATAGTGAGGGCAATTCCTGAATTGGCCTTTGACATTACCATTTGATTGCTCAGGAGTCGTGGAAACATAGAAACATAAAAAATAGGTTTTAGAAAACAGGTGTAAGCCATTCGGCCCTTCTATATGATCATGCAAAATTGGTACCCCGTTCCTGCTTCTCCTCATATCCCTTGATTCCGTTAGCCCTAAGAGCTACATCTAACTCTCTCTTGAAAACATCCAATAAATTGGCCTCCGCTGCCTTCTGTGGCAGAGAATTCCACAGATTCACAACTCTCTGGGTGAAAATGTTTTTCCTCATCTCAGTCCTAAATGGCCTACCCTTCATTCTTAAACTGTGACCCCCGGTTCTGGACTTCTCCAACATCAGGAAATCTAGATTGTCCAATCTCTTAAGAATTTTATATGTTTCTGTAAGATATCCTTTCATCCTTCTAAATTCCAGTGATAATAAGCCCATTTCATCATATGTCTGTCCTTTCCTGAATTTGGGAGACCAAAACTGCACACGATACTCCAGGTGTGGTCTCATCAGAGCCCTGTACAACTGCAGTAGGTAGGACCTCCTTGCTCCTATGCTCAAAACCTATCCCTATGAGTCTATCTGAGGGTCTCTGCCAACTGTCTCCACAACTGCAGGAACATTTTAAACCTCCTCCCTCTGGGAAAAACTCATATTATTTCTTCTGCAGAGGTTTGACAAGTAGGCCAGACTGCATCAATTGTAACTTTGGTCCAACCTCCTTTGTACACTTTAAACCATTCACCGCAGGTGGGTCATACTGTCATGGGCATTCACAGTTGGCTTTGAGAAGGAGTCGATGGGCCATCTCCTTGAACAATTGCAATTCATGTCATCACTCAGGGGTAGGGAGACATCATTAAGTTGGACAGGGTACAGATGAGATTCACCAGGACGTGACTTGGGTTTGCAGGCTTGAGTTATAGGAGGGGTTGGATAGGCTAGGACCTTTTTCTTTGGAGCATAGGAGGCTAAGGAGTGACCCTTTTGAGGTGTACAAGATCATGAAGGTGGAAGATTCTAATACTGGAGGTTATAGGCTTAAGGGAAGTGATTTAATAGAGACCTCAAAGACAACCTTTTCACTCGGAGGGTAGTCTGTATCTGGAATGAGCTGCCAGAGGAAGGTATAGAAGCTGATACAGTTTTGACTTTGTAAGACATTTGGACAATATATATATATATATATATATATATATAGGAGGATATGGGCCAAATACAGGCAAATGAGACTAGCCCAGTATACCAAGTTGGTCAGTATGAACAACGAGGGCTGAAGGCTTGTTTCCATGCTCTAAAGCTCTATAATGGTATGTGGTGAATTTGCATTAACCACTTAATTCAGAATAGGTTGTGGTTTGGAGGGGAAATTGTGGGTGGTGGTTCCCCCATGTACCCACTGCACTTCCTACAATGCTAGTGATTGCAGTGCAGTGCAGTGCATGGTCAATGAAACATTGACAAGTTTCCTCAGTTGATCCTGTAGGTGGCACATGTGAATCTGATGCACTGTGGTGAATAATTTGGGAATATGTAGACCCAGATGCTGGAATCAGAAACAAAACAGAAATGCTCATTTTGAAGACCAAAAGAACAAGAGACACGGTTCTCAGAAAAGGCAATTGACTGCCACGAGCATTCCATGAACTCTCCTCCCATCTTGGAAATGCTCTAAAATTCAATGATTATCTAGGTGGAGGAAGGGGGAGGGGGAGGGGAGGAGAGTAAGTGGGAGTTACTTAAAATTAGAGAATTCAATGTTCATACTGCTAGGTTGAAAGCTGCCCAAGTGAAATATGAGATGGTGCTCCTCCAATTTGCTTGTGCCCTCACTCGGGGAATGGAGGAGGCTAAAGACAGAAGGGTCAATATTGGAATGAGAATTTCAAGTTTTAAGTAACTTCTACTAATTAGAAGTAACTTCTACTTACATTCCCACCCTTGGCACCTTCCTCCACCCTAGCTTTTTTTACTAGTTCCACAGTTCTGCATGGTGTTTCTCTCTTGAGATCACACTTTCCCTAGTCAACAATGGGCCAATCAGGGCACCGCCCTGCATAAGGGCATTTTGTGGCCAGCTCTGATTGGTCCTGGTCTCTTCTCTCCTCCAGCTCTTTACCCCATCTCCCCCCACTTTCATTCTGAAGAACGGTCTCGACCCAAAACATCGCCCATCCTTTTGCTCCAGAGATGCTGCCTGGCTCGCTGAGTTACTCCTGCACTTTGTGTATATCTTTGGTATAAACCAGCACCTGCAGTTCTTTGTTTCTGACACAAAATATTAACTGGTTGCACTTTCTGCAGATGCTGCTTGACTGGCTGAGATCTTCCACGATTATTTTTTTATTTCAGGCACAGGTTGGATTCCAGTTAAGTCATCTATTTTCCCCGGAATTCTTTTGCACCTATTGTATCTTCTTGGATCAGCTTTCAAGCAAGAAATTGATGGATATTTTGTGATGCAACTGACTTGTACCTTGTTGATGGTGGAAAATGTTTAAGGTGCCAATAGGTGAATCACTCGCGATAGAAAACTTGGCTTCTAACTTGTCCAGGAGCGGAAAAGGATGCAGAAAGTTGTAACCACTGTCCAGTCCATCATCGGCTCTGACCTCCCCACCATCGAAGGGATCTATCGCAGTCGCTGCCACAAAAAGGCAGCCAGCATCATCAAGGACCCACACCATCCTGGCCACTCACGCATCTCTCCGCTACCATCGGGCAGAAGGTACAGGAGCCTGAAATCTATTACATCCAGGTTCAGGAACAACTTCTTCCCCACAACCACCATGCTGTTAAGCTCACCAACAAACAGACTCTGAACTGTAACAGCCTATTACACTGTATCTGCTTATTTATAGGTATATAGGTGAATTGTTCTGTATTTCTGTTTACAATACTCTGTTGTGCTGCAGCAAGCAAGAATTTCATTGTCCTATCAGGGACACATGACAATAAACTCTCTTGACTTGACTTGACTTGACTTGACTAGACTATGACCAATCCTGTCAAATTTCTAATCGGTACACGGCTGTTGAATTCAACAATAATGATGCCGATCAAGTTCAAGTGAGAGTAATTAGTCTCTAATGGTGTAGTTTGTGTGCCAAAACTTGTCCCTGAACAATGTTCTTATCCTCCTGTATGTCAAAACAAACTGCTTTACAATCAGTTGTGTTCAAGAAGGAACTGCAGATGCTGGAAGATTGAAGATACACAAAAATGCTGGAGAAACTCAGCGGGTGCAGCAGCATCTATGGAGCGACGGAAATAGGCGACGTTTTGGGCCAAAACCCCTTCTTCAGACGGATGGGGGGTGGGGGGGGGAGAAGGAAGGAAAAAGGGAGGAGGAGGAGCCCGAGGGCGGGGGGATGGGAGGAGACAGCTCGGGGGTGAAGGAAGGGGAGGAGACAGCAAGGGCAAGCAAAACTGGGAGAATTCAACGTGCATGCCATCCGGACGCAAGCAACCCAGGCGGAATATGAGGTGCTGTTCCTCCAATTTCCGGTGTTGCTCACTCTGGCAATGGTCCTCCATGGCCCAGTGCAATAGACGCCATCAGTTACTTTCACGGCTACCACCAGTCTGTGCCGCTGCCGCAAGTTGCACTCGTTTCCCTCATTCATCCAACTGCTGTAGGGTCTTCTTTTTTCCTGCATTCAGACTCAAACATCGCAACCTCTCCAGGAAGTCATAGGAGAGCAGAAAGAGTGTGACGATAAATACAATTGTCACTCCATTTAACACAAGGACAGCAGCATGGATACTAGACAGCGTGTAAATGAGAGGTTACCTAGAACACTATGGCACAGCAAGAGGGCCATCGAGCAATAACGTTTGTTCCAAATATGATGCCGTGTTAAACTAATCTTCTTTGCCTGCACCTTATCCACATCCCTCCATTTCCTGCATATTGCTTGGCCACTAAAAGTCTCTTACCCTCCACTATTGTATTTGCCTCCATAACCACCCATACAGCACGGTCCAGGCACCCACCACCCTCTGCATTAAAAAAAAGACTTGCCCCGTTCACTTCTTGTAAACCTTGCCTCTCTCACCCTGAAGCTAACTCTCTAGTCCTTGGCATTTCCAGCTTGGGAAAGGTTCTGACCGTCTACCCTTAGTTTAATGGCAGTTTTTACATTGGTGGGACAATAGGGGTTGAGTTACTACAAGTAATGCAAGGGAAAAGAGCCATGTAATTGCCAACTCCCAAAAGAGGTAAAGTATTACTTGGGTTTGACTACAGATGACTCAGCTGATTGACATTCTCAACAAAATGTTTCACCTCTGGAGAACAATGAAATATTATGTTTTCGATCGCACCTGAGTCTGAAGGAGGTTAGGACATTTCCACTAGAATGGCATGTTTGATAGCCAATGCCTCAGTTTTCGATGCAACTCCCTACTGAGACTCTGCAATATTGGGGCTCAACAATGAAAGCCCAGGATTGTGCCCTGAAAACTCAGAGAGTGAGCATGATGAACTTGGATATCATTAGAGGCATTAGGATATATCTGCCTGTCTCGCAGTTTGCCCTCTCACACAAGGATAGGCAAGGTTTCACCTGGATGGAGGACCATTGCCAGAGTGAGCAACACAGGAAATTGGAGGAACAGCATCTCATATTCCGCCTGGGTTGCTTGCGTCCAGATGGCATGAATGTTAAATTCTCCCAGTTTTGCTAGCCCTTGCTGTCTCCTCCTCTTCCTTCACTCTCGAGCTGTCTCCTCCCATTCCCCCACCCTCGGGCTCCTCCTCCTCCCTTGTTCCTTCCTTCTCCCCCCCACCCCCCATCAGTCTGAAGAAGGGTTTCGGCCCGAAACGTCGCCTATTTCCTTCGCTCCATAGATGCTGCTGCACCCGCTGAGTTTCTCCAGCATTTTTGTGTACCTGCTTTACAATCAGAGCAGACTTAGAATTCAACTTCATAACAGGATAGAAATAACAATTGATGTCATCAATGGTCAATGCTTCATTTTATGTTTTGGTGTCATATTTGTGTAGCAAGAAGAAAATTACAACTTACATCGCTTACATCAGTTTGCAGAGACTAAAGGTGGCATATAACGATGCCATGAGAACACTGCTAAGGAAACCTAGATGGTGTAGTGCTAGGAACATGTCTGTGGCTGCAGGAGTCAGCAGAAGCTATCCTAAGAAATCATATGTATAAATTCATTTGCAGGATAAATGACTCTAAAAATGTAATTATTGTTGCCTTGTCAAACATAAGGGTTAGCACGACACGTTACGAATCCCAGCTGTGGAGACACTGGTATCATTGTCCCGTTGTAGGACATTGATCATTCTTTTAATCTGGATTTTTAATTCATGTAGTGTGTTTTTTTTTAAATATATAATTTATGATGCTTTTATAAGTGATATACTAAGATTTTATATGCACTTTATGATATTTTTTTAATATGCAATGCATTTTTATGTAATGTTGCCCCTTGTCTGGACCTCGAGTCTGTAATAAAGTTTATTATTATTATTATTATTATTATATATCTTCAGTCAGAAGAAGGGTCTGTTCATTGTCATCTGTTGTCAAATGTCATCTGCTCATTCCCTCCACAGATGCAACCTGCACCATTGTTCCTCCGCCAGTCATTTATCTATCCACATGTGTACAGAGTACATTTGCTATGTTATATGTCACCCCCTTCCCTATGGAAAGTTTGGAGCGGTATATAGTTTTTAATAGAGCGTCAGAGATTGTTACGTCGTGCTAAATTCTGTACTGTACAATTCAGCATTTACAGGATTCCATTCTCTTAATATTTTGCTTGATTGAAATCATCAGCATCATCTTAATCCACCACTCATTGTTTTGTATAATTTACACAGTCATTGTGTCAATGTAGGCTGGCAGTACTGAATTGTTCTCTGGGCAAGATAGCATTCTAAGCATCCTGGAGCTAAACATTGTTAATACGGTTTGATATAGTTAAATATGATGAGCTGCCAGTGTGGCCTTAAAAGCTTCTTAAAATTGTATGGTTTGAGTTGCTCCCTGTTCATAAATGCCTTCGTTGTTTCCTGTCAATATGGCTGATACTCAGACTGAGATTCTAAACATACTGTGTGATTAATTGTAAATAAAAGGCTTTCAAACTTCAAGATAATTTATTAGTGTCATATGTACATTTTTCAATCTCACAATAAATTCTTTAAACTTTTATTGTTAGATTAAAGATTAATACCACAGCGACGGTTATTTTTTCAATAAAATCAATAATTAAAAGGACAATTTGCAAACACTTGGCAATATTTGTGCCAACTAGAATTATTAAAGAAAATTATTAAAGAATTCTCTTCACGCATCAAGGTTGTTGTTGCAATGAACATAAGGCATCATTTAATTTAAGGAAGCTATGTTTTATGGCAAGGTAGACACAAAATGCTGGAGTAACTCAACGGGACAGACAGCATCTCTGGAGAGAAGGAATGGGTGACGTTTCGGGTCGAGACCCTTCTTCAGACTGAATATGGCATCTATTTTGTTATTCGTCGTCATAACAGCTATTAACACTTTACTCAAAGTATCTACTCGATAGAAACATACAGAGCATATATCAGAAATAATACAGACTAAGACAGATTGTACCGATTTGTTTTCTGCTTATGGTTTATTCTTAATCTTGATATGTAATTTATGTAAGTGCCCTGTTTCTGCTGCACATACATGTTGACATGCAATTTTCAGTTTTATAACATACGTAATAGAATTGATATTTATTTTAATTTGTGATATGAAGCTCAAAACATCCTTTGCTATCTCTAAACGTTTTTTGGTTGTATGCATTAAAGTACTTTAAAAATTGGTGATTTGTAATTTATACTGAGAATTCTAAAATATATGTGGATTTTAAGAACTTTATGCTGAATATTTTGTAACAAAATGTGGCCTTAAAGGGATGGTTTGAGTTGCTGCTAAAGAATCGATCCTGTTCACAAATTGCTTCTTTATTTCACATCAATATGTTTCTCTGATACTGGGGTATGATTGTTTTAAAAATTACAATATAGTAACAATTCAATATAGCATTAATCACAACAGAATAACATACATTTACAGAATTCTAATGCAACATTTCTCAATGTAGAATGCAACACATTACAATTTTGTCAAATTTATCTCCAGGTCTGGTAAACATTCGCCTACATCTTGCAATTTTGGTATTTTTACTCTGGAAACAAATTCCCATTTATTCTGCTGCAATCTACTTTGATTTGTAAGGGGTAAAACAACACTGCTAAAATAGGGGGGGAAATGCCTAACAGAGAAAATTAATTTATAATCATCTGCATATTTATAATATAATGTTTTGAAATGTTTCCTTCCAGAATAGCCCAATACTTCATCCAGTCGCCCAGGTTTATCATTCGACGTATATAAATGAACCCAAAAGTCCCACGTAATTGTGAAATAGTTTTCTAAATATCAGTAAATATAAAACTCCTATATTGCTCATATTATGTTGTAGTATTTTAAAATACACAACTTGATAATTATTTGTAGAGGCCTCACACACATAGTCAAGTATATGAACACATTACATATTGCAGGCTTGTCCATCTCGACGTGTACTTGTGTTTTAAAGAGTACAGGCAATAAGTGTGAAGGTTAGGAAACATGTTCTGCCGCAAATGTTGCCTATGGAATTAAGGCAAAAAGCAACAAGGCAGGTTACTCTGGGTTTTGGGGAGAGCCTATGCTCTAATCCTATAGTTCCACCTAATTAATTTCTCTTTTATGGAGCTGCATTTCATGATTGTATCTTGTTTGAAGGAGATTAGGAGTCGCACACTTCATTAACAAGGTGTAAATGATCAGAGCCCCTCTCCATCCACCTGCCTAATTGGGTTAATGAAGTGTCTCTGCGGAATATGCTGCAGAAACAAACCGCCCAATCCTCACAGATTTAGCGCTCTGCAACATCCAATCCTTCAATTGCACAAAGCCCACACTAACTCGCAGCGAAGATCGCAGGTTTGCTTTTACAATTTCGATGTCAATAAAATAATCTGACTCTTATCAAATTATACCAAACTGCGGCATGAATTCATTGCACCGAATCAATCAACTCCACTCTTTTTTTTAATGATCTAAACACTATCAATCTAATTAATATGGTATGTGCTTAACCTATGTCATTTATTTCATATCTGTTAGTTGTATAACTGGGCACATATTTTCCCTCTGCCAACTATATCGCAGTAATAAGCGCAAAGCACGGTGTACTGAAATACCGGAACGCTTCTAATTCAAACTATAACGCGCAGAATTCGTGATTCAATTCAGCTCTCGACCGAAAGCATAATTAGAAAAATATCGATTTTCGCCTGACTAAATATACTTTGACCATTATATATTTTCCAAAGAAACCGTGTTATCCACTATATATTATTCCAAAGAAATATCTTCCAAACGCTCGGGTACTGTCCAGTTCACCTCTACCCCACTACGGATATTGGACTTTGTCTTTGGTACTGATGCGCTAAAATGCAGAGAACTATTTTTTGCGCTCTGAAACTTTCCCTTCGCTCTGCTTATTTTACTTAAGCTTGGCTTGATGGTATTTATGTACAGTGTTACCTAATTTGAATGGATAACACACAAAAAGTAAACGTTTTCGCTGTATATCGGTAGACGTGACAATGCTAATCCTAAACCTAACCTTAATCAACGTTGTCTAACAGCAGGCATCCTGAATGGTCAGTGTTTGCTATTCTATGAACGGAAATCTGAATCCCACTTTAATAGCTCAACAATGTTCCTAGTAGAACAAAACTTACTTTTCAATGTTAGGGTTTATTCGTGAATCTGGGCCCTCACTGGCACGAACAATACTTACATCCAATAAACAAACGTGGAGCTGAGTAACTCCAGCACTCTGTGTTCTGCAATACATAAATCTAGCCTCGATTAAGAATACCAGATTTAAAATTGCGATAAGATGATAATCAAAAGATAGGGTTTAAAACAGTTTAAAGCTCTCGGAGAATGTTTTACCATACGGCACTAGAAGCTTGTAATCCGCATCAAAGTAGGTTACAGCAGTTTACATTCCCGGTTGCATTTCAATTAAAAGCTTATATAGTGAGAGCGTGGATATTGTGTTAGTTTGGGAATGTGTTAATTTTTTCCAAGATTTGATGATCCAAGATGGTTGTTGTTCTAAGTATACATTCAGTAAATGCCACCTCGAATAAGGATAAAACTTCAACTGCTGAGAGAGAAAGCTGTTGTTTCCTAACATGTTGGGAAATGTTGACTCTAGATGCATTGTAACTCGGGACACCACACGCCTTTTTTGGTGTTGTTAAAGGCGTTCGATTGCACTTAGTTTGACAATTATTTCGGGGAAGTGCACGGTTAATGGCGCATTTGCAGCAGGACCAACTTTAACTGGAAATGACGATATTCACACGGTTCAGCAGTGTGTCACAGTCAACAGATGCTGGCGGTGGCCACACTTTCGCCCAGAATATTCCCATTATGCATGTAGGAGGAGCATTCTCACCTCCGTGTGATGTTTAACTTGTACGTGTAGCCATATATGTCACGTGCGGTGTTCATTTGAAATCGAAATATACATGTATTGGAAAAAACAAAATTCGATTGAATGTACTCTGATTAAGAGTGGCGCAGTCAATAGTCAGATTGTAATCACGCACACGTTACATCTTGTTCATTTGCCTACCAATCCTAATTCGAAATGTAAAAAGTTCAAGTAAACGACTGTATCAGGTATGACAACGGAGACATTACAAAGAACAAAATAACAATCAAAAGCTTAAAACAAGCCAGTCCCATCTAAATCGCAGACTCGATTGATGTGTTATTTTCAGATCTTGAAAACGAAACATTTTGGCTTAATCATGTTAAGATTATAATATACATTGTGAAATACCATCATTCTCAATTTAGTCGTTCATTTTGAAAAATGTGTTACCTAAGCACGCTCTCTCTGACTCATCTATATATAATATACATATTTATAGCTACGATTGCTAATTAAATAATATGGACAGCGAATACTTAAATATTGAATTCAGATTGCAGTAAATCAAAGTGCCATCGGGTGATTCCCAGATAATACATCTGGCTGGACTCCATCCCCTCCTCTGCGGTAAAGATCTCACGTGCAGTCGGGGAGACTGATCTAAAACATGTGCTATTCAGGGTCTATACCGGGTGAGACAGCAAGTTGTATAATATCTGCGGAGTTTCTGGTGGCAGTTGTTCGATCGGTCGCGAATATGTTTCGCAACAATAAATTAAAAAATAGTGTCACAGTGTGAACAGCCGCCAAAGAACGGCCTCGGCTCCACCAGAACGAATATTTATTTAGTTAGAATTAACGCATTTCTTCCGCTAAATGTGGACGGCAGGATACCTTTTTAAGTAACGATTTAATTCAGAGTGAATGAGTCCGACTAATCCGGTGTGATTTTATAATTGAAGATGACCAATATCCTAATGCCTAATATTCTCAATCTGACACAACTTTGAAAACTATCAAATGCAACTGTTCGTGTTGTTAACTTGTTCGTGGACAGCAGGCGCGGTTGAAAATGAAACCTTAAACTCTTCTTTGTAAAGTTAGAAATATTTTGTTGAGTAAACAAATTAGAAATATTGTTGGACTAAAAATGATGTGTAAGTAAGTGGTTTATGTTAGATAGGTTTACAATATTCACGTGGTTCCTCGGGAGTGTCGGAGACGTAGATTCATTTCAGCGGTAGCGCCGATCGCCAGAGAGTTCGAGTTTCATAACTTGATGGGGTTTGTGAATAGGGGCGGGATGATAGGATCGGGACAGGGACTGAAAGGTGTAGAGACTCGATGCCTTGTGGTGTGAAGCGCATTCAGCTACAACCTATCGCCCATTGCAGCCTTCTTGTTCGTTGTGCTAAGGGGAAGAGAAGGGACGGGATTCCTAGTGAGTCTCATGCAAAGAAATGTTAGCATATTAGTTTCCCAATTATGAGTCAATAGTATTTAATTGCCAGATGTACTGACAAGGAAACGATTACATTCTTACTTGCAGCAGCATAGTAGGCCTGTGAACACAATATACATAGATTAAAACATAGATACATGTGTAAGAAGGAACTGTAGATTGGAAACAGGCCCTTCGGCCCGCCGAGTGCACACCGACCATCGATCACCCGTTCGCACTCGTTCTATGTTCACCCACTTACTCTACCACGCCCTACACATTCGGGGAAATTAACAGAGGCCAATTAATCGACAACCCCAAATATATAATAATTAAAATATTATATATAATAAACTAAAAGTCAATAAATTGTAATATTAATAGGAGTGCAACAAAAATATTCAAGCGAACATGCCCCAAAATGGTTGACGTGTTATGAGTCAAAATGTCAAATTTGACTGGGGCATGACAAAAACAAACAAATACGTACGCATTTAATCAAATTTCATTGCAAATTTCACCTGGCAATTTTGCATAAGATTGAGACAAGATTTAAAGCATTGTGCCATGTTTTACCTGATGGTTGTAGTGTACGCGATTAGATCGGTCTTCAGGCGCTTTCTGTGCGGTTTAGGAGAGGCACCTACACATGCCACGAGATGCCAGTTTCACTGGAGGCGCCGCGCACATATCCCAACACGTTAGGCAGGGTACTTCTGATTGAAGAGATAACATCGAATACTTGAAAAAAAACTAAGATTAAAATAATTATTTTGTAGAATAACAGAAGAAATGTTTAATTCTCAAAGTGGCCGAATGAAAAGGTGAATGAAATGAGGCAGTCGGAGCAGCAGTTACATGTTATCAGGCAGAACTGATTTTTTTCTAAGCATTTACTTCTAATCGCAATTTTTCATTTTTGTTTTTTAGAATACTTTGTAATTAATTTTCACGGCCCGTCTTATTCAAGGGAGCAAATCGCTTTTTTTTTGTGTTTACATTTCCTAAAATGTGTACGCACTGTCCATTCCTGTCAGCCTGTCTCCGCGTAGTGTCTGCCTTTGGCACTGTATGGCAACTTTACGAGCAAGGGAGGGCGAATTCACCTTTTAAATATTTATTCCGATTCTGCGCCGCTATCTGATATGTATTCTGACCCCCGATGCAAGAACAGTGATGACAAATGAACCCTGTCTCCTGCCCAAATAGAAATTACATAAATAATTACACTAGCACGACGCATACTGAGTTTATGTCAGAAATTCCCTGTCATTTCAATGTACAATAATCTACAAGGCAACCGTGAGACATACCTGACAATGTTTCGGCTGATAGTATTTTTTAAATGTAATACACTGCCATATCTCCAGTGTACTGGATGTGCGAAACATTGCCGACTTACTGCTGCTCATGTGCAGAGGGGAAAGCGGCGCTTCGATTCCAGATTCCATGGTGCATGGTTTTTATGGGTGATTTAAGAATACGGAGACAACAATACAGAAGAATCTTTCTCCATTGGCCATTTTAGTTCAAAAATTCCCCCCGTACGAAATAGAGATTTAGGAACAGATTAAGAAACCTTAAAACACCTTCAAGGAACACCTTAAATATTACCTTGGCTGTCCATATTGCGTTTCCTTCAAACATTAAGGAACACTTCTCTTATGGTAGGCATTGGCCTCTCCTGTCGGGTATTTGCGCTGACTGGTTGGCCTAGTTTAACGTTAGTTTGTTGGAATCGCTAGGATCGCATGTGTGTAACGATGGGACTGCGATTGTTTGTCCCAATTGCTCTCCTGTAGTTATTCGCAGCGATGAATCTTCTGCAAAATGTTTGCACACTTCGTTCACGTGAGATTCATTATTCGTGTAAAGGCTGCCGAAACAAACATAAATTGTTGCTCAAACTTCATCAAATAGACCCCAACGTTTCCCATGTGTTGTGTTTGCCTGGATATAGAGCTAGATGCTGCATTATGTAACATCTTACTAAATTTCGTAGAAAGGACAATCTGCCAAAGAACGGCCATATATCCCAAAAAGAGGTCAATTCTACTAATCTGATTCGGATAAAGATAAATAAATAATAAGTGGAACATCACCCCACATCGAATGTATTAAACTGTTTGTGTCTCGGGAGACCAGTCATCCTTCAGTGTCCAATATTTAGGCGTAGATGGATATATTAATATGGTGTGTTACTTAATCATTGGCTTTCGGAGGTCCACACTTCTGAGGTGTTATGCAATGGTACATTGAGCTCGAAAGAATCCGTGTTCATGGTCTACTTATCACATGCATTGAAATCATAATTTTCAATCTTCCTGAAATATTCAATATGTTGTAATAATATTTGTAAATATTTAATGTTCTGCGTTTTATTAGACACAATAGAACGACGATTACATGTCCATGATCCTTCTTTAGTGAGTGGTTATTAATGGATCACATTTTCTTTATTATATATTTTTCTGTGCGTATCGTGTTAACCGGCCTATTAAGCTGCGGCAAGTAAAATAAATAATGTTATTGTTCCGGTGTCGGTACATATGACAATTAAACATTTTTGATTTAACGTGCTTGTACTATCTCACACGTTGCAAAGCACCACAGTTTGTGCCTGTCCTTTAAAGTAAACAATGGATTAGCTGAAGATAATGAATTTCAATCACATACTTTTTAGGATTATTTCACTCCTTCCGCAAATGTTATATCAAACTTGCCAATTCCACAGGTCGAGTAGCAAAATATTCTGTTCACCGTGATTTCTAAACTCAAGCGCCCAAACGGGTGCGCCTTGGGAATGTCTTCTAACTGTGCGGAGGCTACGTAAAGGCAGGCTGTTGTTACACAACAGGCTGTAGATTTCCCGCAAAAAAGGAACCGGAAGTCAGGCACAGCTCATAAGATACAGTAAAATAAAATTGAAAGAGACACTCCTAAACACCCAGACATACACACAGACAGCTTTATCAATATATATCGGGGTACTTGTGGCGGGAAAGGGTCAGGGAAAAGACAAGACGGGCGAGACTCAGAGAAAATCTCACCTGGCCACGCCGTTCGTTGTAAGGCTTAGCCATCCATTCAATCACACAGACACCGACACCGACACCGGCATGTGCAGATGAGGGAGGCGAGAGGCGGGGGGGGTGTAGATTAGGAAATATTTTACAAAAGCTGCCTAACATTCCCAACTTTCTGCGTTTGTTGAGTTTGCTCCATTTTGTTCACAAAATAAATCAGAAACGTGAAAGCGGGAGAGGTCAGGAGATGAGAGACATGATGAATGGGTCGGTTTGTTGCTACGAAAGTACATTCTCTGATTTATTATCGTTCATATCGTCAACAAATACAAACCTACTAATTGGCAGCGTAAACGGAGCGTGAACTTCGTCTGTGTGGTCTGAAATCGTAAATGTATTAACCGAATACGAGTGTCCTAGCAATTAGTTGTAAGAAACTTTTCACCAATTGATTATACTTTCCTAATTCCCACCATTGCGCGAGTGATCTTAAACGTGAAATACAATTGAGATTGAAACGATTCCAACTCCAACACAATTCAGTTGATTCAGAAAAAAGGCGATGCAAATGTTTATTAACTGTGTATATTCGCAGAAATGTTGAAAGTTCCAGTCATTTGTTCTTAATTTCTAGTGTTTTGCGGAAGCTAACTCCGAGGCAGATCAAAAAGGAACATTTTGATTGAAATACGTTATAGGTTTTAAATCTAGACTTATAAAACAGGCCGAGAAATGTTCTTCAATTAATTAAAATTACAACCAGTTTGATTTGCTTTGACTCCTAGTGGTACTTGTATGAAATAAAGATCATGAGCTCGATCGTATCCGGGTTTTAAGACCGAATGTTGGAAACCAAATTGAATAACTAGACAGGTGTGCAATAATATGTTCACACTACGCCAAATGTGTTCTATATGTTCCAAAGTTAGGATGGAAAATTGCAATGTGGTTATTTCAAGGAGTTACCAACGTCGCAATGCAAACTGACGTTTATATCCTAAAATGAATTTCTCGTGGAAGGAGGAATTCATTATAATGGCCGTACACTTTTTGAACACATCTGTAATCTTGTTAATCCTTTCCCCATGTTTGTAATGATTGCACCAAAGGACGCGCTCTTTGACGTGAAGACTGACATTTGGTTTGATGCACACTTATTAAAATAGTGTAGAGTGTGTGCTGCCTGGATGTGATTTTGATGTATTGATAGGAGATACATTGTAATTCTGTTTGAAGGAGATTCTGTTTGAACGCGATTTTGCGTCAGGTTACATTGTTTGCATTCAGACACTTGATATGTGCTGTCATCTTAATGTAAGTCAAGATTGAAGTTAAGTCTCTGCATTATTACTTGTTAGGAAGTATAGCACACGGGGGTCATATTAAAGCCTCCTTAATCGGCAACTAAATCAGGAGAGTAACAAAATAGTGGGTGGGATCTGCTTGTAGAATGGACATGGGGAGTTATCAACCAGTTTAGCAGCAAAAGTGATATTTATTATGAAGAAATGATCGAAATTTCACAAGACTTTTTTTTCTATCATAAAATAAACACTGTACATAACCGAATATTTATATGAATTAGTTGGACAATAAATATTTGAAATGGACAAAAAAAAATCACTTGTAAAAAGCACAATTTATGAATTATTTTGCCTCACCTACATTTACATTGAAAACACTTACAATACCCACTAAAAAAAAGAAAGTATGTTGCAGAGACTAGTTTCCAGGTCTAACCCCAGTCTTTTTTTTTACATAATAAGAAATGCTAACTACAAAAGTATCCTGTACATAACAAATTTGATAAAATTTGAGAACTTTTCAGGGAGAATAAACAAGTAAAGCGCCGAGCGTGTTTAGCTTCAGAATTTGCTGGTCGGAGTATGTATAATATATATAAATATATCTACACATATTCTAATTCAGGCATCATCTGCGCATCATTTTCTACAATAATTTGTTTCCCTCCCGTTGTAAAACTAATAAACAGAGGGCGTGTATCTGTGCCTCTAAAATGGAAAACCAAAATGGAAAAACAGGATAACTGGTGCAGTGCAAATTTTCACCACTCCGATGTAACAGACCGGCTGCCAGCTATAAAGCATATTATTATCCTTTATGTTTGATGATGGGAATATGAAGGGAGGAGTATTATGTGTGTGTGTGTGTGTGTGTGTGTGTGTGTGGGGGGGGGGGGGGGGGGGGGGGGGGGGGGGGGGGGGGGGTGCAGGGGGGGGGAAATGACAGATCACCTGAATACATTATTTGGTAAACTGATGGACCCTAATGGCAGACTTGAAGTCGCGGCACTTTTTGTACACACTCATTGCAAGTGCCAGCAAGCGGCGTGGTTTCTATAGTTTGTTTATCGGATATTGTTTAAGATTGAACCGTGGAAGACAAATCAAAAATTGTGCTTGAATGACTTTAATGTAGCCACATGGATCTGTCGACTCCAGTATGGTTAACGTTTATGCATATATAACATTATTAACATCTGCAAACAATTTAGAGCTAACTTCTGAATACTTGATCCTCCATGGGACCAATACAACTGATCACATTTTAAAGATATTGGCATCAGTGTGATAGAACCTTAGCGTCCATGTGAAGTCTGTAGTCAGGATGAAGCAGTCACAGTTCAATTTCTGTTTGAAGGCGCTCGTTTCAAACGATGGCGGGTATTTATTTTTTTTCCAGCAGAATTTGGCTCCATTTGAATTCAGCAGAACCTCCACCAACCCCCCACCACACACCAGCCAGTCTCTCTTGTCCAACAGCATCAAGCGGTTCACATACTTGCATACAGTACAGCAAATCATACTTGTTTTTGAGTCTAACACAAATAAAAACACAGATGTACCACTGATATAAGACGCACACTGATTGTCTCTGAGGACTACATATGGAGACCCTTATAAACATTTTTTAAATAAAGTAGTGCATCTGTGACAACCAATCGCACAATTCACACAGCCCTGATGGTCCTTTATGTTTTAAATGCCAACCTTTAAAAAAAAATGGCTAACATTGGAATAATCACAAATATTGTCCTGTCCATTCCAAAGTGTTCAACCTCCAGACTTGGCCACACGCATGGGAATTATGTCGTTTCGTGCTCGAAGATCTGACATTGGAATGATTTGTCCAGGTTCAAACAGAGTCCCGGCACTTCACAAAACTTGGAACTTCCATGAGGACGTTTGATCTTTGTAATCCAAGCAGTCGGCGTTGAAGTTGAGTTTCCATGAAGCTGTCTGGTCTTTATAATCCAAGCAATCGGTGGAATTAAAACCTAATCCGCCGGCCGGGTAGCCTTGGGCGGTGAGGGAGGCCGGAGACTGGTTAAGGTGGCCAGCGGTGACTGCGTTTGTGCCCATGGGACTGAGCCCCGTGCCTGGGGCGGGGAGTTGGTGATGCATAGGGGACAGGTAAGAGCCGCAGTCCATTCCCCCAAAGTAGGACGTGGATCCGGCATATCCCTGCGTGTAACCCGAGGCTTGGGTGTAGGTCATGGGGTAGGAACGCTGCATGCAAGACGAGGACGTGGAGAGGCAGTCAGGGGCGATGGGTGATATGGAAGCCGGGCTCCAGATTGACACCGGGGCTGTGCTGCTCGAGATGGCCGTCGCCGAGGTGCTGGAGGGCGGCGTGAATTGGCCGCCGGCCACGCTTTCAGAGCCCAGTTCCCGGGCAGGAGAACTCTTCTTCTTCGCGGGTCTAACTTTATGCTGCCCTCCGTTCTGCTGTTGTTGCTGCTGCTGGCGACACTTCGCTCGGCGGTTTTTGAACCACACCTTAAAAAAAAACAACAAAAAAGTTCAAGCGTAACACAAAAAAGTATTTACTGAATCAATGCAATTAATTAATGTGAGATAAAATGACTGCAAATACAAATATCTTTGATTGTCCCTTCACTGAGTTCCCGGCGTTAAGGTAACTAGTTCCCATTCTAATCGATATACAATATTTCTTATCAATATTAATGACCATAATCTTCAGGACGAAACTCGAATATGAGTTTTTGGATCTTTTATATCAGTTCCTATTTTGTACGTAAAGGAGGGACATGATCCTGCATAATTTTACCCGGAATTATTGCATGTACAGTATGAAATCTTGTAACACTCAGAAAAGACACAAAATGCTGGAGTAACTCAGCGGGTAACACTTCGTATTATTTTTTTTGGTAAACCGGCAACTGTAGTTACTTGTGTCTATAAAACTATCTCCCCGAGTTTACCATCGTTCGTTAATAATCCCTTTTAGAAAATCGCAGACCTCTCACGAGTTCCCCGCACAGCCACTGACCCCCTGGTTCAATCCGATCCCATTTTAAAGAATTCCCTCCTCAGTGAAGCCGAATCGTGGTCGGAACAGGAGCGCCGGGCGTGCTCCCGGGGAAGGAGAGTGTGTTACTGCCTGGTTCTGCTCACCTGCACTCTAGATTCGGGCAAGTTGATTTTCAGTGCCACTTCTTCCCTCATGAAGATATCTGGATAACGAGTCTTGGCGAAAAGCGCCTCCAAAATGTCCAGCTGTGCTCGTGTAAACGTGGTTCTCTCTCGCCGCTGCTTCCGCGGGGTAGCTTGAAACATATAAAACAAACCAGACCTTCTAGGACTGGGAACTCCACAGTAAACTCGGGGGACCAAACATCCCACCCCCCACCCCACTCTCTCACTCTCCAGGCAAAAACGATTTAGGCTTCATTCCTTTCCCACAACCAACGCCATTCTCGCTTTAATGTTTGCCGCGGAGAGAAAGAATTGGGCTGGTTAGAGGTTTAATCAAGAGAGGGAAATGTCGCCCAAATGTTTTACGCTCATGGGAAAACACATTTTTCAAAGGGAATGGGACATGAGAATGTGTCTGCTGCCCTTCAATAAATCTAATTTAAACAACAAGCCAGAAATACTCTGCAAAAAGCGGGGTCAGTTTTGCTCTGTGACCAAGAGGGAGCCTTGAAGTTTGTTCCCAGAGATTGCAGCTAAAAGTAGAAAGATACTTACAGGGATAGCCGACCGAAGGGTGAAGCAGATCCATGCCCGATGCCGTGAGACTCAGACCGTTCACTGTGTATGGAGGTTGCTTGAGATACGACATCATGCTAAAGTTGGTTCGGATGGCGAATTTGCAATAAATAAGTAAAATTTAAAAAATGAGCAATCTGGTTTGCTTCGGTCCTCTGGCGACTTGGCAGTAAGGCCTCTGTTTAAATCTATACACATACACACACGCAGGGAGTAAAAGAGCGTGTTAAGAGGAAGGATCCAGAAGAGCTGTTGTATCTCCGATCACTCAAAGTATCTGATCCCTCTATAGATCCCAGCCTGTCCCTTTAAAGCATCCGGGGACCCCCAGCTGCCTCTTGAACCAAGGGATGCTGAACGGATAAATATGTCCCCAAAACGTGCTACACCCATTCTTCAAACACACCCTCACTCACACTCACACTCACACACACACACACACACACACACACACACACACACACACACACCCCCACACACACACACACACACACACACACACACACACACACACACACACACACACACACACACACACACACCACACACACGCACGCACACACACACACACACACACACACACACACACACACACACACACCCCTACACACACACACACACACACACACACACACACACACACACACACACACACACACACACACCCACACACACACACACACACACACACACACACGCACACACCACGCACACACACACACACACACACACACACACACACACACACACACACACACACACACACACACACACACACACACACACACACACACACACACACACACACACACACACACACACACACACCCCCACACACACACACACACACACACACAATAAAACAAATAATGCAGATGCGCACACCACATTGTTAGCATTGCAATTTGCATAGATCCCATTCGTTAGCATCAAGCTGTTATCACGCTAATTGGTTCAAACAAAAAACTTGATTGGGTCCATTTGCAAAGACAGTGGCAGGCCCAGAGAGAGAGGGAGAGAAATCGGCGAAGTGCTGGGAACAACAGAAACTTAGAGAGAGAAAAAACAATGCGTAAGAAGATAATTTGCAACCTGAGTGAAGTTGGTAGTTTTATATTGCGTGTTTGACAAACGAGAGGCTAGATTGTTTCTAGATCGTTCGAATACACCTTTGAGCAGGAAGATAATGTTTTCTGCGACGCTTTCGTCGAATCGAGTGCCTATATTTTTGGGATAAAGAATGTATCTCTACGCCTTTAAAACTACGCTCTCCAGGACCAATAAAGGGAAACAGATAATTAATTGATTCTTATATCAGGGGGAAAACAACTTTGGGAAGGCAAATCATTTGCGCCTAATTGTATTGCAGGTGAATGTAAAACCCAACGTTATTTAATGAAAAGCGTAGTGTGCATATTGCACAAACAAGAGGCAGGATCCCTTGTTGATTGTACAACTTTGCACATTGTTTGGCCGCGGAAGTCACATATTGTCACCTGATTACATGGCCCAAGGAATGGCAGATAAACCCCCGCGAGGCGACAATATTGAAGATATGTTTTACTGACTTTGAAACAAAGCGCCGTGTGTTAGTGGCGATCGACATCCCACTTTACAGAGCGTTGTTTAACAGGGGCGCGCACACCTTCAACATGGCGGCGTTGCAATGACAAACTTTGACCAGCGCAAGATAGTCTATTTATTTTTAAAGACTAGCATTTTTTTTTTTAAAGGGTTAAAATAAATCACAAGACCGCCTCTTCGTTAAAAAGCTAAGCTGCGCCGCAATCGGAATGGGAACTAGTTTACCGATCGTGAAATGTAGCAAAGGATTTTTATTGCAGTCCAACCCGCTGTGCTGAGCAATGACTACTCCACACGTTGAACTATCCACTGACTTGCACCATCAAACAACCAACAGACGCGCAAAAAAGTCGCTTGTCCAATTCCAAGTGTAAGATCTTACCTAAAATAAAACTTCACCCGAACAATCAATGGGCTCCGATGGACTCACCTCCCTTCCCCTGCCCGAGCGCCTGGTCTCTCTACCTGCAGGGAAATCGCGTCTCTTGGCTGCTCACTGCTGAGGCCAGTTATATAGAGCTGCCCGAATCTGTCGGCTTTCCAGCACAATCTGTCACTTTTTGCAAGAATCCCATCCACCAGTTGCTCGGTCCTTCGGTCGACCATAATTACCCGCCGTGCATGCGGCCGAGAATTAATTATAATAAATGTTTTCTTGATAAATTAACGAGATTATCCGGGTGGCACACGTTCCTTAATTACAGGGACGCTGCAAAAAAAAACCTGGGATGGCGGAGAACGCGTTCTCCCCCCCATCCCTGCCGCATTTGTTCTGATTAATTTTATGCTTGATGGAAATGAAACAAAGCTATAGAATCGAATTATATTTATTAAAGAGAAACACCATTAACCTCGGCCCTTGCAACTTTTAGACTCGTGGGACAACGACACACACTTCAGCATTTGGTTTTATTTGTAACATGTAAAGGTCGCTGTCCAACGATTAAAAATGAGTGTATTAAAAAAATTGGCTAGTAGGTTGCTTATCACAACGCTCATCTAATGAACATCCTCACCACCGCCTGTTTGTTACGAAGCGGAATGATGAATATTCGATATATTGTTTTCGATGGCAGTTGTTTTTTTTTTAATCGTCTTTAAAGCGAGCAGCACGCGTGAGCTGTCTTTGCATCCACGTGTCTAGGAGTCTTTGAGATTTTGTTTCAAGACTTTGCATTTCGTTCGAGTTTGAGTTTATACACTCAGGGGCGAGCAGCTGAGGTGGAAAGTGCCTCGCAAATCTCAGCATACACACACATGGGATAACCCTGCCTCGCTCGGGTCCAGTTTTTGCTTAGTTTATACTAAAAGGCCTGTACTAATTTTACAAACTTCCGGCACACTTGATCATTATTTTCGCTATCGTTTTTTTGAAGACTAGGTTTAAATACAAACTTTAAGTCGTTCGTTATTTGTGAGATAAACAAGTTCAACTATTTAAACCTCAACACGAACTGCCTGGACAAAAAGCGACTGAAAATTGCTGAAAACATCATAACACAAAATCAATCCCAAACGAGATTAAGGTCAAGGAGAGCAAATGTTCAATTAAAAATATTGTTTTTAAATTCAGTCTCTTAAATGTGGTCTAAACTAAAATACGAACACACTAGAGACCACACAGTTACCAGTAAACATGTAAACTTTAAACGCTAATGCTTATTTTTTCAGGATTTCAAAATCTTCATTTTAGTTCAAGAAAACATGCCATTCTAATTGAAAACTAGTTACTTGAAATGAGAAAACTGTAATTCAAAGAGTATTTTGTTGTAAACAAGTATGCGGTCAGTAAAAGGAAAAGTAAAGTGAATTCAACTTTTTTCTGTAACTTTCAAGTGCCTACACGACTTAGACGAATGAATAAGCAATTGTGTTTTGCAGATGTAGTGAACTTTCTATTGTTTGGCTAGAAATGTTGCTATGAAGTTTAATCTCAAGACTCTGTTCCCACAACCCCCCCCCCCCCCCCCCCCCCCCCCACCCACCCCCCAAAAAAAGATCCTAAATTTTGACACATTTTGTATGAACATATTCTGATTTTGAAAATAAATTGAAACGCAGAGTGATTGATCTAGGTTTTGTGTGCCAAAGACTCTTCTCTGCGGACCACTAAGCGGTCCACCTACTGGAAAAGCTTTTGCTCAATAATTTGGAAACGATCGATTTCATTCCAGTTTATTTGAGCTGATAAATCTTTGACAATGAACATCTGCAACCAGCGCTTCCCAGATGAGGATGTGATTTGCAAGGACTGATCGGCGATGGGGAAGGGGGTGGGGTGAGGGACCGAGAGAAATCCACGCCTCCTCAATTATCCCTGTGTTTGAACATTCATTGGGAAGTGGGTTGGGGGGGGGGGGGGTTTACTGGGATTTAACAGCGATCCTAACACGGGCGAAAATGAAATAGTTTTTGCTCTATCCACTCAGGAATGGAGAAACCAATAATTGCAACATATTTATCCGAAAGCCCACAGCCAACTCGAGAAACAGCGAAACCCTTTCCCCCAACTTGAATAATGAGAATTTTGTCTACCGTTCCCCACCCCACCAGCACATCTTCCCACACACATACTCACACACCCACAAACTAAAAACATAAGCGAAAACAAGCAGCACACAAATTCTGGACTCATTGCAACCACTTTAGAGGAAATAAAAGGAAAAAGACTTATCAAGATTTGGAATCAGCGAAAAGTGTTCTCATGCACGCATATCAATATCAAACGGTTTCATTCCAGGGCGGGTACACTCGTCGATTTTTCCCCCCTCTCGGAAAGGTTTCGCGCAATATTCCGTATCAAATCTCCAGTTCGTTGAACAAATATTATCATCGGTTCCCAATCAAAAAGGAAGCGCGATTTGTCAAACAAGTCACCTGTTTTACTGGACTCTGGTCGACGTTAAACACCCTAAAATTCAGGCGTCCACGTTCCTGACGGCCTTTGTCCCTGAAAACAAAAATAAAATAAATCGGTTAGAAGTCTTCAGATTGTGGATTGAGAAAATACCTTCGCATGAAATGGATTAAATACCTGCCGAGTTAATATTTCTGTTTTAGGAAGGAGATGAGCCTGTTTAAAGGCGGTGTGTGTTGTTTTCAGAGTGGGAAAATGGTTGAGATTGCTCAGTTGCACCGGTCTCTCTCTCCTTTCTCTGAGACTTGCTGAGAAAGCGCCTCTCTGGTAACTTTTTGACGCAAACTCCGCAGCCAATAGCAAAGGGAGAGTGATTGACACATCTCAGCAGAACCAGGGGGAAAATAACACCCAGCGGGAAGAGAGAAACCCCTACTCCAAGAAGGGGAAAAAACAGAGCGAAGTCACCCAAAGCAGGAAAATGAAGGAAATAAAAATAAATTCAAGCAATGGGAACGACAATCCCAAGCAAAAGAATAGAGATTGCACAGTGAATATATCCAGTGAACTGGCATTAGCCAGCCAGCCAGGATAACAGGGCCAATAATCCACTCATTGGAGGTAGTCCAGGATTAAAATAAATATTACTAAAACAGGACCGATTGAAGAAAAACGGGTTAGGCCAAGGTGACATGGGAAAAGAAGGACAATTTAGAACGTGGGATGGAAAGCAGAGGGGAGGGAAGGAATGAGAGAGAGAGAGAGAGAGGGAGGGGGGAGAGCGAGGGAGAGAGAGAGAGAGAGAGAGAGAGAGATCGTGAAGGCATTAACCAAGAGAATAGAGGGAGCAATCAGGTTAGAGATTCTGAGCTGAACCGGCAAGGGGAAGGATTCTCGATAGAATAAACCAGAGCTGTACTGGCAGGAGTGACACAGTGAGGATGCATGAACTAGAATAATTCAGGATAGCTGGCTCAGGGAAAAGAAAAATCCGGCTACAAATGCCAGAGAGCCAGAGAAACACCAGTGATGAACCAGTGTGCGGAAATTTCATAGATAGACATGGGACTGTACAACACAAGGTAAGAGAACCGCATTTAAAGTTGCCAAAAGAGAGGACTTAATCTAGCGACAAAAATAGAATAAGCAACATGTACCAAGGATGACAATTCAAAAGAAAAATTACATCGCAGTTAATCAGTCGGTAGTTAAAGTGAAAGACAAGTGAGTAGATAGATAGATAGATAGATAGATAGATAGATAGATAGATAGATAGATAGATAGATAGATAGATAGATAGAGAGAGAGAGAGAGAGAGAGAGAGAGAGATAGATAGATAGATAGATAGATAGATAGATAGATAGATAGATAGATAGATAGATAGATAGATAGATAGATAGATAGATAGATAGATAGATAGATAGATAGATAGATAGATAGATAGATAGATAGATAGATAGACATAGATAGACATTCATATAGACAGACAGGCTGATTGATTAGAAAGAAACGAAGCCGCTTGTAGCAACTCCATCCTAATAAAACGAGTTTTATCAGTAACCTGTGGCCTATGATGCAATTTGCCTGCTTTGAAGAAAAGCATTTCGGATAAAAGAAAAATGCCCCTCGCACAAACGGAGAACAAATACACCTTTAATTCAAACCATGAATAAATTAGTTCCACTTAAAAGGAGAATAACAATATTCTGAAATTGATTAGGTCGGGTAGGACCGACGATTTCATATTTTGCGGTCTGTTATCATATGCCTGTTTGTGTTTCTCGTTTGTAGAGTCCTCGCTTATTAAAAGCCCAAAGCAAATGGGCCCATATGCTTCCTGGCCCTAAACAAGACTGGAATAGTCGGACGTTTAAAAAAAAATCGTAGATACGTTAATTGCAAACGTTTCGATTCTTGATAAATGGTGACAATACTGGATAAAAACAAAGGTGTTGGTTGCTTAAATAACACAACGTGGGCGTGAGGTGGAAGCTGCGAGACTGCAAAAGGAAATGTTCACGAGGAACACGGAGAAATTCTAATTAGAAAACTGATGAAAAGGTTTGTCCCTTTCGGGGCTTTGTCCAAACCAACCGTTTAAAGACCCACCTGAGCAAATGGAGTACTCACAATCTGCTCCACATCGATTCTACACAAAATCCATATTTTACAGTAATAATAACTTTCTACACAGAAAATGGTTCCTTCCGACATTAAAGGAATTACAATAAGACGTGTATCACTTTTCTCAACCCAACAAAGTGTCATTCTGTGAAATATTCAAGGCTCTAAACATAACCCACAGCTATACAACTTTTAGGACTGACAAATGTATTTTTTTTTTTTGAAGAAGTGTTTCTCTATCAATTAATTCTGGATATTTTCACAGCTATAAATAAAACAAATAACAAACTGAGGCGCACTCCTTCAAGGTAATCAGTAAAAAGCGTTCAAGTATCAAGGATGACAAAAAAACACTCATTCAACTGCCACCAACTGATATCAGGAATTCTCGCCTCCGATTTTTACTTTTCACATTGATGATAGATTTGAGAAGTTCTGAATAAATTTCCGGAACAACATCGCCTATTTTTAAATAAACTCTATAAAAGCACAACAGCGCCACGCCGGTGAAAACCACTTCAGAAGGTCGAAGCCAATGCAAAAGGCGACAAGAAAACTTGGTGTATCCACCATTGCAAACAACGCTACAGCCAAGTTTCTCAGATGTGTTGCCTAATTGCAGAAAACGCAAATGCTTCTTGCTCACGTTGGTATCCAATTCCTAACACAGGAACACAGCAAAATACAAATTGCATAACACCGAGATCACAGAGAAACATAGTGTGGTATGTAGCATGACACTGATAATCGGTGAAATATTTTAAATTACATCAGAACTTTGGGCTGGATGTCTGGTGCACGATAAAAACTGGGGAACTGTTTGTTTACCTATGTTTCCGTATACTCTCCAGTGCGTTCCACTTTAAGTTTGCCACCTTGTTTTACAAACACCTGTCTAAGTAACAAGTTAGTCGCTACAAACTATCGAATTCTATTTATTATCGACGTGTTCTTACCTTTTATCGAATAGTTTTATAGTTCGATCCCAACTAAATCAATCAATCTTTATTTGCCCGAACCATTCGATCAGTGCGTATAAATGGCCCCCTCCCTTTAATTGTAACTGCGAACAAAAGCTGCCAAATGACTGGAAGTCGTCTCTGAAATGTTCGCTGTTGTTTGTTCCACCGCGACCAGCGAGCACTCTGCCGGGGCTTAAACTCATGTCCCAGAAGGAAGGTACGAAAACACTTTTCAATGCATGAACATGTGTTCGCAGCTTTCCACACTGAAAAAATAAATCGCCTCCAACTCCAAACCTTTTAGAGTGCGGCGGATACATTTGAAATTGTTTCTACTTTCAAATGATTGTATTTCTTTAAACAAAATGCCATTTATTTAACCTATTACCATTTGATAGGCGATGTAAGGATACATTTTCTTTAAAATACTTCATATTTGTATTATTTCGATTGAAATTATTGACATTGAGATATATCCCTCTAAAGTTTTACTTGTTACAGTGGTTCCCACGTTGGTCAAGACCTTGGCTGCGCATTTTTTCTGCAAAATCGTCAACTAATTATTGGAAATAATAGTTTTTTTTTAATTTTGTATTTAAGATCTTTGTTTTTAATATACCTAGACCTTTAACAGTTAAATTATAATATCGATCATGCTAATTCATTAAAGTGCAACGGATGATATTGGTAGCACCCAATCGGGATGATAAATTGTGAAATTAGGATTTTACGAACTAGTGCCCAGGTTAAATACGGACACAGCTGTGCAAGTATTAGATCATAGCTTTGAGCTATGTAGAGTATCACAACGTTTTAAAAGAATACACGACTTGCATTTATGTAGCGCCTTTCAGGACTCCCAGAAGTGATTTTATGTCGAAGTACTTTTGAAGCATCTTCACTGTCACAGTGCAGGATGCATTGAAGGACCGCATCTTCTAATTAAAGAAAACATATTCTAGTTTCAGTGAGCCTATAAACTTTTTTATATCTATGGTAAGAGTGACATGGGTGCCGGAGATTTGTTTACTGGATAATGGATCTGATTGACTGTTGTGTTAACATTTTAGGTGTGCTAAATTATTCGAGGAAGGAAATTTTAAATGTGGATACGATGGAAGAAATCGGTTTAAGCTCGTCTCCAAATCATCATTGTGGGTCGTTTTATATATGGAAAAACAAAATCCTGCAAAAACACACATTTTTACGGGAAACTGTATATCTATCAGACAGTATTTATATCTGATAAATGTTTATGTCGATACAACATACTGTATTTTCTAGCATTTCTTAAACAGACATAGGAATACGGGTTATTTTGGTGCTTTTTTGACTAGAACATTTCACAAAATAACAAGCAAGGAATGAAAAGACGCTGTTTTACCCGCTGCCTGACACCCAGTCAGTTGCCATCAATTGCAGTTCAGTTGATGATTTACTCTTACAGATGTTAATCTTCTGCCCAACATTAAATAAAATTGATAGTTCGCTCCTTAAGTAGATCCGATCACATTTGCCCAGCACCTGTTATTTCGCAGTCCAGATGTACTCTTTGAACATACACCACTTCCTGATCTGAAGAAAAGTAGGAGGAGTCGTTTAAATCAATGAAAATTTGGATGGTTTTATGTCTAAATCGGCTATCACCTCACCGCCTGTCAAAATAAGAACTCAAGGAGCGTAAAGTCATCGAACGCCGTTCGATCAGAAGTATTAAAACGGCTTAAACCGGGCTCACTTTTTTCCTCCGGTAATAGAACGGGTGTTTCTCTTAGTTAATTAGTCCAAGTATCAGACACAATTTAATTAGTAGGGACACAAACACAAAACCTCCCACCTCACCTGAGCAAATAGAAGACTGTCCTCAACAATAAAAATAATTTCCCAAATTTCACAGGAATATTTCAAGAGAGGGGAAAAAAGCCAAATCAGTCGTCAAGCAAAATAAATGGGGAAAAAATAGTCTTGTAATGCATTGCCATATAAAATCCGAGGTAGGTAGGGGCTCGGGAGGATCAGCTGCCAGGAGGCATTTTTTCATTGCTTTAATCGGGATAAAGTTGTGTTGTGGAGAACGCGGCGCTGCAATCAGTCTCTGACACAGCTCTGGAGCAGATGCCTCCTTTCCAAATTATACAGTTTAATCCCTTCACAGCAGCGGGCTGCCAATACACACACACACACACACACACACACACACACACACACACACACACACACACACACACATACACACACACACGCACAAAGGAACGAAACAGGAGTTCGGTGCAAAAATAGCAATCTAAGGCAGATCCAAGTGTGAGTGAGTGAGTGAGTGTGTGTGCGTGTAAGAAACACAGGACTACTTCACACTCGTGCCTGCCCCTGCCTTATCACCTTCCATTCTCCGGCTTTGCCAGTTCCCCATTTTCTAGGATTCTCGCCTGCACTGTTGTTATTCTTGTTTCCTTTGAAACAAGTTAACTCCTTCGAGGCAAGTGGCGCTTTTCTAAAGACCCGGCACTCGATTTTTAGACAACTGGCATAACTTTCTCCTTAATGAATTGGCCATTCTCGGTGAAGGTTGATTTGTAAATTGGGCTATCAGTAACTCGTTTTGTTGCATTTAACATTCATTATTAATAACAACACATTGGTGGAATCAATGCAAATAATAATACAACAGGGGCCAGTGTACTGTTCTTTTTAAACAAAGAGGTCCCTGGAAAACTGAAACTAAAAAAATGCACACATAACAGATCAGACAGCATCTGTTGAGATATTTCAGATAGGTCATATGCATATCTCTCTCTCTCTCCACAGATGCCGACTGACCAGCCAGAGCTTCTGCTTTAAAAAATATATATACTGAAATGCTAGCATCTTTTATTTTCATTAATGTGTAACAATTGGATAATAGTTTTGCGAGCGACACTGTTTATTCATTAAGTTCCACACCAGAGATCAGCCAATAGTTTAAAATATCAGATTAGCTGTTACTTTAAATAAACAATATTTTGCTAATCTAGCGATTTTCTCGTCTTGGGGTGCCTCCTGCGAAAATAATTTACTTTCTTTGCAACACCACAAAGGGGCCAGCTGTCGATTGTACTCCGTTTTTTATTCTGAGGGTGTTATTGTGCATGATCGTGACATGTGCGAATATTTAGCTTTGTATCTCACAGAGTCATAGACTGATTAGGTTGGAATTTTACTACTAAAATTAGGAAATGAATATAACTCACTTTTGACATGTCTTCATTATGGAAATTGACTGTTGAGCTGAAGAGATCTTTTAATTGAAAATCCGCCATATTTCAATAGTAATGCAACTGAAGAAGATTATATACTTTATCCAAACATTCGAACAATTACTGGTGGGATCGAGGATAACAACCAAACACCAGAAGGCATTAGCTCCAATATAACAGGTTATATTAATTGCTGGGCGAATCTGATTTTATGAAATAAATTATTTGACAATATTTACACGACTAGGGCAGTATTACAGTTTGAGTGAGACACTTGGTATATAAAACTTCTGAGTCAAGACCGTGTGATTTTGTTTAAACTGATGAACTAAATAGAACGAGTGTGATGAATTCATCAGGGGCGATTAAGCTTGAATTCTTTATATATATATATATATATAAAAAGTTATGTTCTGATATGTAAAATGTATTTGCTTTAAATTCTGAACGGCAGCTTATTTACACCAGATCTTCAACATAAACGTTTTCTCGCCGCTTTGAACACGGAATGCAAGTTATGGTGTAAATCGGAGAGGTTTTGTTGCGTTTTGGGGAATTAAGAGGCGCAGAGGAATGAACAGCAGCAAGAACTCCATACATCAAGACAGATTAAATTTAAATCTAACTCTGTTATTATGGATGTTTGCGAAATGTCAATTTTGAAATTTAAACAGAAGCGAGGACAACAGCATTCGCAATTCATCTAACACAGACTAATGATCAAACCCTGATGTTTAATATTCAGTTTCACTTCATATGGATGTTGACCATTACTGCGAACATTCATTATCCCAATTCTGCCTTTATTTATCCTCGACCTTCTTTGCTACCCATTTTGTGGCAAAGGGAGCGGAGCTCCAGCCAAATTTCTTTTGTACTACCCATCGCATTAAAATAGTAAGCAACTTCTGCAAAGCCAACGTGACGTGTTCACCTTTTTTATTTAAAATAAAACAACACAGGTTCCGACAATGTCGGCCGGTGAGTAACAACATTAAAGGAGTCGCTCGAGTGGTTTGTGGCTGGGAATTTGTCGCCCTATCTGCCAACAGGAATAACTTGGAATATCAAAAGCACTTAAAGAAAAACAAACCCAGAGAACCACAATAGACGCGAAATCCCTCCATTACCTTGGCATGTATTAAAAGAGCCTGAGAAAAATTACTATGCAGCTGAAATAAAGTGTATTAACAATTGTAGTGGACCTGGGCGATGATTAACATACAAGTCTAATTTACCAATACACCTTTAATAGCAGTGCAGCGATGTAAGATTATATTTGGTTTAGTCTAAGTGTTTTCTCATTTCCTCGGCAGTGGGCTACTACTAAACCCCAAGTATCAACTCCAGTTTCGGCAGTTACAAACCCGAGGAAAAAAAGATGTTGATACGTTAATTACATTTCCAAAATTTAAGAATTATAGTCTGGTATTACTCTATAGATCTGAGCAAAATACAATTACATTCACAAATGCAATCGTGATTTAATTCAACCCAATTAAGACGAAGTTCGATTTATTTTTCGACAGTGACATAATGTAAACATTATGTTCGAAATTGTGATAAATAAACGCCTGCTATAGCATTTATTTTTTATTTATAAAATAAAACAGCCCTAAACGCAACTTTAAATTTCCAATGCTATTATCGATAACCCCCTATCAATGACACGACTTGTAAACTTGCGCCGGGAAAAAATATTTCTTGTGAGCTAACAAATGCAGCAAACAAAGGTAGGCACTAAATGTTGGAGTAAGTCAGCGGGACAGGCAGCATCTCTGGAGAGAAGGAACGGGTGACGTTTCGGGCCGAGACCCTTCTTCAGACTACAAATACAAATGCAGCATACAGTTGCAGGAAATAAAATACATTTTCATAAATACCCTCCCGAACAACAACTTGTGTGTTTACCTCAAAGATGCAAAATTAGTGGTTTATTGTTTATGTCTTTCACGGAGAGGTCTTCAAAGTAAAGTTTAAACTTTGCGTCATATTTAATTACAGAACCTGATAGGCGTCATCACAATTTGCAAATAGTCATCGTATTTTCCTCTGGAATTATGTATTTTAAAATCCCATTCCTTGTGCATAAAATACGTAATCCCAATCCTTGTGTATGATGTACAGAACAAAACACCCCTCTTGTTCTAAAATCAAGTTTAAAAAGACCTTCTCAGGTAATGAGCAACTGCCTGAAAAATACTAATGTAACCACACTAACATTGTGTCCACGAAGCAAATGGGAGGAAGCAACCCCCAACACTGCCTCTCCTATCCCCACCCATCTTCCCCTCTTCCCTATGCATAATTCCAGGCATGTAAACAAACTTGCAAAATGTCCATCAACCCATTTTATCCTGGGAACAAGATTTAGGATTTAAAATTTAAACAAGGCAATGAAAGCATCGCAAACATCCGAGTGCTGCGACTTTATGTTTCCGACATCGATGCAGAGACAGGAGGAGTACGCGGCATTGAAGCGACCCACCTCCTGAAAGTTTCTCAGAAGCATTTAAAAGTAATACTACCCATTAAACGTATCACCTTTATTTGTACAGGCGGCGCAAATATTTCAGGTACCCTCTGAAAATACTAGACACATATTTACAGAATACCAAGTGAGAAATATTTCCAACCACAAAGCAGAGGGCATCACCTGTACATATTTTAAAACAAGCGTGTATAGACTAGTTATCAACAGTAAGGAAAGTGTATTAAAAATCCCATAGGTCTTCAATATATCAACAAATAATTTAACCCAACAATTATTGAAGTTTATATGTGAGCATATGTGCAAAGTAACTGTGGGGAAACAAAAAGGATGATACTGCTGGCAATGTCCAAATTACCAACGATTTAATTTAATCAATCGAACTAACTGTGACTTTTGCTGACCAATATAACCATTGGTTGCTCGCTGTGAAATAAAAAGTATGTTTCATTTGCACAGTTCAATATTGTTCAGGTCACACCAAAGAATACCCGTGGAATTTGGCGGAGTAAACGCAACAAAATCCTCGCTAAACAAGTGCAGGGAAAGGGGAAAAATGAGTTTCAGCGTAATATCTCCAGACCTGGACGTTAATGCAGAAGGAGGCAGTTATTGTGAGCGACATCCTCTAATAACACATTGTACATGTTGCATGTCAATTGATGTAGGACACTTGCTACATCAGTATTCTGAAAGGTCCATTTTACATAATGTCATAGAACTTAAAAAAAAAACATAAGTAGGAGCAGGAGGCGGCCATCCAGACCTTTGCGTCTGCTCTATCTTTACAGCATTTCGCTCTCTCTCCCTCTTGCTTTCATCCTCTCATATCCGGGACCAAGTGAATGTGAAGACATTGAAGGTTCGGGGCTGGATAGGGGAGGTGACCTCTGACCCCTTTGCACACTGTATTTACCTGGTTGATCCACTCACTCTCTGGTCAATGATGTTCCCCAAATATACATGGTGGGTAAATGCTACAATGGTTAGACTCTGTTTTTGGAGATTGTCAATGTGTTACACCCATGTGGTATGAGTACTATGTGCCTTTGATCAGCTCAGGTCATTGAGTCATATAGCATGGAAACAGACATTTTACCAACTCATCCATAGAAACATAGACATAGAAAAATAGAAAATATGTGCAGGAGTAGGCCATTCGGCCCTTTGAGCCTGCACCACCATTCGATATGATCATGGCTGATCATCCAACAGTATCCCATCCCTGCCTTCTCTCCATACCCCCTGATCCCTTTAGCCACAAGGGCCACATCTAACTCCCTCTTAAATATAGCCAATGAACTGGCCTCAACTACCTTCTGTGGCAGATAATTCCACAGATTCACCACTCTAAGATGCCCTATCTTGGTCTTTTAGCTGCAGAGTGCTGTATTAACTAATGGGTAGTGACTGGAATTGAAAGTCATCCATTGATTACTGAACATTTATACCTTGTGACTGAAGATGGGTTTGCCTGGGACATGATGGTAAGAGACACTCACAGTGATGTATTGGGGTTGATATGATTGGCTTGAAAACAATACATTTTTCCTTAATTCCTTTCTATTGAACATCAAATGGCAAACTTGTGACACTCATGAAACATGCGAATGGCTGTTTAAATTTGGACTGGCTTATTAATCCATAATTCATAGATATAAACTGGTAATCTTGTGATTGGAGGAACAATATATTTGTACGTTTCAGCCCCCCTTGTGTTTAACTCTTAAATATACCTCTCCCACTGCCTTCTCAAACCATGCAATTCAGCTTGAGAGCCTTAATCTTTAAGGTAAATAAAAACAGATTTAACATTGCTGTTTGGCATATTATTCATTGGTCACGAGTAAAATACGCTTTCCTAAAACTTTGTCCCAGACCTCTGCAATATATTATCTCAGATTACCATGAAGACCTTCTGACTCGAAATTCAAGGTAAAGTCCATTAATGCCACACATTTCCCACAAGTAACATCAAATATATTTCCCTCCAGTTGCTTTTACAAATGTAATGCTAATTAAGTTGAATTGAAATACTTAGAATTCTTTACAACATCACTGAACTGAATCCTTCTGCATATTGACATTGTGCCTTAAAAAACTTCTAACAAATTTGCAACTGGTATCCTTGAATAAGACTGATACTACACAACACTTGCCAGTTTTTGCCCAGCTCCTACCTCTTCTTCAACTTTCTCCCCCATATTGCATTCCGTTTGAGGAAGGGTCCTGACCCAAAATGCCACTTATCAATGTTCTCCAGGGATGCTGCCTGACCCGCTGAGTTACTCCAGCACTTGTATTTTGCTGTAAAGAAACAATCGTGTTTTGAGCACGAATCATGATTTATTTTTAGGATAAGCTGGAAGAGGGTTTGGATATTTTTGGCCATATATTTAATTGTGCAAATAGAATGTTCATGATATTTCATGTTTAATTGTGTTAGTACAGTATTCATAATTCTGCAACCCCACACAAACATCCCATTTTTATTTGTCAGACATTACGATCACAATTTTAAGAATGCTTCAATTAGAGATAATTATAAGTTTAGAAACAAGGAACTGCTGATACTGGTTGACAAAAAAGACACAAAGTGCTGGAGTAACTCTGTAGGTCATGCTCAATTTAAGTATGTTCTGGAAAAATAGTTATTATTTCTATATTTGATGAGTCATATCTCAGGATTTGAGTATAGGAGCAGGGAGGTTCTACTGCAGTTGTACAGGGTCTTGGTAAGACCACACCTGGAGTATTGCATACAGTTTTGGTCTTCTAATCTGAGGAAAGACATTCTTGCCATAGAGGGAGTACAGAGAAGGTTCACCAGACTGATTCCTGGGATGTCAGGACTTTCATATGAAGAAAGACTGGATAGACTCGGCTTGTACTCGCTAGAATTTAGAAGATTGAGGGGGGATCTTATAGAAATTTACAAAATTCTTAAGGGGTTGGACAGGCTAGATGCAAGAAGATTGTTCCCGATGTTGGGGAAGTCCGGAACAAGGGGTCATAGTTTAAGGATAAGGGGTAAATCTTTTAGGACCGAGATGAGGAAAACTTTTTTCACAAAGAGAGTGGTGAATCTCTGGAATTCTCTGCCGCAGAAGGTAGTTGAGGCCAGTTCATTGGCTATATTTAAGAGGGAGTTAGATGTGGTCCTTGTGGCTAAAGGGATCAGGGGGTATGGAGAGAAGGCAGGAACAGGATACTGAGTTGGATGATCAGCCATGATCATATTGAATGGCGGTGCAGGCTCAAAGGGCCGAAGGGCCTACTCCTGCACCTATTTTCTATGTTTCTATGTTTCTATGTTTCTATGAGTGGGACCTGTCTACAGTATGCAGACAAGATTTTTTATTCATGACTATTTCCAATTACCTTTTTCCAATGTGTAGGAAGGAACTGCAGATGCTGGTTTAAACCGAAGATAGATGCAAAAAGCTGGAGTAAGTCAGTGGGACAGGCAGCATTCCTGGAGAGAGGGAATGGGTGATTTTTCGGGTTGAGACCCTTCTTCAGTCTGAAGAACGGTCTCGTCCCATGTGAGGAATGTGGAATCCACTGTGATGGATGTTTGTGTTAACTTTTATGTGGTTGTGTGTCTTGTTAGATAGAGCTTTAAAAGATAGTGGTCAGGATATTTGGGGAGAAGGCATGAACAGGGTACTGATTGTGGATGATCAGCCATGGTCACATTGAATGGCGGTGCAGGCTCGAAGGGCCGAATGGCCTACTCCTGCATCTATTGTCTATTCTCTATTGTCTATTGTTGCTTTTCACTTAGTATGGGTGTATGGTAACTCAAATTTCACTGTACCTTAATTGGTACATGTGACAATAAACTGACCTTGACCTTGAAATCTTGACCCGAAACGTCATCCATTCCTACTCTCCAGAGATGCTGCCTGTCCCGCTGAGTTACCCCAGCTTTTTGTATCTATCTTTTTCCAAATATGTCTTTGGTCGGATAATGTGAATGTACCTCAACTAACAATTCAATTAGTTGTTGAACTATGCATGTACAGCATGAGAAAATCTTGCCATCTATGCATCAAAGGCAGAATATACACGCATATTGTTTTTCAATAAAACATTTGCATCTTGTATACTTGTGCCTCAAAATTAACTTCTTATATCTTGCATTCAACTAGTTCCCAGTCACTATGCTTATCATTGATCTTGCCAATTAAATGTAGAGGGAATCAATATCTTTATCTGTTTCCTCCAAAAGAATTCCAGGAAATTATTTTAAAAAAAATTGAATGCAACTGAACAAAATGCACATTTGCAAGCAGTACATCGATTATAATTTGGAGCTTAATCCATTTTGACTTTGCAAAATATGGCAAACAAGATTTGCAACAAAATTAAAAGTTTAAAGATAAGGGAAATGTGATTTTCCTTTATCAATGTGAAAGTGTAAAGTATTTTCACAAAAATAAAAACTGCAATAATATTTTGCACCAATATTGTCTATGCTATGCAGTAATAATATTGCCTCAAACAACAGGTTATTGTATTTCAATATAAATTTTACAATGATAAATTATCGTTATGAGGGACCATCTTACTTTGGTGGCCAATGGACAAATGCATCTGAATGTGGCAATATAAAATGTTTTTTTGAAATTACATCAGTTGCAATTTCTAGGATAAAATGATTGCATTAATAATCTAACACTTGAATAAACTGAACCAATACATCATTTTAATCATACATGAAAAGATAGTTCAATTATTCAGAATATAATAAACAATTTTCTACGCCAAATACTCTATTGTTTCCAAAGGCTTAACAGGAACTAAAAACAACTCAATTGAATCATACAAAACTATTTACTCATTAGCTTCTTATGTTCCTGCATACTCCTGCAATCACACTTCACTCTGGTACTTTCGATGTTTGCACATTTTTGCTAAATTATGTTCACCATGTACATGTAATATCAAACACTTCTTGATTCTATTTGACAACATGGAATTACGAATCTTTTATACTTTGTTCAGATTTACAACCCATTTTTTTATTTGTCCAGTTAGCCCACCTGAAGTACTACTATATTATCCTAAAATATTTTATATTATGAAAGTGTCATTATTTTATTTTTTTTACAATATTTATTGCAGGTAATATGCTCACTTTATTTTCAAGTAAATTAAATCTCTTAGGAATTATATGAAAACTACTTGATTGAACATTATATTAAGGAACAATTATATCCTACCTCTCCCCTTTCTATATGGTTATATTTTATTATATATCAGATGGATTTGGACTGGCTTTGTATGGAATTCATTTTAACAACTTGCTCATTTCATGTTACAGTATTTAATTTCATGTTACAGCGATATTTAAGTTTTTTTGAAAGGGAACAAGGTTTGATTTCTAATTTAAAAAAGCTAGTACTAATTAAAATGTCTCTTGGAAATGTACGTAGATAAGTTTATTGTTCTCAAAAAAACAAAAGTAATCATATATTGTGCCATAACCATTGTCAATCATAAATTGTTCCCATGCCAATTATTGTTTAGCGTTGTTCAGGTTATCTCTACATTGTTCACTATTCCAGATTGTCCTCATTGGTTTAAATCCATGCATTCAAACAGATTTGATAATAAATACAATACATCTTTTTAAAAGTGTGATTTGTAGGTGAACAATTATAACATTTTCAGTTATGGACATTGTGGGAAACAAGGGATGAAATTGCTTTGGCTCTGACAGAGATTGCTGTATCTTCATTATATACAGTTGAGGTACCAGTAGACTAAGAAGTGGCTAATGCTGTGTTTTGTTTAAGAATGTCTACCAGGCCAAGACAGGGAACTAAGATATGGCAAAGGGGCTGTCCTACTGCGGTGACCTAATTGGCAAGTTTAGAAGAGTTTAGGAGAGTTTGAAAAAGTGTAATGTTGAAGACCTCCTTTCACTATGTAGAAGACCTCCTTCAATCTCCTTCGACTATGTTGAAGACTAACTTCGGGAAAATTTGACACCGAATAGTACAAAACCACTAACTTTTGTATCATCAGCAAACTTGCTAATCTTGCCCTGTATGTTCCCATCCAAATTATTCGTGAATGATCCACGACAACATACATGGTGAAAGATTAATCTTTATTTCATAAGTAATCCGGAACATTTAAACTGCCAGCCATTCATTTCCAGCTCAGCTGACCTTGTTAGCGAGAGCCTCTGAGACCTTCTGAGGCTGACCTTGTTAGTGTAAAACCGTGTAGTACCGTAATAACATGTAATGGGTGGCGTGCATTTATGTGTAGTGGATATTATAAATGGTATGGATTAATAAAGGTTAATCTACTTCCTTCCTCTTAAAGAAGCAAAATATATAGTGGTTAGTGGAGCATATTGTAAAACACTAGTATAAGGTGCGTGCATTTCTTATTTTACTTGTACATGCTTGTGCGTATGTGAGCACATAAAACAAAATGAGTCATTCACAGTTCAAGTATAGCTGGTGAACTTTCCAATCAGTGGGTTTGGCTTGCAGACACGACCTGCACGTGTACGGTAGAACCCCTCATGTGCCTCATCTTTCTCTGAGGGAGCAAGTCCCTTATCGGGTGATCGCGGAGGAGAAGACACCGGTGGAGATGGGGGCACCGGGGAAGGCAGGGATGGCACCGGCACTGGTAGAGGAATCGCTGGAGTGGCATTCGTGGAGCGTGAGGGAAGTACAGGTTGGTCAGGGTAAGGATGTGGAGATGCTGGTTCACTTGATGTCAGTGGGTGAGTTGGGCTGAAGGGCCTGTCTCTCCATGGCTCTTTTTGCTGATTATTCATTAGTACAGGTGTCAGAGGTTATGGGGGAAGGCAGGAGAATGGGGTTAGGAGGGAAAGATAGATCAGCCATGATTGAATGGCGGAGTAGACTCGATGGGCTGAATGGACTAATTCTGCTCCTATCGCTTATGAACTTATGAACCACACCTAACAGCATGTTTCAGGCACTTCCAGGCCAAACATGATGGCAAGACCAAATTTAATCTGCCTGCAAATTATCCACATTATACATATCCCTCCAATCCTGCATGTTTATGTAGTCTCCAAAAGTCCCTTAAATGCCACTATCGTATTTGCCTCCACCACCATGCCGGCTGTACGATCCATGCACTTACCACCCTCTGTGTAAAGAAATTGCCCCACACATCTCCTTTAAACTTTGCCCCTTTCACCTCAAAACTATGCCCTTATATTTGAGTTTTCCATCCTCCATAATAATTATCAGTCATTTGCTGAGTATCCTTTTGACCATGAACATAAATTGTTTGCACTGCGTACACAATCTTCTCTATTTTGTTTTAGTCATGATTGAATGGTGAAGTAGACTCGATGGGGCCAAATGGCCTAATTCTGCTCCTATCACATGATCTTATGAACAAGTTCAATTGAATATTGCTTGAATTTATAGGAAATGCGTTTTTGATCAATGTTACGTTATTTCTGTGACATAATACATTCTATGATCATGTATGTACAAATCTTCATATGTTAAGTTGGCCTCTCGTGATTCTTTTGCAGATAGACCTGAATTGACAGTAGTTGTAAATTAAGCATGCATTAAGATTGACAGTAGTTGTAAATTAAGCATGGTGCTATGCAGACTCACCATCAGCCTAGCCTTTGCTGTACACAGGGTGCTGGATGAGTTACTCTCTGCACCAAAGAGGCAAGAGGGACACATGTGGAATATCACTCACCTGCCATTCCAGAATCCCCTGACCATTTTGACAATGGTTTAACTGGCAAGCACACAGCTGCATTTAACTAAAAACAGGATGAGAAATGGAGTTGGTCTTTCAGGTTAGTTCCTCTTCTCCCACCACAGATGCTGCCTGACCCCTTGAGTATCTCCAGCATTTCTTTTTTATTTCAGATTTTCAGCATCTAGACTTTTTTGTTTTTAGCTTAACTTTTTCTATAAATTTCTTTTGGATGAATTGTTGTCACACACTTCTGCTGTATTAATTTTATTATCAAATGTTTATTCATGAGGTTAAATGACTCACAAATTATTGTAATACAGTTCATGGCAACATATTGTTCGAGAGGCATAACATTCACTGAACTCACTACTTGTGATATTGGAGTTTAGAACACAATCCTATCTTACAATATTCATTGCCACAAATTGATCCTCCAACGATCAAGGTAAGGAACTGTGCTGAGGTTTTTCAGTCATGGTATAATTCTACACTGTGAATGTTTTCTCAGGGTGGAGGATTCTAAGACTGCAGGGCATAGGCTTAAAATGAGAGGAAAGAGATTTAAGAGAGACCTCAGGGACAATTTTTCCACTCAAAAGTAGTCCCTATCTAGCATGAGCTTCGAGAGGAAGTTGCAGAAGCGGATACCATTACGACTTTTAAAAGACATTTGGACAGATATATAGATATGAAGGATTCAGAGAGCTAGGAGCCAAATGCAGACAAACTAGCCCATGGAATAGGTGGGACAAAGGACATGTTTCTGTGCTTTACAGCTCTACAACTCTATGTTCATAGTTACAGACCGATGTTA
Source organism: Leucoraja erinaceus (assembly GCF_028641065.1). NCBI lineage: Eukaryota > Metazoa > Chordata > Chondrichthyes > Rajiformes > Rajidae > Leucoraja > Leucoraja erinaceus. The sequence goes on from NC_073385.1 coordinate 30,357,917, forward strand.
GAGTATTCCTAGTTACAGTTTGATATAGCAGCATCTGGATTGGTGCAGCACTGTACAATGCCACACTTCAATCTTACACTACTTATAGTCACAGATTATTGTTATAATATTTATGTGTAGGTTTGTCCTCCACAGCGCATGCTCACAGACTGATACTCCATTCCCATGAATGTTTCTAGAGAACCTATTTTCACAGTTTTGTCCCACAACTAAGTTACAGAGAAAGGTTGAATAAGTTAGGTCTTTATTCGTTGGAGCGCAGAAGGTTAAGGGGGGACTTGATAGAGATCTTTAAAATGATGAGAGGGATAGACAGAGTTGACGTGGATAAGCTTTTCCCATTAAGAGTAGGGAAGATTCAAACAAGAGGACATGACTTGAGAATTAAGGGATGTAAGTTTAGGGGTAACATGAGGGGGAACTTCTTTACTCAGAGAGTGGTGGCTGTGTGTAATGAGCTTCCAGTGGAAGTGGTGGAGGCAGGTTCGATTTTACCATTTAAAAATAAATTGGATAAATATGGATGGGAAAAGAATGGACGGTTATGGTCTGAGTGCAGGTAGATGGGACTAGGTGTCCAACATATTTGCAATCCACATTTTAAGCATTGGTATTGATGTCTTTTTCCAAAACTTCAGTATTATTTTTTTTGCTATTATTAAACCATAGTTAAAAAATAAATTTTGAGATGTGTTCAATTTATTCCCATCTTCCATTACTCCAAATATAATCATTTCAGTATTAGGTTCCATTCTTATCTTGAATAATTTTGTAAATATTTCGAAAATATCACTCCAAAATCTATAAAGTTTTGTGCAGGAGACTAAGGAGTGTGTTATAGTTACGTTTTGGGATAGACATTTATCACAAATGGGGGATATATTTGGATAAAATTTGTTCAATCTTGTTTTTGAATAATATAATCTATATAAAATTTTAAATTGAGTTTAGATTATGTCTTACATTAATCGAACATTTGTGAATATATATCAAATACTTTTCCCATGTAACCTTCGTAATTTTTATCATTAGTTCCCGTTCCCACTCTTCTCTAAGTATGTCTGTCGATGGTAGGTCTATATTTAGAATACTATTGATATTGATATTATGATATTAATTTTTGTGAGTCAGCTTCAATATTCATTGCTTCTTCCAATAATTCAGGAGTTATTTTTTGATATCCTTGTACCTGTATATATTTTTTCATGAAATCGCAAATCTGAAGATATTTAAAATATTGGTTGTTTTTCAGTTTAAATTTTAATTGTAATTGTTGGAATGATAGTAAGTTTCCCATTTCGTACATATCCCCGATCCTTCTAATTCCGAGACTTTCCCATTGGTTATATGTTTTATCAATAAGAGATGGTTTAAATAAAGGGTTATTCGCAATTGGCATTAACAATGATAAATTTCTTAGTTTTAAAGATAATTTTATTTGTTTCCAAATTCTTATGGTACCATATATAATTGGGTTCTTCTTATATATTGTGTTATTCAGTTTTTTCGGGGAGAAGAGGATCGTTCCTATACTGTCTGTTGGGTAGAAGTATCCAGCCAATAAATTATATTCTTAATATGCACTGCCCAGTAATAATACATAAAATTCGGAAGTGAAAGTCCCCCGACCTCTTTTGGTTTACATAAGTGTTTTTTTGTAATTCTATGTGATCTATAGTCCCAAATAAAATTAGTAATATTAGAGTCTAATTTAAAATATATATATTTTGGTATATATACCAGTATAGACTAAAATAGGTATAGTAATTGTGGTAGGAAGATCATTTTTATTGCATTTATTCTACCTAATAATGGTAAAGGAAGTGTTTTCCAAAATTTAATCAGCGTATTAAGTTTATTTAATAAAGGCATGAAATTAGCGTTGAATAATGCTTTATATTTTCTAGTAATCTGAATACCCAAATATTTAAATTTTTCTGTTGCGATTTTAAAGGGGAACTTCAATAAGTGTGTAGGTTCTTGAGGTTTTAATGTCATGATTTCACTTTTATTCGTTTATTCTATATCCAGAAAAATACCCAAATTCCTCTATTAAATTTAATAAATTTGGTATGCTCGTTTGTGACTTTGTAATATATAAAAGTATATCGTCTGCATATAATGAGATTTTATTCTTTGAGTCCCTGGTATTATAGCCCTGAATATTCGGCCCAAATATGTTATATGGTTATATGGTTATAAATTACATTGTCACATATTGCAACCAGACTGCACAAAGTCACATATTGAGCAGATTGATCCAATGCTGTATGTAGTTAACAAAAGATCCTAGGTCATGTACAGACCCAGTCAACAAGGGATCCTAAGGTGTTTACTTTCTAAAGTTGACTTGGGGATATTCATACTGGTCGATTAATCTTACATTGAACAGAGCCATGGATTAATTTGGCATTGTGTGCAGTCTAAAATGAGTAGTATAATGTACTTTGTAACAATTGATCAAATGCAGAAATAATTCACACCATACATAGTCACAGAGTGATTATAGGCCTTCATTGTCATAGACTGATCATATGGCGTTTACATTTCCCTACTGTGACAGTATCTGCAGCATTCTTAGTCAAAGATTGATCCACAATGCATGTTGTTGCAATTGATCCACTGCTGTTCATAGTGATCTTACATGTGCATCGAGTAAGAAATTATCTTAAATTAGCAAATTATTGAGTGTTCTGGGCCACACATTGTTGTGACACTGTTTAAACCTGCATCTTTGCAGGGTTGATCTAACTACACAATCACAGACTGACTTTACACAGAATGGAGCCTCAGTTAAATCTTATGCTAATTCTTGTCAAAGATGAGCCTTGTGTTTTATATACATTGTCTCAGATTCATGTAAAGACATTCAGGACTAAGATGAAGAGAACAGCAGCAATGGAGGCCATTGGAGCAGCAGAACGGTCTCACAGCTACAGAGTCCCGGGTTTGATCCTGAGTTAGCAGAGAACTCATGTGGATGGGTGTTCGGGTTGGTGTGATGGGTGGTGTGGACTCAGTGGGCCAAAAGGCCTGTTTCCATGTTGTATCCACCCTACACTGGACATGGTCACAGATTAGTCCAACAGTCTTCACTCTGCAGGTGGATCTTCAAATATACATCAATACCCAATCATCTTGCACTTTGTAAACTCAACATTTGATCTTGGACAGATTTGATTCATCGTTACAGTTCAGCCCTGCATTTCACAGAGATGCAAATTGATCCTAGACTATACAGTTACAGGTTGACTCCATACTGTGGTTGCACATTGTTCGTCATCACAATGACCCTCCAATATATATAGCCAAACATTAACACTATACCACACGTGGCCACGGACTGATATCACGTGTCATTGATCCTAGGCCATTTGTAGTCACAGATTGATGCTGCACTGTGTGCGGACAGAGTGACAGGCTGATCGTATGGTATTCACAGTGATAGACTGATCCTATTGTATTCACGGTGATAGACTGGTCCTACAATATTCATGGTGACCGATTGATCGTACAGTATTCATAGTAACAGATTGATCAGACGGTATTCCTGGTGACAGACTGATGATATGGTATTCCTCATAACAGATTGATTGTACAGTATTCACTGTGACAGACTGTTCATACAGTATTCACTGTGATAGACTGATAGTGGCAGATTGATGGTACAATAAACACGGTGACAGACTGATCATATGGTATTCATGGAACGTAGACAAAAAATGCTGGAGAAACTCAGCATGTGAGGCAGCATCTATGGAGAGAAGGAATAGGCGACCTTTCGGGATGAGATCCTTCTTCAGTCTGAAGAAGGGTCTCGACCCGAAAGGTCGCCAATTCCTTCACTGCATAGATGCTGCCTCACACGCTGAGTTTCTCCAGTATTTTTTATCTACCTTCGATTTTTCCAGCATCTGCAGTTCTTTCTTAAACATGGGACTAGGGGAGAATACGTGTTCAGCACGGACTAGAAGGGTCGAGATGGCCTGTTTCCGTGTTTAATTGTTATATGGTTATTTATATGGTTATATGGTATTCATGATGACAGGTTGACCGGGTGGTATTCCGGGTGACATGTTGATCGCACGGTATATACTGTGACAGACTGATGACACAGTATTCACAATGACAGATTGATCCCCAATAACCATCAGCACTGGGGCACCTAAAAGATGCAAGCTCAGCCCCCTGCTCTACTCACTCTATACCCATGACTGTAGCCAGACACAGTCCCAACTCCACCTTTAAATTCGCCATCAACATCTCCGTTATTGGACAAATTAAAGATAATGATGAGTCAGAGTACAGGAGTGAGATTGATTGGCTGATTGAATGGTGCCTGAAGAACAACCTTGATCTCAACATCATTAACACTAAGGAATTAATTGCTGAATTTAGAAGCGGAAGACTGAGGATCCACAAATCTGTCTTCGTTAATGGGCTGGTGGTGGAGAGAGTCAAAAACGTCAAGTTCCTAGTTGTGGATATCTCTGAAGTCCCTGTCCTGGACCCAGCACAATGATCATAAAGAAAGGTCACCAACACCTCTACTTCCTTAGAAGATTCAGGAGATTTGGTATGTTGATGAACATCTACAGGTGTACGGTAGAGGGCATAATGACTGGTTGTATCACGGCTTGGTTTGGCAACTCAAACGCCCAGGAATGAAGGAGATTACAAAAAAGTGGTGAACACTGGTGGTCCATCAAGCGTACTGACCTCCCCCACCATTGAAACGATCTATATGAGGCACTGTCTCAAAAAGGTAGCCAATATCGTCAAGGACCCACCACCATTTGATCACCATTTCACTCTTGCCATTGGGAAGAAGGTATAGGAGTTTGAAAACAGTAACATCCAGGTTCAGGAACAGCTTCTTCCTAACAACCATCAGGCTATTGAACACAATGAACTCCAATTAAACTCTGAACCACAAACTGCCTGGGTTGCACTCGGGGCCTTCAGTTTTGTTTTTGTTTTTAAACTCTATTGGGTTTTTCATTTATTGAACTTGTTTTTTTTGTTTGTTTATTACATTGGCTATTGAATACTGTGTTTACAAACCAATTGTACTGCTGCTGCAAGAATTTCATTGTTCCATTTCGAGGCGTATGATAATGAAACACTCTTGGCTTGACTGTACAGTATTGCCAGTGACAGATTACTGTACGGCATTATTGATTGTACATTGTTCACGGGTACACTGGTCTTACAATATTCACAGTTACAGATCAGTCTTATGGTATTCAGGGTGACAGACTGGTCATATTTTATTGACGGCGACAGTCTAAAATACTGTATTTAATGTAACAAATTGATCACAGATTATTTATGGTGACATTTGTTGTACGGTATTCACGATCACTGCATAATCGTAATGGTATTCACTGTGATAGATTGATTATAGATTATTTATGGTGCCAGATTGATCGGAGAGTATTAAAGTCACAGTCATACAGTAGTCACACAGCAAAGAGTAGGAGTAAACGGGTCCTCTTCACAATGGCAGGCAGTGACTAGTGGGGTACCGCAAGGCTCAGTGCTGGGACCCCAGCTATTTACAATATATATTAATGATCTGGATGAGGGAATTGAATGCAACATCTCCAAGTTTGTGGATGACACGAAGCTGGGGGGCAGTGTTAGCTGTGAGGAGGATGCTCAGAGGCTGCAATGTGACTTGGAAAAGTTGGGTGAGTGGGCAAATGCATGGCATATGCAGTATAATGTGGATTAATGTGTCGTTATCCACTTTGGTGTCAAAAACAGGAAAGTAGACTATTATCTGAATGGTGGCCGATTAGGAAAAGGGGAGATGCAACGAGATGGTACACATGGTACACCAGTCATTGAAAGTAGACATGCTGGTGCAGCAGCCAGTGAAGAAAGCGAATGGTATGTTAGCATTCATAGCAAAAGGATTTGAGTATAAGAGCAGGGAGATTCTACTGCAGTTGTACAGGGTCTTGGTGAGACCACACCTGGAGTATTGCGTACAGTTCTGGTCTCCTAATCTGAGGAAAGACATTCTTGCCATAGAGGGAGTGCAGAGAAGGTTCACCAGACTGATTCCTGGAATGGCAGGACTTTCATATGAAGAAAGACTGGATAGACTTGGCTTGTACACGCTAGAATTTAGAAGATTGAGGGGGGATCTTATAGAAACTTACAAAATTCTTAAGGGGTTGGACAGGCTAATGCCCATGTCGACCAAGATGCCCCATTTACACTAGTCCCACCTATTCGCGTAATCAGATTTGTGAGATGATCCCCACATATGAAGCCACGCTGACTATCCTTAATCAGCCCCTGTCTATCCAAAGGCATACATATCTTATCCTTCAGAATACTCTCCAGTAACGGGCTCAGATGGTCTATCGTTCTTAGGCTTCTCCTTGCAGGTCTCCTTTAATAATTCTTCATACAGTTCAATATTACAGATTCAACCAACATTCTGCCTAGTTGCATGTCAATGTTACAGCAGTAATCATCTCAGAGCAGTCCTACAGACGTCAAAACCACAGACTGACCATAGAGTACCTATCATGAGAAATTTTACCTAAACTATGTGGAGTTGCAGTATTAATAAACTCAGATTAGTCCTACCACATTAATAGTCATAGATGAATCCTATAGTAATAATATTTACAAATTAATCCTGCAGTATTAAAAGTCACAGATTAATCCTGCAGTATTAATTGATGTAGTTGAATCCTAGAATATTAATAGTCCAAGATAAATCCTGCCAATGTTATTAACACACAGATGAAACCAATATTAATATTAAATACAATATTAATAGTCTAGGATGAATCTTACAGTATTAATAGTCACTGACGAATCCTACAGCATTAATAGATATATGAATCTTGTAGTATTATTAGTCACATGAATCCCAGAGTATTAATAGACCCAGATGAATCCCACCTTATTAATATTCACAGAAGAATCCTACCATGTTAATACATACAGATTATTCCTACCATATTAATAGTCACAGCTGAATTTTATAGTATTAATAGTCACATATGAACCATGCAGTATTAATTGCCACAGATTAATCCACCAGTACTAAAAGATACAGATAAATCATGCAGTATTAATGTTGGCAGATGAATACTATAGTATTAGTACAGATGAATTTAAGATTTGTTAATAGTTACATGAATCCTACAATATTAATAATCTTAGATGAATCCTGCAGTATTAATATATATAGTTCTATAATATTGATAGTCACAGTTTAATCCTGCAGCATTATTAACACTCACATAAAAATCCTACAATATTAACACTCAGATTAATCCTACAGAATTAACTGTGCAGATGGAGCCTGTATTCTTAATAGTCACTAATGAATTCTGTAGTATTAATGGTCACAGGTTAATCCTGCAGTATTAATAGTTACAGATGAATTTAAGAGTATTAATTGTCACAGATGAAACCTACAGTGCTCATAGTCATAGATGAATCCTACAGTATTAGTTGTTACTGAGTATTAATGATCACATTTGGATCTTACAACATTATTAACACACAGATTAATCATAGTATCAAGAGGGACAGATGAATCCTAGAGTGTTAATAGTCACAGATAAATTCTACAGCATTTATAGTCAGATAATCATATAGTATTAATAGTCTGATGAATTCATGAATATTAATAGTCGCACATGAATCCTATAGTATTAATAATTACAGCTGAACCCTAGAGTATTGAAAGACACATATGAATCATGTAGTATTAATAGTCATATATGCATCCTAATCAATACAAATGAATCTTACAGTATTAAAGTTCACAGAAGAATCTGAGAGCATTAGATATAGATGTATCCTAGAGCATTAGTAAACACATAAGCATCCTGCAGTATTAATAGTCACACATGAATCATGCAATATTAATAATCACAGATGAATCCTATAGTATTAATAGTCACAGATGAATCATACAGTATTAATAGTCATGGATGAATCCTACAGTATTAATACAGGATTAATCCTGTAACATTATTAACACTCACAGGTGAATTCTACAGTATTAATAGTCTTGGATGCATCCTACAGTATTACTAGCCATAGACGAATCCTACAGTATTAATAGATATAGTTGAATCCTACAATATTAATAGTCACTGATGAATCCTGTGGTATTAATAGTCATAGATGAATCTTGCAGTCGCAACTAGTTATAAAGGGATTTTGGGAAGCAGCCTTTAACCGTGCCCAGAAAGTTTGAGAAGGCTTGACAGGAAGTTCAGAGTTCCAGAGGGTAAGAGGAAAATTGAGCAGAATGGTGGGATGAGGGGTTGTGTGGTTTGCATAGTGTGTGGGGGCTAGGCAAAGATGAAACACAACAAACTTAAACATTGAGCCAGTAGACAGAGAATTAGACAAGGCTAAGGAGGGATTTCAATGTTTAGATGTAAACAAATTACTCTTTCATGATGGAAGGATACGACCAGAAAGGATGCTCGCCTCTCGCAATGCCATCTGTGGCCACTTAGGGAATTTCAACTGTGCCCTTGTAATTTTGTCTGGTTTATGCGGGTGGGCGGACCATCAGTTACCAGAAAATTGGTGTTCAACCTGTATTAGCCACAAATTAATCATATTATTAGTCATAGATGAATTCTGCAGTATTAACTGTCACAGATGAATCCAGGAGTATTGATAGTCACAGATGAATCCTACAGTAATAATAGTTGCAGATTAATCCTGTATTATTATTACACACCGATGAATCCTAATTGTCCACATCAATGAGTACTAATAGTCATGGATAAATTCTACAGTATTAATATTCACAGAACCATCCTGTAGTATTAATTGTCACAGATGAATCAGAGTATGAATAGTCACAGAAGAAACCTAATGCATTAAAAGTCACAGATGAATCCTGCAGTATTAATAGTCACAGATGATTCCTTCAGTATTAATAGTTGCAGATGATTCCCATAGTATTAATAATCACAGAAGAATACTGCAATATTAATAAGCACATATGAATCTTAGAGTATTAATAGTCACAAACTATTCCTAGAGTATTAATAGTGACAGATGATTTCTGCAATATTAATAGTCACAGATATGTCCAGAACAAGGGGTCACAGTTTAAGGATAAGGGGGAAATCTTTTAGGACCGAGATGAGGAAAAGTTTTTTCACACAGAGAGTGGTGAATCTCTGGAATTCTCTGCCGCAGAAGGTGGTTGAGGCCAGTTCATTGGCTATATTTAAGAGGGAGTTAGATGTGGCCCTTGTGGCTAAAGGGATCAGGGGGTATGGAGAGAAGGCAGGAACAGGATACTGAGTTGGATGATCAGCCATGATCATATTGAATGGCGGTGCAGGCTCGAAGGGCCGAATGGCCTACTCCTGCACCTATTTTCTATGTTTCTATGTTTCCATGTCCCACAGTATTAACAGTTATAGGTGAATCCTTAGTATTAAGTCACAGATGAATCTTGCAGTATTAAATCATATAGATTCTACCATATTAATTGTCACAGATGAATACCACAACATTCTTAAATACTACATTAATAGTTAGAGATGTATCCTACAGTATTTATAGTCATAGATACATTATACGGTATCATTAGTCACAGATTAATAGTCATAGACAAATCCTGCATTATTAATAGATACAGTTGTATCCTAGTGTATTAATAGTCACAGATGAATCCTGTAGCATTATTAACACTCACAAATGAATCCTGGAGTATTAATAATCTTGGATGAATGCTCCAGTATTAATAGCCACAGATGAATCCTGTAATATTAATGGTCATAGATGCATCCAAGTATTAATAGTCACAGATGAATCTTACAGTATTACTAGTCAAGTGAATCTGAGTAGTAATACAGAGATGAATCCTTCAGTATTGATAGTCCTGACTGATCCTGTAGCATTTCTAGATTGTTCCTAGAATAATTCAAGAGGCAGAATGATTTTAGTCTGTACACAGTCATTGATATTTCTTCCCCTGTACATTGTCACAGATAGATCCTACCTGGTGCAAAGTTACAGCTAAATTCCATAGTAGAACACCATAAATCGATCCTACAGTATTCACTATCAAAGGTTGATGCTACACTATATGTAATTACAAATTCTACACTACATGTAAACACAATTGCTAATTGGTCCTAAACTATATATCGGTACCTCTTAATCCAACAATATTCACAGTCATGAATTAATCCTAAAGTACTCTGAACCTGAGCACTGTACTGTCACGGATTAATCCTGAAATAGACAGTCACAGATTGATTCTGAAGTATTCATTGTTGAAGACTGACCCTAAATTGTACAGTCAGACTGACTCCAGGCAATGTCACGTGCTGGTCCTCCAGTTTCCATAGACATGAACTGATCCAAACCTGTACAATGATGGTCACTGACTGATCTCACACACTATACAGAAATAAATTAATATGACAGTATTTATTGTTGCACATTATTCTTATAATATATATGGTCACTGACTGATCCTTACAGAACTCATGGTAACAGATTAAATATTCAGTAGCAGCTTAATGCCACAATGCACATTGTCATACACTGATTCTGAACATTCAGTCACAGATCGTCCTTGTGACCTCTTGAAAGGTGCCCATAAATAAAATTTATTATTATTATTATTACAGATCGATGCTGAAAGATTCATTGATCTTCGAATGCCTAAAGACATATTCTCACATTCTTCTCACAGCTTAATCCTGGGGTAGTCGTGGTCCCACTTTCATGGATAGGGCCTAGGTGAAACTTTCAAGACAGAAATAACTCCAGATGCCGCTTTACACAAAAAAAGAAAGCTGAGAAATGAGGTGGGGGTGGGACAAAGCCTGGCAAGTGATAGGTTGATAGAAACATAGACACATAGAAAAATAGGTGCAGGAGTAGGCCATTCGGCCCTTCGAGCCTGCACCGCCATTCGATATGATCATGGCTGATCATCCAACTCAGTATCCCATCCCTGCCTTCTCTCCATACCCCCTGATCCCTTTAGCCACAAGGACCACATCTGATTCCCTCTTAAATATAGCCAATGAACTGGCCTCAACTACCCTCTGTGGCAGAGAATTCCACAGATGATACAGTTGAATGAAACCCTTGCATACTTGTATCCACCTATCATTTGCCAGACTTTGCCTCACCCCCCCACCTTGTTTTCTGTTCCCCTCTCTACCCCCATTACAATGAGTCTGAAGAAGGGTCTCGAACCAAAACATCGACTATGCATATCCTCCAGAGATGCTGCCTGACCCGCTGAGCTACTCCAGCAACAGAGTTCTATATAAAATTCCAGCATCTAAAGTTACTTGTGTCTCCCCGGATATAACTTTTCTATATATTGTGTTCTTTTACTTTGCTGTTTTTCTTGTTTTTATAAACGAATCACTTTGAGATAACAATGTTGGATATAAATAAATGTACCTGCCAGAACACAGAAGCCAGGTTTTACTGTCGTGAGATTTACTCATGAATTATTATTGGTTGTTATCTTAGAGTCATTGCCATTACATTCTGTCACTTATGCCTACAGACACTGCATATCAACCGTTCAAATCTGACGGACATTTTGGCAAATGTTTCGGCAGTCAAAGTTGCAGTTAAAAGTAAAGCAATATCATGCAACACTGCCAATTTGTCTGTGCTTTCTGCCAAGTGAAGAGCCATTTTTGTGTCAGTCATCAGTCTGCCTTGTCTCGCTCTCCACGGCTGTGGCAGACTTTCTCAACTATCCCACCAAGTGTGACGCTGCCCATCAACTGCCCCCGTTGCCACTCCCCTATAATTAGACAAAGTCAACACAGCAGTCATTCATTGTAAAGCCACAGTACCTGAAGCGTCAACAATTTCCAGTCCGAAGATTTAAAGAACATGGCTTCCTCCATGAATGCATCAGCTACAGAAGTAAAACTGCAATTTACCCAACAAACTCTGATCAAACTGATAACCTGAACTTGTGCTTTCAGTTAGTCAAAATCTCCCGCTAAGAGGTAAGAGCTGCCACTCAGACAGCCTGTGCTCAGGAGACAGTAACCATGCTTACTGGATCATTTGCTCAAGAATGTGCTGGCTCACATACAGAGCTTGCTGAAATGATGAAGAAAGTGCATGGGCCGCACTAGCTTGGCTGGGATGGTGGGGAATGTCAGACAGGACTGCTGGTACTCTGCATGCTATTTCTGAGTATGTACACTTTGTGGCAAGTGATAGACACCCCCAATGGAACAAAAAGGTCCTGGGGGTGTAAGTAAGGATTCTAATAATGCGACCTGTCCAGGAAACCCACTGTTTTGAAATGACAATTATAGATCCAGCTGTTTTTTTTATCAGTTTTACACTAATTAAAATCTTAAATAATACAAATACCTAAATTTCTAAATTACGCAAATTAGACTCTGTGTGAGTGTGTGTGCGTAGTGTCTGTGTATGTGTGTGCTTTTCTGTTTGTATGTGTGTATAGTGTATGTGTGTAGTGTGTGTGAATGCAGTGTGTATGTGTGTGCTATTGTGTTTGCATGTGTGTGTGTAGTGTGTAGTATGTGCGCATGCTTAAATGTTTATATACGTGTGTGTGCACTTTTATGTTTGTGTGTGTGTGTGTAGTGTGTCTGTGTGCATCGTGTGTATGTGTGTTCATGTGCGTTGTGTGTAAATCATAGTCATACAGCACATAAACATGCCCTTCAGCCCAACTTTCCCATGCCACTCGACACTAGTCCATCTACACTGGTCCCACCTGCTCGTGTTTGGCCTATATCACTCTAAATCTTTCATTTCCATGTACCTATTCAAGTGTCATTTAAATGTAAGTGTGTGCGCTTGTAAAATGTGCTGGTGTGTGAGTACGGGTGTGTGTGTGTGTGTGTGTGCAGTGTGCATATGGGTTTGAATGAAGCTGAAGAACAACTTAAAAGTACTATCACACCTGCCATCAAATTTAGATTGTCTAATGCTTGCTCCTTGGCAATAGAATCCATTTTATCCCAGTGAACTAACTATTTTGTTATACCTTATTTGTCTCTAACATAATTTAAAAAAAAATCTTTATTAAAATGAGGCCAGGAATAAAACAGAATTATCCAGAATTCAATTAAATACTAGATTTTTATTCTGATATAAATCATTGATGCATTCTAGTTATATTCACTAACGTTAGTGCCTCTGAGGTGTTCTTAAAGGCAGTTATTTTTCAGTGCAAACTATAGGCTTTTAATAGTTGCACCAACTGTAAAATTAATCATCATGCAGGTGATTATTTTTGTTGACTGATCACACCCCTGATAACTGAATTCAGATGAAGATTGAAAGAAAACCTTTTTAATTATTCTGGTTTTGTGGAAAATCATGTGGCCTCTATTTATTTGACATTCCCCCCTCCCCAACCTGATTTCAGGATGGTGGCCTTACTATTAAGTCACTTTACAGCTTGGAATAGACTTAATGGAAACTTTTCAAAATGCCTTTCCAAAACATCTGGCTTAAGCTACGGGAGGAAATGTGGAAAATGTAGTGACTAATACAAAGTCCAATAATGGAGACTTGGAATGTAATCAGATGGATTGCTGACACTGCCTTATTCTTCTGTTATACACTGTAATGAAAGTCACAAACAGCCCGACTTCATGAACTATGCAACACTCACTCTGAGCACAGAGCTATATGCAGCTTAACTACTTTTAGCAAGCTCCATAGCAACAGTAATACACATATAAAACAGCAAGAAGCAATTGGGACTTCATCCAGCAAGTACAAGATGGTCTTTAACAATGATCTCTTCTTGGCTTTTTCAAATGGGAAAATAAGCTAAATGCTGTAACATCGGCTTAATTGGGCTGGGAGTGCCATCTAATTCATTTAATGGTCATATAGTGATAATTAGTTCACGCACAAAGAAAACATTGCATCATCCCTTAATCTGAAACATCTTAATATGTGAATTTAAGATTAAAAACAAGTTTCTGTTTCAATTTATTTTACAAACTGGGGCAGAAATGTACAAATTTCAAGTGAAATTATTTACATAATGATTTTCACAAATCATGAAATGTATTTATTTCAGGAAAATATCATTCAGCTTTCGCTTTATTGGAGTAGAACAGCTGTCTGGTTGATGCTATCATAATTGCATTGATGTATAATCCATCCTACATATGGTTTTTGCTTTATACTGTGACATATTGCTGAGCCTTCCTTCAAACGTATATACGTATGGCATCTGTTCCTTTGACATCACCAAGATCAATGTGGCAGGAATTCAAGGCAACATGAAAAGTTGCCTTTGCATAAGCTCGGCTCTTCAAGTCTTTATAGTTGACACTGGACCAAGCCACAGACAGATTTTGTTTTGTGCTATTCCTCATAAAATGGCTTACACTGGTGATACAGATCATGATAGAGTGGAGCCTAAAGCAATAATGAAAAGCATGATTCAGTTTAGTTTAGTTTCAGTTCAGCCATACACCTTGGAAAAAGACCCTTTGGCCCACTGAGTCCAGGCCGACCATTTCACACTAGTTTAGTTTTAGATTTTGGTTTAGAGATACAGCATGGAAAGAGGCCTTTCGGCCCACCTAGCCCGCGCCAACTATCGATCACACATACACACTAGTTCCATGTTATTTTACTTTATCATCCACTCCCGACACACGAGGGGCAATTTACAGAGGCCAATTAACGTACAAACCCGCACGTCTTTAGGATGTGGGAGGAAACTGGAACATCGGGTGGAAACCCATGCGGTCACAGGGAGAACGTACAAATTTCACACAGATAGCATTCAAGACCAGGATTGAACCTGGTCTATGGCACCATGAGGCAGTGGCTCTACCAGCTGTGTCTCTCTGTTGCCCTTATTTAATTTACCATTCTTATTATTCGTATTCCCTTTTGCAATCAGCAATGACAATGTCAAATGCTTTGATATATTTAAATTGTTTTGTCGGGTGGGAAATCCTTTAAAATGAAATGCAAAGAATAGGTATGTGGTTGGTGTGTGACATGTAAAATAACATAGCATGCAGCCAAGACATACATAGAACATAGAACACAGAACAATGCAGCCGAGGAACATGTCCTATGTGCACTTCCCTTTACTTTTCCCATTTGTCTCCATATTTAGACGCCTGTTTCCCAGCACACAGTCTCTACGGAAGAAAAATGTCCTGAAGTGAAAGTAAAATACATACCTTCAGAGGGCTCTGCTCCTTCCAACGCAGTCGCAGTCACTATGCGTCTGACGATATGACGCGTGTGCGCCTGGACGGGGTCTCTTCACGTAGTCACTCACGTGACTCCGAAGTAAAATCATATACTTGCATAAGAGTAGAACGATTGGAGTTGATAATGGTAGATCCTGTTCTGGGACTGCACACAAAAAGTCCAAACCACCAGGAACAAACCCATGGCAGTCAAAGCTTTAACTTGAGTCTTTTAACATCAATGTTTTAAGGAAGTTCAATATTGACTAAGTATGCTGTTTCTTTTCGTTTACTTTTTTGACTTGCTTTTAATTTGAAGGCCATTGTCTTTTTTGTATTGTGTTTATTACCGGGGTCAAAGGG
This sequence comes from Leucoraja erinaceus, assembly GCF_028641065.1. NCBI lineage: Eukaryota > Metazoa > Chordata > Chondrichthyes > Rajiformes > Rajidae > Leucoraja > Leucoraja erinaceus. Next base: position 30,373,495 of record NC_073385.1, read on the forward strand.
AGAACGTGCAAACTCCACGCAGACAGCACCCGAGGTCAGGATTGAACCCGGATCACTGATGTTGTGGGGCAGCAGCTCTACCAGCCCTATTTTATATCCACTGCAGTTATACATTCTGTGACATAAGCCTATGCTCTTATTGTTCAGGCAACAACACAGAAAAACACTTCTTCGGAGCCCATTAATAGGAGACACCAGGCAGATCTGGCTGTGAAATGGGTCAGATCAGCAGAGAAATATACACTGTCAAAATGGTGCTCCTGGTATAGAGTTTCACTTTTTATGAAAGCTTGTGTAAGATTGCTTCCCCATCCATTCTTCACCATTTGCGGATGCAACCTCAAGTGCAGCCACATGTCAGATTACTTCCTGGATTTCTTGTGGGCTGCACGGAAATCAGGAGACACGGCCACAGGGGTCAGCTGCCTAGGGAGGAACAACTTTCCTCCAGGTAAGTTTATTATTGTCAAATGTACTAAGATACAGTGAAAAGCTTTGTTTTGTGTGATATCCAGCCAAATCATAACATGAGTACAATTTTACATCAGTATAAGTGTTGAACGATTGTAGTGGTTTATGGTAGATCCTCTTATGAGACAGTACACATAAAGTGTGTGAACCCTGAACCACCAGCACCTCCGCTTGAGGCGAGGGAAGAACCCTGAGATCATCACTCCTCCTCCTTCGAAGACTAGGACTAAGCTGCTGGGACAAGCCCGAGATTGGCTTCATCATCGCACATGCGTACAATAGTTTCTACCATTGTGCGATAAAAGAGCTTAACTCCAATAGTGAACACTGGGAAGCAAGAAGTAACTTCGAGGAATACCGCTAAATTATTTTAATCTCTTTTAAAAATGTATTTATATTCTACTATTAACTGTACATATGTGCTTTGGTGTCGTGTTGTGTTTCTTTTAACGGAGGAGAAGCAAATGGAATTTTGTTGCTCAGTTTTGTGCAATGACAATAAACATATTCTATTCTATATTCTATTCTATCATCGCACATGCGCTCTGACAGTGAGGTAGAGCACCCCATGTGGTCCTGGATTTTCCTCCCACTGTAAATAAAATATATACGTGAATTCACTCTACTGCGAGTGTCAGAGTGGTCACTTCCAAACCCGGCATCATCCACGCACCAGTGTGTACAATAAAAACATTTAGAAGACGTGGGCAGGAGCACTGATAGGAAATATTTCGAGGGGTATGGGCCAAGCGTGGGCAGATGGGACCAGTTTGGATGGAGCATCATGGTCAGCATGGATGAGTTGGGATGAAGGGCTTGTTTCCGTGCTGTATGACCCTATGATAATATGATTATTAATTTTTGTTGATGCATCATAAGTATTTATTTGTTCGAGCCAATAAAGTCTTTCGTGCACAATTTGATCATTTTCAATTACGTTCACTGCCCTATCCTCTTGAAGAAAAAACGATCTTCTTTTGTATTCCTCAGTCAGATAAATTGAGCAATTTCCATTTACATTATAACTAAAATTAGTGATTTTTTAAATGTGGGTCAGTTAATATTTTTAGCAGTAAACTCCCCATTGAGAAATCTTTACCTCAGTATTACTATCAAATGAATATTCAAGAAAGCTTTTGACATGCTGGCCATCGCTCGTGGAATTGAGTATAGATGTTGGGACGTTATGTTTGCACAAGACGTTGGTGAGGGCACGCTTGGAGTATGGTGTTCAGTTTTGGTCATCCTGCTATAAGAAAGATGCCCTTAAGCTGGAAAGGGTGCAGAGAAAATGTACTAGGATGTTGCCAGGCAGATCTGAGCAATAGGGAGAGTTTGGGCAGGCTAGGACTATATTCTTTGGAGCGCAGGACGCTGAGGACGATCTTACAGAAGGGTACAAATTCATGAGGGAAATAGATAGGATGAATGGACACTTTCAGAGTAGGGGGATTAAAAACTAGAGTCAATACTTTCCATGCTATATAATAGGTTTAAGGTGAGGGGGGAAAAGATAGGAACCTGTGGGACAACTTTTTCACACAGAGGGTGGTAGGTATATGGAATGAGCTGCCAGAGGAAGTAGTTGAGATAGGTATAATAATAAAACTTAAACACATTTGGACAAGTACATGGATAGTGGGATATGTGCCAAACACTGGCAAATAGGACCCGTAGATTAGGCATCTTGGCTGGTGTGGACAACCTGGACTGAAGGGCCTGTTTTCACACTGTATGACATTATTTATTATGGGGAAATCATGTCTCAGGAATGGTATCAGAGAGAGGGTTGTGTAATCACTAGAAGGATTAAATCAGCCATTTGACTGAATTCTACTCCCCTGCTGAAGAGTCAAGAGAGTTGTATTGCCATGTGTCCCAGATAGGACAATGAAATACTTACTGCAGCACAACACAATATGTAAACATAATACAGAACAGGAGATAAAAGTTCAGTGTGTCTATAGACCATATATACACAATAAATAAACAATAAACAATAGTGGACCGCTCAGCAGTATATCTGGTGACTCGCTATCCGACTACTCATTAATACCTTTAGTTGAACATCTGGCTCACCAGGTGACATTTCCTGCACCCATTTAAACACACCAGGACCCAGTATGGTGCAGATAGACACAAGAAGCTGGAGTAGCTCAGGCAACATCTCAGGAGAGAAGGAATGGGTGACGTTTCGGGTCAAGACCCTTCTATGGTGCACTCCCTTTAGACATACAGGGACCCAGTTTCACAGACAGACTTTAAACTCATCAGTGTCTTATTTGACACACTCCCTTGAACCTCACTTGGGACCTTTTTCCTGCACTCTCTTTAAACTTAATGGGCTCTTTGGAAAATTGGAATAAATCCGTGAAACATGAAAACCAAATGTGTTGGAAGGAACTGCAGATGCTAGTTTACATAAGTTTACATAAGTTAGACATAAAATGCTGGAGTAACTCAGCGGGTCAGGCGGCATCTTTGGAGAAAAGGAATTGGTGACGTTTCAGGTCGAAGCCCTTCTTCAGACTGAGAGTCAGGGGTGAGGGAAACGAGGTATGAAAAGGTTCAGAACAAATCAGGGCCGGCACCGATGACCCAAGAAAGATAGAACCCACAATGGTCCAGTGTTGGCTGTGGAAGCGGTGATAATGAAGGGATATATGGATTCAAACAATGAACCACCTATCTCACCTACGCTCAGTCAGTCTTGGCTTACATGATCTCTTGGTTGCCAAAAATTTTAACTCCCCTTCCTATTCTGATACTGACCTTTCTGTCCTGAGCCTCCTCCACTGTCAGAATGAGGTCACACACAAATTGGAGGAACAGCACCTCGCAATTTGCTTGGCCAGCTTACAACCCAGCGGTATGAATAGTGATTTCTTTAATTTCAAGTAACCTCTGCATTCCCTCTCTCTCCGTCTCTCCCCCACCTCTCTCCGTCTCTCCCCCACTGCACGTATCCATATTATCCCTTGATTATCACCTCTTCCACAGCCAACAATGGACCATTGTGGGCTCCACCTGTCCTTGGCCATCGGTGCCAGCTCTGATTTCTTCTGAACCTTTTCATACCTCTAGTTTCCTTCCTCCCTGAATCTCAGTCTGAGGAAGGGTTTCAACCTGAAAAGACACCCATTCCTTTTCACCAGGGATGCTGCCTGACCCGCTGAGTTACTCCAGCATTTTGTGTCCGACTTGAAAACAAGTTGGATGTGAATAGGAATAATATCCAATAGTCTGGAAAGTCTCCCAGTCCGGCCCCACCAAAGTCCTTAGTGTGCCTGAATATTGGAGTTATATTGTACCTCTTGTTGGATCAGATGGTCGCTGACTTCCAAACTTGTGTGTTGAGGACACAGACTTCTGGAGCAACTGACCCACTGCTCTGCCATCGGTTTCACCCCATTTGAGTCACGCATGTTCAGAGATGAAAAGATACTTCACATGCAGCCAGACAGGTCTAGTATCAGTACTGGTACCCCATTAGTTTAGTTTTGTTTGTTTTTGTCACATATACAGAGGTACAGTGAGATACTTGTTCACTGGGCTATCCAGTCAAATCATACTATACATGAGTACAGTAGACCCTTTTCTGGAACAGCGCGTAGAGGCTGTAGTTGCACAGGCTGCGCTCGCTACCCAGGTGATATAGGGCCTCCCGCAGACACCTCTGCCAACACCACCACCCTGCGACCACTGCAAACACACTGATGGTCGCCTCCAGCAGCCACCCCTCTACTATATGTGCAGAGGCCACCGTGTCCCATTCCCGAAAACAATCACAGAACTTTAAGGCATTTTCTGAGGGCAAAAGTGGTAAGTTCACGCGCCGCTCACAGATGCCAACTTTCCCTCTCAAGTTCCATCTTGGAATGCTGGTACAATAATTTGGTGGAAGGTGTGTAGTGAAGATTGAGATACAATGAGATTGCAAACATCATTTTAAATAGGAAGGTTTAGTTAAATAGCTGATTTAATTTTCATTATTTTACTTAACATTTAATTTGTGATTCATAATACATGAAGGTTTTTTTTAAATCTCCTTTTTAATATTTTTTATCTATTTAAATTATTTAAATCTACCGACATTGACGGTTAGGCTTAGGTTTAGGTTTATTATTGTTATGTGTACTGAGGTACAATGAAAAGCTTTTGTTTTGCGTGCTATCCTTTCAAATCAGATTATACTATACATGAGAATAATCACGCCAAACAAAAGCAACTACAAGAGCTAGAGTGAAGAGAAAGATACCAGCGTGCAGAATATTACGTCGCAGTGTTACGGTGCAAAAGTTCCAGAGAAAAACATCCAAGATCAGGATTGAACCCTAGCTTATGGAAGGAGGCTAATAACAGTGGGGAAGAAGCAGTTTCTGAGTCTGGTGGTGCGTGCTTTCAAGCTTTTGTCTCTTTTGCTCGATTGGAGGGGGTGGTGGGAAGTGAATGTCTCTGTGCTGACAATGAGCAGCCCCAGGGCAAGGCAGCGGAGAGTGGTGTTTCAGGCCTCATTGTTACTAACTGCCTGCCCTGCCCCATCGATTAGTCACTAGATCTAACTCCAGCATGCTTCATCCAATGGAACCAATGTAAGTGCAGCCATTGGAAAATTGCATGCAGAAACGTACAGGTGGCAGGCTGGACGGAGCACAAACCAGGCTATTGTGTCTTGTTTACCATCAATTAATGACAGAGATATTCAAAAGACAAGAGTGTTTAATTGTCATGTTAACCGCAACAGAACAATGAAATACTTGCTGCAGTTTTACAGGCCCAGAAGTTGGACAATCTTGGATTGTTTCCTCTGGATTGCCGGACTATGAGGGGAGATATGCTAGAAATATATAAAATTATGAGAGGCATAGATAGGGTGGACATTCAGAACCTTTTACTGAGGGTGGAAACGTTAAGGACTAATAATAATAATAATAATAATAATAATATCTTTTATTGTCATTGCACATAAGTGCGACGAGATTTGGTATGCAGCTTCCATCCGATGTCATAACTTAAGTAACTAATAAAATTTAGATTTAGATAAGGATACCCCGAGAACATGGCTTATAAAAGAACATTACAACAGTGGAACATGGTTTGTAAAAGAACATTACAACAGTAGAACACTAGAATGACTAGTGGACATAACTACGGTGAAAGGGGCAAAGTTTAAAGGAGATATGGCGAGCTAGTTTTTAACACGGAGGGTGTTGAGTGCCTGGAACTCGCAGCTAGCGGTGGTGGTGGTGGGAGCAGACACGATAGTGGCAATTAGAGGCTTTTAGGTAGACACATAGATTTGCAGGGAATAGAAGGATTTGGATCAAGAGGAGATTGGCATTGTGTTTGGCACTGACACGGTGGGCTGAACAGTCCTATGCTGTACTGTTTTAGGTTCAATTAATGGAATAGCACACAAATAAATATATAATAATCAATAACACAATAAATTAATAATCAGTAATATTAGGTAACCAGACCAAAAGATTGTAAAACCAAAGTATGTTGTGTAACTGAAACAAAAGCCCACAGTAGACCATAACCGCTGAGGTAGTGGTTAGTGTTATGTTGTGTTCAATATCATAATGGTTGCTGAAAGAGTGAACTAGTGGCCACAACATCCTCTTCCAATACCTCTCAACTCCTCATTGATTCCATCCTTGTCTATCCAGTGGTAACCAAAGAATAACCTGTAATATCTCCTCTTTCGACCTCTGTACTGTTAACTGCTGCATCTCCAAACAACCCATCTTTGGTCCTCATCAGTTTTTTATCCAACTGTTAGTGCTTGTTGGCATTATCAGAGAAAATATGATCGCATAATCTCTTTTTTATCAGTTCTCTGAAAATTTCCATCTCCTCCAATGTGTCTCACTCCATGTCAGACACTATTTGGTGATCAAAAACGTCCTCCATTTACATCCAAAGTAACTGTTTTTGTGGGATGAGACCACGCCAATTATCGATCACCTGTTTACATTAGTTCTATGTTATCGCACTTTCTCATCCATTCCCTACACACTAAGGATATTTTTATCCAGAGGCCAATTAACCTACAAACCTGGACATCTTTGGGATGTGGGAGGAAACTGGAGCACCTGGAGGAAACCCACGTGATCACATGAAAATCGTGCAAACTCCACACAAACAGCAATTGAGATCAGAATCGACCTCAGATCTCTGGCGCTGTGAGACCGCAGTTCTACCAACTGAGTCATTGTGTTTGTTTTAACATTCTGAACGGTGTGGACAGGTAGAGGGTCAGTGAATGATTTGTTATAATTCACACATACATCTACCTTCATCTCCAATCTGAAACATTAGCACTGTTTCCCTTTCCACAAATGCTGTCTGACTTGTGAAGTGTTTCCAGGAATTCCTGTTTTTATTTCAGATTTTCAGCATCTGTGACTTTTGATGTACTTCCACTGCTGATTTGCCAGGGGAAAGTTGTGACAGTTAAGTGGAGCCTTTGTGTTCGTCAAGAGCTCCTTGCTCATAAATATAGGAGTTTTGCATGGATTTGCCTAAGCACACTTGGAAGAGTCAAGGCTTTGAATTAGATTAATCAGAACACATCCCAGACATGCTCCAAGTTAAAGCAATTTGTTTAATTTTACACAAATGACAGCGTGAACCTAGATCAAGCTCTTGAATATGTAAAATACAAACAAAACAAGTTAAACCTGAGCAGGCTTAATTACACCGGGATGCATGCTGTAGAATAAATCAAGCAAGCTACAGTTTTAATTAGTAACAGCCTACTAAGTGTTTTTGGTATATTTTGCTCCTTCTGTACATGGAATTATTATATTACGGTTAGAATATCTCACAGGTAACAGTGTCACTACAAGTTGCTCATAAGAAAGATATCCCCTTGATGACATTTGTGATATAGACTATATTTCATCAAACATGCAAAGCAATCTGAGCACATGTCTGCTGACAAACTCTTAAATGTGGCTTTGAATTCAAACTGATTCAGTTATCTGGTAACTTTACGTCATATTTGATTTTTATTTTAATCAAATGTTATCCCGTTGGGAGGTGCAATGTCAAATCATATCCATGTTGCGAAACAATATTACCATTGAACAATAAATAATTGAAGAAAGCTTCTAATTAAAGAAATTTGCTTAACCAGTTTATCACATGCTCACAAGTCAATCATGAATAAACCTTCGGTTTGTTTAGGCTAAGTTTGCAAGGTGAAATTAAAGTTTCTCTGAAAGGACAATTATTGTCATTTTCAGATATGAATGAAAGTTTACTTTTAAAGATGGTTAAATTGCAATTGTAAAAAAAGCTGAAGAACTTTACTACTTCTTGGGAAGTCTTGTGATCAGGCACCAGCCTGTGAAGTAACGTTGCAACGTTTTAGTCTCATGCTACTCCCATCTTTTATCCTTTTTAATTAGAAGGCAAATTCTCAGACTGCTCTGCCTAATCCCTGCACAGTCGAACAAAGCCCAGCAATGTCTTTGAACAGTGTTCAGTCGGGCAGCACAGACCCTAGTAACTGATGGCAGTAGGGGCAGGATCCTGACCTCCATCCCACCATTCTTCACCCACTCCTGATGTTCCCTGCTCCTTAGAACTTTGTTCCTTGTTCTTCTGCTTAAAGCCAGAAAGACAAAAGGCCATGACAATGTGGGAAACCTATAGGATTGGCTAGGTAGGGTGTGGGGTGGGGGGGGTGGGGGGCATGTGGCAACTGGGAGAAAACAAATGGAGTTTCACAGAAATAGACACAGTGGGGAGAATTGGATCACCAGATTATGTCTCTGGTCTCAAGAAATTTCTTCACACCTCACTAAATCTTTTCATTGACAATGCTACTTTTTAAGAATTGTTGCATTCCCCATTACCGTAGGGGTGCTCAAGTAAACATCCAAAACCCTATTTAAGAGACCAAAGTACCATATGTCTTAATACTGCCCTGAGTCGACTACCTTTATGCTGAAGGAGCTATAAAAGCATCTTGTTTCCTGACACTGCTTTCAGAAAGACTTGCCAACAAACGAGTTATGTTAATGCAAATCAGCAACCACCCAGAGCTGCAATGGAAAGATTGGTTTTCTGACAGTTTACAATGTATTCCATAACCAGTAATACCATATACTTAAGTGAGAATGCTTAATAAATTCAGATAATTGCAGCGAAAAGTAGGCTGCAATTACTTCACAAAAAGTCATGTACAGCATTAATATCTTCACAAAATTTCCCTTGAAATCTCAGATATTTTCTTATGGGACCAAAATGTAATACTGTATCAATTACCAAGATTGCTTTTTAATTCCCTATCAATGATTTCAATTGAATGAATCAGATTCCACTTTGTTCAATGAAATTTCTAATCTTTAGCATATTTGAATCTATTTTGAAGCCATCTATTAATAATGATCTAACATGTCAAATTTCATTTTATTACAAGGTATTTCAAAATATTTGGTTCTTTTTTTTGGTGGGGGGTTGAGTTTCAAAATTCCATCCATTTATCCATGAGTGTTTCTTTCTTACTTTCTTCAACTGTTCCCTATGTCCAGCGCTCTCCTGCAGTAACCATCATCACATTAACCATCAGAGTGCTAAAATGATTTGCCTTTTAGCACTATGTACCCACATCTTAGTCCAGTGATATCTAATAAAAGATGTTCATGCCAAGTGTAAAAGACCACTGTAGTCTGCTCTGCCAATTTCCCCAAACAACTAAACTTTGCATTGTTCCTGTGATATTCTTCACTTGGATAACTATTCTGGAGCAGCAATGTGTTGAAAGTTAGGAATATTCATTTTAAATGTTTTAAAAGCACCACCTGGAGACCAGTATGATTATGATATGCTATGTAAACAGGAAACATTTGAATTAATCAAAAGCAAACTAACCTCCCTTCCATTGACTCCATCTACATTTCACGCTGCCTCGGCAAGGCCACCAGCCTCATCCCAGTCCCTCTCTCTGCTCTCCTCTCCCATCAGGCAAGAGGTACAGAAGTTTGAAAATGCATACCACCAGATTCAGGGACAATTTCTTCTCAGATGTAATCAGGCAACTGAATGGTCCTCTCATCAGCTAGAGTGCTGACCTCCCATTTACCACATTGGACACCTTTGAATTATCTTTAATCGGACTTTATCTTGCACTAAACGCTGTACACTTTATCCTTATCTGTGCATGTGGATGGCTGGATTGTAATTAATTAGACTTTTCTTTGACTGGAAAGCATGCAAACAAAATCTTTTCACTGTACCTTGTTATACGTAACAATACTTTTGATTTTAAATCGAATGTATTTTCCCCACTTTCAATAATGAAGTCTTCTTTATCATTTTAAATTGTTTATTTATTGCAAGCCATTAGTATGCCATCTTAACACAAGCAGTATTATGAAGATCTTGCATTGGATAATAAGTGTCTCACCTTTGCTTCTAACGTACTTACTAATAGCATAACCAAGGCCTGTTGGAAATATCAGCTGAAATTTCACTGGTTTTGTGGTTTTAGCTCTGTAGGGTACTTTCAATAAGTCCAGATGAAACATTCCATTTGATTGTGTTACCATTGCAGTATAGATTTAGTATGCTCAAGAAGGAACTGCAGATGCTGGAAAATCCAAGGTAGGCAAAAGTGCTGGAGGAACTCAGCGGATGCGGCAGCATCTATGGAGTGAAGGAAATAGGCAACGTTTCGGGCCGAAACATAGTAACATAGAAACATAGAAAATAGGTGTAGGAGTAGGCCATTCGGCCCTTCGAGCCTGCACCGCCATTTAATATGATCATGGCTGATCATTCAACTCCGTATCCTGTACCTGCCTTCTCTCCATACCCCCTGATCCCTTTAGCCACAAGGGCCACATCTAACTCCCTCTTAAATATAGCCAATGAACTGGCCTCAACTACCTTCTGTGGCAGAGAATTCCAGAGTTTCACCACTCTCTGTGTGAAAAATGTTTTTCTCATCTTGGTTCTAAAAGATTTCCCCCTTATCCTTAAACTGTGACCCCTTGTTCTGGACTTCCCCAACATCGGGAACAATCTTCCTGCCTCTAGCCTGTCCAACACCTTAAGAATTTTGTAAGTTTCTATAAGATCCCCCCTCAATCTTCCAAATTCTAGCGAGTACAAACTGAGTCTATCCAGTCTTTCTTCATATGAAAGTCCTGACATCCCAGGAATCAGTCTGGTGAACCTTCTCTGTATTCCCTCTATGGCAAGAATGTGTTTCATCAGATTAGGAGACCAAAACTGTACGCAATACTCCAGGTGTGGTCTCACCAAGACCCTGTACAAGTGCAGTAGAACATCCCTGCTCTTATACTCAAATCCTTTTGCTATGAATGCTAACATACCATTCGCCTTCTTCACTGCCTGCTGCACCTGCATGCCTACTTTTAATGACTGGTGTACCATGACACCCAGGTCTCGTTGCATCTCCCCTTTTCCTAATCGGCCACCATTCAGATAATAGTCTACTTTCCTGTTTTTGCCACGAAAGTGGATAACCTCACATTTATCCACATTATGCTGCATCTGCCATGCATTTTCCCACTCACCCAGCCTATCCAAGTCACCTTGCAGCCTCCTAGCTTCCTCTTCACAGCTAACACTGCCCCCCAGCTTCATGTCATCCGCAAACTTGGAGATGTTGCATTCAATTCCCTCGTCCAAATCATTAATATATATCGTAAATAGCTGGGGTCCCAGCACTGAGCCTTGCTGTACCCCACTAGTCACTGCCTGCCATTGTGAAAAGGACCCGTTTACTCCTACTCTTTGCGAAACGTTGCCTATTTCCTTCGCTCCATAGATGCGGCCGCACCCGCTGAGTTTCTCCAGCATTTTTGTCTACCATAGATTTAGTATGTTCAGTGGCGGACTGGCCAGGGTGTCAGCTTGCCCAATGGCAAGTGGGCCCCTGATGAAGTGATAGCAAGGGATGGCGTGGGCCCCTGTTTAATGATATCATTGTAGTTGTGGGTGGGCCCCCTTTGTCTCCTGGCAACCAATATATTTAGACCCAGTCTGCCACTGAGTATGTTTATGACTAGGGTGCTCCTGAAGATGACTAGAACATTTTATAGTGGATTTGTCTGCACTGCCTACATTCAAAGATAACCCACACTTAACATAGAAGAGTAGAGCACAGGATCAGGCCCTTTGCCCACAATATGCCTACCGAACATGATGTCAAGGTAAACTAATCTCCTCTGCCTGCATGTGATCCATATCCCTTTGTTTCCTACATAGCTATGAGTTTATCTAAAAGCCTCTTAAATACCACTATGATATCTACTTCAACCACCAGAATCGTGAAGGGCTTAGATAGGGTGGATGTGGAGAGGATATTTCAACTAGTGGGAGAGTCTAGGACTAGAGGTCAAAGCCTCAGAATTAAAGGACGTTCTTTTAGGAAGAAGATGAGGTAGGAATTTCTTTAGTTAGAGGGTGGAAAATCCGTGGAATTATTTGGCACAGAAGGTTGTGGAGGCCAGGTCAGTGGATATATTTAAGGCAGAGATAGATAGTTTCTTGATTAGTACAGGTGTCAGAGGTTATGGGGTTAAAGCAGGAGAATGGGGTTAGGAGGGAGAGATAGATCAGCCATGATTGAATGGCGGAGTAGACCTGATGGGCTGAATGGACTAATTCTGCTCCTATCGCTTATGAACTTATAAACAAAACCTAACAGCATGTTTCAGGCACTTCCAGGCCAAACATGATGGCAAGACCAAATTTAATCTGCCTGCAAATTATCCACATTATATATATCCCTCCAATCCTGCATGTCTATGTAGTATCCAAAAGTCCCTTAAATGCCACTATTGTATCTGCCTCCACCACCATGCCAGCAGTACGATCCATGCACTTACCACCCTCTGTGTAAAGAAATTGCCCCACACATCTCCTTTAACCTTTGCCCCTTTCACATCAAAACTATGCCCTTATATTTAATTTTTCCATCCTCCATAATAATTATGTCATTTGCTGAGTATCCTTTTGACCATGATCATAAATTGTTTGCACTGCGTACACAATCTTCTCTATTTTGTTTTGATTAAGTTCTAAATTAACTAGGATTGTAATTTACCCATTCTGAGGGACAGAAGGATATATCTCTGCTGCAATAGTATTATCTTTGAGGAAGTTTGATGTCACTGAATGAAGATGGGGAGGAGAAGAGATTGTTTGTCTTTTATGAAATTAGTTATCTGCTTTTTTCTTCCCTAGAAATAAGATAAGGACCATTTTAATTAATTTGGATGGCACAGTGGTGCAGCTGGTAGAATAGCTGCCTCGCAACATCAGAGACCCTGGTTCGATCCTGACTACAGGTCCTTGTCTGTACGGAGTTTGTACGTTCTCCCCGTGACCTGCATGGGTTTTCACCGAGATCTCTGGTTTCCTCCCACACTCCAAAGATTTACAGTGCCCTCCATAATATTTGGGACAAAGACCCATCATTTATTTATTTGCCTCTGCACTCCACAATTTGAGATTTGTAATTTAAAAAAATCACATGCGATTAAAGTGCACATTTTAACAGATTTTAATAAAAGCCATTTTTATACATTTTGGTTTCACCATGTAGAAATTACAACAGTGTTTATACATAGTCCCCCCATTTCAGGGCATCATAATGTTTGGGACACAGCAATGTCATGTAAATGAAAGTAGTCATGTTTAGTATTTTGTTGCATATCCTTTGCCAGCAATGACAGCTTGAAGTATGTGATTCATGGACATCACCAGTTGCTGGGTGTCTTCTCTGGTGATGCTCTGCCAGGCCTGTATTGCAGCCATCTTTAGCTTATGCATGTTTTGGGGGGTAGTACCCTTCAGTTTTGTCTTCAGCATACAAAAGGCATGCTCAATTGGGTTCAGATCGGTTGATTGACTTGGCCACTCAAGAATTGACCATTGTTTAGCTTTGAAAAACTCCTTTTAGTGCTTTAGCAGTATGTTTGGGATCATTGTCTTGCTGGAGAATGAAGCACCGACAATGAGTTTTGAGGCATTTGTTTGAACTTGAGCAGATAGGATGAGTCTATACACTTCAGAATTCATTATGCTACTACCATCAGCAGTTGTATCATCAATGAAGATAAGTGAGCCAGTACCTTCAGCAGCCATACATGCCCAGGCCATAACACCCCCACCACTGTGTTTCACAGATGAAGTGGTATGCTTTGGATCCTGGGCAGTTCCTTCTCTCCTCTTTGCTCTTGCCATCAATCTGATATGTTAATCTTTGTCTCATCTATCCACAAGACCTTTTTCCAGAACTTTAGTTGTTCTTTTAAGTACTTCTTGGCAAACTTTAATCTGGCCATCCTATTTTTGTGGCTAACCAGTGGTTAGCATCTTGCAGTGTAGCCTCTGTATTTCAGTTCATTAATGCCCCTGTCCCACTTAGGAAACCTGAACGGAAACCTCTGGAGACTTTGCGCCCCTCCCAAGGTTTCCGTGCAGTTCCCGGAGGTTGCAGGTGGTTGCAGGTAGTGGAGGCAGGTAGGGAGACTGACAAAAACCACAGGGATTCTGCAGATAGTGGTCATTGACAAATCCACACCTGATTCGTGAAAAGTGTTTCTGATCTGTTGGACTGGTGTTTGGGGATTTTTCTTTATTATCGAGAGACTTCTGTCATCAGCTGTGGAGGTCTTCCTTTGGCCTGCCAGTCCCTTTGTGATTAGTGATCACCAGCGCTCTCTTTCCTCTTAATGATGTTCCAAACAGTTGATTTTGGTAAACCTAATGTTTGGCTGTTTTCTCTGACAATTTTATTCTTAGTTCTCACTCATAATGGCTTATGAAGTTCATTGGCACAACTTTGGTCCTCATATTGACAAACAGCAATAAAAGTTTCCAAAGGTGATGGAAAGACTGGAGGAAAGACTAGGTTTGATATTAAAGCATGAACTTTCAACCTAATTCATACTCAGCAGTATAATCCATTTGAATTTGCACTTTATAATAATTTTCCTTTTCCTTTATTTTCTGCGAATTTAGCTGCAGGCATGATGTTACACATGATATCAATGTGCATTGGTCTTTTTTGTTATTTAAATCCTTTTTACTGATATATTGATATGTGTATTGCATATCTTTGTTCTGAATTCATGCAATTTGTGTTCATATCTTCAATTTGGAAATAGATTCAAAACTTCACTTCAACCAAATTTGGCATAATTTCTGCATCTTTACCCACAGCATTCTTTTAACCATGCCATCGAAAGAATGAGCCTACACAAAATATAATTTTCTTTATCGCTAAAATAATTCTTCAGTTTATATTATAAAAGAATGTCTTGCTTTTGTACAAAGCATTTCACAATCTAATATGTCCCAAGTGGTTTCAGTGCAAGAAATATGACAGTCAAATTTCACATAGCAAGCCGGCATATAATCATAGAGTCATGGAAACAAGTCCTTTAGCCCACCTTGTCCATACTGGGCTAGTCCCATTTACCTACATTTGCCATATCCCTCTAGACCCTTCCTATCCATATATCTGTCCAAATGTATTTTAAAAGTTGTAATTGTGTCTGCTCCTATAGTTCCCCCTGGCAGCTTATTCCAGATATGGACTATCCTCCAGGTGAAAAGGTTATCACTGAGGTCCCTCTTAAATCCCTCCCCTCTAACCTCAAGCCCATGCACTCTAGTTTTAGAATCTTCCACCCTAGTAAAAAGCATGTGAGCCTTCTTTTTATCTATGCCCCTCTTGATAAGGTCACCCCTCACCTTTCTATGTTCGAAAATGAAAATTCCCAGCCTATCCAACCTCTCTCTATAACTTAAGCCCACTGAGTTGGACATGCTCTGGTCATTTATTCCATTTATCTATTTTATATGTTAGCTGCACCTTAAATGCCGATCAGGTTTCTCGTGGATCTCACCTACTCTTCCTCAAATTATATGACAAAGAAGTGCTCAGATCACGTCTGCAAGTCTCTAAGTCGGACCGAGAGCTTTGCACACCGCCACTGAGGCAATACGTTGTTATGGAGATTTTGCAATCAAGTTTCAAGCCACATGAGCTTGTTACTTTAGTTATCTGCAGTGTTTATTGAAAAAAGAAAATGAACTTACACAGCAATACGGATTAGTGTAAGTGGCGAGAAACAGCTGCAACCAGTGGTAAAGGAATGAAGTCAACATGAGATACTCACAAAGCAGGAGGAGCAATTGGAAATTATTGGAAAAAGATGCCTCAGGTCATCCCTCGATTACAGACGGTGGACTGACGTACAGCCCATACACGTGAACAAGGGGTTGAGAGGTGACGTGATGGATTTGCTGGCTGGCTGCTGTGTCGCAAGTGACTGTTCTTGATACTAGCTTGGATTTTGGTCCATTACACTCAGGAATAATATATTCTAGTTACAATGTTGATGTCAATTTGGTGAATGTGCCGAGACGGGCCACCAGCAGTGTCCTTATTCAAACCATCAATAGCATTTAAAACTATGTCAACAGTAAATTCTCCAGGCTATCTATTCCTATGGAACAATCCACCTCTGTGGGTAACTTCTGCCATATGGAAATTTGGTCCACAGTCAGATATCTGAGTTATGAACAGTTCTCAGGAATGGCACCCATCCGTAATCCAGGGTGGGCCTGTGGTAGTGTCCAGTCATAAGTGAAATGCAACAGAATAACTCGCATTGATGAACAGTTAAATGCAATCGATCAAAGTCGGCCTTCTGAGTAAGTGTATTGACTTCAGCAAGTGTATTGACTATCTAAGTGCATTGACTTCAGCACAGAATTTATGAATTATTCTGTTTCAGGAAGATACCTTTTAAGGTGCAAATCTTGGAGTTGGTTGCATTTGGAAAGAGTAATCCACAAAGATCCAACAATCTCTGCAGCATTGATTCTGTTTTTCTTGATCCAACAAATCATCAAACAGACAAAAGGACCCAATGTGTTGCAGTAGCTCAGTGGGTCAGGCAGCATCTCCGGAGAATATGGATGGGTGACATTTCCGATCGGACTCGTGTTCATCATCATCAAAAAGCCAATTCAGCCAACTACGCTGAAAAATTCTCAGAGACAACAAATCAGGAAGAAAAATATACAATCCTTAATTCACATTTTAAACCAAATTAAATAATAAAACAGCTGCATGCTGAAATAAAAACATCATTATTCAAAATTAAGTAATATTTAATATCCATTGTATAGTACAACTATTAGTTTAGTTTAGAGAGATAGCACTGAAACAGAATCCTCAGCCCACCAAGAGCTAACCAGCGATCGCCCGTACACTCGTTCCATATCCTTCTATTCCCTGCATATCCATGTGCCAATCTAAAATTCTCTTAAAAGGCACTGTCGTATCTCCCTCCACCACCACCCCTGGCAGCGCATTCCAGGCTCCCAGCATTTTCTGTGTAAAAAACTTGCCACACAATTCTCTTTTTAACTTTCACCTTCCAACCTTAAAACTATGCCCTTTAGGCAGGCATATCATACACATTATTTTCCACTTCTTTATGGACTTCCATCTATTTCTATGCTAATTTAGGTTTAGGTTTATTATTGTCCTGTACTGAGGTGCAGTGAAAAGCTTTATTTTGCATGCTATCCAAACAGATCAGATATACCATATATAAAAACAATCAAGTCAAATGCAATCAAGTATAATAGATAGAGTAAAGGGAAGATACCGAGTGCATAATATAGTTCGCAGCATTGTAGTGCATCAGTGCCATAGACAAAATCCAATGTTCCCAGAGGTGTAGAGGTGTATTGGACAATACCTTAGCTTATAGAAGAACAGAAGCCTGATAACAGATGGGAAGAAGCGTTCAGGGAGCTATGGTCTTGGACCCCACAATCCCTCTGTACATTAATGCTGTTGTATCCTGCCATTAACTGCTTCCACTCTCCTTACATTCAACCTCCCACAGTGCAGCATCTCACACTTGCCTGGATCAAACTCCATCTTCCATTTCTCCATCCATATCTGTAACTGAACTGAACCGTTTGATAGCCTATCTCACTCTCTGCTACCCCACCAATGTTTGTGTTGTCTCAAATAACTAACAAACCCACCCAAAATAGTGTATATATATATATATATCACCAACAATAGAAGTCCCAGTGAAAATCCTGTGGAACATCAAAAATAGCCAAAATAACACCCTTCCACCACTACCCCTGTCTTGTATGGGTACGCCAGTTCTGAATCGAAACAACTAAGACACCGTGGAACCCAAGCATCCTAACCTCAGGGTCAGTGTACCATGAGTGGCATTGTCAAATGCCTTACTAAAGTCCATGTAGACAACAAGACATTGCCCTTATTCAGGAAGTCTCACCAATCACCTTTGTCACTTCCTGAATAAGAAACTCAATCAAAAAGCATGAACTTCCACCAATAGTTAATTTTCCAGTAAGTTTGGAGGAGGATGCAAAACAATAGATCCCACAGAGCAGGAGGGAACACTGCTCACAGGTTGTGTGAACTGTGCCTGTGCATATTGCAAGACCTACTGGCAATCTTATAACAAGAGCGAATGTTAACAGTTTCATTGTCATGACAACCACAAAATCCAGGCCAATATTTTTTAAACCACCTGATTAAACATCACTGATTGATGCTGTGATGAACCAGAAAAGGGAGCAAATGCAATTGGAGTTATAAAAATCACAAGCCAACAACATAGCAAGCTTCTTTTGTGCCAAAATAAATCAAATATCAGTGTTCAATCAGATATCCAGGTCAGAGCTTCCAGTTTAACAGGATATGGTGTAGGCTGTCCGCAGGGAGAGTGTTCAATGATGTTCCATGCTCTAATCTTCATCATCAGAGAAGGTGCTAACATTTAACATGATGAGTTCCCAAGTGGTTGATGCTAGTCCAGAGTGTGTAGTCACGGTTTGAACCAGGGCTATTGTAGAGAATATTGGCGTGCTTCCAAGCATGAGACATCTAGGCTGCGGTGTGGTCAGGGAAGAGTTTCTCCGATGGTCCAAGACGGTCTTCCAATCTAGAGTCAGATTGATAGGAGATTAAGTCAGCAGGAATCAGTATCTTTGCAATTGCGGCACTTGAAATCTCTGCAGTTTGCATGTGTAGCACTTATATAGTTAGGGAAAGGTAAATAGGGCATTGATGCAGAAAACATTATTACAATAAGTTTCATCATAAGTCTAGCTGGATATCAATAAGCATGTTCCGTATTCTGAAAAAAGCAAGGAATCATGGGATTTGTCAAAGGTCATTCGTGATAAAGAAAACGCGAATGCAGCGCTGTATAAACTGTGTATATATATGGTTAATTATTCTACCAATGGATTAATCTAGAATTCTGTCAACTCAATAGCTTCCTTTCTTGTCTGCTGTTCACACACTACTTACACAGTCACAGTTCTAGTTCAGTTCATTAATCTGCAATTATGAGATATTCAAAAAGTTAAAAAATTATTATTTTCGTGTAATCCTTAATGTGTTTGCAACTGGAATAAGAAAATATTACTTGTGTTTGAAACATTTTCTTATCTTTATTCATAATTTATGTGTAAAAATATATTTAATCTGAAGCAGGCAGCGACTGTATCAGTGTAATGTGGGCTGATGCTTTACCTACAGGCGGTGTTAATGTACCATTAAGGCAGGGCTTGGCAACCTACGGCCCAGGAGCCGGATCCGGCTCGTAACCCAAAATCATCCGGCCCGCAGGCGTATTTTTTTAGTGACTAGAATGTTGTTCTTGCCTTCAGTGAGACCTTGCCCAGAGTTGTCCCAGTGCTCGGGTAAGGCAGCTCTCATGGACGGTTTTGACTGGAATAGTTTTACATTGTAAAGTTCACTGTGCCTGAGTTATTGATCAGAGTGAACACCCGCTTCTGTGGACACGTCTCACTGTGGAGTCTGTCACAGACGGATTCCACCGCCTGTTGGTCAATAATTGGATCGATCTCATAAACCAGTGGCCACGGATCTACCGGTGTGTGTTCTTGCCGAACTGAACTCACTGTGGAATGAATCCATTAACAGACTCTATGCTGCCGGATTCTAAGTTGTCCCTGCCTTCCCTCTGGAACCCTCCTCATCCCCATTAGATGCCGAGTTCCCAGAGCCCTGGTTAAACGCGGCCGGTCACGGTTAAGTCTGTGAAACCGGCCCCATCAGAGACTGCGGGCAGGATTAACAAAAGAATGGACCATTCAGCCTATTGTATCAGGTGGCTGTTCATGAGGAGTGTGAGAGAGAGAGTGGGGGAGTGTGGGGCGAGATTTAATTTCCAGTGGCATGTAAATGATGGACCCACAAGGAGAGAGGGACAAGTGTTGGTGTCAACTGACGACAGCAATAAGGGTGTGTCTGGAGGAGGTGTAGAAAGGAGGTAAATGGAAGAAGGAATAGAAGTCAGGGGGTTGTGGTGGAAGAACAATACTCAGACTGGAGGTCTGTGACCAATGGAGTTCTACGCTGAGACATCTGTAGCTTGTGATATATAAAACGACTTAACCTTAAACATAGGTGAGTTAGTTAGTAAATTTGCAGATTACATCTTGGTGGATTTTATGTACAAAGAAGTTGTACATAAAATGTATTATGAAAATATATATTAGGCACTTTGGTGCCATATGACTGTACTTACTTCTAATAAAATAAAATATTAAAAAAATAAATTTAAAAAAAAAATCTTGGTGGATTTACAGAAGGCAGTCAAAGTAAACAGCGGGATATAGATTAACTACAGAAATGGGTGGAGAAAAGGCAGATTGACTTTAATCTGAGCGTGTGTGAGGTATTGTACTTTGGGAGGTTGAACGTAAGGGGAGGGATGGGAGATTTCAACCTTTGTGTGGTCCGCCCTGTTTCGACAAATGCAATCAACCTGGCGTGCACCATTAAATAAGATCAAATAGAACAAGTTGTCCAACAACTTTAGGCTGTGCACGCCATACGCAGAAGAAGAACATAAGGGGAAAGTGTACAGTTACTGGCAAGACCCTTAACAGCAAAGATGTACAGAGGGATCTTGGGGTTCAAGTCCGTAGCTCCCTGAAAGTGGCAACACAAATAGATTAAGTGGAAGGGAAGGCAAATGGTATGCTTGCCTTCATTGGTCAGGGTATTGTGTATAAGTCAGGAAGTCATGACGTAGCTTTATAGGACTTTGATTAAGCTGCATTCTGGAGCATTGTGTCCAGTTCTGATCGCCCCTTTATAGGAAGGTTGAGGAGGCTTTGGAGAGGGTACAGAGCAGGTTTACCAGAATGTTGCCTGGATTTGAGAATATTTGCTACAAGTAGAGTTTGGACAGATAGATTGTTTTCTCTGATCTTTGGAAGGTGAGATGAGACCCAATAGAAGTATGCAAAATATGAGACACTTAGATTGGGTGGACAGTCAGACCCGTTTTCCCAGGGTGGAACTGTCAAAGACTAGAGGCTTGTTTGAAATAAGCACAAGGAAATGCAGGGAATGGATTGATATGGATCACATGCAGATGGAGGCAATTAACTTGGCATCAGATATTGTGGGCCGATGGGCCTGTTCCTATGCTGTACTGGTCTACGTTAGAAAATAAAAATAAATAGTTGGATGATGAAGGTTGAGGACTGCAAGACTGATATATGAAAATGCTGGTTTTGCTGTTGAATTCTGCGAGCTGCAACATGCCCAGATGATCTGCTGTTCTTGGAGCTCCATTGTTACATCATAGGAGGCCAAATATGAATGTGGGAGTGGGATGCAGAATTAAAATGACAAGCAATTAACAGCTCAAAATCTTGCTCGAGAAATGAAAAGGGGTCACCCAATCTGCATTTAATTGCCTAAAGTAGAAGAAACTACATTGTGATCACCATTAGAACGGAGACGAGGAAACACTTTTTCTCACAGAGAGTGGTGAGTCTGTGGAATTCTCTGTCTCAGAGGGCGGTGGAGGCAGGTTCTCTGTATGCTTTCAAGAGCGAGCTAGATAGGGCTCTTAAAAATAGCGGAGTCAGGGGATATGGGGAGAAGGCAGGAACGGGGTACTGATTGGGGATGATCAGCCATGATCACATTGAATAGCGGTGCTGGCTCGAAGGGCCGAATGGCCTACACCTGCACCTATTGTCTATTGTCTATTGTCATATGCCAAATCAGGAGACAGAATTGCAGTCATTTTCTCAGGGAAGAGAATTCTAAAACTAGAGAACATAGGCTTAAGGTGAGAGGGAGAGATTTAAGAAGGACCTCACGGACAACTCTTTCACTCAGAGAGAAGTCGGTATCTGGAACAAATTGCCAAAGAAATGGATAGGAAGGTTTTAGAGGGCTATGGGCCAAATGCAGGCAAGTGGGACCAGCCCAGTAGGCCAAAAGGTTAGGCGTTTCGACTCCTGGGGATATATAGGGAGGATGTCAGCCAAGGGGTGGTATGTTGGTGGAGGTGGAAGAGTGGACCAAAATAACGTCGCAAATAAATTGAGATGGAGATTATAATTTAAAAAGCCATGTCGATTTCCAAATGGGGCAGCACCATGGCACAACAGTAGAGTTGCTGCCTTACAGCGTCAGTGGTCTGGGTTCGATCCTGACTATGAGTGCTGTCTGTACAGAGTTAGTACGTTCTCCCTGTGACTGAATGGGTTTTCTTTGGCTGCTCGGGTTTTTCCCAATTGGGTTCGGTAAGTTGTAAAAAAAATTGCCCGTAGTGAGTGTAGGTTAGTGTATGGGGTCGGTGTGGTCACCGTCGGTCGAAGGGCCGGTTTCGGCGCTGTATGTCTAAAGTTTAAGATTGAACCAGTGTTGGTTGAAGGCAATAGAATGTGGCGATAATGTTCACATCTCATCGTCAAGCTTGAATGGTACGATTCATTGATTGATTCAGTTTCAAACACTCATCTTCTCGACCTCGTTGTGATCCATATGACCTAATTTCCTGCATAACCATGTGACCAATGCCACAATCGTCCCGCCCTCCACCAGCACCCCTGGTAGAGTGGTCCAGGCTCCCACCACTTTCTGTGTAAAAAATTTGCCCTGCACATCTCCTTTAAATGTTTCCCCCTTCACCTTAAAGATATGCCCTCTAGTCCTTGACATCTCCACACAGGGAATAGATGCAGACTGTCCACCCTATCTATGCCTCTAGTAATTTTAATAAGTTCCATCAGGTCTCATGGGATATGGATTATGGATCAGGTCTCATGGGATATGGATCAGGCAGGTGAGAGTCTGTCTTGGCATTCTGTTTGGCACAGACATTGTTGGCCCAAAGTCCAGTGCTGTACTGTTCTAGGCTTTATGTCTCCCCTCAACCTCCGACATTCCAGAGAAAACAAGTTTATCCAAGGTCTCCTGTAATCTGGGCATCATTCTGGTAAACCTCTTCAGCACTCTCTCTAAAGCCTCCACGCCCTTCCTGTAATGGGGCGGCCGCAACTATTAATTAACCTACATTTAGAAAGGTAATTTGCCATGCAAAATTATTTGAGCTCACCTGAGACTAATAGTTTGAATTTAACTAAACCCCTTTCTTTCTCTTTTAATTTGGCTGCATATACAGTTTGGATTATTTTTTAACATAGTCAAACAGCATTGAATCAGGGCCATCGGCACAACTTTCCCGTGCCAACCAAGATGCCCCATCTACACTGGTCCCACATGCCCTTGTTTGGCCCATAACCCACTACACCTTTCCCATCCATGTACCTGTCTAAACGACCTCCTCTGGCAGCTCGTTCCATAGATCCACCACCGTCTGTGTGAAAAAGTCCCCCCTCAGATTCCTATTACGTAAATCTTTCCCCTCTCACCTTAAATGTCTGTCCTGTGGTTCTTGATTCCCCCACTCTTGAACCTTCTAAGATCACCCCTCATACTCCTGCACTGCAATGAATAAAGACCTAGCCTGCCTAACCTTGTCTTAATAGGTCAGGGTCTCGTCTTGGTAACCTCCTCGTAAATCTTCTCTGCACTATCCAGCTTAACAACATCTTTCCTATAGCAGGGTGACCAAAGCTGAACATAGTACCTGGTACTCCAAATGTGGCCTCACCAACAGTTTGGATTCTTTAGTAACTTTTATCTCCCATTCTCTCCAGGACTACACCTCAGATTTATTTGCATTCTTCCATTAACTTCCAGTAACCAGTAGAGGGATATAGGCCAAACACGGGCAAATGGGAGTAGCGTAGATTGCACATCTTGGTCAAAATGGACGAGTTGGGCCAAAGAGCCTGATTCTGTGCTGTACGTCTCTTGTGGTTGATAAGATTAACTGTTCTCCAAAAGCTGTTACTCGTCAGCACTATCACATCAGGAACATTGTTAAATTGCCCCGTAACCTAGAAAGGTTTTGCTGCAATAAAGGGAGTGGAAGTCTGGGCATTGGCATTTTCTCTCTCTCTCTCTCTCAGTGGGAGATGGAGAGAAACTGAAGTAGTATTAATCACAGCATGATTGCAGTGCGTAGAAAAGAGGGATTTTAGACAAAGTCTTGCAGGGTAATTGATGCAAGGGAGTTGAACGTGGGAGGAGGGGAAACAAAGCAATTACCTGTTCCAAGTGCTGTGCGAGGGCTTAAACACTATTTGGTATCATAGGCTTTTAACAAGCCAGGAGTGTCCTGCCCTGTGAGCACATTACTGAAAATATACCACAGTCCATTTTATGCACACTTTCTACTGGAGCTTTGTTAACATGCTGCTGATCTTTTTGTGAAAACCCCTGCAATTTTCTTTTCAAAAACAAATATATTATTTGTATTTGAAATTATATACAAGGTAAATACCATGCAAATAACTCTTCATACATCCCCAGTGTCTATACATTCAGTAGTGTCATACTCAGTAATTCTCGCACCTATCTTTAAACAAGATAGCCTTGCCACTCATCTGCCCCCCTAGGGTGATATCCCTTCCTTTATTTGAGGGGTGTCCCACCAGACTTTGCCCATCAATGTCCAGCAGCAGAAGGGCCCCCAGACTGTGGCCCTTCCCCCACGGTGGCTTGCAATTGGCTTCGGTGAGTCCCTCAGCATGTACCCCACAGTCTGAATGGGCCAGTCGGCAACATTCCCTGATGGAAATCTCACTGTGCTGGGAATCCAACAGGTTTCAAGCAGACTAATGTGTGTCTTTCACCGAAGTGATGGTCTTCCAGCAGCCCTTAATGTTCGTCTCCAATTGTGTCCCTGGGAACAGCAGTTATTTTTCTCCCTCAACCTCCAACTTCCATTTAACCGAGACCTGACTATAGACCCTCTTACTGCAGCAAACTCTGGCATTGCAGAAGGATTGAGAAGCATTTCAATAGTTCAATGGTCAATAGTTATTTTATTGTCACATGTACTTGGATACTGTGAAATGCTTTATTTTGTATTCAATCCTGTGAAATTCGTATACAGAAGCACAATCATACAAAAGTACGAGTGCGAGGATTATTAGTAAGAACAATAGACTTTCCAGAGGCAGTACACAAAGAGTCGCCACCTTTCCAGTACCATTTTGTACCTTTCAAATACCAAGCACTTAAAAATATCCACTTATCTTGGCTTTAAAGACCCATTGTCCAGACGGTGGCACTGGGTCAACTTGGCCTGGTGATGATGCTGGTGTCCTCCATTGTGGATCCGTGCTGCTGCAGGCCACGTTTGAAATACTTGCTTGTCCGACCTCTGTGGGGCTTCCAGTAGCACCCGATCCACAAGATTCCTGGCTGCTGCAGGGTCTCCAGTGGCCCACTCTGCCAGCACCTCGTCCCGTGAGCACACTGTCCCCTCACCTCCCACAGCCAACACGCTGTCTCCATGCGCCAGGGTCCCTCTCACAGCTGACCTCTGAACCCTTAGAGAGTTCCCAAGGGCACGGGAGATGAGACCACAGCGTGCTCACCAGCTCCAATCTTCTCTTTGGTAAATAGTGTATAGTGCGTCTATTATTCAATCTGACTGAACAGTGCTTGGAAATAAAATTCACTTGTCTTCCCACAAAGTTTTCATAACCCAGCAGGTAACATGAGATACAGAAAATATTTTTTAAAGTGAATGAATAATTTCATCTTAAGGGCCTGTCCCACTTTCAAGACCTAATTCACGACTTCTGCCGAGTTTGCCCTTGACTCATACTCGCAGCATCGCCGTCACGAGGTCGTAGGAGGTCGTAGGTAGGTCGTAGCATCGTGATGCTAGTCGTAGGCACTCATGGCATCAAGTAGGTCGGGGCGTTTTTTCAACATGATGAAAAATGTCCACGAGTAAAAAAGGTCGTGAAAGTGGGACAGACCCTTTATGATATGATATGCCATTTATTGTCACTATACATGTACAGTGAAATTGAAAGCTGCTCGTACTCAGTGCATACATACAATTTAGTACAAAAAACAAGAAACAGAAAAACAAAAACAGAAGGGAGAAGGGGGGGGGGGGGGGGATAGATGCACAATTCTGCGGCGCTATATGCTATATACATATATACAGATGGAAGTCCGGGTGTTGGGCTGTGAAGTCAGTGCATGTGTGAATTTGAATTAAGAGTAGTTATAATTTTTGGAAAGCAACTATTCCTGAGTCTATTTGTCCAGTATTTGATGCACCTATAGCGCCTTCCAGAGGGCAGCAGGTCGAACAGTCCAAACGCAGGATGGGAGCTGTCTTTGATGATCTTCTTTGCCCTGCTAAGGCAGCGGGAGGTGTAAATATCCATCAGGGAGGGGAGAGGGCAACCAATGGTCGTCTGTGCTGTCCTAGTTACCCTCTGAAGCCTCTCCCTGTCTGCCATGGTGCAGCTGCCGTACCATGCTGTAATGCAGTATGTCAGCAGGCTCTCGATGGACGAGCGGTAGAAGGTCAGCAGCAGGTTAGAGTCCAGGTTGTGCTTCCTGAGGACCCTCAGGAAGTGCAGCCGCTGCTGAGCCTTCTTGATGACCGCTGTCGTGTTGTCTGTCCAGGAGATATCAGCAGCGATATGGACGCCGAGAAACCGGAAGGTGTTGACCCTCTCCACACACTCGCCGTTGATGTGTAGGGGGACTAAGTCGGTGCTGTGCCTCCTGAAGTCGACAATGAGCTCTTTTGTTTTCCTGGTGTTCAGAGCCAGATTGTTTTCTGAGCACCAGGTTGTCAACTTCAGGACTTCCTCTCTGTAGGCTGCCTCGTCTCCCTTTGAAATAAGTCCGACTACAGTAGTGTCGTCAGCAAATTTGACGATGCGGTTGTTGTTGTGGGCCGGACTACAGTCGTAGGTGTAGAGACAGTATAAGAGGGGGCTTAGCACACAGCCCTGTGGGGAGCCGGTACTCAACCTGCGAGTGGAGGAGAGGTGGGGGCCGAGTCTCACAGTCTGGGGCCGGTTGGTGAGGAAATCTTTTATCCAGGCACATGTGAGAGTGGGGAGGCCAAGAGTGACCAGTTTACCAATGAGAATGTCCGGAATGATTGTATTAAAAGCTGAGCTATAATCCACAAAGAGCATCCGGACGTAGCTCTGCCCCTGCTCCAGATGGCTCAGCACAGAGTGGAGAGCTACGGTAATGGCGTCTTCTGTGGATCTGTTTTGGCGATAAGCGAATTGGTGGGGGTCGAAGTCTGGTGGTAGATAGTCCTTGATGTGCTGGAGGACCAATCTCTCGAAGCACTTCGTGATTACCGGAGTGAGGGCCACAGGACGGTAGTCATTAAGGCTGGTGATGGGAGACTTCTTCGGCACTGGGACGAATGTGGCTGATTTTAGGCAGGTTGCAAGTTGCACTTTACTCTAACTATCTTCATTTCAACTTGTTTTACAAGTCGACACAAATTGCTGGAGTAATACAGCGGGACAGGCAGCATCTCCAGAGTAAGGAATGGGTGACCTTTCAGGTTGAGGTCACTCTGAGTTACTCCAGCATTTTGTGTCTATCTTTGGTGTTATCTAGCATCTGCAATTCCTTCCTCCACAATGTTTCCCAAGTAGTTCTGGGGATGAAATTGGACTTGGTGTTAATGAATTCAGCGCATTATTCTCAGATTTTACATCTCCGTTGATTTATTTTTCTTTACTTCATTTTAATGGTTTGCACACAATTCCTTTCAGACGCTCTTAGATCTAACCAAATCCCAAACTATTCTTCCTGATGGGAGCTCTAAATTGGCTGGAACATGCTTTACCATGTATCAAGCTATGAAGGTTCTAAGCAATTGAAAGTTCTTTGTTATCATTTAGACTCAAATACCAAAATAGTTTTCAGTTTCTAAACCTTTCCTATCTATACATCTGTCCAAATGTCTTTTTGCTGTTTAATTATGGTATTTACGGTGTACCATGTTTAGATATGTGTTTTGCAGCTGCAAGTAAGAATTTCATTTTGGGCCATATGACAATCCAACACTCTTGACTCTCTTGACTAGTTTAGAAGTCGTAATTATAACCACCTTTGCAGCCCAGGTAACTTACTAGTGAATCTCATCTGCACCCTTTCCAATGAATGACATCCTTCCTATAAGCCAGTGTTCCTGAGGTCTGTCAGACGATTCCAAATTAAAACATTCAGATTGTGGAGCAAGGAATCGTCCTCAGGAAGAGCTGGAGATGGAAAACATGTTGGTAATAAAAATGAAAGAGAAGGAAAGAGTTGATTTACTGATGAACAAAAACCCTGTGAACCTTCCCCTTCTGTATTATGAAGAACAGAGAATTTGTTTGGCTGCATTGTGACTTCCCTCTGTGACTGGCTTCCACAGGCTAATGATGAAGAGATGCATCTCATTAAAACTCAAATGTTCGTACAGCCAAAGAAACGGAAAAATGAGGAACAAGGATAAGGACGTTTTGAATTTCAATTCTGGTGTCAAACTGCCCATGTACTACATAGTCAAGGCATCAGATAATTACTTATTTATCAGTAAATGTTGTTTATGTGAGGAATTTAGGGCTGAAATCAAATCATGTGTGCACACTCTTGCTATACGGAGCGCAAACACAAGATAGGGAATGCAGGCAAGGTATCACTTTACCAGCCTACACCTTGATATCTGTGGCATCAAAATGGCCATCACACCGCCTCCACCTAACAGAGGGATGAAAGGATCTTGCTATAATTCCCCTAAATCCAGCTTTGCCTGACACATGAAGCCCTGTTCTCTCCCTAAGACAGTGTAACATCGGCTTTAGTGCAGCAGGTTCAAACTCATGCGGCGAAATATTGAAGGAACCATCGCCCTTGGCAAAAACCTTGCAGCTGAACACATCTGACCAGTTCAACTGGTGGCTCGGGAAAAGACATATGTGGCTGCTTTAGTTCAAAGCACAGACTGCTCCTAAGCAAATGACCTAACCTTCCACATACAACCCGATGTCCTGATTAATTACAACAAATCTGCTCTGATACAGAGAAAAGGCAATGCTATCATTAATCCTTTAGCCCTGACCTACATTCAAAATGACCAAAACAATGGTGATAATTGGTAAAAACAATGCTGCCTGCAACGTAAAGGTTGTGTGCTTTATCTATGTTCTGGTACCAACCATAAGAAGTTGTGAAGTCTCAAAATTGATATACCCCTGAAGGTTAAGACACTTGATAATTAAAATTCAATCAATTAGCCATTGTGTTACAGAAAACACCTTAAACACAAGTTGTTGAAAGTATGAACTAATGTTCAATAATCAGCATGCATGCAGCTTTAACTTCTGTCTGCTTAATTGCTATTCACAATTTGCTGCTTAAGTGAATACCATTAATCCAATTTGTTTTACACATTTCTAAGGAACAAATGCATGACCAACCAGGATTCATCTAAAGCATACTTTAATATTTTGGCAAGAAATGCTCTCTCTGTTCACGCTTTTCACCACCAGCTTTTCCGATGGGTGCGGACAAAAGGAAAAGGAGGACATTGTCCTGTTGATTAAGTAAAGAGCTCATTAGAAAGAGCAGCAAGAGCCAAGAACCTGCATATGTATGAAGAACATAATCTGATTTTGCAACATAGTGAAAAGGGAAAATGACAAGTGCTAAGGGTTTCGTTTAATTACTTTAAGTGGTCCAATGCTGTTTGGGTAGAGAAAGCAACAGAAAGCATATATTTGTACAGTACACCAGTTGCAAAGGGTACCAGGCCCCATGCAAGATTCGTTCTCTCCACAATACAATGTTGTTCTCATTCACATGAAGAAGATGGTCAAATCCATCATTGCACCTTACAGAAATTACTGTAAACTGTTAAAGGAACTCACAAAAGTTAAACAAAGTAATTACAAACTCAAGACCTAAAAATACAGAAATAAAATTGAATCTCCAGCTGGTTGGAAATGTAAACCTGTGAAGATCAACGTGACCCTTACATTAATTCTGTCTTTGTGTGATGTCAATTGAAAAGCAAATTAATACATAACCTTTCTATACATTACACGCTGCACTATGTAATTGGGTGCTAAATAAACCACCCCGACTTTGATGTGTGATTATCTAACATGTCTACATATTCTTTATGCATTCCCACCAACCTACCCTCTTAGCAGAGACACAAGGAACAGCTGATGCCGGAATCTTGCATTGAACACAAGATGCTGGAGTAACTCAACAGGTCAGGCAGCATCTCTGGAGAACATGGATAGGTGATGTTTCAGATCAGGGCCTTTCTTCAGACTGAAGAAGGGTCCCGACCAGAAACCTATACAATCCATGTCCTCCAGAGATGCTGCCTGACCCACGAATTATTCCAGTGCTTTGTGTTCTACTACTATCTTCGAAGATTTCCACCCATTCTCCTTGCTTTATTTTCTAGTGTCATTCATCCCCCTGGCTTAAGAGTTGAGTGGTGCCAGCCAACTGGAGAGGAAAACGCCCAGAGTCCAAACAGTCAAAGCAATCAAAAAATAATCTATGGCAGATCTGGAAATCTGAATTAAAGAGGAAATTCATGGAAAGACTCTGAGGGTCAGGCAGCATTCATGGAGTCTGAGACAGTGTTTACAATTCAGATCAATGATCATCAATTGCCCAAAATGTTCATTCTCTTCTTTTCTCCGAGGATGCTGCGTGACCTGCTGAATATTTCCAGCATTTGCTTCTTATACTTGTGTCACTATTTGGTGGCCAAGAATGTATCATTGCCTTGTGCTTTCTCCAAGTGTGATGGAGGGGCATGTTTAGGTTAGGTTTTGTTATTGACATGTGCACTGAGATACACCAAAAATCTACTGTCAAATCAGATCATACTGTGCATGAATACAATGCAGTCAATTGCAAGTAAAACAGGTAGAGGAAAAAGAAAAAATATCCGGGGCACTGAATATAGTTTCTCAGTTTTGCAGAATTACATTTCCAGAGAAAAAATCGAGTGTCCACAATCAGGTAGGTTGGAAAATCGGGACTATACGCAAGCTTTTGGGAGGACCATTATGATGCCTGATTCAGAGTGGGGAAATGCTGTTCCTGAATCTGGTGGTTCGAGTTTCTGTATCTTCTGCCCGACAGGAGTGGGGAGAAGAAGGACTGACCGGGGTGTGACAAGTCTTTGATTATGTTCGCTGCTTGGAATATTGATAACGATGAGCTAATGATGGGGAATCTGATCTGTGTGATGGGCTGGGCTAGAAACATAGAAACATAGAAATTAGGTGCAGGAGTAGGCCATTCGGCCGTTCGAGCCTGCACCGCCATTCAATATGATCATGGCTGATCATCCAGTATCCCGTACTCAGTATCCTGTACCTGCCTTCTCTCCATACCCTCTGATCCCCTTGGCCACAAGGGCCACATCTAACTCCCTCTTAAATATAGCCAATGAACTGGCCTCAACTACCTTCTGTGGCAGAGAGTTCCAGAGATTCACCACTCTCTGTGTGAAAAAAGTTCTCCTCATCTCGGTTTTAAAGGATTTCCCCCTTATCCTTAAGCTGTGACCCCTTGTCCTGGACTTCCCCAACATCGGGAACAATCTTCCTGCATCTAGCCTGTCCAACCCCTTAAGAATTTTGTAAGTTTCTATAAGATCCCCTCTCAATCTCCTAAATTCTAGAGAGTATAAACCCAGTCTATCCAGTCTTTCTTCATAAGACAGTCCTGACATCCCAGGAATCAGTCTGGTGAACCTAACAATCTGCAATTTATTGTTGTCTTAGACAGAGCTGTTCCCAAACCGAACTGTGAAGCAACTCAACAGTATGCTTTCTGGCATACTGAAAGATATCTATAAAAGTTGGTAAGAGTCATTTTAGTTTAGTTTAGTTTAGTTTAGAGATACAGCGCAGAAACAGGCCCATCAGCCCACCAGGTCCGCACCGACCAGCAATCCCCGCATATTAACATTACCCTATACACACTATGGACAATTTTACATTTATACCAAGCCAATTAACCTACAAGTCTGTACGTCTTTGGAATGCGGGAGGAAACCATAGATCTCGGAGAAAACCCACGCAGATCACGGAGAGAACGTACAAACTTGGTACAGGCAGCAGCACCTGTAGTCAGGATCGAACCCGGGTCTCTGGCACTGTAAGACACTGGCCGTACCGCTGTGCCATCATTGGAAACATGCTTTTTGGCTTGTACCCTAGTTACAGTGAAGCACACAGCCTGCCACACCTGCCTGGGCATTCTAAGACTCATAACGGATACATATCTGAATTGTTGCATTCCCATTAACTAAGTGTTTGGAGCAGATCTCTCAGAAAATAATGATTTGTCATGGAATGTTAAGTGTATTAGCATGACAGGACACACAACGGCCATTTTAAAGATGCTGCACAAATCAGTTTCACTGTAAATAAAAATGTTACCCTTGAAGGCATCAATGTTGAGCAGAGACACTGTGGGCTGAAAGGCCTGTTCCTGTGCCGTCCTGTTCTATGGTCTATGTTCTTTGATTACTGTAGTTACCCAACAGGCAGCATTTTGAATCCATGATTTTTTTAGCATTATACTTGTACTCCACCAGATTCAGGAACAGCTTCTTCCCCTCTGTTATCAGACTTCTGAATGATCCTTCCATAATCGAGGGTACTGCCTAATTCACCTCGACCCCATTGTGGACATTGGACTTTGCCTATGGAACTGATGCGCTACAATGCACTACAATGCTGACAATTAGATTCTGCACTCTGCACCTTTCCCTTTGCTCAATCTATTATACTTGAGTTTGACCTGATTGTATTATGTATGGTATATCAGATCTGTTTGGATAGCAGGCAAAACAAAATGTTTTACTGTATCTTAGTACACGTGACAATAATAAACGTAACCCTAAACCTGTGTATGTTCTGTGCTGCTCCAGCTGATTAGCTGTACGCCATATGGCATTAGGACCACTATGGTCAGTTTAAATTAAATGTAAATTCTCCCTTATGCCTACCAGAAACTTTCAATTCCAGGCATTTCCCAATCAGTAGCTGCTACTCGATGCAGTAAAAATAAGCACGAGTCACTTACATTGTGGGGATGTACGGCGGGGTGAGTAGATTTCAGGTTTGGGTATAAATTGCCTGGTCTAAGTCCCATCTTTAGCTCTGGGGCCAATGTCAATGACTGCCACCGAATCAAGTGAATATATTGAATGTTCACCCACTGAATTGATTTCTTGTTGGAGAGAGAGGGTCAAATCTAAAGCAGTACTCTTCAGCTAATTAATACGCTATGAGTGCTGGATGAGAGATTAATGACGAAATCACCTGCTCGAGCCTCATGCAGTTTGTTAATTAACAAAAGCTCTCAGGTTAAAAATATGTACTGAGGTAAATTGTTAAAACTTGTCAGAAAATTCTGACAAGTGCTTTTGTAATGTGATTTTATACTAAGTGCGCATAAAGCTCCCTTTTTCTACTTGTTTTGGAATTCCCACTGTGAACTGTAGGTGCTGGACTTACTGTTGATATATTAATTTTACTTTTCATCAATGTGTCACCTGCCGGCGCTGAAATGTCGGCCCTCATAATATAATAATCATACAGTGGAATGGAGCACAGGCTTAATTCCTGCAAATGGTGCCAGTCATTCCGGGTAGATATACCACTGACGCCCTTCAAGTTTTAATAAGCACCCGTTCTCCAGCTTCCTAATTAAAACTCAAAATTAAAAATTGTTCACATGCTTTGAAAAGCGGTCTTGTGGCCAATGGAAAATGTTCACCAAAGGTATTGCCAAGCATTCGAACCCCTGCTGTCAGTACAACACTTTTGGCCGATGGATCAAGTAGGAACAGAAACTACGCAGGCAAAATGTGCAAAGGAGAAATTCTCGGGTGGGCCTCTTTTATTTTGCGAACCCCATACGGTGTTCGATAACCCCATAGATGCCAACAGGGAAGCTTGGTTTAGCATCATTCTCACAGTGCTGTATTGTGGCTGATACTGGGCTCTTGCCTCAGTATCAGCTGGGGGTACAGGTGTACAAGGGCACGCCCACACACACATGCATATGCACACACACACGCACATACACACAGGTATAACCACATAAGCGCGCACACACACACACACACACACACACACACACACACACACACACACACACACACACACACACACACACACACACACACACACACACACACACACACACACACACACACACACACACACACACACACACACACCTCTCCCTTGTTACCACCACTTCCAGCAGGGAGGGGCACACAATGCCTTCAGAGTGGCCTCAATGTTTGCAACTGAGACAATACACTTTAAACGACTGTTGTCATCAAAGCCTCACATTCAGTTAAATCCGAGGAGATGAAAAGAGGTCAGGACTGATCCTTTTCACCCTCACTGCCACAGGTGTTTTTTTTTTTCACCAACAAGAGGGTATTTGCTGCTTAAGGGGAAATGCTATTGATGGTAAAATTAACAAGTTATCTTATCAACTGCTATAAGCCTTAAAGTCTAATTAATTTGAGGCTGATCAATTGCCTTGAATGAAGCATCGATTTCTCCAGCCTTTTCAAGTTATGAGATGTTGGCTCCTGTCCTTTTGTGCACAAGCAAGCTAGGACACGTCTTTAGAAAGATGCTGTATGGCCTCATTTACCTATCTAGATTAATCAACCGCATTATCTTTAAACATTCTTTAATACATATTTATTCCAGCGGATTAAAACAAAACAAAATGGAGCTTTTGAACCCTTGGCGTCAGCTGATCTTAGGGGTGAACGGCAATGTTACTGGAATGAACTTATCTCTTAAATCCAGTTGGCTAGCCTTCATCTTCAAATGTTGACCCGAGAAAGAGGTCAACTGCTTCTTTTAATAAACAGCTGCTTGATGTTTCTGGGCAAATGGACAGACCTGCAATCTTTCTGTGAAACTAGGTATCAGTCGCAACACATTGCAGTGTAACAGTTGGACATTTTGGTGCAAACCGCACTAATGCTTCTTTGTTGCGGTGAATGTGGTGGAGAGGAGGGAGAGGGAAAGCGAAGCTGACATTTCATCATTCACCTCATTCGCTCCAAGCTAAAACAAAAAAAAAAATTCTGGAAAAAGTTGAGACACAATGTAGTGCAGATGCTGGAATCTTGAGTGAAACACAAAGTGATGGAGGAACTCAGTGCGTTAGACAGAATCTCTGGAGGCAATGTTTCGGGTCGGGACCCTTCTTCAGACTGAATTGAGGACAGACCAATCCGAAATGTTGTCTGTCTATTCCCTCCACAGATGCTGCCTGACCCGCCGAGCTCTTCCAGCACCTTGTATCTTTCTTCCCAATTCCACCATATGCAGTCTCTTATGTCTCCTATCTCTCAAAGCAATTCAAGAGTAAAATTAAGTTAGTATGAAGCCCTGATGCAAGGCTTCTAACATCTTGAGGAAGAAAGGAAAATCAACAAGCTTGTAATGGGATCGTGCCAGGCATATTGAACAATCTGCATAGCAATAAGGGAACACCATGTATTAGTGGAGGAGCATTGATTTTAGTGTAATTTAGTTTGGCTGTGATATAAAGAGGCCTCGAGTTAGCTTCAGCACAATAGTTCATGATTTACTCAGCACGAGAGTAAATGATCGTCAAAATCCAGATATTAAATGACATTTAATCCCGTGGTATTTCCTTACCGCTGCGTAGAATGATCATACTGTATGCCTGGAACTTTTATACGTGAAATAAATATTCTTTGAGAGCCTTAAAATCCTTCACTTTTTAAAACACTCTTCTTCCAAATTGGGCACATGAATGTGTTATAATTTGCATTGAGACAAAACAAGTACCAATTCATTTTATAGTTTAATTTGAAAGTTCTTTTCACTGAGCTACAGATTCTAGTTCCATCTTTTCAATTGTGCTAAATCAGTTTTCTCAGCAGAGTAAAATGCCTGAGCTAATCTGTTTGTCAACCCCCACGAGCTGCCCTGGTTCTGTACCGAAGCCTTTATTGAAATGGAGTTTGGACAGACTTTCGTTATATTCGTAGTGCCTGACTATTGACTACCCACAGCCATTCAGCAAGCCCCTTATTCCAATGTAAATACTCCTGCATAATGTTATGGGGCATTGTTTAACTTGTGCCATTCAGTCACCACTTCAATGCATTTAATTTTTAAGCATCTGTGAGAAAGCAAAATGTTTTTTTTTTTTAAAGCCGTATACCTGTCAGATTTTAGATCAGAGTTGATATTATTAAAAACATTGTGTAAAACTACCGTAAACTCAGTTTATGGTTTAATAATCAACTCGTGGGAATCCTACGATGGAACCAATAAAGACCACAAATGAAACAATTGAAAGATACCACATGGAAGCAGGCCCTTCAGCCCATCTTGTTCATGCCGACCATCTACTTTATATTGTAATTGTATTTCCCATTATGTTATCCCACTTTCTCATCCACTGCCGACACATTTAGGGGCAATTTACAGAAACAATTAACCTACAAAGCTGCATGTCTTTCAGATGCGGGAGGAAACAAGAGCACACAAAGGAAATCCACATGGTCATATTCTTCTTCTTCTTCTTGCGTATGGTGTGCACAGCCTAAAGTTGTATGAAAACTTGTTCTATTTTGATCTTGATTTGATTGAGTTGATTGATTCCATCGAAACAGGGCGGGCCACGTGAAGGATGCAATCTTCCACCCCGTGGTCATATTGAGAACGTGCAAACTCCACAGAGACAGCACCCAAGGTCAGGATCAAATTCAGGTCTCTGGCACTGTGAGGCAACAGCTCAACAAGCTGCGCCACAGTGTCACACTTATTGACATTAAATGTGAACAATTGTACGATCGTTGACCCGCCCATGAAGGGGGACCTGGCGGCGTGAGGGGGGAACAAAGAAGGGCATGAGTACTTATTGTAACTTTGACGGTGCCTTTGTGGCGACTCTTCTGTGTACTTTGTATGCTCAAATTAAGAATTTCACTGTCCCCAGATACACGTGACAATAACATCATCAGCATCAGCATGCTGCCTGACACACTGAGTTCCTCCGAAACGTTGTGTTTTGCTCAACAATTTCTGAGAAGTGGTGGGAGAATTGGAATAGAGCCCAGTTCTAGTTAAAATTTAAAGAAGAAGGGGCAGCACAGTGGCGCTTCGGTAGTGTTGCTGACTTATAGCACCAGAAACCCG
Organism: Leucoraja erinaceus; assembly: GCF_028641065.1. Classification (NCBI taxonomy): domain Eukaryota; kingdom Metazoa; phylum Chordata; class Chondrichthyes; order Rajiformes; family Rajidae; genus Leucoraja; species Leucoraja erinaceus. Next base: position 30,410,470 of record NC_073385.1, read on the forward strand.
GTTTGATCATGACAGCAGGTGCTATCTATTCGGAGTTTGTACGTTCTCCCTGCGACCGTTTGGGTTTTCTCCAGATGCTCCGGTTTCCTCCCACAATCCAAAGACGCATAGGTTTGTAAATTGTCCCTCGCATGCAAGATATAACTAGTGTACGGATGATCGTTAGTCTGCATGGACTCGGTGGGCCGAAGGGCCTATTTCCATGCTGTATCTCTAAACTAAGGGTCCCGACCCAAAATGTCATCTGAACATTCCCTCCACAGATACAGCCTTACAACACATAATCCTCCAAATTTTCCACCAATCTCCAACGGGATCCCACCACCAGCCACATTGTCTCCTCTCCATTCCTTTCCGCCGAGACCATTCCCTCCGCAACTCCCTGGTTAACTCAATTCTTCCCACGCAAACAACCTATCCCCAGGCACCTTCCCCTGCAACCTCAGAAGATGCAACACCTGTCGCTACACCTCCTTCCTCGACTCTGTCCAGGGACCCCGACAGGCCTTTCAGGTTAGGCAGAGGTTCACTTGCACCTCCTCCAACCTCATCTACTGTATCCATTGTTTAAGATGTGGACTCCTATACATCGGCGAGACCAAACGTAGACTGGGCGATCATTTCGCGTAACACCTTCGCTCAGCCCACGTGAACCAACCTGATCACCCGGTTGCTAAACACTTTAATTCTCCTTCCCATTCCCACACAAACCTTTCTGTCCTCAGTTTCCTCCATTGTCAGAGTGAGGCTAAACGCAAATTGGAGGAACAGCATCTCATATTTTGCTTGGGCAGTGGTATGAACATTGGTTTCTCTCACTTCAGGTAGCCCAGGCATTCCCTCTCTCTCTCTATCCCTCCCCCACCCAAGTGGCACTAGCTTCTCATTTCCACCCTACAAACAGCTTACAATGGCCTGTTTCCTTTATCATCGTTACTTTTTTGCATATCTTTCATTCATTGTTCTTTATCTCTCCACATCACCATCTATATCTCTTGTTTCCCTTATCCCTAACCATTCTGAAGTAGGGTCTCAGCCCGAAACGTCACCCATTCCTTCTCTCCAGAGATGTTGCCTGACCCGCTCAGTTACTCCAGCTTTTTGCGTCTATCTTCGGTTTAAACCAGCATCTGCAATTCTTTCTTACACAGATGCAGCCTGATTTGCTAAATTCCACCAGCAATTAATTTGTTTTACTCCAGTTAAAACTCAATGTGTTAACACCACAGCATATCGGGTCTTTGATTACCTTTCACTATCCTGTTGAAAATCTCTCTTATGTTTCTCCTGTAACTCACCCTTCCCATCTATATATTCTCTGGTATTATACTTACACTTAACTGTCAGAAGGCACCAGTAGTTTGAGCACAGTTAAGATAAATGTAATCCTAAATGCTCCTTGATTTGCTAATTTGTGCTAATTTGTACAATAATGAGGCACCGTTTAAAAACAAGACAGTTAATACCTGCTGTTTTCACACTTGCTATCTATTTTTTTCCTCTCTCTCCCTATTTAAATGTTTTTGGCTTTAATGTTGCTCCTGCCAAATTAATTAAACCATCAGTTTTCATTTCCAGAGGTCTTCGCTAATGTTCTCACCTGAAGGCTTTTTCTGTGGACTGAACTGTGATTATTGATGCTTAGTGTCTTGTTTGCTCCGATAACCAGTTGGTCTCGTGGGTAAGGAAACCCCAGAAGGTGGTTCTCCACAATGGAGGTGCTAAATTCTGTTGACAGGTTCAATTTTCTTAGCATAAACCTCCCCACCTCCCCCATTAGCTGGAGGCTACCTTCTTTACAACTGCTTGGTGGCTCCACAAATCCACATGATGTAGTATTAGCCCCAAGAAACACTTGACTATTTGCATGCAGATTACTGCCAAATGAGTGGTTAATGAGCGCATATAGATGACAGAGGAAGCACCTGATTGCATAGTTAGTGCAACAAAAACACAGAGCAAAGCAAGGCCTCAACCCCATTATCATTACAATACAATCAAGTACAGCAGTCGTAGTGGAAAAAAATCCTTTCTATTCTCACTGCCTGCCTCATTCTAGCCTCCGCAGGTCAGCTGCAGAACTGATAACCTTTCCTGCCGACACATACATTTGGAATTGGCTCATCTAATTAAAAGCTCAGGGAGGTGTTGAAAAATACCAGCACATTTAGTCGAGCAAATGAGTTGCTCCTTCCCAACTAATGAAGCCAATGCGGGTCTGTCGTTGCTGTTTGCTCCGGGAGGATGCAGGCTCACTTAACATTTCAATAGGTTAATCAATGGACAAATTAAAGAGAGAAACTGGCTAACTCAGAAGCAACCAGCTCCAAAAACAATTAGTTCATCCGACCATTAGCCGCACATTCTAAATGCAGCAGCTGTGCATTGACAAGTCAAGGTTAGATTCTCTGCATTTGCAATCAAACCTATTACTCTGACTTCTAAAATAATATGTTTTTTTTTAAAAATCCCTTCCTATGGCTTCAAAAATAATATGTGTATTTTTTGAATATTCCTTATCGCAGGCTTCTAAAATGATGCATTTTGTTAAATATTCCCTCCCTCAGGCTTCTAAAATAATTTGTGCTTTTTAAAATATTCTCTTTCTTTGGCTTCTAAAATGATATATGTTCTTTGAAAATATTCCTTTTCGCTTTTCTTTGGAGGGAACAGCAGTATCGATTTTGGCGGCAGGCATTTATGAGGATTTTCAGCTGGAGAATTACTAACACTGACCGTGCACTTTTAAATCAAAGTTCATCCCTCTCTTTGCCTCATTTCTTTTCCCAAAAATAAAATCCTTGAGTAGTTAACTAAAATACAGCATAATGGGTCCTCTTGTGAAAGGTAACATTGTCTCATATTGACTATGGTTCAGTTTGGTTTGGATTTTCTGAAATCCCCAGTTTCCTCCAAAGTAAACAGGAGAGGAAAAATCCTATCCCTGGTGGTGACATCTCTCATTAAACCTTTAAGCAAATACATTTTATGAGGCAGTATTTCAGTCGTAGATGACCATACAGCAAACTACAGATCTTGTGAGTAACAACCTTTCGGGATCACAAATCTTTTCAGTCGCTTATAATTGTAATTGTTGCTGCTGTGCTCAATAAAACTACGTTAATTTTTTGCAGAAATGAAGAGGAAACAACGATTCATCTATTTCTGCGGTTTGTTTACAGAAGACTTAATGCAAAATTGTAGTTGGCTGCTAAGTGTTATTCCGAGTCATGTCATTCTCTTGTTACCACAGTGCTATTGAGGAATTTAAAGCTAAAAATAATAAGTGTCTATATACATTCAAAATGCTCACATTTGAAATCCAAGTTGGAACGATTCAAGAAAAAGTAATATATTGCATAATCAACATGGTAACATTGTAGCTTCACGGGTTATTTGTTGAAATGGGGATTCTGCTCCATTTCTCCTAAGATATTCAGGCCATAGAACAGTATAGCACTGAAACAGGCCCTTCAGCCCACGATGGTTGTGCCAAACATGATGCCAAGTTGAACTAATCTCTACCTACATGTGATCCATATGCTTCTATTCCATGCTTATCCATGTGCCTATAAGAGCCTCTTAAATGCCACTATTGTATCTGCCTCCACCACCACTGCCACTTCCCCTTGGCAGCAATCCAGGCACCCGCCAGTCTCTGTATAAAAATACTTGCCCCACACATTTCCACCTTGGGAAAAAGGTTTTGACTGTCTGCCCTATTATGTCTCATAATGTTATATTATTGAAGTGGAACTGAATCCTGACATGCACCTATGAGGACTTTCCTAAAGATATAATTAGGCAATGATAGGGATTGGGGGCCTATTAATGTGGCTTTTCCCATGATCAATTAAGCGGAAACTAATGGTACACAAAAATGCTGGAGAAACTCAGAGGGTGCAGCAGCATCTATGGAGCGAATGAAATCGGCAACGTTTTGGGCCAAAACCTTTCTTCAGACTGGTGGGGGGAGGCGGAGAGAAGAAAGGAAAAAGGAGGAGGAGGAGCCCGAGGGCTGAGGGAGGGCTAGGAAGGGGAGGAGACAGCAAGGGCTAACAGAATTGTGGGAATTCAATGTTCATGCCACCAGGATGCAGACTCCCCAAGCGGAATATGAGGTGCTGTTCCTCCAATTTCCGGTGTTGATCACTCTGGTCGTGGAGGAGGCCCAGGACAGAGAGGTCGGATACGGAATGGGAGAGGGAGTTGAAGTGCTGAGCCACCGGGAGGTCAGGTTGATTAATGCGGACCGAGCGGAGGTGTTCGGCAAAACGATCGCCAAGCCTACGCTTGGTCTCACCGATGTAGATCAGCTGGCATCTAGAGCAGCAGATTCAATAGATGAGGTTGGAGGAGATACAGGTGAACCTCTGTCGCACCAGGAACGACTGCTTGGGTCCTTGAACGGAGTCGAGGGGGGAGGTAAAGCGACAAGTGTAGCATCTTAGCTGAAACTAATTGCTGCTTCTACAAAGGAATATTTTGTTTCTTGGAGCAGCTAAAAATAATCAGTTGATACTCAAAAGTTAAGCCATCATGTTAATTTTGTTTTTAATCTTAAAATTTAGGGCAGAATCTTCTTCCAAATGTTCGTAACCAAAATTGAATTTGGACACTATTGTTATTTCAGATCCATGTGTCTTGTTAAATTCCCACCTTATTTAAACTAAAATATTTTATAGATAGAAGAGCAAAAAATGTGTGGTGAGCAAATGGATACAGATCATATTGCGTAGATCTTCTTGCTTCTTAAAGTCATCAAAATACCTTCATAATTTTCAAACACAATCCAAAATGTTATGCTTTGCTTTCAGCTAAACATTATCATTAAAGAGCCATGTTTTCTTTTATGCAAAGGGATACCTTTGTTTTTAATTACAAGTTGAATATTCAGTTCATGTTTACAGAGCAATAAAAATAAGCTCATTATGATGCTGCTTTATTCGTATTGTTTTTGAGGTTCATTTGTTTCATTATTGGAAAACCATTTTCCTCATTAACTTCAAACACCTTTATAATGACATTGATTATTAATGACCAACTTCTTTTAAACATTTCTTTCAATTTAGTTTAGGGCATGGAAACAGGCCCTTCGGCCCACCGAGTAGAGGGGTAGGCCATTTAGAACTGAGATGAGGAAAAACTTTTTCACACAGAGAGTTGTGAATTTGTGGAATTCTCTGCCTCAGATGGCAGTGGAGGCCGATTCACTGGATGCATTCAAAAGAGGGTTAGATAGAGCTCTTAGGGCTAGCGGAATCAAGGGGTATGGGGAGAAGGAAGGAACAGGGTACTGATTGTGGATGTGTTCAAGAAGGAACTGCAGATGCTGGAAGATCGAAGGTACTGATCAGTCTGAAGAAGGGTTTCGGCCCGAAACGTCACCTATTTCCTTTGCTCCATAGATGCTGCTGCACCCGCTGAGTTTCTCCAGCATTTTTGTGTATCTACTGATTGTGGATGATCAGCCATGATCACGTTGAATGGCGGTGCTGGCTCGAAGGGCCGAATGGCCTACACCTGCACCTATTGTCTATGTATATCTGTATCTATGTAGACGTCAACCATCTATCACAAATTCACACTAGTTCTATGTTATCCCACTATCGCATCCATTCCCTGCACATTAGGGCAATTTACAGAGGTCAATTGACCTATTAACCTGCACATCTTTACGTCTAAGAGCAAACCGGAGCACCTGGAGAAAACCCATGTTGTCACAGAGAGAATGTGCAAACTCCATACGGACACAGGCATCAATGGATGTTTTCAAGAGTGAGTTCGATTTACCGCTAGGTCTTAGGGCGAAAGGAATCAAAGGATATGGGGGAAAAAGCAGGAACAGGGTACTGATTTTGGATCAGCCATGATCATATTGAATGGCAGTGCTGGCTCGAAGGGCCAAATGGCCTACTCCTGCACATATTTTCTATGTATCTATGTTTTTATGACAGCACCCAAGGTCGGGATCGAACCTGGTTCTCTGATGCTGTGAGGCAGCAGCTCTACCAGCTGCGCCACTATGTCGCACTTTAAAATACAGGTAAGTTATTTACACAGTGAAATATAACATTCATTAAAAGTCATTTAAAATATTCTTAATTGCAGTTGTGCATACAACAGTGAATATTTATATTATAGATTCATGTTTAGATTTAGTGATATTTAAGCTATTTTGTTAATGCCCCCTGTTTAACAGAACTCATTATGTACAAAAGTTATCAATTTTAATTAAGTATATCTGGCCCTTTCCAAAAACAAAGGGTTAAAGGCTTATTTTAATGTGATGATTTTGGCAAGTTCTTCACAATTACGATCACTTGTGTTCCCATTAACCAGATGACGAGTGCACATGGAGTTAACATTACTGCTCATCTAGAGGGTAACCAGATGACGAGTGCACATGGAGTTAACATTACTGCTCATCTAGAGGGTAAACTCCGACCAAACTGTTTGGGCAATCGAATGTTCTAATGTTGTGATTAATATATCACTCTGTGCCAGTAAGAGACTTTCCTGAACTTTGACATAATAATGATACTTCTTGTTCAAAGATATCCAAAATTTTAACATTTGATAGAAATAAATAAAATTATAAGAGGCAAACAGAACCCTTTTCCCAGGGGGGAAATACCAAAGGCTAGAGGGCATAGATTTAAGGTGCAAGGAGCAAAGTTTAAACGATATGTGCGGGGCACACTTTTCACACAGAGTGTGGAACCGGGAATACGTTGTCAAGGGTGGTGGTGTAAGCAGATACGATCATTTAAGAGGCTTTTAGATAGGCGCATGGATATGCAGGGAATGGAAGGGATATAGGTCGTTTGCAGGAAGATTAGATTTGTTTATTTTGGCAAAGGGACAGAAGTTTAGGGGTAACATGAGGGGGAACTTCTTTACTCAGAGAGTGGTGGCTGTGTGGAATGAACTTCCAGTGGAAGTGGTGGAGGCAGGTTCGATTTTATCATTCAAAAATGAATTGGATAGGTATATGGACGGGAAAGGAATGGAAGGTTATGGTCTGAGTGCAAGTAGATGGGAGTAAGTGTTCGGCACGGACTAGAAGGGCCGAGATGGCCTGTTTCCGTGCTGTAATTGGTATATGGTTATATGGTTATAAAGTGTTTGGCGCAGACGTTGTGGGCCGATGGGCCTGGTCCTGTGCGATACTGTTCCACGTCCTATCACTAAAAAAGGGGATAATGATAAAAAATCAAACTATTTCCTTAAATTATGGAAAATCATTGCACATGAACTACGAAATCAATACTGATTATAATTAGTGTGTGGGGCTCTTGCTGAAACACAGTGGATTTTAGTGTGTAGATGTGCCATATGTTCTGTTAAACCAAGTCAAAACATCAATGATGACCATGGGAAGGATGTGGAAGTTTTGTGGAGGGTGCAAAAGAGCCTCACCAGGATGCTGCCAAGATTAGAGGGTATTAGAGGGTATAAGGAGAGGCTTTGGACATTGACAAACTTGGGTTGTTTTCTATGGCTGAGGGGAGATCAGATAGAAGTTTATAAACATTATGAGAGACATACACAGGAGTGATAGAGTCTGTATCCAAGTTCGGAAAGGTCACATAATTAAGGGCAGAGAGGTAAGATGAGAGAGAGAAAGTTTAAAAGAGTTGTGCAAGGTATGTTTTTTACACAAATAGTGGTAGTTGCCTGGAACATGCTGCCAAGGGAACTGGTGGAAGTAGATACACTATCAACCTTTACGACACATGAACAGGTAGGGAATAGAGGAATAAGGACGATATATTGCAGATTGAGTTAGTTAGATTGGCATCATGGTTGGAACGGATTTGTTGGGCTGAAGGACCTGTTCCCATACTGCACTGTTCTATGTTCTTTATGATTTCAGATTTTAAAAATACATTAATGTGAAGATGCATGGTTCACTGTAATGGGCCTGTCCCACTTGGACAATCTAATCCACGAGTTTAGAAGACCCGAGACGAGTTGAAAAAAATGTCAAGGTCGTGTTGGAGAGGTCCAGGAAGACACAAAAGAGGCCATGGAAGAGAAGCGAGGCATCCATGGGTTTGGAGGTTGGATGGGTGGCTGTAGATGTTAATATAAATCTGGAAATTGTATTGATGAAGCTGGATGTGTGCTTAGTTGAGTTTAATTTGAAGATCAGTTAGTCAGTTAGCATCCGTTCATCTGCGAGAGATGATGGTGCGGTTTTGATGTTGTCCTTTTTGGAGAGGGCGAATGTTTAATCTGTGGTTGCATTTCCTGCTTTGGTTGACTAGGTCTATCATTGACAGGCAGACCCTCCCACAGCTTCCACAGGTGATGTTGTCTCTGGCCGTTGGATTGGGGAGTGTGTTGCTGTTGCCGATGGTCATTTTGTGGCAAGCGTTGGCGCCTGGCCTCCAAGGTCTTGAACCATATGCTGATGTGGTGCTTCAAACCCACCTGGATGTCCTTTCTCCACCTGTCCCAGTCCTCAGCAGCCACTTCCCAGTTGTCAGTGCACATGAGATTTAGAGATATAGCATGAAAACAGGCCTGGCAGCCCACCAAGTCCATGCCGGCCACCGAACACCTGTTCACACTGGTTTTTATGTCATCCCACTTTCTCATTCACTCCCTATGGACTCAGGGCAATTTTCCAGAGGCTGGTTAACCTTCAAACCTGCACATCTTCGGGATGTGGGAGGAAACCGGAACACCCAGAGGAAATCCATGTGGCCACGCTGAGAACACGCAAATTCTGCACCCGGGGTCAGATTCCAGCTCAGGTCTCCAGTGCTGTGAGGCAGAGCTCTACCAGCTGTGCCTCTGTGCTGCCCTGTTCTGCGATTGGTCTCAATGTCCAGCAGCAGGCAAACAAGGGATGGGCCCTTTAACTAACACCAAAAGAGGCATTAATCCTCTTAGAAACATAGAAACATAAAATAGGTGCAGGAGTAGGCTATTCGGCCCTTTGAGCCTGCACCGCCATCCAATATGATCATGGCTGATCATCCAACTCGGTATCCTGTACCTGCCTTCTCTCCATACCCCCTGATCCCTTTAGCCACAAGGACCACATCTAACTCCCTCTTAAATATAGCCAATGAACTGGCCTCAACTACCTTCAGTGGCAGAGATTCAAGAGATTCACCACTCTCTGTGTGAAAAATGTTTTTCTCATCTTGGTCCTAAAAGACTTCCTCCTTATCCTTAAACTGTGACCCCTTGTTCTTGTTAAAACTTGCTCCAACATTTGAAGCCAGTGTAGTTTATCAACCTCAGTTGAAAGTCTTACAATGACAGCAATTCTTACATATCTGAGCACCAGGTCAAAACTTACTGATGTACACTAAAGCCGCACAACTTGTAGTTATGGCAGATACGATAACAACATTAAAAGACTGGTACATGGATAGGAAAGGTAAAGATGGATATAGACCAAACACAGACAAATGGGACTAGCTTAGATGGAGTATCTTGGATGGCATGAAGGAGTTGGGCTGAAGTACCTGTTTCTGAGCTGTATGACTCTATGATTCAATACATACTCAATTTTATTTAGTGGTTGGATTTTAGAAAAAAATACATTGTATGGATCATGCAGATGTTGCACCATGATATAGACCCATACAATCTGCTGCAGATCAATCTGCAAACACTTTCAGGAGTCAACAAGATCGGTGACACAACAACCTACCAACTTGCAATTCCTTTTACAATATTTCTCAGCATTTTCTGATAGATAAAGAATAGGTGGGTGCCTGGAATGCACTGCAGTGGGTGGTGGCGGAGGCAGATACTATAATTGTGTTCTGGAGGCTTTTAGATAGGCACATGGATGTGCAGAGAATGGAGGGTGTGAATCACATGCAGGCAGAGGAGATTAGTTTCACATCACATCATGTTCAGCACCGGCATTATGGGCCAAAGGGCCTGTTTCCGTGCTGTACTATTTTATGAGGCCAAGTTTACCCAGATAACACAAAAGGCAACTTCAACATGCTCTTCAACGACAAGATAAGCCAGGCATAACAACAATTCCAATTATTGTCAGGCCCTCCCTGTTTTCTTTGTTACAATTAGCGCTTATTACAGTTTTTACAGAAAATTGGAAAGACGCAACAGGAGACTGAAAAGGATCCTGTGGTCTCTTGTAATAAAACAGGATTTAACTTAAATGGTTGCCATAAATCAATAACTCCAGTTATAAATACCTGGACTGACAACTGCGCCTTTGTTCAATATTAAATACATATTTCTTAATAATTAAAAAAAAATGTGATATTAGCGGAAACCTCTTTGAGGTCTATTACACAAACCTCTGCAATTCTTAAACATCCTTCACTTAGTTTTAGTTCTGAGCTTACTTGCTTAATTTCGGGACTGAGCTGTGATGGAGAGAAATGCTTCTAATTGCGTGCAGTTCAGGTTGCCACATTACAAAACGGACGTTGAGGCTTTGGAGAGGGTGCAGAAGAGATTTACCAGAATGTTGCCTGGATTAGGGGGTATTAGCTATAAGGAGAGGTTGAACAAACTTGGATTGTTTTCACTGGAAAACCTAATAGTCATAGGGGAGACCTGATAGAAGTATATAGAATTATAGGAGACTTAGATAAAGTAGACAGCTAGAACCTTTTTCCCAAGGTGAAAATGTGAAAGACCAGAGACCCAATATTTAAGAGGGGCATTGTCCAGGGGGGTGGCACTGGTTGGAGTTGCAGAGGTCGGCTTGGTCGGGCAAAGCTGTCGATGTCCTTCATCACTGCTCCATCGCTCTGCTGCAGGCTGCATCTGATTTGCTGCTCACCCGACCTCTGTGGGGTCTCCAGTGGCACCTGATCCACATGATCCCCCCCCAGCTGATCCATAACCCATTGTTTGCTTCTTCTCTCTGTAGCGTTATGCAAGCAGAATCCTCCGAATATTGTGCTTGTGCAGTCTGGCCACGTTTGAATTCCCTGATTCCTTCACTCCACCAACAGAGCTCCTGCCCTCAGCCGTCCTGAGTATCTCATGTCCGACGGGGACAAAAATCTAAGCTAGGATAGAAATCAGATCTGACAAGCAACCACCAAATGGAAGAGATAAATAAATGAGTTGGGCTTTTCGTGGAGAATTACTGGATAATTATGACTTTTAAAGGATAGAGAAGGTTTAGAGAGCCCTGGGCCAAATGGGACAAGCCCAGTATGCCAACCTGGTCGGCATGGACAAGGTGGGCCAAATGCTGTACAGCTCCATGGCGTTAAGACAGTTGAAGATTATTTTCCAGTGTTCTGACAATAACTTGTTAGATGCATGGATGTTGACTAAAATATTACAATGGGGATACTATTCTAGTTTCATCGAGGGCTTCTTCTTCTCACTACAACAGATTTATCTGGCTTTGGCATTAAATCCACATTGAACCCTCCTGCACACCAGATTATGAGGAGGATTTTGAATTGTCAGTTCACACTAACATATTTTGATACACACCTCTGTCATTGGAAAAATTGCGGTTGAGTCCTTACTATTTGCATGAATTTTGCGCTCATTGTCATTGGTTCTTTGGAGCGGACTGGTGTCCCTTTAATGTTCTCAGTTCATTATCTGACAGTGCTTGCATGTCCGATAATGAACCATTAGATGAAAAGTAAATCTTCATTTCTACCGCTCCAGCAGAAGATCACATTGAAAAACTTATATTTTGTGTGCTATCTTTTGGCACAAAACACAAAACTCTGAAGGAACTCAGCGGGTTAGGCAGCATCTGGGGAAGGAAATGGACAGACGGCTTTTAAGGTCGGGACCTTTCTTCAGACTGATTCAATCTTTCTCCCAGGATGGAAATATCGAATACTAGAGGGCAGAGCTTCAAGGTGAGAGGGGAAAAGTTTAAAGAAGATATACAAAGCAAAATGTTTATACAGACGGTAGCGAGTGCCTGGAATATGCTGCCAGGGTTGGTGTATACAACAGTGGCATTTAATAGGGACATGACAAGTGCAGGCAGATAAGAATTTGACTAGGCATCAAGTGTGGCACAGACATTTTGAGGGGATTTAATTCTATCCTGTGAATCTATACTGGACCAGAGGCAAATATAGAATAGAATAGTTTCTTTATTGTCATTGTAACATGAACCATGTACAACGAAATTTAAAAATGTCAGCCAGTCAGTGCACCATTCAAACATTTCTAAAAGATAATGATACATACAAGGTAAAATATTAAAAGATAAACAACTAAAATAAATATCACGAAAATATCACGTTTAAACACCCAACCCTCCATCCTTCTGTCGATTCCACAGTGTACCACAGTCCCTTAGTATGTATCGCCCCTGCATTCCTTGGCAGCTACATTTAGTGCTTTTATAGCAGTGGGGTAAAAACTGTTTTTTAGTCTGTTCGGCCTTGTCCTTGTAGATCTGTACCGTCTGCCTGACGGCAACAGTTCAAACAGGGAGTGTCCGGGGTGGGAAATGTCCTTTATGATACTCTGGGATTTTTTGGTGCAGCGGGAACTGTGTAAGTCCTCCAAGGTAAGGAGAGGGCAGCCGACAATCCTCTGGGCGTTGTCAATGGCCCTCTGGAGCGCTTTCCTCTGAGCCGCTGTGCAGCTGGTGTACCACACGCATACACAGTATGTTAGTATGCTCTCAATGGAGCACCGATAAAAGGACAGCAGCAGTCTCTGAGTGATGTTGTTCTTCCTGAGCACCCTCAGGAAGTGCAGTCTCTGCTGGACCTTTTTCAGCAGCGCAGTGGTGTTCATGCCCCACGTCAGGTCCTCCTCAATATGGATTCCCAGGAAGCTGAAATCCGCCACCCTCTCTACACAGTCCCCTCTGATAATCAATGGTACCATGTCCGTTTTATTCTTCCTGAAGTCTATTATTACTTCCTTTGTCTTTAAGGTGTTGAGGAGCAGGTTATTTTCTTCACACCACACTGTCAGCTGCTCCACCTCATCCCGGTAGGCGTACTCGTCCCCCCCGGAGATGAGTCCCACCACCGTAGTGTCATCCGCAAATTTGACAATGGTGTTGCTGTGGTGGGCGGGGGTGCAGTCATGTGTGTAGATGGTGTAGAGCAGGGGGCTCAGTACCCAGCCCTGTGGAGAGCCGGTACTGAGGCTGAGGGCCGTGGATGTCTGGTGTTCAGCTACATGCATATCATGATCTGTTTATATCAAATCTGTTCATACAGGAGCACGACAAAGTGCTGGAGGATCTCAGCGGGTCAGACAGAATCTGTGGAGGGAATGGACACACAACGTTTTTGGTCGGGACCATTCTTGAGACCCGACCTAAAAATATTGCCTGTTCATCCCCTTCACAGGTGCTGTTTCACCTGCTGAATTCCTCCAGAAATTTGCGTTTTTGCTCAGGATTCCACCACCTGAACTTCCCTGCGTCTCTGTTGTAAATACACGAGCCTACTAATATCTAAGCAATAAATTCTCCTTTTTCTTAAAATACGCTCGTTTTCTCTCTGTCTATGATGATGAACTAATGATTTGTGATTGTGTAAATATTGCGTGTGTGTTTTATGGGCAGGATAGGGACTGTGGTTTCCCCTGCTGATGATTGAATTAAAAATTCCAGGAAATTGTATTTCATCTGGTTAACTTGTAACTTTCAATTGAGTGTCAATATAAAAAAATAAAATGAGGAAAAATTGTATCATAGTCATACAGCCCTTCACCCCAACTCATCCATACCGACCAAGATGCCCCATCTAAGCTAATTCCATTTGCCTGCATTTGTCTTCCAAACATTTCCTATCCATGTACCTGTCCAAGTATCTTTTAAATGCTGTTATTGTACCTCCATCAACTCCTTCCTCTGGCAGTTTGTTCAATATACCTATCAGTCTCTGAGTAAAAAAAAGTTGCCTCTTATATCTTCTCCCTCACACCTAACCATGTCCTCTGGTTCTGGATTACCCTCTCTGAGGAAAAAGATTCTGTGCATTCACCGTATCTATTCCCATCATGATTTTTATATACCTCTGTAAATTCGCCCCTCAAACCCCTGCACTCAAAGGAATAAAGCCTGTCAAGAGTTGTGGCACCATCTTTGTAAATATTCTCTGCACCCTTTCCAGCTTAATGACCCTGCTACACAATAGAATGCTTTTTAAACTACCTCACCAACAGGATTGTATGCATTTTCCAACTTTTTATGAACTTAAAATAGTTTAAGAATTTCATAAGATCAGGGTAACAATATATACCACTTTGTATTTGGCTTCATTAACTTGAGATTGACAAGAAAATTACAGTTCTGAGGTCACATTACAATACTTTAGGTTGATTGCTTTTACCACATTAATCGCCAGAAGATCTATATTATTTAAATGGAAAGACTCCAACCCTCCGACCACACTCCAGTGGTATTCTGAAACGATATCATGTTTAAATTTAGAAAAAATCAGGAGTGATATTGTTGAACCCTTGGTTAAATTTGATAGATGTTGTCAAGTGTACTGTGGTACAGTTAAAAGCTTCGTTTTGTGTGCTATCTGAGAAAATCAGATAATACTATACATGAATAAAATGAAGCCAACGTCGTACAATGGTAGAACGAGGGGAAAGATACAGAGTGCAGGATATCTTTCTCAGCATTGTAGTGCACCAGTTCCAGAGACAAATGTCTACTGTGTGGTACGAGAGAATTGGACTTTACCCTAGTTTATGGAAAGACCATGCAGAAGCCTGATAAGAGTGGAAAAAGCTGTTCCTGAGTCTGGTAGTGCTCACTTTCAAACTTTTGTGTCGTCTGCCTGATTCGAGAGGGGAGGAGATGGAATGGCCGAGGTGAAACAGATCCTCAATTATGTGGCAACATGAAGTTTTGATGGAGTCGATGTAGGGGAGCCTAGTCTGTGTGATGGAATGGGCTACACTCACAATTCTCCGCAATCTCTCACAACTTTATAACTTGTTTTATAACAGATGTATTTTACGACTTGTTCAATATTAGTCACTGCTAATTCAACTAGGAATAAAGTGAGGAGTGGTGAAACTAGTCTGATGGGTGGGATCGGTTAAAACTGTCCCCATAATACTAACACCTTCAAATAGGACGGGAAGAAAAATTGGTGAGTGGGAACAAAAAGATAATTTTTTTTTATGCAGTGGCTTCTGCCCAGGATCCAACACTGAAACTACTTGAAGTCCCAGTAACCTAGACGTATTTGTGCCAAGCAGGTTAACTGTGTCACAAGTGGCCTCAGTAACATGTTCCCTTTTTCTGCCTCACAAACCTCATTTTAGCAAAGTGACATTTCTGATTATTCAACCTTTTTCTAATCCAGGCCAAAAAAAAAGCTTTCTGTCTTTGCTTAATGAAGTTTTGGTACAAGCTGGGGAAACTGAAATCGCACTAATCTTTCTTATTCTAGTGTGTGGTTGTTGAAATTCTCAGCTCTGATAAATTAAGCTACTTATTAATCTAATTAGCCATATTCATCCCAGAAACTTTCATGTGACTTGAAAAGATCGTTCCACCTTTCTCCCTCTGTGCAGAGAAAGGGCTAAACCTTGCACCAATTAAGATAGTTTTGAAGTAATTCTGTAATCACCCAATGGAACAAGGATCTATGGTCAGCCGACTGAAAGGAATAATCTTCCGGCTTTCTTTGATTGTTAAGATGAAGCTGAACTGTTAGTAAATTTTGAACTGGCCATTTACAATGAAGGAACATGAACAATGCATTTATCAGTAAATCTCCTTAATATAAATGTAATTGTGCAGAAGTTATTCATTTTTATTTAAAAATATACAGCATGGATACAGGCCCTTCAGCCCACTGTCCACGTTCATTACCATTCATACTAGTTCATTCACCACTTCCTCACCCACTCCCGAACATTAGGTACTATTTTATAGAGGCTAATTAACGTACAAACACACTGGCCTTTGGGATGTGAGAGGAAACCGGAGCACCCGGAGGTCCACATCTGCATTAAGTTCTCCTTAAGGACTGTGTTAAGGAACTGGAACTGTAGCTGGATGACCCCAGGATTATCTGCGGGTATGAGAATATCATAGATAGGAGGTACAGTGAGGTGATCACATCTAAGGTATAGGCAGAAGCAGGATGACCACCAGAAAAGGGAGTAGGCAGAGAGTGCTGGAATCCCCTGTCACCATTCCCTTCGACAATAGGTTTGCTCCTTTGGATACTGTTGTGAAGGAGGACTGGTCAGGCAAGAGCAGCAGCAGCAGTGGTGGTGTTGGATCTGGCTCTGAGGCACAATGGGAAAGGGTGCAGTCAGATAGAGCCATAGTAATAGTTCTTCAGTCTGAAGAAGGGTCCCGACCTGAAACATCACATTAGTTAGGAGGACAGACAGAAGATTTTGAGGCGGTAAATGAGACTCCAGGATGGTGTGTTACCTCCCTAGGGTACAGGATGACTCCCAGCAGTTGCAGAACATTCTCAAGGGTAAAGGCGACCAGCCAGAAGTCACGGTGCATGTTGGAACAAACTAAATGGATAGGAAAAGGGTTGAGGTCCTTTGAAGTGAATATAAGGAGTTGGGCAGAAGATTAAAAAGCAGGGCCCTGAGGGTTGTAATCTCTGAACTACCCCTTGTGCCACGTGCTAGTGAGGGTAGAAATAGTACGGTAGGGCAGATGAATGCGTGGCTCAGGAGTTGGTGCAGGGGACAGGGATTCAGATGTTGAGACCATTGGGATCCCTTCTGGGGCAGAGGTGACCAGTACAAGAGGGATGGGTTTAATTTTAGTTTAGAGATACTGCGCAGAAACGGGTCGTTTGGCCCACCAAGTGGAAACAGGCCCTTTGGCCGACCAGCGATCCCTGCACATTAACGCTATCCTACACACACTTGGGACAATTTATAATGATACCATGCCAATTAACCTACAAACCTGTACGCCATTGGAGTGTGGGAGGAAACTGAAGAGTTCGGAGAAAACCATCATGTCACGGGGAGAACGTACAAACTCTGTACAGACAGCACCTGTAGTCAGGATCAAACCCAGGTCTCTGGTGCTGCAATCGCTGTAAGAGAGCAACTCTACCACTGCACCACCGTGCTGCACTGGGTTGTACCCGAGACCAGTGACCTTGCTGGGAGGTTCGGCAGTGCTGCTTGGGAGGGTTTTGACTAGGAACCAGAGCAGTAAATCAGAACTTGGAAGGACAAGCAGGGAGAGGTATTTTTCCCAGGATGAAAAAAAATCAAATACTAACTAGAGGGTGTGACGTTAAGGTGAGAGGGGCAAAGTTTGAAGGAGATGCGCAGAGCAGATTTTTTTACACAGTGCCTAAAACGCATTGCAAGCCTTCAAACGGTGAGTGCCTAAAACGCATTGCCGGGGATGGTGATTGAAGCAAATACATTAGTGGCATTTAAAAGGCATTTGGATAGGCATATGAATATGCAGGGGATAGAGGGGAATTGGTTATGTGCAGGTAGATAAGTGATTCAGCACAGACAGGGTGAGCTGAAGAACCTGTTCTTGTGCTGTACTGCTCTATGTTCTATCTTCTAAGACTATGAAGGGCATGCATAACGTGAACGCTCAGTCTTTTTCTCACGGTGGAGGCTTCTAAAACTGGCAGGTATAGGCTTAAGTTGAAAGGAGCGAGATTTAAGGGGGACTTCAGGAGCAAACCTTTCACATGGAGGTGAGTTTGTGTCTGGCATGAACTGTCAAAGGAAGCTGTAGTGCCACTACAATAATGACTTTTAAAAGACATTTGGACAGTTGTATGGACGGAAACATAGAAACATAGAAAAATAGGTGCAGGAGTAGGCCATTCGGATGTTGAGCAGCACTGCCATTCAATATGATCATGGCTGATCATCTAAAATCAGTACCCTGTTCCTGCATTTTATCCATATACTTTGATTCATTTAGCCCTAAGAGCTAAATCTAACTATCTCTAGAAAACATCCCGTGAATTGGTCTCCACTGCTTTCTGCGGCAGAGAATTCAATAAATTCACATAGGATGGGCTATGGGCCAAATGCTGGTTAATGGGACCAGGCCAGTATGCCAACTTGGTCAGCCTGGACAAGGTGGCTAAAGGGCCTGTTTCTGTGCTACACAGCTCTGTATGTGGTCTAAAATTGTCAGTTTGGAATTATTCCCCATATTCAGTAAATTAAAAAAAAATTAATACATGTCAAATTTTGCCATATTTTTCAAACCAGGGGGCAAATTTCCAATGAAGGCTTGCGGTGCATTTCAGCTATTTTAGGAGGTGACATTATGAGCAAAATATGCCAAATCCACCTTCCCAGCAATCTGTAAATAATATTTCAGCTGAAAGGACTTCAAGTTAAAGATGTAGCCATGGGCACTTGCATGGGCCCCATCTAGACCTTCCATTTTGTCGGTTATATTAAGCAGTCCATGGCCCAAAAGTTCACTGGCACCATTCCCCAACTCTTTTTCTGCTACATCGACGACTACATCGGGGCTGCCTCCTGCATCCTGGCAGAACTCATTGATTAATTTCCACTAACTTCCAACTTGTCCCTGCTTACTTGGAATATCTCAGATACCTCCCCCATTTCTTGATCCCTCTCGCCACCTCACGGGTGGCAGATTATCGACTGGCGTCTACTACAAACTCATCGGCCGTCACAGTGATCTGGACTACACTTCCTCCCAATGTGCCTTTTGCAAAGACGCTATCCCGTACTCTCAATTTCTCTGTCTCTGGAACGCCTGCTCCCAAGAAAAGGCTTTCCATTCTAGGTCATCCGAGATGTCCACTTTCTTTAATAAAGAAAGGGTGGTCTGCATTCGGCTGTTAAAGATTGCCAGACTGCGCCCCATACACATATTGGAGGAATACCACTTTATACTCCTCTTGGGTAGATTACAACCCAAAAGTATGGATAATTTTAGGCAACTACCAACCGTCGATGTTAACAGGTTTGTTGTCCCTTTTGCAACCCGCTTCATGCAGACCTTTGTTTCGGGAGAAACAAGAATACTGGAATCGTAAATAAAACACAAATGTCCTCTCCCCGAGTCCCTCATTACCCTGTTAATCCCCCTCTTTCCCCTCCTTCTTCAGACTGATTGGAGCTGCAGGGATAAATCTGGAAAAGCGAGGTGACACAATTAGGAAAGTAATAAGTGGATATTAAAGGTACCCTGCCTTTCCCACCCATATCCTTCCCACTGGCTTTACATTTCACACCTCTTCTCTCCTCCTCTGACACCTTTGTGTTTCCTTTTCAGCTCCAGCCTCCACCATCTACCAATAAAACCTCCCTCACCTGTATCCACTATCACTTGTCAGGCTCTGTCCTGCCCCCACTATGGATGGAGCATGGATGGGTTGGGCCTTAGGCCTGCATCCATGCTGTATGACGAAGACCTCTCTTTTCAATCTTTCCCCCACCTCCCCAAGTACCGGAGGAACTCAGCAGGTCAGGCAGCGTTTGTGGAAGGAAATGTTGTCGGGACCCTTCTTCTGACATGCAGTGGGGGGGGGAGAAAGCTGGAAAAGAGAGGTGGGGGTGGGACAATCTTGGAAAATGGTAGGTGGATGCAGGTGAGGAGTAGGTGATTGGTAGATGGGCGGAGATATATCTGCCCACGTTCCTTTTAAGTTCCCTTAACTCAACTATACAATTTAGTTTACTTGAAGTTTAAAAATACAACATGGAAATTGTCCCTTTGGCCCACCTAGTCCATAACCAGTTCTATGTTATCCCACTTTCTCATCCACTCCCTACAGATGAGGTACAATTTAACAGAGGCCAATTAACCTACACACCCGTACGTCTTTGTAATTTGGGAGGAAACTGGATCACCTGGAAGAAACTCACATGGTAGCAGGGAGAACGTGTAAACTCCACACAGACAGCATCCGAGGTCAGGAATGAACCTGGGTCTATGGCGCTGTGAATCAGCAGCTCTACCAACTGCACCATGACTCAGTCGGTTTTTGACCTATTTACTTTCTTACCATGGACAGGCTGCTGATAGTCAGCATTTCAGTCTGTCCCATAGTCATTGCCAGGCTTTTGAATCATGATGGGCATCAGAGCCAAAACAATCCATTTCCAGCCAACATCCACATGGCCCATATTTTCTGACAGCAGTTCGTTGATGGCACCCAAGTGCAGAAATGTTCGCCTATTTTTCTTCACCTAAACTCAGACTGTCAATAATTTTAGCACTTTGGTTAGGAACAGTGGCGCAGCTGGTAGAACTGCTTCCTCACAGCGCCAGAGAGCTGGTTCAATCCTTACCTCCGGTGCTGTCCGTGTGGATTTTACACATTCTCCCTGTGACCGCGTGGGTTTCTTCCAGATGCTCCTGTTTCCTCCCACATCCCACAGATGTGTGGGTTTGTAGGTTAATCGGCCTCGGTAAATTGCTCCTAATGAGTAGGGAGTGGATGAGAAAGCAGGATTACATAAAACTAAAGTGAACAGGTGATCGAAGATAGGCGTAAATCCTGTGGGCTGAATGGCCTGTTTCCATTCTGTATCTCTAAACTAAACATTACCAACGTCATTTCAAACTAATGATCCATTAATCAATTTCAATGATCCATTCAGGCCTGTCCCACTTAGGTGATTTTTCAGGCGACTACCGGCGACTGTCAAGTTAGGTAAGTTAGTGCTGTAATTAAGATGGCTAAAGCACAGTGTACGATAAGCCCTTTAAAAAAGGGGGCGAGAGGGGAAGAGAAGGAGGGAGGAGTGGAGCCAACTTTTAAGAAGCCAGAGATATACGGATGAGAAGCTCGGCGGACTTTTTACATTACCGGTCGGTTATCCTTGGTTCTGAAAACTACTGCTTACTTTTTTTTTCCCCCAATGAGCCAATGAAATTCACCGGTCAGCACCGGCTTCAACCTACGAGAACCTTCGATCTCCTGACAACCCACTAGAACCTCCTGGCGACCCACCAATGGCACGGGAATTCTCCCTACTCTCCATGGCGGCTTCATTCTAGTTGCCGCTAATTTTTCAACATGTTGAAAATGAGGCCGCGACTAGTTCCCAGAACGTGGGGACTCCTCACAGCCATGAAGGCAAATCCCCGGCAGCCACCCACAAACATGTGGCGGCCCCATAGCCTCCTGCAGTCGCCTAAAAAGTCGCCTAAGTGGGACAGGCCCATCACTCCCCAATAATTGTAGGAGAATGCTCTGATTTTTAAATGTACCTGAAACTTCGAAAGTGAGACACTTACACCTAACAAAAAAAGTCTGAACTGATTTTTTGAACTGGCTAGAAATGTGTGAGAATAGTTAATATAAAAATATTTAAATATGATATCTAACTGTAATAATTATATTTTTAAAATCCAGATTAGGCAAAATGCTACAGCTGTAAATACTTACGATCTTGTCAGAAGCATTGCTTATTACCAGATGTTGAATTCAGTCATAAAGCACAAGCTTTACTGTTACGGGGAGGGGGGGAAATGTGGATATTGCTGTAATTATTAAACCTGTGTGGGTTGCTATCGCTGTGTCCGTCTTTCTAAATGGTAATGTAGTATCGGCAGCTGCAGACGGCCGTTGATTTTCCTATTAGTAAACAAGTGCTTTGGAGACCTGTGTGAGACACTTTAAGCCCACTACTCCCCGAAGTGCTGTCAAGCTTAACTACTAATCCATGGTATTTTAGAGCACTGGAAATTCATCTTTATAAAACCCGAACAAAAAAGGAAGAAGCCTAGAGGGCATCAGCTCCCTCTGGTGAGACAAATGACATGTTCATTTATTAATGAAACAATAACCCTGGAAGGAGGATCAAAGTGTGTTCCGTCCCCACTTTACAATCCCCAATTTTCTGAGGCCAAACTACATAATTGAACCATGATAATGAAATATTTAATTGTTACCGTTCAATAAACTTTCAGGTAAGGAATTGGGGGGGGGGGGGGGGGGGGGGGGGGGGGGAGAGAAGTGTCTCTGAAGCAAATTAACAGTATCTCAGTGACTATTGCACACACAGCATGTGACCAGAGGACAAAACTGTTTTAATTATGGCAATGAATGCATAATTGTTGTGTTTATTAGGAAAATCTCATATGGCCGTAGTTTTGATTTTGCTGTTCTGTTTACAGCATCTTAATTACTTTTTGATTATTTTGCATATAAAAGCAGATTGCAAATTGGCACGTTCTACTTTAAATATTTAGAGATGAATTGTTTGTTGTATCAAAATGCACGTTACTGTTTGTGTAGACGCGCATAATTATTTATGCATATTAGATGGTTTATGTACTATGAAGTCAGATCTGACTAATACACTTGACATCATTTGCAGGCAAGATTTACTGGCCCTAATATGTTGATAAAATGAAATGACAATTGATGTATGTTAAGATGTGAAATTATTGGGGTTTATTTGCATTTTGACTTTCTTCAGAATATATGCTGCAAAATGTGGATATTGCCGCAATTATGATACCTGTGCAAATTGAGATACCTCAGAAGATGTTGGTGGAAATAACAAAGACTACAGGGCACAATTTGAAGGTGAGAGAGGCAAATTTTAAGGAGATGTGCAGAGCTGTGTAAACAAAATTTAAAACATTATTTTTACAGAGTAGTATGTTGCTGGAACTCATTGTCGGAGTCTGTGGTTGAGGCAGATACAATAGTGGCATTTAAGAGGTTTTTAATAGGAGCATGGATATGCAGGGAATGGAGTGATATGGATCACGTGCAGGCAGAGGATATTAGTTTAACTTGATGTCGATTTCGGCACAGACATTGTGGGCCGAAGGGCCTGTTTCTGCGCTGTACTGTTCTATTTGCTGTAGATCCCACCAACTTAAAGAAACATCTATAAATAAGCTAACTATATGAATCATATAAACTATAGGATTCAATAATTATAGGAATCATATAAATGTATTTATTATTAATTACTAAGGTTTGCAATATTCACTAATGACACCACTTTATATAAATCACAATGAAAAAATGCTTTTAAGGTTGTCATTAAAATTCAGTTCTCTAATAGGTTAACTACAAACTGAAAGCAAATCATTTTATAACCATCAAAACTTCCATTTAACTAATTAAAATAATATCCCCTGCAATGTTGCACTGATTGGAGCTTCCCTCTTGGGAAATGGTGTGATATAATATTTGATCCTTTGTCACTGTATGGACTCTCTTTGTATAGAGTGTCATTCACTTTGCCTGGCTTTTTTTATTGGAGTTGATTGGATGGTGCGCAGCATTTTAAATCCAGGGTGCTTTGTTGGGTGTACTGTAGGAATATGATTCAGTTTAGTGTAGGTGCCTTTTGTCTGCATTAATCTGCAAAGGTACTGTATCTTTCCTGAATTCTGTAAATGCATTCTATCAATGCATGTCACATTTTCCATTCTTTCATCTCAAACATTTAATTTAGCATCCAGTCATGCTCGTAATCCTATGTCATGACACTCTCTATTCACCTCTGATTCAGTGCCGACAACAGCTTCTTATGAAGATAAAAAATAGGTGAAGGGTATTTTAAAGAAAGGAAGAATCCAGTTCTCCCCAAGACCTCGACTCAGGGTGCTCCTCTTTGGTCCCCCACAATTCTTTATACTAATTTAGGAAATTAAGAAGTCAAATAATAAATCATAGAAACATAGAAACATAGAAATTAGGTGCAGGAGTAGGCCATTCGGCCCTTCGAGCCTGCACCGCCATTCAATATGATCATGGCTGATCATCCAACTCAGTATCCCGTACCTGCCTTCTCTCCATACCCCCTGATCCCCTTAGCCACAAGGGCCACATCTAACTCCCTCTTAAATATAGCCAATGAACTGGCCTCAACTACCCTCTGCGGCAGAGAGTTCCAGAGATTCACCACTCTCTGTGTGAAAAAAGTTCTTCTCATCTCGGTTTTAAAGGATTTCCCCCTTATCCTTAAGCTGTGACCCCTTGTCCTGGACTTCCCTAACATCGGGAACAATCTTCCTGCATCTAGCCTGTCCAACCCCTTAGAATTTTGTAAGTTTCTATAAGATCCCCTCTCAATCTCCTAAATTCTAGAGAGTATAAACCAAGTCTATCCAGTCTTTCTTCATAAGACAGTCCTGACATCCCAGGAATCAGTCTGGTGAACCGTCTCTGCACTCCCTCTATGGCAATTGACAGTGTTATGATTTAGAGTTTGCATCAACTGGGATTCTGGCCTTGCGTAGAATACAAAGTGCTGGAGCAACTCATCGGGTTAGACAGCTTATCTAGAGGACAAGGATAGGCAACATTTTAGGTCAGGACAGGTCTGAAGAAGGGTTCTGACCCAAAACATTGCCTATCCATGTCCTCCAGGGATGCTGCTTGAATCCAGCATCTGCAGTTGCTTGTGTTTCAGGATTCTGCCATCATTGTTTCTCAACTATAGCCCTTCACGCTCTAAGGGGGGTTAGCTCCTGAGCAGATCATCCCTGGCTTAGTTTTGGTGTGGCCAGGCAGAGTAAACAGTGCGACTGGTGACATTCAGGCAGCTGAGGAGGACATGCAGGTCAGCACTGGGCAGATCTGAAGGAAGGGGATGGAAGGGTGCGCAGACGTGATCTGTACAACATGCACTTTTCTACTCCCATTGAACAGCCATGGTCACAGCCACCTTTGGGGAATGGTAAAAAGGATAATACTGAGGGCATTGCTGAGGTATGAATTGAGAGGACTGCTCTGAACCCTGGGTTGATAAACGATAGCTTGCGTTTTTTCATATATTAAGTATCATGAAGACAATACGACTTTCAAGAGACATTTGGACTGAATTTTCAGACTCAAAATTGACTGATGCAGCACAGAAACAGGTCCTCCCACTCAATTGGTCCCTGCTGACTGAGATGCTCCATTTAAACTAGTGCCGTTTGCCCATACAAATGCAAGGCTAACCTTGCAATTCCGAACCAGTGCCACAGCCAGGACAATGGGCCTTTATGGCAAAGTTAAGACTCTAATATTTTGAACAACTTTGGACTTAAATCACACAAAATTGTGCTGGAAATAGTATTCTTACACTCATGTACTTAAATACGATTGTGCCTGTGTGCAGTAAGATCCTTTACTGAACTGTATGCGAAAAAAAGGAGTTTCACTGTACCTAGGTTCATGTGACAATAAGGTCCAATTAAACCATATGGATAGCAAGGGCTCAGAGGACCAAGAGCCAAATGCAGGCCAGTGGGACTAGCCCAGTTATGCCAGTTTGGTCATCATGGACAAGGTAGGCCGATGGACTTGTTTCCATGCTTTACAGCTCTAAGTCTCCATGACATTTTGTGATGGGTTTGCTATTTTGTTGGATTTTCTATTTGATCATCAGTTAATATTAAATTATTATTTCTTTAGTCCTTACTATGTATTCTTTCTTCTTTTAAGATTCATGTTGTTGAGATGCAGATAGTGATTCTTTACCATCTTTATATTATTGTCAGTTCGGCCTTATTAAAAAAAATGTAAACAACAATTATTCTGTAATTCCCTTGGTTGGGGAATAAAAAACTAGAGAATATAGGTTTGAGGTGAAAGGCGAAAGGATTTGAGCAGCAACATCTTCACGGAGGGTGGTGGGTACATGGAATGAGCTGCCTGAGGAGATAGTTAAGGCAGGTTCGACAACAACATTTCAAAGACCTTTGGACAGATACCAGCATAGGAATGGTTGAGGGGAATATAGACCACAAATGGGACCAGATTAGATAGGGCAGCATGGACAAGTTGGGCTAAAGGGCCTGTTTCTGTGCTGTATGACTCTAATTGTAATGTAAGCTATAGCTTATCGGCATGGTGTGCCTCTGGGAAGGACAAAGATTTAACAGATAGATAATCCCTGCACAAATCACTCCCAAAATCAAAGCTATTTGACTTTATAAAGCCACAGAAACAAGGAGTCTGTCCTGAAGAGGAGAAGGAAGAAGATATATTCAGCACTGAGTCTATCTGCATTCCATAAGTCATTCCACGGTCGTAACCTTTCCCAAACCTGCTCCACATATGTCCCATCAGTTTAGGTTGCCTTTTGGTGCAGAGCTTTCAACCATCCTCTCCTTTCTTCTGGAATACCTCACTAAAATCTCACTCTCTTTCCCAAACTATTTTGTTTAAACCATGTTTTTCGATCACCTAACATGATCATCAACCTGACAAAGGTCATACGAATTGGGGTCAAGGAAAGAGCATTCACGTCGCGGCCCTGTTTCCACCACCTTTCCACCACCTCGCACGAGAAGCACAAGAAGCAACAAGACAGACACCATTGTATGCAGATGCCGAGAAGCATGTGCAGCTTGTTCTAATCTTGTGTGTGGACACGATAAGAAGAAGAAGCATACGAATTAAACTTTGTTTGATAGAATTCTGCTATTATTGATCCAAATTCACAGATGCTTGAGCTCAGTGGCAGAATGCGCTGTGGAGATGATATATTGGAAGAAAAATGTAACCAAGTCATTGGTGGCGTGAAAGAAAATCAAAAAATGTTCAAAACAGTCAGCAGGTCGCACAACATCCATGGAAAAAGAGAGTTCATGTTTCAGGTGGGAGACCCTTCATTGTGACTTGTGACGACGGTGTGACGAGGCGTCCTGGACCTGAGACATTAACTGTTTCTCTTTCCACAGATGCTGCCTGATCTGGTGAGTGTGTCCAGCATCTGCAGTTTTCTGAATTCTAGGTTGGTTTAGATTTATTATTGTCAAGTGCACCAAGGCACAGTGTACGTTTTGAGGTTGGTATAAGTTGAAATGCTTATGTTAACTTCAATGATAGCTTTTCGCTTTCATGCACATTAAAATAAATCGACCAGCTCAAGATTCAAGAGGGTCAAGAGTGTTTATGTAACGCCAATGGAACAATGCTTACTTGCTGCATCTTTATCCACCCATTATCACAATAATGTATACACATGTATACAATAATCAATAATACAATAAGTTATCAGTAATACTCAGCAATATAGAAACATAGAAAATAGGTGCAGGAGTAGGCCATTCGGCCCTTCGAGCCTGCACCGCCATTCAATATGATCATGGCTGATCATCCAACTCAGTATCCTGTACCTGCCTTCTCTCCATACCCCCTGATCCCTTTAGCCACAAGGGTCACGTCTAACTCCCTCTTAAATATAGCCAATGAACTGGCCTCAACTACCTTCTGCGGCAGAGAATTCCAGAGATTTACCACTCTCTGTGTGAAAACGATTTTCCTCATCTCGGTCCTAAAAGATTTCCCCCTTATCCTTAAACTATGACCCCGTACAGGTTCTGTAACCTGGCCATAATAGTGCAAAACCAAAGTTTGCAGTACAACCAAAATAAAGTCTGTAGTAGATCATAGTTGTCGAGGCAGTGGTTAGTGTTGTGCAGTGTTCTTGAGCCCGAAGTTCCCTGAGAAAGGCGGTTTTTGAACTGGGTGGTCATGGTTTGCATTCCCATGGTGATGTGGGTCTATGATACTGTGACTCATTGAAGCAGCAATTCCTGTAGATTCCTTCAGTGGTGGGGAGGTTAATACCTGTGATGGATTTGGCAATGTCTATCACTTTTTGCAGCCTCCTCCTGAGCATTCGTGCTACCAAACCACACCTTGCTGCAACCAGTTAGTATGCTCTCTACACTACCGCTGTAGAAGTTTGACAGAGTATTCGTCGACATACCAAATCTCCTCAATCTAGTTTCAAGGGTTCAGAAAAGATTTACAAGGATATTGCCAGAACTAGAGGGTGTGAGGTTGAGTAGGCTGGGTCTCTATTCCATGGCGTGCAGGACGACGAGGGGAGATCATATAGAGGTATGCAAAATCATGAGAGGAATAGATCGGGTGGATGCAGAGTCTTTTTCCCAGAGTAGGGGAATCGAGGACCAGAGGATATAGGTTCAAGGTGAAGGGGAAAAGATTTAATAGGAATCCGAGGAGTAACCTTTTCACACAGAGGGCGGTGGGTGTATAGAACAAGCTGCCAGAGGAGGTAGTTGATGCTGGGACAATCCCATAGTTTAAGGAACAGTTAGACAGGTACATGAATAGGACAGGTTTGAATGGATATGGACCAAGCACAAGCAAGTGGGACTAGTGTAGCTGGGACATTGTTGGCCGGTGTGGGCGAGTTGGGCCGAAGGCGATTCCACACTATGACTATCTCTTTTTGATTACATCAATGTGCTGGGCCCAGAAATGAGTGTAAATTAATTAACTGCTTCCTGAATAGCTTTCCATTATAATATGCCTCAGAATCAGTAAAAGAATAGATCATCTCAACCTAAGATTTTGCTAACAGGGCATCTAATAATTATCATAATGCAGATGCTCTGGCAGGGAGCAATTTGATATATTACTAAGGGTTTAGATTTGTGCAAGGTATGTTTCAACACCGTGAGACGGGGGCTGTCCATGATAAACTGAAGAAACACCCTTTAACAGGAGGTATTCAAAAAATAGAATGTAAAGTGATACAGAACATGTTTCAAGGAGCAAGAACGCTACTTCCCAAAAAATGCCCAACTGTGAATGACAGAAAAAGCGACAACATTAAAAGCAGATACAAAAGTGCAAAGCACCAATGCTGGTGATTCAAAGGGAAAGGGGGACGTAAACAAGTAACAAGTGATATAACAGGGCAAGGAAGTTTGTAAGAGAGATCAAAAACAATTCAATGTTTCTTATATGTTCGGAGAAAAGTGATCAGGAGCAACGTGGGGCCTTTGAGAACTGGTAGCAACATTAATGTGAACATCAGCTACAGGCATGTTGCATCAGTACTTGCAGAAACGAACTAGCAATACCAGGGAAGATAATGTTAAATCAGCTCTGAAGTTAGCAGAAGCATAATACCAGTAATGAGGAAGATGAAGACATCAAGTGAAAATAAATCTGAAGGATGAGATTCTCCAATCAGGCTTTAAAGGGAAGTAAGAGAGAGAGCATATCAAAACAACCAAGAATCAATGCTTCCTCAACTTGGAAAATAATTAGGAAAGCGTGAACATGACTTGGTTATTTGAGAGGGATGACAAATGGAAACCAGGAACTAGACCAGTTATGTCTAACATTGACAAGAAGTTACTCGAGTCAATTACCACTGACAGAAGAACACAAAAAAAACAACTGCAAATGGTGGAGATTTGAAATAAAAACAGGAAACACAGTAAAGTGTAACGGGTCATTTGTGTAAGAGTAACAGTTACCATTTTGGGTCCAGGATCCTTCAGCAGAATGATATTAGTGATGGAATATTCTAGAATGTTTCAGTTATTGAGAGATCAGATTAGAAGTTGAAAACAGAAGGTAATTCCTGTGGAAATGGATGCCTTTTGTGGAAGCGATTGCTATAGTAGTGGACAGGGAATACATAAAAACATAGAAAATAGGTGCATTCGGCCCTTCAAGCCAGCACCGCCATTCATTGTGATCATGGCTGATCATCCCCTATCAATAACCCGTGCCTGCCTTCTCCCCATATCCCTTGACTCCACCAGCCCCTAGAGCTCTAACTAACTCTCTCTTAAATCCATCCAGTGACTTGGCCTCCACTGCCCTCTGTGGCAGATAATTCCATAAATTCACAACTCTCTGGGTGAAAAAGTTGTTTCTCACCTCAGTCTTAAATGACCTCCCCTTTATTCTAAGACTGTGGCCCCTGGTTCTGGACTCACCCAACATTGGGGACATTTTTCCTGCATCTAGCTTGTCCAGTCCATTTATAATTTTATATGTATAGAACATTAATAGAACATAGACCAATGTGAAGAAGGGTCCCGACCTGAAACGCCACCTATCTATGTTCTACGGAGATGCTGCCTGACCCACTGAGTTACTCCGGCATTTTGTGTCCTTTTTTCTAAACCAGCAACCAGCATCCAGTTCGTTATTTCCACGTACACCAGCATAGCATTAGAACAAGCCCTTTGATCCGCAATGTCTGTGCCGAACATGATGCCAAGATAAACTAATCTCATCCGCGTCATATGATCCATTCCCTGCATATCCATATGCTTATCTAAGAGCCCCTTAAGCTACTATCGTATCTGCCTCCACCACCAACCGTGGCTGCATGACCAGACACCCACCATCTTCTGTGTAAAAAGGCTTGTCCTACACATCTCCTTTGCCCCTCTCACTATAAACCTATGGCCTCTCTGGGGAAAAAAAGGTTCTGACGGTTTACCCAATCTATGCCTCTTATAACTTTATAAACCTCTATCCGGTCTCTGCGCGACCTCTGACGTTCCACAGAAAACTATCAACATTTGTCCAACCACTCCCTAGAGGTAAGATGCTCTAATCCAGGCAGCAATCTCAATCTAAAACTCTTCTGCATCCTCTCCAAAGCCTCCACATCTCTGGTCATCACCAGTAATGCGGTGACCAGTACTATTAATGAACTAAAACATAGAAAGATAGTTAGCCTTTGGTATATTGCTCTGACAGGAGGGCAAGTTAAGTTTCCCTGAATGATCCCTGGTCTCCAAGAGTCATAAAGTTAAATTGTACAAACTCAGGTTATATACTCCCTTCGACTTGATCGATAATTAGATCACTGGACGGTTCTATGTTCTATGATAGTATAGAAATGGGAAAAAATATTTCCATTGCTTGATGCCTTTGAATTCAGCCATATATTCCACATGCCCAAGTGATAGGAGTTTGGAACTCTCTTATGCGATAACAAGTGATACCAAGTCATTTTTAAACCTGAGCTGATAGCTCTTCGCTACGCAAATGTATTAACGATATGGACGTAGACCACAGATTAACTATGATTTCACTGAATGTTGGATTGGGGTCAGGAGATAAATAGGTTTCTACTTATCTTCCCCTGTGGATGCTCTAACTCTTGGTGTGTCCTTATTAGAGTAAGAGTTGATAGGAAATGTACACAGCCCTAAATTACAATGGTGCAGCTGCTGCCTCACAGTGCCGAAGACCCAGGTTCAATCCTGACCTCGGGAGATGTCTGTGTGGAGGTTGTATGTTCTCCATGTGATTGCATGGGTTTCCTTCAGGTGCTCCAGTTTCCTCCCACATCCCAAAGACGTGCAAGTTTGTAGGTTCATTGGATGTGAAAGTGGGATAACATAGAACTAGTGTGAACGAGGGATTGATGGCCAGTCTGAACTCCGTGGGTCGAAGGACTTATTTCCATGCTGTAACTTTCAATCAATTAAAGAAGGGGGAAATGTCAACTGAAATGGAGAATGGATAAAGTGAATGCTCACAGTCTTTCCCCCAAGGTAGGGTATTTCAAAACTAGTGGGCTTAGGCATTGGGAGAGAGGGGAGAGATTTAAGAAGGACCACAGGGGCATCTTTCACTCAGACGGGAGTCCGTATCTGGAACAAGCTTCTGGAGGAAGCTAAAGAAATTTAAAAAGACATTTGGACAGACGTCTGGATAGGAAGGGTTTAGAAGGCTATGGGCTAAATGCAGGCAAATAGGACTAGCCCAATATTTCAACTTGGTCGGCATGGATACGATGGGTTGAAAGGCCTGTTTTCATCACTATGACTAAATGGAATATTGTAGACAGCTCTTTCAGAAAGATGCATTTGTGGGCTGAAAGCCTTTCTTTAGTGCTTTACATTTTATGAGCTCCTCTCAAGGAGTCCAGCTGGGAATCTGTAACGTGATTTATACTGGTTCTGAAGTTATCATTCCATGTGACAAGTTCTGAGCTTCATTGTTGGATGTCCCTAACCACCTCTACCTGCTCCAGGTGCCGACCTCCCACAGCATGGTTGCCACAAGTGAGTGATCACTCACTTGCCACACGAGGCAAATCTGCCCCACTACTGCTCTACATGAAGAACCTACACATGATGATCATACTGCAAAATGTACATTATTTGCAAGATATTTTGTTAGTGTATATTTTATGCCCATAAATACATACAAGACCCAGGATTTGCAATGATAAAACTCATAAAATATTGCCTGTTGTGTGATGTTGGAACATATGGTCTGCGCCCTGACACACAACTGGCACCTTCCCCCAGCCATAACCACTTTAATGGAGGATTTTATGTGCTAAACAATTTTTATGCCACATGTTTTAACACCAAAAATAATCAATTCCATGTGTGTATTCTGTGTAATTAAAAAAAATTATATTTCTTTAAAATGAGCTGAAAGATCTTACCTGCCTTTAATCTACTTTTGCACTTGCCTTGTTATTTCAGAATTGTCTTCATTCACATTTCTCAACTAAAAGAACGCAATTTGTTTTGAGCAATTCCTCTCCCTGGACCTGGCAAATTTAAAACACCTTGCCCTTATTTACATTTCTGATGTGTAAAAATTTAACTTTTTTTTCCTTTTATTGGCATAAACCTTTCTCATTGTTTTTTTGTTGTAAATAACCTTCATCAATAATTTAGTTTCAAACTATTTTATGTTTTTGATATCATTCCATGCCGTCAACAATTATCGGTCCCTTTACTCTACACCCAGTGCAGCACAAATCTTTCTTTCTTTGTAACTCAGTGTTCTCTGTTGCTCCTTTGCTTTTTTATTTTGGCAAGTTATTGTTTAGTATTTTAAAAGCATGCACACGGCCAGATAAACCGGTACACATTCCAATGGACAGGCCCATAAACATAATGTTAGATGGCACATCCACAGATGTGTTGATATAAGAAAGTGCGCAAGTAAACAAAGCCCATCAGCAAATGCTGTTCGTGACATGATCTCCATTTGAATTACTAAAGGGAAGAACTACAACAACCAAAAGTATGATCCCCCTCAAAACATCTGCATCCATCTGACCCTGGCTTTAACCTTTAAATCTATCTTTTCATATTCATCTCAAAAGACCTTGTCAATAGCCAAGGAGACTCATAAAAAAGAATCCTTCGACAAACAAAATAGATACAGAGGAAATTCAACCCAAATTAGGTAGCAGGCGGTAATACAATTTGCTCATTTTTATTCTGCTGTTCAAACTGGTGTTGAATTCATTTTCACTTTATCTTTATTCATGTTATTTAAACATTAGATTCATTAGGATTTTGAAATGCAACAGATATAGAGAACAAAACTAGTTGCCAAATTTGTTCAACATCTGCTCCCAGAAGGGACAAACATTTGCCAACTTCACATCGTGTAATATTTTTTCTGAATTAATTTCAAAGACAGCCCACCAGTTTAAGAACTGTTTGATCAAACTTCTCATTAACCGAATGAAACATTACATTGGTGGTATCAATATTCAGACTAATAATTAAAATGTTCATTAAATGCCTCATACAGAGACAATGGAAAGACAGACTGGTCCAGGCATAATTCCTCCATGATTATTTATTAAAAGTGGAAGACAAATGTTGATTTACGAGCCTGGTTAAATTATGTAAGCAGTTTAATAAACAGAATAATATTAAGCTCACATTTCAGTTTATCTAATGAAAAATAGGATAATTTTGTAGTGGAAAACAAAATTTGGGTAGGGCTACAAACATTTCCCCCCTACTAAATATAGGGTTAAATGAAACTTTATATTTTATTAATAGGGGAAATTAATGTAGAAGGTGGGAAGAGCAGGGAGAGGTTTGTTACCTGTTGAGGTTGGAGACTGTTGATCGGGTGTAGAGCAAGCAGATTCAGTTTGTTTTTGTCCATCTGACAATTCTGTTTCTGTTTCAATTTGGTCAATAATCTGTCCTGGGAAAGAAAGAGGGCAGAGGAAATGCCAAGTCAGCTGGAATCAAAACCACTTTGGGCAAAATTATTAGGTTTTTAAAGCCTAACTATCCAGAGAACATACGTTGCCAAATAATAGCAAAAACATTTCAACCATACTCTCTGCTGATTGTGTCCTATCCAATCACCTCCCTTGTTCTTACCCAATAATGGGAATGATTAGGACTGTAAAACCTAATATATTTTCATTAATTTAATTTGATCTTTTTTAAAAATAGCA
This sequence comes from Leucoraja erinaceus, assembly GCF_028641065.1. Lineage (NCBI taxonomy): Eukaryota > Metazoa > Chordata > Chondrichthyes > Rajiformes > Rajidae > Leucoraja > Leucoraja erinaceus. Next base: position 30,444,337 of record NC_073385.1, read on the forward strand.
TGCCGATTGCCATTGGCAACTTCAACACGTCATTTAAGACAGATGGCTTGTTAAAACTGTCAGCGTGAATCTCAAATGGATTTCCAAATTTTCATTTGAAACATAATGAATTTGTAAGATACCATTTAGTGATTTCTGAAAATCTCAGTCACAAGAAAATGGTCACAAAAATAGTTCTATCATAGTTACTGTAAAGCACTTTCTGAAATCTTATTAAAGAAAATTGGATGAACCATCAGTTCCAACTTTAGAAAATAAGGTATAATTTTGATAAATCATGTTAAAATAAGAAGTATAATAATAAAAAAATAAATAGCATTTTTAATTTCTTCTGGTCTTTTTCTGCATCGTAACTTCAAATTCTATTACCAAACCACATCCATGTTTGGTGGACCTGATTAACAGATTGATAGTCCTTGTTTTATTTGTACAGTATATTTTCAATATGAGGGCAAATTGTCTCCAATATACCTGCCTTTATCAACAAACTGGGTGAGGAACTGCAGCTGTCTTCAATGTACAATGGTGTGCCTAATAAAAAGAGAAACAGTTTGCAAACATTCAGCTGTCCTGTGCAACTGCTCACTATGACCTTCCTTGGCAATCGTCTGCAAAGCAGTCACAAATCACTAATGAGCTGTTTTTGTCTTTAATTGCTTACTTAATTATAGAGAATTAACATAAGAACATTTCCAGTTATTAACATAATTGTATTCAGAGATGAAATGTTGCTTTCTATCAATCTGCTCATCTATAATAAGCAACTTGTTTACTGAAAACAGTTTAAAAAAAATTCATTGCCAATCTACAACCAAGCTTAGATAGCCGAGCTCCCGGCATGTGCCACCGTACATTTTAGGTCACGCTAGAAATTGGTCTTGATAAACAACACAGAAACTTGTAATCCAATGACTGCAGTGGTCAATAAAGCCAAATTGGTTGCCACATTCAGGCAGAAATCCCCAAATCTAAATTTTGTTAATTAAAAAAATTAATCATAACCATTAATTATGATCCTTGTGGTGTTAAAGTAGAATTGAGCAACTCTTTCACTGAAGGAAATTAGGATAAAAGTATTCCGTTGGTTGTTAGCACTTCAGCTGAGAGTGCAAACAGCAACAAATTCTATCGTGTCCGTTCACGTCAGGGAGTAAAGACTAGTTTTAATTCTCGTCAATTTATAACTCCTATTAATGAATTCTTCAACATATTTAGTTTTTACCTTACGCACAATGTGGAAAAAAAATCTTAAAAAGGCTGAGAAAGGTCTTTGGTCAGCATGCGGTAATCAGAAATAATGGATCAACAGCATGTTTTATGTCATTGTCAACTTTCTACTGAAATCATCCTGTTTCTATGCAACAAGAAAGCTACTTCATCCCTCATTCCATTTTATTTATTACAAGTATCACTGCAGATAAATGGTAAATCTGATTTACAGGAATATTGAAATGTTGATCATAACCTTGTAGCAAATTGTCCTTGGAAAAAGTAAGTGAAAAAATCTCATGAATAGTGAGACAATAGAGTGGCCGTACAGGATTATCACAAAAAGATATATCTTACTACATATATATACTGTATATATATATATATATAATGTCAAAGTGACATGTAAGTGGTACTATTGGATAAAGTGCAGTTTTTTTTAAGCATCCAAATAATTTTCTATCAGCCATACAAGGTATTAGGTCCTAAACCTCATGTTTCCTGAGTTAATTGAGTCTCAAATAGTAAACTCAGCCCAACTCTGTAAAACCAGATTTGTTTAACAACAAGATTTAGGGGCTATCCATTCATGTACCTTGTACAACTAACTCCGCTGTTAAAGCTAGAATCATGAAAGAGTCATTTCATGTAGCTGGTAAATTCTTCTCAAATCTCCTTGCAAGTAACGAGTAAAAAAGCTCAGTGTGTAATACCAGCTAATGTGGTTTATGGAAGAAAGTAGCATCAGTCTATCTTTGTAGCCATCTAAGCCAGGATAATGCTTTTAGCCTTTATACTTCAACCAACTCGATTTTTTCCAACCCTCAGCCATGTATCTCCTGAAATCCTTTTCCAAAGAGTTAAATTGGATGTGAAATCTGTTCTCAGCTATGAGCTGCCTTTGTTCTACGTCTTGCCGGCGAAGCTCTGCCACCGCATCACTTTCATCAACATCTGATTGGGCTTGACAGTGTGACAGCGAGGCACAGACTAGTAATTCTGCATTGAATGAGAGCCTTTTTCAGCCGGGCACCAGTCTTCTCAATGTCTGAGAAAAGGCCACGGCAGATGTAGAAAGAAAACCTTCTCAGGGAAAATAAAAGCTAAACTTTTTGATGCAATTAAGAGCTCCTTCCCTCTAGGTGATCTTGACCTGGCTCACAATGGGAGAAGGCTGGTTGGTAAACCATGTGCCTTAAAGTTAAAAGGTTGCGAGCTGAGAGAAAAGAAACCTTGAGCACTAATAATGTCACGTTTGCAGACTTGCACATCCTGCAAATGAAACATTAGTGGCAAAGTTTTCTTTTTTTTTTGGAGCTTGGTGGGAGGTAATATGAAAACATTTGCAGGAGAGGAAATTTGATTATTATGGAACTTATACTAATTTTACTTTGTTTGAATGCATGTTGAGAAATAGAATATTGACTCCAATATTTAAGTTTAAGATTTGAACAAAATGCAAAAATACATCACAAACGTAGGCATCAAGTTTGCCTCATCTTTGTATGAATTATTTGGTATCTTTTTATATATTTATACTGGCACGCTGCAGTTGCACTCGGCACAAAATATTTTCTAAAAGGAAACCACACAATTGTCCAAACACTAGACCATGATCATCTCGCAGCTATTGTTCAAATTATGTTACGGTTAAAGGCTGGATAATTGCATTGTGAGATGTGCTTTGCCGTCATCTTCCTACACTTTGGTCTGGCAAGCACCCTGTGTATCCATGATGCTGAATTCCAAATGGCTGGCAGACAGGAACTGAACCTATCTCAGTCAAAGTACTTCTTTGTGTCCCTAACAGGATTAAAGGTAGCTCTGTCGGCACAAACAACACTTCTATATTTTTAGTGCCAAGGTAAAAAGTTTGCCCTGGATATAAAGGCAAGGGTCTCTTCTAATTGCATTTCAGTTTATGTTCCTGTGAGCATGCATGATAAAGTACATCGCCTTTTCACATTATTTATCTTTTTATTTGTTAACCAATCATAATAATAGTACTTAACACGCAACAAAGATTATTTATGTGAATTATTTAAGCATAGGGCAATCTAGTCTGAAAGACGATCAGATTAATCCATTTGTCTTTTCAAAAAGTGCTGCATTCGACACACAACCTTTTGGTGAAGGAAAAGTTTTGAGGAAGAAGCTTTGGACGTAACTGCGAAGGAAAAATCTTTGACCCGTAAAACACATGAATCAAGCCCACAGCATTAGAGGCTACAAAAGCCGCAATACTATCAGCTCATCCAAGCCGTAGACATGGATTTCATTTCACGAGTCCTGAACAAAACCTCACAGAACAACGAGGTACAGATAGACTCGGCACTTGTTGTCGTTCTGTTGGAAAGTTGTGTTGACAGAAGTGTGATCGTTCTAACAATGCAAAAATAGGGCAGTGTCATCAGCGGGAACTCTGGAGAGCAATCAGACACTTGACTGGGAAATGGAATTGCTTTAAAATCAGAGTGCAATTAAGTTTAGATTTTAGGGTTAGGTTTATTATTGTCACATGTACTGAGGTAGAATGAAAAGCTTTGTTTTGCATGCCACCCAAACAGATATACCATACATAAATACAATCAAGTTAAACTCAAATACAATAGACAGAGCAAAGGTGAAGGTACAGAATATAGTTCTCAGCATTGAAGCTACGGCCCCGTAGCGGCGACTGTGGAGGGCTCGGAGAGGCCCCGACCATGGGTGAACATTGGGGAACATTGGAGGAAGAGACTGACTTTGGTGCCTTCGCTCACAGTGGGAAACTTTGCTTCTGCTGTGTGGGGATGTTTTATGTTAAATTCTATCGTGCGTTGTGTTCTTTATTTTTATTGTATGGCTGTATGGTAATCTCATTTCACTGTGCCATCTGGCACATGTGACAAATAAATGCATCTTGTATCTTGTAAGAGCATCAACAGTTCCATAGACAAAATCCAATGTCCTCAATAGGGTGGAGGTGAATCAACAGCACCCAGCAGTACTTAAAGCACACGGCATTGGGGGTTCAGTATTGATGTGGATAGAGAACTGGCTGGCAAACAGGAAGCAAAGAGTAGGAGTAAACGGGTCCTTTTCACAATGGCAGGCAGTGACTAGTGGGGTACCGCAAGGCTCAGTGCTGGGACCCCAGCTATTTACAATATATTTTAATGATCTGGATGAGGGAATTGAAGGCAATATCTCCAAGTTTGCGGATGACACTAAGCTGGGGGGCAGTGTTAGCTGTGAGGAGGATGCTAGGAGACTGCAAGGTGACTTGGATAGGCTGGGTGTGTGGGCAAATGTTTGGCAGATGCAGTATAATGTGGATAAATGTGAAGTTATCCATTTTTGTGGCAAAAACAGGAAAGCAGACTATTATCTAAATGGTGGCCGACTATGAAAAGGGGAGATGCAGCGAGACCTGGGTGTCATGGTACACCAGTCATTGAAAGTAGGCATGCAGGTGCAGCAGGCAGTGAAGAAAGCGAATGGTATGTTAGCTTTCATAGCAAAAGGATTTGAGTATAGGAGCAGGGAGGTTCTACTGCAGTTGTACAGGGTCTTGGTGAGACCACACCTGGAGTATTGCGTACAGTTTTGGTCTCCTAATCTGATGAAAGACATTCTTGCCATAGAGGGAGTACAGAGAAGGTTCATCAGACTGATTCCTGGGATGTCAGGACTTTCATATGAAGAAAGACTGGATAGGCTTGGTTTGCACTCGCTAGAATTTAGAAGATTGTGGGGGGATCTTATAGAAACTTACAAAATTCTTAAGGGGTTGGACAGGCTAGATGCAGGAAGATTGCTCCCGATGTTGGGGAAGTCCAGGACAGGGGGTCACAGCTTAAGGATAAGGGGGAAATCCTTTAAAACCGAGATGAGAAGAACTTTTTTTCACACAGAGAGTGGTGAATATCTGGAACTCTCTGCCACAGAGTGTAGTCGAGGCCAGTTCATTGGCTATATTTAAGAGGGAGTTAGATGTGGCCCTTGTGGCTAGGGGGATCAGAGGGTATGGAGAGAAGGCATGTACGGGATACTGAGTTGGGTGATCAACCATGATCATATTGAATGGCGGTGCAGGCTCGAAGGGCCGAATGGCCTACTCCTGCACCTAATTTCTATGTTTCTATGTTTCTATGTACCATCTACTGTTGTCTGCACCAAAAATAATCAGGGATAGAACCAGATCAGTTTGGTAAGTGGGCCTCATGTAAGTATTTCCTGTTGAAGTCTGGATGCCTGTTGGAATTAGCAAACTAGGTCGGAATTAGCATTTGTAAAAATATTCCGAACCCACTGACATCCTTCATAATCCACTGGTCAGGCTGCCACGTGATTGAAAATACTGCCAGTAGCATGAGCAAGGCGGCACAGTGGCGCAGCTGGTAGAGCCGCTGCCTCACCACGCCAGAGATCCACCCGAGTTTGATCCTGACCTTAGGCGCTGCCCCTATGATGGCATCAATTTCCTCCAGGTACTCCAATTTCCTCTTGCATCACAAAAACGGGTGGATTTTTAGTTTTTTTCATCACTTTAAATTGTCCCTAGTGTGTAGGGAGTGGATGCTAGTGTGAACGGATGATCGATGGCCGGCATGGACTTGGTGGGCCAAAGGGCATGATTACATGTATCTATCAATCAATCCGTCAACAAATCAACCAAAAGAGGCCTCTTATAGTGATGGACAAAGACCTACAACCTTTTCATGATTATGCCCCAATAATTTACAAAAATAGTGGGCAGGACAGTGCATTGTAATTCTGTTTCTAGCATGTACAATATTTATGGCATAAAGCTCATTTTTTCCCTTTGGACACACGGTGGAATATTTACCTGGAGAGCTATGTGGGTTTAATTGCTAGAGATGCTCTGGGCCTCATTGAGCTTCAAGTTCCAAGCGTAAAAATTACCAAAAACCTCTTCTAGACCAATCCCACTGAAGCTATGGCCAAGAGAACACACCAATGCCACTACTTCCTCACACGATTAAGGATGTTCACCATTAATCCTACGAACATTACTAATTACTGTAGATGCACTTGTACAAGTAATTTGCATTTGTTTTCGCCAAGTGGCCAGTGAGATTAGTGTGGAGAATACTATAATGCAAGGACAGTTTGAGATTGAGATGAAAGATGTTTGGGTCCTAGAAGAGCATTAAGGTGGATAAATCCACAGGATTTGATGGGATCTATCCCAGGTTTTGAGAGAGACAATAGAGGAATGCAAGAGCCTTGATGAAGATCTTTACATCTTCTCTATTCTCTGGGGCCCCAGAGGATTGGAGAGTAGACAATGTTGTTCCTTTACTTAAGAAGGGAAGTGGAGAAAATCAAGGCAATTATTGGCTGATGAGCCTCTGGTCAGTGGTAGGGAAGCTATTGGGGAGGATTCTTCAAGATTGCATTTACTCCATTTAGAAGAGAACTGGTTAATTTGGGACAGACAGCATGGCAGGTTGTGTCTTACTAACTTGGTCAAGTATTTAAGGAGGTGACTTTTTATCTGAAGAATGGTCTTGACCCAAAACGTCTCCTATCCATGCTCTCCAGGGATGCTTCATGACCCACTGAGTTATTCTAGCACTTTGTATCTTTATGTGGATTAATCAGCATCTGCAGTTCTTTGTTGCTGCTAGAATGCAAATGGTTTGGGGGAACTGAAGTCAAAGTCACCGATTACATGGCTTTCTGGATAATTTAAACAAAATTAATAAATCTGCTGGACGCTGAATATTTCTAAGTGCAGAGTTACTGAACAAAAGCACTCAAATGAATGATGAGTAGAAAATACATCCATTCAAAACATTTCAAATTGGTTTCTTTTACTGATAGCGTATACTGTTGTAATGATTTTTGCCAAGTAATTACTGCACAAAAGACATTGGAAGAGAAATGATGACTAATGTATGGTGGAAATTTGAACTGCAAATAGCCTGCATTTGTTTCACACCCAGATTCATACCCCAACCTCTCTATCATCCAACCAATGCCAAGCCCATTGTCTATACATGGTACCTATTCATGGATACAGGATCATGAGTGGCTAGCCGCAGAGCAGTTTAGTTATGGTTGCATGACTCAACCTACGTCTGCACAGTGTTATGACAGATCACGTTCATAGAACGCAGAACAGTACAGCACAGGAATAGACCCTTCATCTCACAATGTCCATGATGCCAATTTAAACTTATCTCCTCTTACTGCACATGATCCATATCCCTGCATTCCCTGCATAGCCATGTGTTTAACTAAAAGCCTCATAAGTGCCACTATAGTATCTGCCTCCGCCATTATCCTGGCAGCTCGTTCCAGGCACCCACCACCCTCTGTGTAAATAAAACATGACCCGCACATCTTCTTTAAACTTTGTCCCTCTTACCTTAAAGCTATGCCCTCTAGTCTTTAATAATTCCATCCTGGCAATATGAATCTAACTGTCTAGCCCATTGATGACTCTCATAATTTTATATACTCCTATACCTCTATATACGTCTCCCCTCAAATTCTGATGTTCCAGAGAAAACAATCCATGTTTGTCCAACCTCTCCTTGTAGCTAATCACCGCTAATCCAGTAATAATTCTGGTAACCCTCCTCTGCACCCTTTCCAAAGCCCCCGCATCCTTTATGCAAAGAGGTGACCAGAACTGCACACAATACTCCAAGTGCAGTCTAACCAAAGTCCTAAAAAGCCTCATCATGACTTCCTGACTCTTTTCAATGGTCAATGGCACTTTTATCGTCACATGTGCAAAACGCTAACACACCGTCAAATTGTTTTTCTTACGAACAGTCTAGTAGAGTATTAGCATACCCCGATCCACAATTACCACCTGTGCAGTAGTCTACTGAGCCTGCATGCAAGAGGCACCATTCCACATTGTCCACGCTCTAGTAATGAATGAGCAGTGCCATTCCAGGCAAGTCCCAGACTGCTGTGGACCTCCAGCCATTGCCTTCCTTCCCTCTCCTTGCCCGTCCACCTTTGTTCCCCTGGGGCTCCTCTCAAAGCCAACCTTGAGGGCACGGTAGGCCAACCCCAGTTCCTACCGGTCTTTCTCCTTGCCCGTCATGTCCAACATCGCCACTGGCTCCCTCCTCCCATCTTTGGGCGGATAAAAAGGGACTGCCCCAGCGGGCTCCTACTGAAGCCACGATCGCCGGATCTTTACCTTAGAGTACACCTAAAATTAAAAAAACCTTTACACAAGAACGCACAGTATTCACACCAATATAGATAAGTTCATTGGACAAAATAGAAATAAAAGGGAGTGGAGAGATGGTTGTAATCTATCAAAATTCCTTAGATTCTGAGAGATTCCAAAGGATTACAAAGCCACAATGTAATCCCACTATTCGAAAGTGGCAAGTTTGAGAAAGCAGAGATTTAGAAAGTGGCAAATTTTAGAATGTTTTTCAATGCTCGGCCAATTAACTCACAGTGAAATTACACAACAGGCAAGAGGTACGGGAAGAGAGCAGGAAAGTAGTGCTGAGGCCGAGAGCTTTACTACACTAGATTCTATATTCGTATATGTTATGATGAAAGGATAATGATTCCTGATATTCTATGATTTAATTTCCAATGAGGCTAGCGCATGCCCCAGCCACCAACGCTGGAAAGAGTGCAGAGACGATTTGCGAGGATGTTGCCAGGACATGAGGGCCTGAGCTATAGGTAGAGGTTGGACTTTACTCTTTGGAGCGCAGGAGGTTGAGGGCTGACCTTATGGAGGTGGGTAAAATCATGCCAGGAATAGATAGGGTAAATACCTCGAGCCATTTTCCCCAGGGTAAAAAAATCAAGAACTAGACGGCATCGGTTTATGGAGAGAGAGGAAAGATTTAATAGGAATCTGAGTGTATCCTTTTCACACAGAGGATAGTGGGCATATGAATCGAGTTGCTTGAGGAAGTAGTTGAAACGCAGGTACAATATTTAAAAGACCTTTGGTCAGGAAAGGTTTGGTTGGAATAACATGGGCAAATGATAGGGCATCTTCGTTGGTTTAGAGAAGTTGGACTGAAGGGCTTGTGTCCATGCTGTATGACTCTATGACTCCATGGCCAATGAATCAGCTGAATAAACTGGTTTGAAATATAAAATACATTAAATACCCAGCAATAATATTATCATAACGTCAAGCCAATACTATTATTTGTTGTTATTTTAAGACATTTAAAACTAGGAAAAAATAAATGAAAAATAGAAAAAAAAATGACAAATTCCTCTTCATTCCTGTTTCTTCAATATTATAAATGTCCAATATTTTCCCTTGAAGTATTAGATAGAATGTAGGTACAGCGTTATGATGGGTATCCAAGGCTACTCTTGGTTGGAAACTGCAATTGTATCCAAAATGCATTTTGGGTCACCTAATACTGGCCTGTCATGAAAAGAGACCAAAAGAGACCTGAGAATCATTGATTTATGGAGGGACCTTGTGGTGCAAGTTCAGAGCTCCCTAAAAAATGTGAACACAGATGGTGGATAAGGTGGTGAAGAAAGTGTTTGGCTGGCTTGCCTTCTTAGGCTGGGGCATCGAGTACAAGTTGTAGAGTCACAGAGTCATACAGCACAGAAACAGATCCTTCAGCATCACTTGCCCATGCTGACCATGATGCCGCATCTATGCTAGTCCCACCTGTCCGCATTTGGCCCATATCTCTCTCAACCTCTCCTATCCATGTACCTGTTTAAATGTATTTTCAAAATGTTGTTAAACATGCCCGACTCACTACTTCTTCTGGCAGCTCGTTCCACATACCCACTTCCCTCTGTGTGGAAAAAAAGTGTTGGGACACCATGTTGCAACTGCACAAGTCATTGGTTAGATTACACTTGTAATATTGTATGCAGCTGTGATCACCACACTACTGGCAGGGTGTGCTGGTGTGAGAATGAGTGCAGAAGAGATTCACCAGGATATTGCCTGGAATGGAGAGCTTTAGTGGAAGGACACATTGGACAGGCGAAGGTTGTTCTTGATGGAGTGCAAGAGGCCAGTGGGTGCAGCCTATACATGTTTATAAAACTATGAGGGGTTTTAGATAGAGTAGATAGTCAGAGTTATTTTTTAACAGGGGAAGTGGAATCTAAAACTATAGAGCCTAGGTTTAAAGGGAGAGAGGGTTTGTTCACACAAATGTTGGTGGCAGAAAGTAGGTAACAGGTAGAGCAAGGAGAGCGAGAGAGCGAGGGAGCGGGAGAGCTAGAGAGCGAGAGAGAGAGAGAGAGAGACGAAAGAGAAAGAAAAAAAAAGCAACAAAGAAAAAATGAGAGAAGAAAAGAAAGCAAAACAAAAGAGTAAGAGAGATAGAAGTATTAGTGCTAACAAGCAGCCTGTTGTAATTAACAAATGGACCAATAAAAAAATCTCATATTGAAGACATTTTGCAGATTGTGTTCAATTTAAGAATGTGTATTTTTTAAGCACAGTTCCAATTTAAAATTATCATCCAGCAGAGAGAAATATTCTTGTCCAAACTCTCTATTTATTAATTCACAGCACATATAAAATGAACTGAAGGAAAAGTCAATTGAAAAAATTAAAATAATTGCAATGGTCTGTCATTTGAGATAATGTTCTAATCTTAATATTGTTATTATTCATGTCTGCATTTATTGCAGATATATTCATATCCTGGAAATGCATCGAGAGTGCTCCGAATGTTGGTGTTTACATTACGACACACGTTTAGCATATCACACAACAGGCTTTGCATTTATCAATGGAAGATTACAGAATCACTGAACACAATGGGACTTTAATGAGATTTCAGCTTTATAACACTCATTTGATCTGATGCTGAAGAAATAAAAATCAGCTTCAGCATAGTTTACTTCAGTTTGGAGATACGGCATGGAAACAGCCTTTTTTACCCCCACAAACACCACACCGACCATCAATCACCCTTTCACAATAGTTCTATATTAACCCACTTCCTACACACTCAGGTTGATTTACAGCAAACAATTAACCTACAAACCCGCACAACATTGGGATGCTGGAGGAAAGATTCAGATTCAATTTTAATTGTCATTGCCAGTGTACAGTACAGAGACAACGAAATGCATTGGACAACGAAATGCATTGGACAACGAAACCGGAACACCTGAACACTCTACCAGCTGCCTCATTGTGTTACCCTTAGTTTTCAGAGATTTTACTATTTAAAAAATCACTAAGGATTTGTCTATAAAGTAAATTAGACCAAAGCAAGAGCAGAAAACTGAATTGATGGCAGACATGTAACCTTCCAACATTTCACATAAGTTGACAAATGCATGTTTAAAAATAACCAAGTTAATATCCTTCAACAAAGTTAAAACCCAGCTTCCCCACAAGGTACAGTATGGAGCTAACTGAAATGTTCCATCCTTAATTCCAGCTCTATGTTGAGAGGTTGACCTCAGCTGTGGTGTTACATTTGTCTCCATAACCTTATGACCCTGTCCCACTTAGGAAACCTGAACGGAAACCTCTGGAGACTTTGCACCCCACCCAAGGTTTCCGTGCGGTTTCCGTGCGGTTCCCGGAGGTTTTTGTCAGTCTCCCTACCTGCTTCCACTACCTGCAATCTCCGGCAACCACCTACAACCTCCGGGAACCGCACGGAAACCTTGGGTGGGGCGCAAAGTCTCCAGAGGTTTCCGTTCAGGTTTCCTAAGTGGGACAGGGGCATACTACCGATAAGCATTAGGAAATGGCAAGGATTTCATTCCTGATAATATAGTGCTCCTCCAGTCCTGGGGTGCAGGCAGAAGAGAAAACCAAATAATGGGGAAGATTGAAGTTCCAATGATGGTTAAGTAGTTACATAAGAAACTGCAGATGCTGGGTTCTTGAGCAAAAAAAACACAAAGTGTTGGGGGAACTCAATGAGTCATCAGCATCTGTTGAGGGAATGGACAGACGACATTTCGGGTCAGAAACTTCCTTCAGACTGATTGTACTGACAAAGAAAGGGGAGGGCGGGACACAATCTGGCAGGTGCTAGGTGGATACAGGTGAGGGAGGATTGATTGGCAGATGGATGAAGCAAGTAGCAAAGGCTGGAGATGAAAAGCCAAAAGGGTGTCAGATAACGAGGGTGGAGGAGAAGTGAAATGTACCACTGGAGAGAGTGTTACGGGGTCGAAGTGGACAGGGACGTGAAACCACCTATCACTTGCCAGGCTTTATCCCATCTCCAACTCTTTATTCCAGCTTTCTCCCCTACACCTATCAGTCCGAAGAAGTGTCCCAACCCAAAACATCATCTGTCCATTCCCTCCACAGATGCTACCTGACCTGCTGAGTTCCTCCAGCACTTTGTGTCTTACTTATGTTCAAACAGATCACTGACATTTGTTATTTCATCCAACTGATGAAGGATGGCTATATAGTCAGAGAACTGAAGATGTACCACTGCAGGCCATCACCATCGAATGTACGAGAGAAAAAGATGAAAGCTTTAAATGCTTGGTCCTTCTAGACTGTACATGTTCACGCAGTAGATAATAATTGGAGGATAGCAAAAATATAGAACGATAAGGGCCAAACATTGGTAAATGGGACCAGCTTTGATATGGTATCTTGGCTGACATAGAAATGTTGGGTCGAAGGCCTGTTTCCATGCTGTATGACTCTACGAACAGATTATATTTATTTTGATTATAATATTTATACCACATCTACAGTGCATTCAGACCCCTTCACTTTTTCCACATTTTGTTACGTTGCAGCCTTATTCTAAAATGGATTAAATTCATCAATCTACACACAATGCCCCATAATAGAAAAGCAAAAACAGGTGTTTAGAATTTTTTGCAAAGTAATTAAAAAGAAATAACTGAAATATCACTTTTACATAAGTATTCAGACCCTTTACTCAGTACTTTGTTGAGGCACCTTTGGCAGCGATTACAGCCTCAAGTCTTCTTGGGTATGATGCTACAAGCTTGGCACACCTGTATTTGGGTAATTTCTCCCATTCTTCTCTGCAGATCCTCTCAAGCTCTGTCAGGTTGGATGGGGAGCGTCGATGCACAGTTATTTTCAGGTCCCTCCAGAGATGTTTGATCATGTTCAGGTCCGGGCTCTGGCTGGGCCACTCAAGGACATTCACAGACTTGCCACAAAGGCACTCCTGCGTTGTCTTGGCTGTGTGTTTAAGGTCGTTGTCCTGTTGGAAAGTGAACCTCCGCCCCAGTCTGAGGCCCTGTAAGCTCTGGAGCAGGTTTTCATCAAGGATCTCTCTGTACTTTGCTCCGTTCATCTTTCCCTCAATCCCGACTAGTCTCCCAGTTCCTGCCGCTGAAAAACATCCCCACAGCATGATGCTGCCACCACCATGATTCACCGTAGGTATGGTATTGGCCTGGTGATGAGCGGTGCCTGGTTTCCTCCAGACGTGACGCGTGGCATTCAGGCCAAAGAGTTCAATCTTGGTTTCATCAGACCAGAGAATCTTGTTTAGATGCCTTTTGGCAAACTCCAAGCGGGCTGTCATGTACCTTTTACTGAGGAGTGGCTTCCGTCTGGCCACTCTACCATAAAGGCCTGATTGGTGGAGTGCTGCAGATATAGTTGTCCTTCTGGAAGGCTTCCCATCTCCACAGAGGAACTCTGGAGTTCTGTCAGAGTGACCATGGGGTTCTTGGTCACCTCCCTGACCAAGGCCCTTCTCCCCCGATTGTTCAGTTTGGCCGGGCGGCCAGTTCTATCAAGAGTCCTGGTGGTTCCAAAGTTCTTCCATTTAAGAATGATGGAGGCCACTGTGTTCTTCGGGACCTGCAATGCTGCAGAAATTGTTTTATACCCTTCCCCAGATCTGTGTCTCGACACAATCCTGTGTCGGAGGTCTACGGACAATTCCTTCATCTTCATGGCTTGGTTTTTGCTCTGACATGCACTGTCAACTGTGGGACCCTATATGGACAGGTGTGTGCCTTTCCAAATCATGTAAATCAATTTAATTTACCACTGGTGGACTCCAATCAAGTTGTAGAAACATCTCAAGGATAATCAATGGAAACAGGATGTATCGGAGCTCAATTTTGAGTGTCATAGCAAAGGGTCTGAATACTTATGCAAATTAGATATTTTAATTATTTCTTTTTAGTTACGTTACAAAAATTTCTAAACACCTGTTTTCATTTTTTTTATTATGGGGTATTGTGTGTAGATTAATGATTTTAGAAATCCATTTTAGAATAAGGCTGTAACTTAACAAAATGTGGAAAAGGTGAAGGGGTCTGAATACACTGTACTTTATATACAAAGTACATTATAAAAATCAGTTACACTTGCCAGTTCAATAATTACATTTGGATTTTAAAATGAGCAGAGGTTAAATAGAGCTGGAGCAGTCTTCTACAACACATTAATATCCATATACAGTAACTGAACAAAACATTCACGTTACTGTATCATCTCATAGCATATGCTGTGTGTTAATTGGTCTAAACACTAATGTAGTGGAAGGACCCAAGAGTCATTACAACCTGCATTGACCCGATGCCAACTTTTTATTTAATGCAAATCATTATAATTTAGATTCAAATGCATTTTCATTTTAACACAGTACTTAATAATTGTGAAGTGCTGTGTAAAAATTGCATCGACACAATCATAATTTTTATCAAGTAAAGTGTTGCCACAGGAATTGAAATTCTGACCTATGATTCAATTACCAATGAAGCAAGCACTTTCCCCAGCGCCAACAAATCAGCTGAAGAGAGTCAAGTTTAATATATAAAAGACATTAAATACCCAGCAATAATGTTATCACAAGGTCAAGCATATACTATAATTCATGTCATTATTGGTATTACATGGAACATAGAAATGTTCAGCACATGAACAGGCCCTTCAGCCCATGCCGAACATGATAACAGGTTATACTAATCTTATTTGCCTGCATTTGATCCATATCCACCCCAGCCCCAATATTCCCTGCTTATCCATGTTTCTATCTAAAAGCCACATAAATCCCACTATCGTATCTGCCTCCAACATCATCCTCAGCAATGCGTTCCAGGTACCCACCAATCCCCGTGTAGTTACTTGTCTCGCACATCTCCTTTAAACTTTGCCCCTCTCATCTTAAACCTATGCCTTCTGGTCTTTGGCATTTTCACCCTGGGGAAAAGGTTCTGACTGTTGACCCTATCTATGCCTCTACTAATTGTATATACTTCTACCAGGTCTTCCCTCAACCTCCAACATTCCAACAACTTAGGTGGGGCATCTTGTTGGCATGGTTGGGTCGAGGGGCCTGTTTCTGTATTGTATGCCTAAATGGCTCTCCTTATAGCAGATGACATTTGAAACGTTCTACTGAAATAAAGAGCGAGAGCATAATGTATGACAAATTCCTTTACAAGTCTTAAGTCTCTGCATTATGTGTCTTTGGTCCATCTTGCTTGTTGTCATTCATCTTCCTCTATCTAGACCTCCTCCAGCCAGTTTAAATATGAAGAGCATTTACGCGACCTGGTAGCGTGTGGGTAGCATGTGGGTAGCGCGGGACCGGCGCATGGAGTGGCGTGGAGGAGAGTGGAGTTGCGAGCGGTATCGCGCAGAGCTCCAGGATTTCGTTCTGCACGAAATCTTCGCGCGTCACCAGCCTGTCGCGTAAATGACGGCCAAGTGGGACACCCTGGCGCGGCGCAATGTCTCACCTCCAACAGCAGCAGAAGCAGGCAAGCGATCGCCGAGCTCGGCCTGGGGCTCACGGCTGTTGCGGATCCGGATCCGCCCCCACTCCTACTGCCAGAGCGGGGCCAAGACGATTGGAGATAGACACAAAATGCAGGAGTAACTCAGCGGGACCGGCAGCATCTCTGCAGAGAAGCAACGGGTGACGTGTCGGGTCGAGACCCTTCTTCAGAATGAAGAAGAGTCTCGACCCGAAAAATCTTCTTCTCTCTAGAGATGCTGCCGGTCCCGCTGAGTTACTCCTGCATTTTGCGTCTATCTTCAAATGACGTTGCGCGCACCAGACGGTTCTGCGGACGGATGATGACACGTGCGACCATCGCGTGACTGTCGTGCGTCAGTCACTACTGGCCTGTCACGTAAATGATGACCAAGTTGGACTAGCCAACTAGCAACCTACCTGCTTAACATTCAATGATTGAACATGCACAGGTGCTTTCTGAGGATCTCCAGTAGATTATATATCCTCATTATATGTTCAAAGAGTTTATTAGAAGTGATGACCATGAAAAAAATAAATACTTCATTTAAATCTGCCTATAGTTCACTTTGTTGGCATTGATATTCACATTGATTGAATTGATTGAACGATACAGCATGGTTTTCGTTTAGGCTTAGATTTCATATTGTTACATGTAGCGAGGCACAGTGAAAAGTTTTGTTTTGCCTGCTATCCAAACAGATTAGATATACTTTACATAAATATAATCAGGTTAAACTCAAATATAATCGGTAGAGCAGAGGAAGAGTACAGAATAAAGTTCCCAACATTGCAGAGCATCCGTTCCAGAGAGAATATCCATTGTCTGCAATAGTGTAGAGATGAATCAGATAGTAGCTTAGACAGAAGGACCATTCAGAAGCCTGATAGCAGGTAAATTTTACTTCGGAGTCACGTGAGTGACTTCGTGAAGAAGCCCGCTTCCACGCATGCGTGTCATATCGCTACACGCATTGCAACGAGTCACACAGGGGGGAACGGCGTTCCCCAGCGGGAGAATTTGAAAGTCGGGAACAGCAGGTAAGAGACTGCGTTCCTTTTTTTTCTACTTACCTTTTAGGAGGCTGCGGAAAGCTGGCGGGGAGACCCGTGGAGGGCGAGCAGCCGGCAGCAGCAACAGCACGAGTTTCCCTGGAGGGGAACAACCTGTGCCCGACTTTGCTCCCGCACCGGCAAAATTCACTTCTCGGCCGGGCGGGAAGCAAAGCAAAGAGGTCCCGTGTGCCAGTCTTTAGCGAGACTGGCTTGGAACAGTCGCTAGCGGCAGGAGCGCTGGCAGCGGCAGGTGCACTGGCAGCGGCAGGAGCTGGCAACGGCAGGAGCTGGCAACGGCAGGAGCAGCATGGGCACATCGATTCCCGGAGAGGGAAAACACCGGTGCCCAACTTCGCTCCAGCACGGTGAGAAAATTCATTTCTCGGCAGCAAAGGACTTTGCAGTTGACTGGCTGCAATCTACTACAAGGGACCAGTATGTGAGTACCAGGGTCGGTCCCAGCGGGTTTTTAGTTACAATAATCACTTCTGGGCCTTTTGGCTAAGATCAAGTGTAGTATCTGTTCTTATCAGTTTAATATCTGATTCATCCCTTATCTAGGGACCATATATTAAATAAAAACTATAGTAGCTGTTATCATCAGTTTGAATGTCTTATATGTCCCTTATCTAAGGACCATATAAGTAGGAGTGTCCAGAATTGAGGGCATTAGAGTGGGGTTGACCGGCTGCAACGACCGCAAGGGACCAGTACGTCAGTATGGGGGTCGGTCCCAGGGGTCTAAGATAAAGGAGCAGCCAGGAGTGCTGAGAGCTTTGGAGCCGGGTTAAAGGAATAGATGGAAGCAGCTGTGCCAGTTATCCTCCACACCGGCCATATCCACTCCATGGAAGGAAGGACAAAACTGGAGAAGGAGGACCATGGAACAGCGGGCAGCCAGCAGCAGCCAGCGGCACTTGGATCATCCGTAGTGGGATCAGCTGTGCCCGATGTCGGCCCCGCACCGGCCAGATCCATGTGGCCGAGCGGTAAGGCTAGACACATATCAAACAAGGTAGTGGACTCAGAGGGTCCGACTTTGCATAATACCGCCGGCAACCAGCGCCGAGAGGGCTGGAGCGGGAAGAAGCGGTGTATGGAGCCTTGCTCCAACGTGATAAACCACAGCAGTACCTCTTTGAGGGCTGCACAATGCTTCTACCCCATCAGAGGGGAGCACTGTGGGTCAGTTCTGGGTTGACTTGCAAGAGGGGTCCGCAGAACAAAAGACAAGTGGGCAGCAGTTAAGCCCCACATGGGTACCCCGTGCGGGACCCTAGAGATCTCTAACTCTATAAAAAAGAGTAGGCAGGACCCTGATGGGCCAGAGCCTGGTAATACAGCGTCCCATGATCCTAACACAGCAGGGACTCTGCTGGACATGGTGGCTGATTACTTTAGCCAAGTCAAACATGGGTAGACTTGGATCCAGGATGGCAATAGTATTACTATATGTCTGGCCACAAACGCCAACAAGAAAAATTTACAGACACTGGCCAGACATCTGCCACCTGGCAACGGTGAGGCATTACAGGTGCCCAGTGTAAACCAATGCATTTGGCAGCATATGGGGACGAACATCAGGAACCAGGACCTCAAGATCCAGAGAACCTTAAAGGGATTCACGGAAGGCATCATAGCATACACCCGCACCCTGGACTAAACGTAGGTAACCAAGACCATCAAGACGCACTAGCTCTGTTTAGTAATATGCAATATGACCTGAACTACACGTGGAAGGCGGCCATTCAGCCAGCACTAGGACCCCAAAATGCTACCATTTGCAAACAAAGAACCGTGGGTGGACAAAGCCAAGACACTGGGGCTCATCAAGGCCAGCGCAAGGGCCTATTTTGGGGCATGATACCAGCCACAGGCAAGGCCATAAAAAATGTGGCTCATACCAGTGGCAGTGCCAGAAATCAATATAACCCGCAGGATCCTTTTTTAGGGTATGGCCAGGGCGGCCACCCTGGAAGATGCGGAAGCCTCAACCTCCCACACAACCCCGAACAAGAGATATCAAACCAGAACCTCCTTTTCAAAAAACCAAGGAAATAACTCAACCACCGGTAACCATGGAGGTAGGTGGGTGGGGTTTATTCTGTTAAAATAGGGACCTACGATGGTAGGGGAGGTTGCAACACTACAGTTATGTATGGTATATAATCACTACAGATTCATATAATCTCAGCAGTATTCAGGGTTATCTGATAGGATTTACTCATCCCAATAACCACAGTACAACATACACCAGAAGGGCATTTTGTCCTTACATAAACCAAACAATCCAAAACCCACATGGTGCTACAAAAAATTGTACACGAAAGGTGTGATTGAGCATACTTTTCATGGAACATTAGAATTGTATCAAACATATTTATTAAATAAAATAGAGTAGGGTTGCAGGATTATCATTTGATTTTAACCCTAAACACATTTGTTCTAGATATTCATTTTAAGATGGATACTCTTATTATTGATAAAGACTTGGTGTCAGCTGCGGTTTTCTATATGGCAGGCATTGACTCAAAAGAGGAACTTTGGCAATATAGAGCTTACAAAAGGGGCAATCATCAGCCCCAATATTATTTACTAAAATTCTAAAACCAGCTTGGCATTGTTATGTAAACAAAGCCATAGGGTGATGTATTTCCCCCGTTCGGCCCCATCAATGGGGTACTAGGGAAAATTGAACTTCACTCGGCATCTGGTCTTCTCAAAGTACCCGACTGGCCTACTAAATCATGGTATTCGGTCATACAGGGGATGGTGTTAGAACCATGTTCCCTAATGTACATAGCCAAAAATTATTAATTTATCCAGTGACTGGAGGCAGTCATCCATGCCATAAGACTATGGATTTATTGATTGGTAGAGTCTAAAAGACCCACTACACGGCAGTGGGCTGTCAGACAGGACGATGAATCTCATCTCATCTGCACTAAGACTGTCAACACGGAAGCAGTACCTTGGACACATCAAGAATGGGGCATATACTGCTTGGACAACAACCTCGACCAACAGGCCAAGAATTTCTGGCCGTATTGGATTTTTAACAAGCCTCCATTATGATAATCGATGGGGCTACAGTGCCATCAATAGTGCCACAAGTGCACTCTCCAATTACCTATCACAAGGAACAGAGCGGCACGCGGTGGGAACGCACCCCTGGTAAGAAAACCAGGTACTCCGAAATCTGGGACGTGGGTGTCGTTTCTCAACATGCTGAGGAGCTTGTAGCTCATAACAGCGTTGTCACTTCAGTAACAGTCCAGGAAGATGGTTATGCTCATGGTGTTATTTACCGCACAACAAGTCCAGCCATTAAGCAAACTGAGCCTGGACTCCCTGATCATCTCACCGAGAAACTGGTGTTGTGATTCAGGATTTAATAAAAGAAAACAGATCGGGTTCCTCGGGTCAAGTGTTTGAATTTATGGTACACCCATATGGCAAACGACTGTGTATAGCAAGACACATCTAACAATACATAGAATATACTAAGAACATTCGAGGTCAGAGAATGGAGTTGTTTATCTCTTACAAGAAACCGCATGAATGGGTCACGACTCAAACTATATCAAGGTGGCTCAAATAGGTCCTAAAAATGGCAGAAATAGACACTAATGTTTTAACTCTCATTCCACCAGGGCTGCAGCAACATCCGCAGCAAAAATTGTACAGGTACCCACAGACCAAATCTTCAGAATGGCAGGATGGTCATTCAAAAAGGGTTTTTCCACAGGTTTTATAATAAACCAGTTATTTTTTGGAGCCATCATTGTATTAAGAAAACATTTTATGTTCAACAAAATAATTTGCCCGAAAGGTTACAGGGCTATGATTCTCAAATTTAAAAAAAAAAAAAATGTTATATATTTTTTCGTTATACCACACAACTCTTTGTATAATTGTGTTTTAAAATTACTAATGATGCTCTCTCCCAATACCCAAGGCAGTTTGTGAAGCATGGACTCGTTCCACGGCATGAGGTCACAGAGCTTTGAAATCTTCACGAAGTCACTCACGTGACTCCGAAGTAAAATAGTAAGATTAAACGAGAACTTACCAGTTTGAAGTTTGATCTGTATTTTATGAGGAGTTACGATGAGGGATTTCGTGCCCTCCGCTCCCACCCTCTTATGATCATATCAAAAACTGGTATCTCTTTGGTAATCTTACTATGTTAGATCATTATAGGTTCCTGTGACCTCACACCGCTGCTTTGAAGTATGACACGCATGCGTGGAAGCGGGCTTCTTCACGAAATCCCTCATCGTAACTCCTCATAAAATACAGATCAAACTTCAAACTGGTAAGTTCTCGTTTAATCTTACTATTATAACTGGCAACAGGCCTTCAGCCCACTGAGTGCATGTCAACTATCAAATGCCTGTTCACAAGTTTTATATAATCTCACTTTTGCATCCACTCTCTGTAACACACTAGGGGCATTTTTACCGAGGCCAATTAACCTACTAACCTGCACGTCTTTGGGGTGTTGGAGGAAACCTGAGCACCTGGACGAAACCCATGAAGTCACAGGGAGAACGTGCAAAACTCCATACAGACAGCCTGAGGCCAGGATCGAACCCAGATCTCTGGCGTCGAGATGGAGGATCTAATTTGGGTACAATGGGATCGATGCAAATATTTTGGCCAGCTATACAACTGGTGACGTACATTTAACAAATACCAGCTCGATAGTTGGAAATAAAGTTGAAATATTTAATCTCACTCCAAGAAATATTTGAACATATTATGCTTGCTATTAGAGGAGCCGAATCATCCAATTCAGTTATGTGTCAGATACTCTGAAATCCCCCTCCATGGTTTATCCCCACAATCCCAGAACTACCGCCATCAGGTACAGAGCAGAATCTTTCCACAACAAGTCTATCAAAATAATATTTAATTTTGAACATTAAATTGCCCCTTCACTTTGTATATTCCTAAGAGATAGTTACACCTTTTAGGTAGACACAAAATGCTGGAGTAACTCTGCGGGTGAGGCAGCATCTGTGGAGAGAAGGGATTGGCGACGTTTCGGGTCGAGACCCTTCTTCAGACTGATGTCAAGGGAGGGGGCGGAACAAGGAAATAATGTAGGCGGAGACAGTAAGACTAGTGGGAGAACTAGGAAGGGGGAGGGGATGGGGAGAGAAAGCAAGGGCTACCTGAAGTCAGAGAAGTCAACGTTCATACGGTTGGGGTGCAAACTACCCAAGCAAAATATGAGATGCTGTTCCTCCAATTTGCGCTGGGCCTCAGTCTGACAATGGAGGAGGTCCAGGACAGAAAGGTCAGATTGGGAATGTGATGGGGAGTTGAAGTGCTGGGCCACCGGGAGATCAGCTTGGTTAAGACGGACTGAGCGGAGGTGTTCAGCAAAACGATTGCCAAGCCTACGCATGATGGTCTTGCCAATGTAGAGAAATTGACATCTGGAATAGCGGATGCAGTAGATGAGGTTGGAGGAGGTGCAAGTGAACCTTTTCCTCACTTGGAAAGACTGTTTGGGTCCTTGGATGGAGTCGAGGGGGGAGGTAAAGGGACAGGTGTTGTATCTCCTGAATTGTCACATAACTGAAGTTCATCATCTTTGGTACCATTATTATTTTGACTGTGTAATATTCTATGTTGGAGTAACATTGTAAAATGACACCTACAGAATCTTATGTCAACTATTGTTCTCTTTCATTACCCCTAATGTTTTTCAAACAGAGGTCTATAGCCTTATGATGCAACATGGTACATTTTTGATTTGGAGAAAAAGAGAAAGGCTCTCCATTTGAGAAAAATGCCTTTGAAAAATAAAGGTTTATAAAAAAAAAAAAAAAATTCAATTCAAAGGGACATCTTTGATTGATGTTGAAATGTAGTTTCTCCTAATAGTGTATAATATTACTGTTAAAACAAAAAAGCAGATCGATTGGCTGGTCTCCTCTTAAGTATCTTTGAACGATAACATTAAGGGAAGAAAATGAGTCAAGAAATGGGGATTAAGTCTTAGTCACCGCAGGTCAATAAATTGCATCAGCCAAATTGGATTGCATTGGTAAGTACTCTCCAAAGCCTACTAAAAATTATCTGAAGAACATAATACTGTAGCTCAGTGCTTTTTTTTTTTTTTAAATCTCTCATCTATAATAGATCCCGACCTTTCATAATGCAATTGTAACACAATTAATTTCATAGATAATTTACCAGTTGAGGTCTATGACATTCTCCTTAACTTCTCAGGTATTTCTTCATTACGATTTAGATCACAAGAACTTTCAACCTGATCCAAGTTTGCTTCCCTTTATTTTGGCGGTTTGCTTCTCTAATCACCACTGTATAACTTAATTCAAGATTAAGAAAATTCAACAATTATTAAAATAAATCATTCAAAGAACTGTTCCAAATATATATTTTTTGCACATCTGGCTTTTTAAAAAGTCACAAAGTGCTGGAGTAACTTATTGGGTCTTCAGAGAACGTTGGTTGTAATGTTTTGGATCGGGAGCCTTCTTCAGACTGATTGTGGTGGGGAGAGGTGGGGGCAGGACAAAGGCTGGCAAGTGATTTGTGGATAAACACAAAACGCTGGTGTTACTCAGCGGGACAGGCAGCATTTCTGGATAGAAGGAATGGGTAATGTTTCAGGTCGAGACCCTTCTTCAGACTGAGCATCAGGGGAGAGGGAGTTATGCAGGTGAGGGAAATTTGATTGGCAAATGGGTGGACAAAGGCTAGAGATGAAAATGAGACCTGAAATGTTGTCTATCCGGAGATGCTGCCTGACCCGATGAGTTACTCCAACATTGTCTTTTGTACACCAGCATCTGGAGATCCTTATGTCTCCATTTTTTTTTAAAAGGCACTGTTTGAGAAAAGGCATGATAAAATAGGTGAGAACATTCTGCAAGTAAGGCAGAGTTTTGTGCAGAAGCCAAACTTACTAAACAGCAAGTGATTTAAAAGCCTCTCAATGGAACCAAAAAGTATAATATTTTGCCTAAAAAGGATGATTCATTTTGCCAGCCATGCAAATTACATGATCTTTGCCATTCATTCTTGGCCAGAATTTTGCAGTTGTAACCAAGGCAATGCTGATGGTGTCCGTGGATATAACAGCAGTTGCAGGAATTCCTAACCTGCGCAGTTTAATGAGGAACTCCTGACATCACTGTCATGGACTCAATGTTCATGCACGGGTTGTGCTGTTTTGCAGTTTTCTCTGGTTTAAGAAAATGGAAATCAATGACTTGATGACTACTTCAAGTATTGACACACCATTCTTGCTCGAAATACTCTTAACATGTTCTGTGGTAATATACAGCACAGAAGTGGGCCCTTTGGCCCAATTGTCCATGCCAACCAAAATGCCCCATTTAACCGAGTTCCATTTGCCAGTGTTTGATCCCTATCAATCTAAACTTTTCTTTCCAAGTACCTGGCCAAATGTCTTGTAAATGCTGTTATTGTACTTACACCAACTACTTCATCAGACAGCTTGTTCCATATAACCCACCATCCTGTGTGTGAAAAGGTTGCCCATCAGGTTCCAAATAAATCTTTCCCCTTTCACCTTAAACTTATGCCCTCTTGATGCCTCCACTCTTGGAAAAAACTCATGATTTTATTTACCTCTACAACATCACCCCTCAGCCTCATGTGCTTCAAGGAATAAAGTCCCAGCCACCTAATCTCTCCTTATAGTTTAGGCCCATGAGTCTGGGCAATATTGTTGTACGAGTTTCAAACTTCAAACCATCATTACAACTTAGCAAACTATCTGGCGCCTGAAAAACAAGCCTCATTTTATTAATGTCGATTCCAATCGGTATGTTTTTTATGGTCACAAAATCAAAATAGGAAAGGTGGATAATTGTTGATAATTGGAGCTTAGTTTTTAATTGATACTTGTACCTGCACCTTGTTGTCTACCCTGGAATTAATTCCTACACAAATTATTTCAAAATATGTGGATAGATTAAGAATCAGAAATAAAGTATCACATATACTGGAATCTGAACTAAAAATGAAAATGCTGGAAGTTCTGACCTGGTCTAGCAGTATGTGTGGAAAGGGAAACCAGACAGACAGCTTTCTTGTTGAAGTGTTTTTCCAGCATTTCCGTTTTGTTTGGCGCTAGGAAGAATCACAGGAAAATTCAGGCATGCACCAGTTCCAAGGCACTGTGTGCTACTGGCCAGACATCACACAATCAAAATGTCATGTGTAAGGCGCAATAAGGAGGTTGGTTAAGTCTGGGTTTTATAGACTCATAAAGTATGGAAACAGGCCATTTAGCCCAACTCGTCCATGCTGTCAAAGATGCCCCATCTAAGCTAGGCCCATTTGCCTGCATTTCCCTCTGAACCTTTCCTATCCATGTAGCTGTCCATATGCCTTTTAAATGAGCGGCATGGTGGCATAGAGGTAGAGTCGCTGCCTTACGGCACCAGAGACCCAGATTTGACCCTGACTATGGGTGTGTGTCTTTATGTAGTTTGCATGTTCTCCCTGTGACCTGCGTGGGTTTTCTCCGGGATCTTGATTTTCCTCCCACACTCCAAAGATCTACAGGTTAGTAGGTTAATTGGCTTGATTTAGTTGTAAATTGTCCCTAGTGTGTGTAGGGTAGTGTTAGTGTACGACTCTGGTCAGCACGGACTTGGTGGGCCGAAAGGGCTGTTTCCGCGGTGTATCTCTAAACTAAACTAAATCCTGTCATGGTACCTGCCTCAACTACCCCCTCTGGCATTCAATCTGGCACCAGTTAAGTCTGGGTGTTTTATCGGAGAAACAAGGAACTGCATATGCTGGAATCCTGAGTAAAACACAAAGTTATGTCAGGCAGCATCTGTGGAGCGAAATGCATTGGAGACGTTTTGGGCCAGACCGTTCTTGAGGGGGATGAAAGCTGGAAGAAAGGTGGGGGCAGGATAAAGTCTGGCGATGGGTGGATACAGAAATTTAAGAGAACTAAATGGAAGCCATGATTAATTTTCTGTCCCAGATGCAGGATGGTTTGGTCAGTTCTAAAGTTCTGCTTCACTTTACTGGCTGAGATTAAAAATCTTTTCAGATTCTGATTAAAATAGGTCAATGATATGCTAAGTAAATCCACCGAGGTGATCAGATAGATTAGCCTCTTGTTTCTTTTTTACTTTAGATAGCATTCAGAGTATAAATCGTGAGGGGAAATAGATAGGGTGAATGCATGGAATGTTTTTCACAGTGTAGTGGAGTCAAGATCTGGAGGGCATAGGTTTAAGGTGAGGGGGGAAAGATTTAATAGGAAATTGAGGAGCTATATTTTCACACAGTGGGTGGAGGGTATATGGAACAAACTGCCCTAGGAAGCAGTTGAGGCAGGCACATATATTTGCTAGGAAAGGTATAGATAAATGGATAAGAAAGGTTGAGAGGGATATGGGACAAATGCAGGAAAATGGGACCCCCTTAGATGGAATGTTGAGGCTGGCATGGACAAGTTGGGCTGAAGGGCCTGTTTCCATGCTGTGTGATGCAATGAATTTATTTGTGTTCAGGATTTGCCCTGCAAATCCATTCAATGAGGCTCTTCACCTCATTTTGTTGACCAGTTTTTTATGTGGAATTCCTCGATTTCTTCCTGTGACGTTTTGGATCTGGACCCTGCTTCAGACTGATTGTGTGTCTTTTTTTGTAAACCAGTTCATTGTGTCTCAGTAATTCAAGCAGTTTTGCAATTTCCATCCATTTGTCATGCAAGTTGTTTAATGGACAAAAATAAAATTGCATCGCAATAAATGGGTTAATTAGATCAATGCATTTATTATTCCTTTTAAGATTTATACTTATTTTCAATGTCATGCTTTTTTTGTGCTAAATCTACAATCCTTTTTTTTTGCTATCCATTTCTATCTCAATTAAATATATCCCCAATTTTTACACCGTTTGAGCAACTGTGGTGATATCTGGTATTTCTTTGCTTTAAGTACTGATAGCGGCATTATTAACAAAGCTCAAAAGGAGCAGAAAACTGGCATGGCTAATTCAGGCTAATTAGTATGGTGGGAGCTGCGCCTTGTTCTTCAGAGGTTCCCATGCCCTTGCATGCCTCTACCTGATTGCCTTGTCCAGGAGCGAACCCAGGAGGCACTTCCAATTACAGTATATCATAACCTCTCAAAACACCAAGCCACTCAGGCTAATTTTATCCTATTAAACATACTGAAGGATTCAGAGAAAAAAAAATCCTCCATGCTCCAATTACCAGTTGCTTCAGTGAACATCTCCACAGTCCTTTATGTTACTGTACTAGTCACTTGCCCTATCCTTTTTAATGCAGTTGGATTAAACACAACAGAACACTGACTGCCTTTTTGACAACTTGCCTCTGTGGATTTTTGACTTAACTCACTTCTTCCCAATAACCATCAGGTTGCTGAACACTATAAACACCAGCTAAACTACAAACTATGAACTGTTGTCCCAGTTGCACTAAGGACTTTGGGCTTTTGTTTTTAACACTATTTTTTTTTTTAATTTAATGAACTTTAATTTGTTTATTGTGCTATCTATGAGTACTGCGTTTACAGACTTGCGTTTCAAGTCTGAATTTCCCCTGCAAGTAAGAACTTAATTGTGCTGTTCTGTTTTCGGTACATATGAACCGAACCCCTCTCCCTCACCCACTTTCATCCATCCCCATCAGTCCCCCCAACCCCCAATTCATGGCAGAGTAAAGGAAAAATGCGGCAGCATAATTAATTATTTCTCTTGATAACATCAGCACATCATTATCTCTCGGACAATTGTCTTTATGCATAAGAGTTGACATCTAAACAAGATTCTCCTATCTCGGTCTGGGCCCTAACGATCTTGCAAAACCTAATCTGTTACCGTCAATGTTTAGTTCCATTAGCAGCTAAAGTCAGAGAGTCCACAACTCATTCCGCTGAGAGTAAATAAAGAATTTCAAGGAAGAGAAGGGAAACAATGGGATAAGCCGCTGAAACAATTTTGTCATCAGACGCTAACAGTTTACGTGCTGCTGATTTACCTCCCACTACCACTTTAATTCTGTTTAAGATAACAACCCCCCCAGTGTAACATTATAACACTAGCATTTATTTGTTTTCCCACCTCTCCGACCATTGCAGGTGTGAACTCATCAGAGTGAAGTGAGTTGCTGCAATCAGTTAAAATAAAAAAGTATTTGACAATCAACTTTACATTTGTAAACTTTCCACAAAGCATAGCAGGAAGGTGTCTGATTTCCTTGCAATAGCCATTGTCACCAGAATTTCACTTACATTATTAAAAACTACGACAGACACAAGGAACTTATGTCTGAAGAAGGGTCTCGACCCGAAACGTCGCCTATTCCTTCTCTCCATAGATGCTGCCTCACCCGCTGACTTTCTCCAGCATTTTTGTCTACCAAGGAACTGCAGATGTTAGTTTCCAAAAATAAGCCACAGGTGACGTTTTGTGTCGGGACCCTTCTACAGACTGACCCGATACGTCACTTATCCATGTTCTCCAGCGATGTTGTCTACCCAGCGCAGTTACTCCAGTGCATTATGAAAAATTAAGTTGCTTTATTAATAATAAATAACGATCTTTCTTTTGGTGCATCAATTGTTTTACTTCAGTAATGGTAACAAGATTGTTGATTGCTGGAAGATCTATTTCTTCCTTGAACAGAGAATGGATTAATTTCCCTCTACTAGCAAAGTCCTCGGCCTGATGGAACTTGTCCTCACCCTCAACAACTTCTCCTTCGACTCCTCTCACTTTCTCCACATTAAAGGTGTAGCCATGGGCCCCAGCTTTGCCAGCCTTTTTGTCAGTTACCTCGAACTATCCCTGTCCCAAATGTACACTGGCACCATTCCCCAACTCTTTCCCCGTTACATCGATGATTGCAACGGAGCTGTCTCCTGCATCCGTGCAGAACTTGTTGATTTCATTAACTTTACCACTATCTTCCACCCTGCTCTCAAATTCACAGACTATTACTGACACCTCTCTCCCCTTTCTTGATCGCTCTGTCTCCATCACAGGGGATAGACTATTGGCTGATGTCTACAACAAATTTACTGACTCCCACAGTTTTCTTGACCGCACCTCCTCCTACACTGTGCCTCTTGCAAAGATGCTATTCCTTACTCTCAATTTCTCCGTCTATGCCACATCTACTCCCAAGATGAGGCTGTTGAGATGTCATCGTTCTTAAGTAAAACCTTAAGTTCCCCCTGTTGTCGTGTATGGATCGCTCAACCACGTCTCCTCTGTATTGGCCACTTCTGTTCTTGCTCCCACTCCCCCCCCCCCAGATGGAACAATGACAAGAGTTCCGCAGATCTTCATATTTCACCCTAACAGCCTCCGCATACAACACATCATCCACTGACATCTGCGTCATCTTCAACGTGATCCCACCACCAGTCACATATTCCCACCCCCACCCCTTTCTGCCTTCCACAGAGACCACTCCCTGCACAACTCCTCTAGCCTCATCAACTGCACCTGGAGTACCGGATGTGGCCTCCTGTACGTCAGCGAAATCAAGCGTAGCCTCAATGACCATTTCGTGGAACACTTGCGCTCAGTCCGCGAGGGCCTCTTGATCTCCCAGTTGCTAACCATTTTAACTCCTCGTCCCATTCTCATACAGGCATTTCTGTCCCGGGCTGCCTCCATTGCCAGTGAGGTCACACGCAAACTGGAGAAACAGCACCTCATATTCCACTTGGGTAGCTAACAAACCGCTGGTAAGAACCTGGAATTCTCCGAGTTTAGGTAACTAACTAAACCCCTCTTCTTACGTCTTCCCCCTCAACCACCCCCCCTATACCCCTCCCCCCTCCCTTATGCCCCACCTGGCCACCTCTCCTCTTCCACCTACATTCCTTCCTCTAGCTTCACAATCGCAACTCTTCAATCCTTATGTCTCACACCTTCTGTCTTTTTATCCCTGACGTTTAGCCAACCATCTGCCTTTCAACTCCTCCCACCCTCATCTGTATCAACCTATTACCTGCCAGGTTTTGCCTTGCTCCTCCTCTCTTCCTGCCTTGCTCCCCCCCCCCCCCCCCCCCCCCCCCCCCCCCCCCTCCGATCCACAATGAGTCTGAAGAAGGGTTCTGGCCTGAAACATCACCCATCCATGTTCCCCAGAGCTGCTGCCTGACCCGCCGAGTTACTCCAGCACTTTATGCCTTTTTTTGTAAACCAGCATCCACAGTTCCTTGTTTCTACAAGATTTTTGTTGCTGTTATTCCTTTTTTTGGCGTGAATTCTGGATGGGACAGTGCCGCAGCTGGCAGGGTCGCTGCCTTATAGCGTCAGAGACCCCAATTCGATCCCGACCTCCCCTGCTGTCTGTAGAGTTTAACTAAACTGAACCGAGTTTACATTTTCTCCCTGTGACCACACGGGTTTCCTCAGGGTGCTCTGAGTTTCTTTCTTTCACATCCCAAAGATGTGCGGGTCTGTAGGTCATTTGGCCTTTGTAAATTACCCCTAGTGTGTAGGGAGTGGATGAGAAAGTGGGAATAACATAGAGCTAGTTTAAATGGGTGATCAATGGTCAGTGTGGACTTTGTAGGCCAAAGGACCTGTTTTCATGCTGTATCTCTAAGCTAAACCAAAACAAATTGCATTGTACTGCAAATTACAAATCCATTTCCTACTACATTCATTAAAAAATGTCATATCAAGTAAAACTTTGTAAGCTCTGTCAACCATTCATATTGTTTTTGTAGTTTAACCAATTCAAACTAGTTGAAAATAAAACAGTAACTTCTTCATTTCAATGCAATAACTATTTTTACATTCACGTTATAGACAATCAATCCTGCATGCAACAGTTACGAGTCTTGTAATCAATGAAATAGATTACAAGACTCATATTTTCACTGAAGCTTTCAAATCTTGCAAAGGTTTTCAGTAAATTTCCAGAATCAAAAATCATTCAGTAGAAATTGTGAAAGAGACCCAGTTGCTAAACTCATATAATACTCTTTGCATTTGCACAGAATAACTTTATATTCGGTAATCATAAATGGAATGAGATGCCTTGAAATTGTAGTGGTAACTGCTTTAAGAGGAGTGTAAGGAATTAGCTCCACTGATTTAGCACTGCACCAATTCCAATAGCAATAATGTTGCTCACACTCTTCTGAATGAGAATTATTTTTCAAGTTGGCACAAGCAATTTAACAAAGATATTAATTGCAATTTTTGTTCTGGTTAACAGCTTCTCCGAGGCTTTTTTGAAGAATACGCCCAAACTAAATCAACAGTATTATACAAATAGTTGTGGTCAACTTTCTTTACATCAGGTATTGACGGAACACTTTGTGAGCACGCAGCTTTGGTAAAATGCCTAATCTCTTTTTAATTGCCAATCACATTGGTCAAGAACCCATCTTGTGCTCTTAGATCTGACATACAGAGGAAAGACGGAGCAAATTGGAGCTTTGCTCCCCTGCTGGAAGGTTGTCTTATTTTTAATATAGGATCGTCAACGCTAAAGAAAGAAAACTGATGGCCAGCGAGTCACAAAACCTTCTTTAACTCAGAGTAGTGAACCGTACCATTGCGTTTGTGGTGCCAACTTTACATTGCTATATTATGACGATTATTCTTCAAACGGAAAGTTCATGGAGATGAGTAAACAAATTACAATTATTCAACAAATAACAGTTCTGAAAGAGACTTTATTTTCAAATTATAATGATTGGTTAGGCATATTCTGAATTATGGTCACAGATGATGATAAATCTGTTGCCCCAAATGTTATAAGCAGTAAAACCAGTAACGATTACTAAAAGTATTTTAAGAGCACAACAAAATTATACAGGCAATTGAGAAGCAGTGCAAAGTTCACTGATGACCCAATGATTAGGATGAACGTTGGCTGAAGAGAGTAAATCCAATTGGACAAAAAAAAATTGAAAACGAGGTGAAAAACTGCAAGATCGAGGTGACATGTTGGTGTAAATGTAATCAATGATAAACAGCAAATGCTAGCGACAAAGCTGTAATCTTAAAAAGCAAACAGCAAGCAGGAGACATTACCAGAGCATAAAATCTCACCTTCAGTATGCATCACTAATTGCACTAAGGTGCACGTCACACTGGGAACTTGTTACACCCAATGGATATAGAAGCATTATCCAGGCTCTCATAAGAAGAGTCAAGACAAGAGATTAATTGCCATATGTACAGCCAATGGAACAATGAAATCCATACTTGCTGCAGCTTTACAAGCCCGTATATGCAATAATACACAAATACACCATACAATAATCAATGGTACAATAAATTAATAATCAGTAATACTGGACAATTAGTTCACAATAGCGTAAAACTGAAGTCTGTTGTCTAACCAAAAGCAAAGTTCATTGAAGATGATAGTTGCTGAGGTTAGAGTTGTAGATTGTTTGAGATGGTTTCTGAAGAGAAGCTGCTCTTGAAGCTGGTGGCCACAATTTTCAGGCTCTATCTTTTTCCCAATGGTATTAGCGAGACGAGACTGTGGCCAGGGTGTTGTGGCCTTTTTTGAGGCAATGCCTCCTATAGATCCTTTTGATGGTGGAATAGTCACTAAACGTGATTGACTAGATAGTGTTCATCACTTTCAATGAAATGTACAAAGATATGGTTTAAGTGGGAACCAATGTTTTTGACACTGTAACCCTGGTAACGTCAGGCAGGAGGGAAGGATGATGGCACTTTGATAGGATATTAAAGATTTTCAATTAACCGTAAATTGATTAAATTGAGCAGGAAATGTTACCAAGGTAATGTTTAACTTTAGATTCAATCCACTACTAGATTGTTTATATCCACATTACAGAGTACTTGTGTTGGAGGCCCAACTCTCAAATAGAAATGTAATCAATTCTCTTATCCTTATGACAGAATGGGAGACTCATGATTAGCAACCAAAAGCTGAGTAATCTTCTTGAAAAATGGGGATGCATGTCAATTCTTTGATTTAAAGTCACAAGGGTATCTTTCATATGGAGAAAACACCCAACGAAACAACAGCTAAAAAAGGTCTCTACCTACAAAGGGTTCCTGAACTGCAGCATTAATATCATTAGAGATAAACACAAGTGTTGGAGGCACTCAGCGGATCATGCAGCATCCGTGGAGGGAATGGACCGGTGACATTTCAGGTTGGGATCTCAGTCTGATGAGGACTGTTCCCTCCACAGTCCATTCCCTCCACAGATGCTGCCTGTCTGGTGAGTTTCTCCAGCACTTTGTGATTTGCTCAAGGTTCCAGCACCTGCAGTTTCTCACGAGTCAACATAATAAGAGCATTGGATCATCTCAGAATTAATTTCAGTCACTGGATTTTACAGCACATTTCTTAACTTGAAGGAGAAGGTAATCTGATGTTGGATGGTTTAGAAAAAGTCAGGTAGATAACAAAACCAGGTTTAGTTTATCATCAATATACATTATCATTTGAAGGCTAAATGCTTACTTCCCATCTGTGGAAGCTTATCTTAAGTAGAATGTCTAGCAATCTCTAGTTTACAACTTCCCTGCACTCATTCAGCATAGATTAGATCAATTTTGAATTGTATTCTGTCTTTACTTTGTGTACTAGTCATGTCTCTACTATTTATTTCATTCCCCTTACATGTTTTTCCTCTACCTGCTAAATTTTTGTAAGGTGTCCTTGAGACTCTTGAAAGGCGCCCATAAATAAAATTTATTATTATTATTATTATTATTATTATAAATGAAACAGCATTTTATGTTGTGATCTTCATAGTTCAGATGCTCTCTGTTTGTTATAAATAGAATGATGTAAGTTTTGTTCATGAAAGGCATCATTCTTTGTTAATGCAATATATTTATGCAGTCAAACACAGCAAATTAATAATTAAAAATGAATATTGATGGCAATATTATCAATAAATTGCGTATAGCATTAAACAAACATTATGTTTTCCTGTTTGTATGGGCATTATTTTAAATAATAGAGATGAATGTTGATTATACAAGAATTGGAAAACATCCTGAAACAAGACCTAGCTTTTCAGTGTATTTAATGACAAAACTACAAACAAATCCTATTGCATAAAATGCTGGATGAACTCAGCGGGGCAGGCAGCATCTATGGAGAGAACAAATAGTTGACATTTCAGGTCAGGACCCTTCTTCAAACTGATCTCATTATCTTTCTACTCCATGTTTTTCCAGGTAGCAACGGATGAATTTCTCCGATTCTAGCAAGTTCCATGGACAACCCCGATTCACGGTAACCATCTGAAATATTGCTAACAAAAGTTTATTGTGTTCTCCAAACTAAAGCAAATGAAAAACTCTTTGTTTCAGATAGCCTACTTTCACCATTAATGTAAGGGGTTGCTAGGAAAGCCATTTGAAATATTAACCCACAAACAATAACATTTATCTTTGGATGGATGGGATTTGAGAAGGATAAAACATCTCACTAATTTTAACATACAAGGAACTGCAGATATTGGAATCCTGAGCAAAACACAAAGTGCTGGAGTGACGCAGCAGGTAAGGCAACACCTGTGGAGTAAATGGACAGGTGAGGTTTCAGATTGGGACCCTTCTACAGATTGCTTGGAATAGGTGAGAGAAAGCTGGAAAGGAGAGATGGGGGCAGGACAAAGCCAGGAAAGTGACACACACAAAAAGCTGGAGTAACTCGGCGAGTAAGGCAGCATCTCTGGAGAAAAGGAATAGGTGACGTTTTGGGTCGAGGCCCTTCTTTAGACTGAAAGTCAGGAAAAAGGGAAACAAGAGTTGTAGACGGTGATATCGAGAGATATAGAACAAATTAATGAAAGATATGCTAAAATGGAACAACGATAAAGGAAGCAGTCTATTGTTAGCTGTGGGTGAGGTGAAAATGAGTCATGCAGACAATTAAACTAGTACGATGACCAGGGTGGGGGAGGGAAGAAGAGAGAGGGAATGCATTTGTTACTTGAAGTTAGAGAAATCTATAGTCATAGCTGCCCAAGCAAAATATGAGATGCTGTTCATCCAATTTGCGTTTGGCCTCACTCTGGCAATGGAGGTGTGGGAATGGGAAGGTGAGTTAAAGTGTTTGGCAACTCGGAGATCACGTAGACCCAGGCAGACTGAGCAAAGGTGTTCAGTGAAATGATCGCCCAGTCTACATTTCATCTCGCCGATGTATAAGAGCCAACACCTGGAACACTGAATACAGTAGATGAGGTTGGAGGAGGTAGCTACTGGGGCAAAATATAGTTGGATACACATGAGGGAGGAAGGGATTGGCAGATCAGTGAACAAAGGCCAAAGATGAAAAGGAAAACAATAGGGTGTCAGACAAGGAGAGAAGAGGAATGAAACGCCAGATGGAGGGATTTAGTTAGAAGAGGATGCGAGTGGGAGGGGGATAAACAGATTAGTGAGAGAAATGGGCGTGAACCTGGGTGGGGGTGGGGAGGAGATGGGGAAGCATTAATTCTGCTTATTTCAACCCTGGGCACAGGCTGACCAGTCAAAGTTAGGTACGTCTTAATCGACATTGATTCTTGCTAATGGACGGAGGGGTGTGGTGCAGTGCCTGAGGGTAGTGGGACAACTGCAGGGATCTGGCACTTAAAGACGCATTCACTGAGCTGGACCAATCATGTAGCGTTACTAACCTCTCCCTGTGTACTTACATCCCTGACCTTAAAACCTGACTCGTGGCTTTGTCCACCCTCTCCAACCCACCACTCCCACTGCCTCATGACAATGTCACTGAGCAGTATAGCACAGGCCCTCCTACCCATAATGCCCGTGATTAACATAATTAACATTTGCACGTGATGCCTATGCCGTGATCCCTCCATTCCCTGCATATCCAAGTGCCTATCTAAAAGCCTCTCAAATGCCACTGTTATATCTACCTCCACCACCACCAAATGAAACGCGTTCCGGGTACCCACCACTCCTTTGTGTAAAAAACGTGCCCCATGCATCTATGCCCTCTAATCTTTGACATTTCTACCCAGCAAAAAAAAATTGTCTGGTCCTATCTACACCCCTCATAATTTAATATACTTCTATCATATCTCCCTGCAACCTCCAATACTCCAGAGATAAGGGGACTGTTCCAGGTTAAAGGTGATTTGCTTTCAGGGGGTATTACACCAATCAGATTGTATTACACCAATCATTCATCACTCGCAGATACAATATGAATTTTAAAAGACATTTGGACAGATCAATAGATAGTGGTGGCGCCATCGAGTGTTGCAGCCTCGCCAGCTCCTTTCATCTGTCATTTCATATCTTTTGTTATTTTTAGTCTAAAAGTATGTTTTTGGAGGTCTTTTAGTCTTTTTTATGTGGGGGGTGGGGGGGGGAGAGGGAAACCGTTTTTCTCAATCTCTACCTGGTCGAGGATGTGTCTTTTCTCTGAAAAATCCTCGGCACCTGATGAGCGGAGGGGGGCTCTGAGTAAGATGGCCAAAACTCACAGCTGTACGTGGTAGCGTTTTTTCTAAAATCAATATAAAGCGCAAACAGGAAGTGGTCAAGATTAGACTTTTAATTACATAGAAGGCAAGGCAACTTTAATTAGGCAAGGCAACTTTAATTAGGCAAGGCAACTTTAATTAGGCAAGGCAACTTTAATTAGGCAAGGCAACTTTAATTAGGCAACACAGCTTTAGCATTTCCAAACCAAAGGCAACATAGCTTTAGCATTTCCAAACCAAAGGCAACACAGCTTTAGCATTTCCAAACAAAAGGCAATACAGTTTTAGCATTTCCAAACCAAAGGCAACACAGCTTTAGCATTTCCAATCTATATTTTCAAACCACATTAATGGCACTGACAGGTCAGTAAAACCACTCACAGTTTAGTAGACATGTGTTCAGTGTTATTTACAGCTCAGACTGAGAGACGTGACCCTATCGCTCCCCCACCTTGCAGAGACTGATTGAGGCACTCAACACTTCTGGGTTATATAGTCCCTCCGGAAGGGGCGTGGTCTTCAGGAGAGAGAATATAACATTTTTTAAACACTAATAACTCTTTTATTTTTTATCGATGGGAAAAATCCTCTTGTCCTGTCTTGTCAGGGGGACTCTGAGTAAGATGGCCAAAAATCACAGCCGTAAGTGGCAGCGTTTTTTCTAAAATCAATATACAGAACAACAGGAAGTGGTCAAGATCAGACTTTTAGTAATATAGATAAATTGTCAATTTGGAAGAGGAAGCTCCATCAAAGTGATATTTTGTTTTAGGTTTAAAAAACTGAAACATATGTACACTGATGAAGGTTCCAAACCTGAAACATTGTCCATTCCCTCCACAGATGCCGCCTGACCGGTTGAATTCCTCCAGCACTTAGTGTTTTGCCCATGATTCCAGCATCTGGTCTCTTGTGTCTCCAGTTGTACACTGGTAAGGATGGTGAATTTCAATTATTTCAATACAATATGACTGGAATTAGATGCTTCTTAAACTTTTAAACATAATGCAGCAATGACTGGATTTAGTTTAGTTTAGTTTAGATTAGTTTAGTTTAGTTTAACTTAGTTTAGTTTAGTTTAGAGATACAGTGCGGAAGCTGGCCCTTTGGCTCACCGAGTCCACACCAACTAGCAATCCCCGCACCCTTACACTATCCTACACACACTATGGACAATTTACATTTATACCAAGCCAAATAACCTTGTACCTCTTTGGAGATGATTATCAACATTTATGTTTTAATTCAGTATTTGTTAACCTTGTTGCAATTTTTCTGAGTTAGCAGCACAGTTGTGCAGCTGGTAGAGCTGTTTCCTCACAAGCGAGAGACCCGGGTTCGATCCTGACTTTAGGTGGTGTCTGTGTGGAGTTTGCACGTTCTCCCTGTGACCCAGTGGATTTCCTCCAGGAGCTCCAGTTTCTTCCCACATCCCAGAGATGTTAGGGTTTACAGGTCAACTGTCCTCTGTAAATTGCCCTGAATGTATATGGAGTGGCCGTGAAAGTGGGATAACACAGCACTATTGTGAATGGGTGATCGATAGTTGGTGTTGTCTCGGTAGGTCAAAGGGCCTGTTTCCATGCTGTATCTCTAAAACAGAAAATACCTTTACTCTTATAGAAACATAGAAACATAGAAAATAGGTGCAGGAGTAGGCCATTCAGCCCTTCGAGCCTGCACCGCCATTCAGTATGATCATGGCTGATCATCCAACTCAGTATCCCGTACCTGCCTTCTCTCCATACCCCCTGATCCCTATAGCCACAAGGGTCACATCTAACTACCTTTTAAATATAGCCAATGAACTGGCCTCAACTATCTTCTGTGGCAGAGAGTTCCAGAGATTCACCACTCTCTGTGTGAAAAATGTTTTTCTCATCTCGGTCCTAAAGGATTTCCCCTCTATCCTTAAGCTGTGACCCCTTGTCCTGGACTTCCCCAACATCGGGAACAATCTTCCTGCATCTAGCCTGTCCAACACCTTAAGAATGTTGTAAGTTTCTATAAGATCCCCCCTCAATCTCCTAAATCCTAATCAATTGAGTTATCCATTTATCAATGGATAAATGTCCAGGTTGTAAATGGTAAAGCCAGGTCACTGCCGGTGTTAGTATGCAAGACAACCTCCAAACTATGCTGTACGCGCCAAGTTCTTTGGAAAAGCTAGCTGAACCGTACTGAGTGATGAATTAATTGGACTTGGAGCTTAACCTAACAAGGTGGTTAAGGTAGCAAACTCTGACAACTTAAAAATCTAAAAGACTGTAATCATGAGTTATTATATTTGCCCCTTACATTAAGCCTGTCTTAGTGTGACCAACCCTTCGAGAGTACTAACACCGCCAAACCTTTAAGCCCACAATAATTAGTTAAAATTACAGGGCAAGGAAGATGACAAAATGAGAAACACATAGATCAATTAAGAAAAACGTTGTAACTACCAGAAATCCAAAATAAAAATTGGAGACATTAGGAATGGACGTCAGCAGTTAACAGAGAAAATTGGATTCATCGTAGAGAGCTGAGAAATGTGAAGCACACTACTACTGTTAATTGTTCAGTATTTCACAGTGACCCTGGGCTATTGCAATGTTTGACTGATTGATTGAAAGGTACAGCATTGTAACTGGCACATCTGCCCAACGAGTCCACACTGACCATTGATCACCCGTTCACACTAGTTCTATGTTATCCCACTTTCGCATCCCCATCGGGGACAATTTACCGAAGCCAATTACCCTATAAAACCACGTGTCTTTGGGATGTAGGAGGAAATGCGAGCATCTGGAGAGAACCCATGAGGATCTCACAGGGAGGAGGTGTGGACTCCATACAGACAGCACTCAAGGTCAGTATCGAACCCAGGTTTCTGGTGCTGCAAGGCAAAAGGTGGCCCACTTTTCAAATCCCACTATGATTTAAGTAACTCTAGAATTAGAGATCTAGTTCTAATAGTGAGAATTAAAATTGCCAATAGACAATAGACAATAGACAACAGGTGTAGGTACACAAAAATGCTATAGAAACTCAGCGGGTGCAGCAGCACCTATGGAGCGAAGGAAATAGGCAACGTTTCGGGCCGAAACCCTTCTTTAGACTGATGGGGGGTGGGGGGGAGAAGAAAGGAAAAAGGAGGAGGAGCCCGAGGGCTGAGGGAGAGATAGGAAGAGGAGGAGACAGCAAGGGCTAACAAAATTGGGAGAATTTCTCCAGCATTTTTGTGTATCTTCAATTTTCCAGCATCTGCAGTTCCTTCTTAAACTTAGACAATAGCAGTAGGCCATTCGGCCCTTCAAGCCAGCCAATGTAATCATCGCTGATCATCCTCAATCAGTACCCCGTTCCTGCCTTCTCCCCATATCCCCTGACTCCGCTATTTTTAAGAGCCCCATCTAGCTCTCTCTTGAAAGCATCCAGAGAACCTGCCTCCACCACCCTCTGATGCAGAGATAGGGGATATTGAGAACTATCTTCCAGATCCCAACACTGCGATAGCTCAGACTGCCTTCTGAAATGGATCACATTCCAACAAAGAGTGCTGTAAGGTAAATCCAGACAAACCCCTGGCATTGACTCCTGTACCTCCGCATTAACATGATGAGGGCCTGAGCTACAGGGAGAGGTTGGACAGCCCACTTTGGAGCGCAGAAGGCCGAGGGATGATCTAATAGAGGTGTATAAAATCATGAGGGGAATTGGCAGGGTGAATACACATAGTTTTTATTTCCTGGGAAAGGGAAACCAGAACTAGAGAGCAGAGATTAAAATTGAGAGGAGATAGATTTAATAGGAACCTGATGGGCGACAATTTAACTCAGAAGATGGAGCGTATACGGAACGTGCTACCAGAGGATGGAGTGAATGTCTCCATTGCCATTGCATGCAGGAGGAGTGATGGTGGAAGGAGCCGACGGCATTGCACTGGGCCAGATCAACTGCAACTTCATCGATCCAGTGCCGTCAGGACACCAGGCCTCAAAGGGAAAAACTAGTATGGGACTGGGTCGGGCGTTTCAGAGATCTGAAGGTTGCAAGATGACATGCGGAATGTAGTAACTCTCTGCGTGTTGTTCCAGAAGACAATCTATTGTACTCATGTATAGAATGGTTTGACTGGATTGCTTGCAGAACAAGAGTTTCACTGTATCTTTGTGTATGTGACAATAAATAAACTACACTAAACAATCCACCATGACAGCCACTTCTCCCAAATAAACATCTAACCTGTATGGGGCAGGTGGATTTGTATCATTGTGGCCATTGTTGAACCACTATATCAAGTTACATTCACTCCCAGCACTAAATCTCCTGTTTTAGAATCTGCAGACAGTAGAAATATCTAAGAAGGAACTGCAGATGCTGGAAAATCGAAGGTACACAAAAAAACTGGAGAAATTCAGCGGGTGCAGCAGCATCTTTGGAGCGAAGGAAATAGGCGACGTTTCGGGCCGAAACGTTGCCTATTTCCTTCGCTCCAAGGATGTTGCTGCACCCGCTGAGTTTCTCCAGCTTTTTTGTGTACAGTAGAAATATCTATCTCTTTTCTCCTTATCAACACTCCTTCCTTGTGCCCTCATTCAGAGAGCCGTGAATTGCCATCAGGATATTTGTGAGCAGTGGTGGAAGGACAATTTACCACAGAGCAAAATAACTGTTGGATTGTCAGAGGCTGAGGAGAACTGATAGAAGTTTATGAAAGATTTGTTTAGCTTGGCATCATGTTCGACTGATATTGTGGGCTAAATGGCCTGTTCCTGTGTTGTACTGTTCTATGTTTTAAAATTACAGAAAGCATGGATAGGGTAGAGAGTCAGAACCTCTTTCCTAGGGTGGAAATGCCAATGGTTAGAGGGCACAATGATTAGAGGGTGAAAGGAAGAAAGTTTAAAGGAGATGTGCAGAGAAAGTTTTTTTTACACAGAGAGGAGGGTGCCAGAACACACTGCCTGGGGTGGTGGTGGAGGAAGAAATGGTGGTGGTGTTTAAGAATCTTTTAGATAGGCACATGGATATGCAGGGAATGGACGGGTAAAGATCCCATGCATGTGGAGGAGATTAGTTTATCATGGCATTATATTCGGCAATGACATGGTGGGCCAAAGGATCTGTTCTGTACTGTTCCATATTCTAAGTATGACAGCAATGAATTGGAATGGAATACTTTATTGTCACATGTGACTAGGCACAGTGAAATTCTTTGCTGCATACCCAATGTAAACAAATAACAGCCACCTACAGAGCTGTATTTGTGCAGCAGATTTGACATTCAGACCATATAATTTAAAAGCAGGCATGTTCCGTTCGTTTGGAATTAGCAATATAATATTGTTCATTCACTGTTAATATTTTAATGCCGATGATTTTACACCTCAACGAGGAAATGTCATGAACATCTCTAGCCTGCACCCTTTCTCTGAACTTGCTTTCGCTTCACCCTTCACTGCTTCTTCAACCCTCCTTGCCGAACGTAACCCGATTCTGATGAAAGGTCAGGGATCTGAGACATTATCTCTGTTTCTCTCCCTATGCCCTAGTCCCTTATTTGACTGCTGCTACTCGGGTCGAGGGGACTCTGCTTCCGGCCCCGCCTCACCCGTCCCGACGTAGTGTAGCGCATGGAGTGCAGCAGCAGCGCCTCGCCCGCGGCCTTGTCGGTTGGCAGCCAAGCCAGCTGTCCGACCTTCGGACCTTCGGTTACCTCCGACACTACCACCCCTCCTCATGGCCGATC
This sequence comes from Leucoraja erinaceus, assembly GCF_028641065.1. Classification (NCBI taxonomy): domain Eukaryota; kingdom Metazoa; phylum Chordata; class Chondrichthyes; order Rajiformes; family Rajidae; genus Leucoraja; species Leucoraja erinaceus. Next base: position 30,486,504 of record NC_073385.1, read on the forward strand.
ATCGGTTCATGAGTTGGATGGGGTGCTGGACTTTGCGTGAAGCAGAACACAAAGCCCAGCTGGCGGGGCTGCGCAAAGTCCGGCGCCCACTGGCTGGGCTTTGTGTGCAGTCCAGCACCCGGGCCAACTCATCATTCACCCAGCCACGGCCGAGTCAGTCAACGAATTGCAGTCAGGAATTTGTCCCTTATTTTGACCTTTTGTCCCTTAGTTGGGAATGAGAAAGTTGGCAACCCTAGTTTCAGGCAGTTTCACTTTATTTCCTCATCTCCAACCAGTGCTTTTTGTTGTGATAGTACAGCATACCGACACCTCTAAAAAGTTAAAAACTAGATTAATGTATTGCAGTAAAATGGAGATACAAGGAACCATAGATTCTGATTTACGGAAAAAAAGATACAAAGTGCTGGAGAAACTCAGACTCCAGTCTGAAGAATGATCCTGACCTGAAACATCGCCTATCCAGGTTGTTCAATGATGCTGCCTGACCCGTTGAGTGACTCCAGCGCTTTACGTCTTTTGATGTACAGCAGCTAAGAACTGTTATATGCATACTGGCACATTCTTGTCTATATAAAAAAAGCCCGTCTCCAAGCATCCATCCAATCAACTATTATCCCCCCATTTATGAAATTCCTTAAAGATTATGAGCAAAAGAACATTTTCTTAAATCGCCGAATCGTTTTTGGTTTTTTTTGCTTTGCTCATAGCGTTATAAGAAAAAGTACCAGTAATTCCCGAATTCACTGATCCCGTCTGCACTGCTGGAAGAATATTTACTGTAGGTTTCTATTTCTGCATGGAAATCTGAACGAAAAAAACAACCTTGAAAATGTGCTGCAGCCTAGTCAGTGACAAACTATCACAAAATGGGAACGTACTGCTTAATAAATGTTCAACCCTGTATAGTCTTCATAAAGTTCTTTACATTTTTCTACTAAAGTCCTTTTCACAAACTATTGTTTGTACATTGATTAAGAATGAGAGGAAATAACATTTCCCCGGCGCAAGATAATAGGATTTGAACATTGCAATCACTCATTCTAATATTATGTTTATGGGTTTAGTGGCTAGAACTCCCATGTAATGCAAGTTAACATCAGTCCACAGAATATTTCAGCAGGTCTTTCAACAAGCTGTAATGTGAAGAAAACAGGCAATCACTATAAAAAATTACATTTCCCTCCATAATATTCCTAACCGAGCTATAAAAGAATCTGTAACAAGATTTGTAAGGACCTCCTATACAAATATTTATTTTAAATATTAATTGGGGCAGGGAAGAGAGACAAATACTTACTGGGATTTTTGCTTAAAAATTATTCACAAATATTTATTTTAAGTATTAATTGAAGCAGGAAACAGCGTCAAACTACCTACTAGGATTTTTGCATCAAAATTATTCATGTATTTTCTTCTCGCCAATATATCTCTGGTTAAAAGATTTTTTAAATATTCAACATGGCATTTATCTCACAAAAGCAATACTTGGAATACAGTGCAAGTAAATAAATTTAGATTTTCTAATTGTCCTAAAGTCCTCTAATAGTATATGTTATAGCAGATAAGAAAATTGTACCATATTTATAAAATACATTGTTTTTGTTTAAGTGTGATGTACAGTATAGGATGTCTCTTGGCGTTTATCTTAGTATGTTCTGGTTTTCTGTTTGAACATTTAAATAATTTCCTAGTTTTATTTCTGCACTGCTCAATTTGTTCGCCACCTATACTCTGCTGTAAATCAAAATTATATGCAGAAATTATTGTTTTTAATGTTCTTGCCTCCTGTCTGCAATCAGCCATTTTTCCACACTCTGACTCAACAAACTGAGCGCATTTTTTTTTTGTCTGTGTGTTCCAAAATGGCCAAATTCACTAATTATACATTGTGAAAGGAATTTGCTTCAGTGTAAGATGATCCTAGCGATATGCTAATCCCCTTTTCTGCCCGCTGCTGCCTGGAGCTTGCGTTTAATATTGGGTTTTTTTCCTCCACTGTACAACAATAAAAGTTGAGGCAACAAAGAAAAAGAAATGGGCAGCTAAGAAGGTGCAGCTCCAACACATGGCAGGGCAATTCTCTCCTCTTCTTCTGGCTGCTCTTTTGTAGTCAAGTGACAAAATACAGCGCCTCGGAGTCAAAAGCAGAAATCCAACCACCTTAGCAACTTAGTGTGACACACTGGCCTTCACACTGAAGATCTATGAATAGTCAGCATCAACAGACAAAACGGAACTAATCTTTTGTGACAGATTTATTCGTTTTCAGGCTTGCTAAAGACTCAATGCACTGCAAGCACATGCAATGACAATGGAGACCTTCTGCAAGAAAAAAAACTTGTCAGTCTTACAATTGCCCTCCCTCCTCAGAGAGAGAGAGAAAAAAAGCTAGATCAATTCTTAATTATTGCAAATGTTGAACGGTTTCAAAATAATATGGCCAAAGTTTACAAGTCAAATATCAAGCAAAGTTGCAGCGTGCATGGGGTTACGTCAAAGGTACAGGCAAGTCACAATGACCAATACTTGTTATTTTTGTTTTTTTTAATATAAAAAAAAAGGCTTTTGAAAATGTTGCTTCCCTTTGCCCAATGGAGCCGTTTAAAGGCAGCATCAGGCCACGAGGAAATGGGTGAGTTTGTAATGTGGTTTCAGCAGCTGCAGCAGTGCCATTTAAAATTCAGCTTACTTGCAGGAAGAGAGCTAATCCTACCCAATAATTCCCTACAGCCAAACTGTCCCCCTCCTTGACTGACAGTGAAATGCAAAGACACTACCATGCTTATCTCACGCAACCAGATGGCAGGTTTGGATCAATGCACACATGCCATGATCAATGTGAGCGATAAAGAATTAGAGAAACAGTACTACATGCTCCCAGAAAGCTTGTACACTGCATAATTATTTTATGATTCTACACATGGTTACATATGATACTGGAGTCGAGGAGGAAAGTGATAATGAGAATGACAGAAATAATTTTTTACTTGTACTTTAAAACACAAGTGAAAGCCAGCAGTTTGGCATACGGTAGTCACACTGCCTTTCCAACAAATGCTTGAAGGATGTGGCAAGATCTCTTTTAAGCCCCGTGTTAAAGAGCAGCCAGGTCTATAGTTTTTTTTTGAAAATGAACCTAATATTGATTATGTTGCTCTAATGAAATGTCATTACTTCACTGTAGAAGTCAAATACAGCCAGTGAAAAGGAATCTATTACACCCCATGCACATGAAGGAACCTTCAGAGGCTGCTGTTCATGATCGTAAGGGCATCCACAAAATTCTTTGATCTCTAATAGTAGAATTTAGGAACTGGCCAAGTTCAGGCACATAAATCAGTTGATACGTATTTTATGTTGAAGCTGTTTATTGTGCAGCAATGCATGCAATGGGATGCTTGATCAGCTTTGGCCTCACCCCACATCCCTTGTTCTTTCAGCAGTCATCATCTCCAGCACTCCGAGAATCTATTCCTTCTGTAACTTGTATCTTAAATAGGAACAAATGGATACTGTGTTGTGATTCCTGCAGTCTTGCTGAATCCAAAGACTCGTGTGAGGTTCTACAAAATCACATAAATCACCCTGTTGGCAATAATCAAAAAGCAGCATAATTAAGCTATTATAGTAAGTGAGTGCTCCCAAGCTGGTTTTCCTGGTTTTGCAAGATTTGTGTGTGCAAGTGCGGGGAGAATTCCTGAAAGGAGCGTTCATCCAGTGCACTGATACAACCCGCCTGTGAACGATTTCTGGGTTGGCTGATGCCTACATGTCATGTAACTTCAGCAAAAATCAAATGCAGGCAATAAAAGCAATGCAGCAGCTATGATGTTTTGACAGGAGAGGGTTGATTAGGAGCCAACAGAGAATTGCAAAAGGAGGGACATTTCCAATGGCCTCTACAGTACAGAAGATGAATTCCAATGATTGACTGCAGCTTTCGATGGGGGCTGTGGGAGATCAAACATTTGTCCTTTGGAACTAAGCAAAACATTTTCTCTTAAATGTAAAAGCAGTTATAGCGTCTTGAACTAAAGCAAGCTTAAATGCTAAGGGCCATGTAGACAGAGGGCGCCACCAAGAGGCGTCTTTGTAATGCTTGTCATTTTGATTGCAATAGTTTGAAGATCACAGTGCAGTGATGAGGCTGTTAAAGAGAACATCAGTCAGCTGAGCAGAGGCATAATCGCATCCCTCGTGCAGATTTTATTTTTACGAATTCCAACCTGCAGATCCCAGAAACACACCGAATCTCAAAGTTCATTGTTGTTCAGTTTAGGTTTCGGCTTATTAATGTCATGTGTGCCAAGAAAGCAATATAAAAAAAATAGAAGGAACAATGAACTGCAGATGCTGATTTACAACAAAAAAACACAAAGTGTTGGTGTAAGTCAGTGGGTCAGGCAGCATCTCCAAAGAACAAGGAAAATAGGTGTTATAGGTCTGGATCCTTCTTTAGATGGGTCTGAGGATTTTGTAGGTTATGACAATACTATAATCCAAGCATCTTTTGATTTCATATTCATTACCAATGCCAATTTTTGGCTCATATATTGAGAAATGAAAGTTTTGGAAGGAGTTTGGGGAGATTGTCAATGCACCTAATCCAAAGGAACTTCACTGTTTCATGGAAGGAAATTGAACAATTTCAAATGTATACACCTGCATGTAATTTCCTCAAAACCTACTAATTTATTCCTGGGATCACAGTTATTATCCCAGAGTAATTAATTACATTGCGAATAAATTTGAACTAATATGAAGAATACCAAACACGAGAAAAATCATGAGATTAGATTAGATTAGTTTACTGTCATATGGGTGCAATGAAAGTCTTTGTTGATGGAAAGCTCATAGACTAAACAGTACACATACAGCAATAATACATACAACAATGAATATGTATTCAAAACAGCAGAATGGTGAAAGATTGTGGTGCCAAAAAAATTAAAATTTAATAATGGAATAACAAAACGATGTGAGATTGGGATTAGGTTTATTATTGTCATGTGTATCGAGGTACAGTATAAAGCTTTTGTTTTGTATGCTATCCAATCAAATTAGATAAAACTATACATAAATATAATCAAGTCTCCCTGTGACCGCGTGGGTTTTCTCCGGTTGCGCCGGCTTCCCCCTACACTCCAAAGATTTATAGGTTTGTATGTTAATTGGCTTTGGTAAAAAAAAATGGTCAATTAACCTAGTGTGTGGGATAGTGTTAATATATTAGGTGATCGCTGGTCGGTGCGGACTTGGTGGGCTGAAGGGCCTGTTTCCGTGCTGTATTTCTAAAGTCTGAAGGCAAACTCAAGTGTAATAGGTAGAGTAAAGGGGAAAAATACAGAGTGCAGAATAGAGTTGTCAACATTGTAGCACAACAGTCCCAGAGAGAAAGCACAATGTACACAGTGGTAGAGAAGAATCAAAGAGTACCCTACCTAGATTATGAAAGGACCGTTCAGAAGCCTGATGACGGAGGTTAATTCCTTCCCAAAACTTTTTATGGGAAGATATTTTGCACAAGATGTAAATCCATGGTAAATTGGTTTAGGATCTTTCCTGACTCAAAGGCAAAAAGCTGCATGTTTCATTCAGCCTCAATTGTTGAAACATCGTTAACTTCACAGAACAAACTCAGTCTGAAGTTTCAGTGAAGCTGCACAGATTGAGCAAAAACCATCACACTGATATTAATTCCTTTTTATCTTGGTATGAGGTAATGGGTTGAAAATAATAGTTCTGTCTACTGCCTCCTCTCAATCCTCCTTAATGACATTCAGTTTGAACGCACATCAGCTCAGGAGATGCGCTCCCTTTGAAACATTAAGCTAACCTTATTTTCAAATGCTGCTTGATTTGATGTCATTTTTTTTTACCATTTTTTGTTGCACTTTCAAATCTGGGACATTTGTGGTTTTAGCAGAAATCGAAAGGGTTTCTTCCTGGATGTCTTTCCTAAAAAATGCACCTTTATTTATAAATGTTATAGTATATCAAAGAATTAATACTAAATCTTTCTTATTGATTGATTGATTAATTGTTTCACAGAGAGTGGTGAATCTCTGGAACTCTCTGCCACAGAGGGTAGTTGAGGCCAATTCATTGGCTATATTTAAGAGGGAGTTAGATGTGGCCCTTGTGGCTAAGGGGATCAGGGGGTATGGAGAGAAGGCAGGTACGGGATACTGAGTTGGATGATCAGCCATGATCATATTGAATGGCGGTGCAGGCTCGAAGGGCCGAATGGCCTACTCCTGCACCTAATTTCTATGTTTCTATGTTTCTATGTTTGGAAGCTACATCAGGGCTCTTCGGCCCTCCAAGTCCATTCAAGCTGATTCTATATTATCCCACGTTTTAATCCACTGCTGACAGACTAGGGGCAATTTACCAAGGTCAGTTAACCTACAATCCTGTACATCTTTGGGATGTGGGAGGAAGCCGGAGAACCCACGTGGTTACATGCAAACTGTGTTCAGACAGCACCTGAGGTCAGGATCGAACCTGGCTTTCTGGTGCCGCGTGGCACCAGTTCTACTATCATCCTAAATGGGATGGAATTCCATTTCTGGAAAACTATGCCCGATTTTGGCGCCGCACTTTACCAAGGACCTCGTTCAAGGCAGTTGCAAAGAGATGATGTGATGAGGCGATTTTATTTGCAAGCATGATGTGAAATACAATGCTGAAGAAATAAAAGTAAATTTCATGTTAACTTTCCAAAAGGAATTATGTACATAATTGGTAAAGAAGGCACATGGTATGCTTACCTTCACGATCGGGGCATTGGGTATAAGAGTCAGGAAGTCATATTGCAGCTTTACAGGACTTTGGTTACACAGTATTGATTCAGTTCCAGTCACCCCATTACGGGAAAGACGTGGAGGCTTTGGAGAAGGTGCAGAAGAGCTTTACCAGAATGCTGCCTGGATTAGAGGGTATTAGTTATAAGGAGAGGTAGGACAACTTTTCTCTGGAGCATCAGAGGCTGAGGGGCGACCTAATAGAAGTATATAAAGTTACTGTATGAGAGGCATAGATAGGGTAGGCAATCAGAACCTTTATTGTCAGGGTGGAAATGTCAAAGACTAGAGGAAATAGTTTAAGGTGAAAGAGGCAAAGTTTAAAGGAGGTGCGCAGAGCAAGTTTATTTTCCATACAGGTGTGGGTGCTTGGAACGTGCTGCCAGGGGTGGTGGTAGAGACAGATACAATAGTGGCATTTTGGAGGCTTTTAGATAAGCATGTGCATATGCAGGGCACGAAGGCCTATGGATCACGTGCAGGAGATTAGTTTAATCTGTCATCATGGTCAGTTCAGACATTGTGGGCCGAAGGGCCTGTTGCTGTGGTGTGCTCACAGTCTATAAAGAAAGGAGCCATTCGGAAAGAGCAATGTAATGCAATCAATAGATATAACAGACATGATGGGCCAAATGGTCTTCCTCATTGTTACCTCGTTCTGTTACAGGAATATAATGCCTCAACCATTTCCTGCAATAAATATTCCAAGCTCTGAATAGCCCAAAAAGAATGTAACAATTTTATACCTGTAATTTTAATAGAAAAATAGTTTTAAAAGAAATTAATTTTTCACTAAATCAAGCTCTCAAATCCTTTATGTTGATACAGAGAACTGCAGATGCTGGTTCTTGATTAGTACGGATGTCGGGTTTTGGGGAGACGGCAGGAGAATGGGGTTAGGAGGGAGAGATAGATCTGCCATGATTGAATGGCGGAGTAGACTTGATCAGCTGAATGGCCTAATTCTGCCCCTATTCCTTATGCCCTTATTCCAAAGATAGACACAAAGTGCTGGAGTAACTCAACAGGCCAGGCAGCATGCGAGAAAAAGGGTGGGAAATGTTTGTGATGCTCAGTAGAATAATCCGCATTGGATAATGCCTTGAATGTAAGGGGACCTGCATGAATTTCACCTGATATTTTTAGAGGTTTTATATTCAATAATGCAATCTGTGCTGCTATTAATGTTTTGCAAAAGGTATCTACAATAGCTGATAATCAACGGAAAGAGAGAACACTTAAGGTGTATTTAAAATTTGTGCTAATTTTAAGTAAGGAACTTAGAGATGGTAGGATGCCATGTTAAATGTAAGCCTTATAAAATGTAGCATGCATGCAATGTACTTTCAAACCAATCTTAATCAATATGTTGGACTTTGATTGTACATTTAGAAAGTTAATTTCACTTTGGATGAAATCAAATGCAAATGAAATGTTTGAAAGTCATTAACAACAAGTTTAAAATAATACCATCTAATGAGTGATCACAAATTAAACATTATTTTTAAAGTCACATTTTTAAGATTTCAGATTTTTTACTATACGCTTCTATTTCTCCCTCCACAAGTTACTGCTGTGTGTGTTCAGTTAATGGTGGTGGAGTTAAATTGCAGCGTTTCCAGTTTCTCCACTTCCCAGTGAGTTGTCTGTCATTTCCTTTTTGATCACACATTTGTTAAGCTTGACTAGATACCTCGAACAATTTGATGCTAACAAAAGCTAACCAAAAAAAAACAAAACAAGATCTGGAAGAACTCGGCGGGTCAGGAAGCATCTATGGAGGGAATGGACAAATGATGTTTCAGCTCATGACCCTATCTGAAGACCATCTCAATCTGAAACACTGTCTATCCATTCCCACCACAGATGTTGCCTGACCTGCTGAGTTCCTTACAGCCCTTTATTTTTTGTTTAAGATTTCGGCATCTGCAGTCTCTTATACGAAAGCTGAGCGGGTTTAATTGTCTGAGAAGTAGCTGGAGCGCTAGCTTTTGGATTTTTTGTGAAGTTTTCAGATCAGTGACTGAGGTGTAAAACCCGTCATCTCCTTCTAACCTTCGCATAATTCAGTCTAAATTTCTGCTGATACCTCACGCAACCAACGCGTCAGAGGGAATTCAGAACGTCACTCTGCCTCACCTGGATGTGCATCCATTTCACCCACTAACCTGTCCCCCTTTCCGGTCCACCGACATCCCTTCCTCTGGTATCACATTTGTACATTTTTGTCCTTATCTCAGAGCTTTTTGTCTTTTATCCACCCATTTATCCACCAATCTGCCATTCAAAACCTCCCTCACCTGTATCCACCTATCATTTGCCAGGCTTCATTCCACCCCCACCTCTCTTCCAGCTTTCTCCCCCTACTACCGTTTGAAGAAGGTACCTGCCACCCATCCATGTTCTCCAGAGTTGCTGCCTGGATTTACTCCAGCACTTTCTTTCTTTTTTTGCACTGCTATCTCTGGGTAAAAAATTCTCAAATTCAGTAATGATGATGTTGGATATTACCTCGGAAAATCCCATCATTGGATTGGAATTTTTATTTTATTTATATATATAATTCTTATATCTGGTTCTATAGTTTGGTGTTGAATTGCATCCAGCTACAGACATCAGAATTGTAAGGTTGTAGCTGAATTCTCAGGCAAATGTGTATCCAGTGTTGACTGCAGTAGGAATATTTATTTACTCCACAATTACATTTTGCAGCCTATATTTAACATTTAATCAACCTGCATTCAATGTATTTATGCCTCTGGAAGTATTCCTTTGTTTATTAATATAAAACTAAATAATTAAATTATAAAAGAACAAAAGTAATAAACAGCAGCATATTATACACAAATAGTGTAATTCTAACATGTTTGCATCTATCAACATTAAACATGGCCTGTAGAAATAACACTGTTAAGGAGGCTCAAATCGACTTTGCTTTTGTGAAAAGGAACTAACATATACTGGAACTTTATCCTAATCCTTGTTTTGAGTTGAGTGATGTAGATCGGATTAGTAAAACCTACCAACCACCCACCAAACACAACTGCTGAAACAACTTGACAGAAACTATGCAGTCCAACATACATAGGTTTAAGTTTATTATTATCATGTGTACCGAGGTACGTGAAGTTTTGTTTTGCATGCTATCGGATTATACTGTACATAAATACATTCAAGCTAAACTCAAGTATATTGTTAGAGCAAATGGAAAAATGCAGTGCAGAATATAGTTCTCAGCATTGTAGCGTAACAATTCCAGAAATAAAGTGCAGTGTCTGCAATGGAGTAAAGGTGCTTTGGACAGTCAACTAGCTTATGAAGGACCATTCAAAACCCTGGTAACAGAGGAATCTAATGAGTGAAATCATCATTATTACATATTAGGCTTTTGCTTCATATGTAACACTAAACAACCTCGCTACAAGCTTTTTTTTTTCTTTTTTTTTAATTTTTATTAGAAGTAAGTACAATAATATGGTACCTTTTTAGGTACCTAGTATATATTGGCATGTTACAATTCATGTACAGCTTCTTATTATTTTTATGTTAACAATAAAAAGGAGACAGAGAAAGAATAGAAAAGAAATAGAAACGTGTGTGATATCAGAAAGTAAGAAAAGGAAAATGAGGAAAGAAAGAGAATGAAAAGAAAAGAAGCGCAGGTAGAAAGCAGAAGAATAAAGGAGAGATAGCTATTTGTTATTCTTGGCCACCATTCACCCAGTCCTGAAACAGATTGTTTCTACGTTTGTATTGCACCATGTGCTTCCAAGAAATCGACAACTGGAGACCAAATCCTTTGGAATTGGTCTACTTTGCCTGTTAGGAGGAATCGTATTTCTTCAAGATGTAGGGTTTCCAACATGTTTGAAATCCTTCATATGTAACACTAAACAACCTCACTACTAGCTTTAACAATACTTTTAAATAAGATATTCATTTCATAATTTACGAATTCCTGCTTGTTATCATTTGAGGGCATGTTTATTAATGTGTGGAGGCCATATGGCAGGCGAATAAGCAAGCCACGCATTGTGAATCAAAGAGATCTTTATTGTTGAAGTACACACGCGAATGGGGGAAGGTTGATCCGGGGCTGAATACTTATACTAGGGCACATCCCTAAACCTCGTGACAACTCCTTCCCGCCATTATCCAGCCACGTGACCCTACCCCCAACTGCCGAGGGTTCGCATAGTAAGTGGCCTAACCACGGGGTGGTGCCACAGCCTTAATAATACCCCCATCACCTGTACCCACCCATCATTTGCCCCCCCTCTCTTCCAGAGATAATGGAATTGATTATATTCCTTAATAAAACAATTTGTAAAACAAGTCCTTTGAAAATTAAATCCCATTTCCCCCAATCTGTTAGAGCGGTAGTAGAGAATCCAGCTGTATGACTGAATACTGGGAGAGCTTGCTAGGACGGCACAGTTGCGTAGCTGGAAGAGCTGCTGCCTCAGTGCGAGTGACCCTGATCTCAGGTGGTGTTAGTGTATGGGGTTTACACATTCACCCTGCGATCGTGTGGGTTGCTTCAGAGTGCTTCCGTTTCGCACCATATCCCAATGTTTGTACGCTAACCTATCCCAGGTTAATAGGTTAATTGGGCTCTGTAAAATTGACCCGAGTGTGTAAGGAGTGGATGGGAAAACTTGATAATATTGAACTATTGTTAATGGTTGATCAATGGTCTGTGTGAATATGGAGGGATGTAGGGCTTGTTTCCATGCTGTATCTTTCAATCTATCTGGGGCTGCACAGTGGTGCAGCGGTAGAGTTACTGCCTTACAGTGCCAGAGAACCAGGTTCGATCCTGACTATGGGTGCTATGGATATGGAGTTTGTACATTCTCCCTGAGAACGTGTGGGTTTTCTCCGGGTGCTCTGGTTCCTTCCTACACTCCAAAGACGTGCTGGTTTGTAGGTTAGTTGGCTTTGGTAAAATTATAAAATTGTCCCGAGTGTGTAGGATAGTGCTAGCTGGTCGGCGCAGACTTGATGGGCCGAGAAGCATGTTTCCGCGCTGTATCTCTAACTAATAAAGAAACAATTCATAAATCGACCATATTTCAATCTTTTCAGGCTGTGATAAACATCATATTGGAGTGTTATAAGGTCATAAGGTCAAAGTGATAGGAGCAGAATTATGCCACTCGGCCCATCAAGTCTAGTCTGCCGTTCAATCAAGTCTGATCTACCGCTCCCTCCCAACGCCATTCTCCCCATAACCCCTGACATCCGTACTAATCAAAAATCTATCTATCTGCCTTATAAATATCCATTGACTTGCTCTCCACAGACTTATGTGGCAAAGAATTTCACAGATTCATCACCCTCTGACTAAAGATATATTATATTTGTTATGTTATAGTTGCCGTGTAAAAGACCAGATGTAGTTTCATTCTGAATGAGAAAACAGTATCAGCAATGGTGAACATTGTCACCAATCCCTGAACCTGTACAAAAATCAGTTGAATGACAAATGACTATTAAATTGGAGAGCAAAACATATTGAATTTACCATATTGGGAATCCTGTAATCGACACTGAAGGTGGATTTTACCTTCGGGCTAGACACTAGCACAAAGCCTTCAGCGATAATTGCACGTCCTTAAATTTGTATTAATTACTCTGAACATATTTTCTTCTCTTTTTATAGATGAAACCAGGGATCTTGTCATCATACCAAAAAACCATTGGAAACAAGACACGAGGAACTGAAGATGCTGGAATCCTGAGCAAAACACAAAATGATGAAGCAGCTCAAAATGGCCAGGCAGTAACTGTGGATGAAAAGGACAGACAATGATTTGGGTCGGGGCTCCTCTTCAGACTGATAGGAGAATGAAGGAGAATCAGACTGATAGGTGTAGGTGTATACCCATCTCCACCACCATCTCACACACCCCCCCTCCCCCCAGTTTCCCCACACCTTCCTCTTCCTTAGTATACTCACCTCCCATTTCCCTCTTACCCTCCTTCTTTCTTCTCCCACCTGTCCCCTTCCAACCATATCCGTCCCTCTGTCTTTACACTGACACCCTTTGTCTCCTTTTCACCTCCAGCTTTCGTCACTTACTCCACCATTTTGCCAAATAATCCTCCTCACCTATAACCACCTATCACTTGCCAAGCTTTAACCAGCCCCCCCAACCCCCTCCACCCAATCCATCAGTCTGAGGAACGATCCCAAACCACAATGTTGTCTGTCATATATTCCACAGATGCTACCTGACCTACCAGGTACTTTGATTCTTTCCGAAAAATGTTGTTAGTGCCATTTCCCAACTTGCATAAAAAATGGTCACCCTCCCAATAAACGTTATCCATCCACCCCTATCCTAAGTTCCAGCGGATGGTATCAAGTGTTCAAAAATAAACTCCACGTTGCAAATGTTTTTAGTATTAAGAGGCAACTTGCAGCTGATTACATCCGCAAAACATTCCTTTGACTTGTTCAAACTACTTCACGTGGCATAGATGCATAGATTCCCATGGATTCTCCTTCAAATGAATATGCCCTTTCTATGCTACCACATCCAATGCACACATCATTCTAAATGTTCACTGATTGATGCAAGTAAGAATTTAATTGTTCCATTGTCAGTCCAGATGACAATGAAACACTTTTGACTTGCACTGCTTCATGTACGTACCTCATCAAATACACCCAAACCTCCCCAAATAATGTAACTGCTCACATGTTTCTGAAACTTATATTAAGTTGCTACGATTGTTCAACAATAACTCTGTGTAGAACATAGAGCAGTGTAGCACTGAAACCGACCCTGTGGCCCACAATGTCTCTGCCAAGTGAAACTAGTCTCCTCTGCCTGCATGTGATCTATATCCCTCCATTCCCTGCATATCCTTGTGCCTCTTAAAACCACTATTGTATCTTCTTCCACCACATTCAAAAGTAATCCTGTCCTCAAATGTAATTTGCTTACTTTATAAAAGAATGTCTTCTCTTCTTCTAACACTCGTCATAAAGTGGTTTCCAATACAGATATTCTTCACAGTCAATTCTTCGAACTCTTTAACTCAAAACATACTCTTCAGTGTCACTAGTTGCCTCTAAAACCACTGAAGCCTCTGCGGCATTGCAGATGGAAGTTAGCACCACAAGAATAAAGAGCGCAAAATTAATTGAACCCAAGCCACTGATGATATTGTACAGTTGCATCAGGACTTATCAGAGCAAGCTCTGCACATGCCTTGCAGCTGAATGAATGAACACTCGCTGCTGCTTCTTATACAGCCGGAGGAGCTCATTGGTTTGATCCCATTGTTCTGCTAATCTCGACTGCTGATATGGGCAACACTGTTGGTCTCAGTTTTTATGGTATTGGGAGCTGAAAATCATCCTGATCGCTGCTGACTTTTACTGGAAGTCCATGTTAGGAGGGCAGATGATTTGTGACGCTAGCAGCCAATAAAATAATCTGCCGACATTCTTTCTGAAAGCTAACACGTGAATAAAATGCAAAATGCTGGAGTAACTCAGTGGGACAGGCAGCATCTGTGGAGGGAATGGCCTGGTGAGTTTTGCAATCTGGACTCTTCTTCAGACTCTGAATGGCACCTGTCCCTTCCATAGAGTTACGGAGCTATACAGCGTGGAAACAAGCCCGTCGGCCCAACTTGCCCATACTGACCATCATGTCCTATCTACACCTACCGGCCCATATCCCTCTATCTAAACCTTCCCTCCACAGATGCTGCCTGAAGCACTGAGTTCCTGCTGCACTTTGTGTTTTGTTTAAGGCTCCAGCATCTGCAACTCCTTGTGTCCCTGCTAACACATGAATGTTAGTTAGGTTGGCACAGTGCTGCAGCTGGAAGAACAGTTGCCTCACAGCACCAGAGACCCAGGTATTATTCTGTGCTTGGGAGCAGTCTGTATGGAGTTTGCACATTCTCCCTGTGACCATGTGGGTTTATTCCACATGCTCCAGTTTCCTCGTACATCTCAAAGGCATGTACGCTTGTAGATTAATTACTAATTGGCCTTTTTTAAATTGCCCCCAGTGTGTAGGCAGTGGACGAGAACGTGGGATAGAACTAGTGTGAACGGTGAATGATTGTCAGGCATGGACTCGTCGGGCTGAAGGGCCTGTTTCCATGCCGTGTCTTTCAATTCAAAGTAGCAAAAAAAAATCCTTCAGCAAAGGTCATAAAATATTTATTACAATAAACTAATATTTGAAAGTAGCTATCAAACACTAGAATGTAGGTTAACATGCGACAAATACACAATGTTGATTCTGACAACGTTTATCCTGTCATATTCCTTGAATGATATTTAATGATCCCTGGTGTTAATATCTGCCTCAGGTTTTGTTGTGTCTTATGTATGATCAAAGAGAGATTGCTTAGTCAGTGTGATATTTTAGATTTAGATAAGAGCAGAAGGGACTAACTGAAGGTGAGATATCTTGTTTTATTCTCCTTGATATCCTGAGGATTTCAGACTTCAAATCCCCATTGAAAATAAAGCCAAGGATCAGAGAGAACAAAGTGAACATTAAAAATGTGTGCTGTCAATTGATGGGTATCTGTTATTGCGACTTTAAGCAAAGCAGGGTAAAAAATTGAATCATTTGTCAGCTTTGCTGTCAATGAACATCACCTTGAGGAAACTACTTAGTAAACCCTGGTTAATGTTAAAAATATAAGCGAGCAGGGTTAGAAAAAAGAGGGTTTTTCAGCTGAATACATCAAACATAGAACAGCGCAGCGCAGGAACAGGCCCTTCAGCCCACAATGTCTGTGCTGAACATAATGTCAAGATAGACCAAAATCCTCTGCCAGCACATAATGTATATCCCTTCATTGCCTGCATATCCATGAGCCTTTCGAAAAGCCTCTTAAATGGCAATATCATATTTGCCCTCATCACCACTCCTGGCTGTGAATTCCAGGCACTCAGTGTAAAAAAAAAAACTTGCCCCACACATCTCCTTCACACGTTGCCTCGATCGCCTTAAATCTATGCTCTCTGGTCTTTGACATTTCCATCCTGGGAAAGGTTCTGACTGTCTACCCTATCCATGCTTCTCATAATTGTATTTACTTCTATCAGGTGGCTCCTCAACCTCCGGCACTCCAGGGAAAACAATCCAAATCTGTCCAATCTCTCTTTCTAGCCAATATTCTGTAAACAAGGCAGCATTCTGATAAACCTCCTCTGCACCCTTTCCAATGCCTCCACCTCCTTCTTGTATTGGGGCAACTAGAACTGTACGCAAAATGAAAAGTTGTTTTGCATCATTTTACACCAAAAGTTCCAAACTAAAAATGATATGCTGCTGTGGGTACAGGTGGGTGTCACAGTGGTGCAGCGGTAGAGTAGCTGCCTTGCTGCGCCAGAGACTCGGGTTCGATCCTGACTACGGGTGCTGTCTATACAGAGTTTGTACGTTCTCCCCATGACCACATAGGTTTTCTCCGAGATCTATGGTTTCTTCCGACACTCCAAAGGCGTACAGGTTTGTAGGTTAATTGGCCTGTGTTTGTATACTTGGTATACTATAGTGTAAATTGTCCCTAGTGCTTGTAGGGTAGTGTTAATGTGTGGGGATCACTGGATGGTGCAGACTCGGTGGGTCGAAGGGCCTGTTTCTGTGCTGTATCTCCAAACTAAACAAAGCTAAACTAAACTAAAATTGTATGAATTATTAACATTAACAACAATTCCAAGCTGCCCTGCTCAAAATGTAGATGCTTTAAGTGTTTTTTTAAGTGATTGCTGGAGTTAAAACAAAAGCATCATGGAGTGGTCAGAAAGCTCTCATGTTCTTTGAAGAAGTTGTAATGCGTAGGATCTTTATTTTGTTTTAGCCTCTGGTCATTTATCTGACCCAGAAAAACAGGGATGGAGTGCCAATAGACGCCCCTTGGCAACGCTGCTGGATGATTTCTGCTGGAGTGGACAGGGAAATCAGAATTGGTGTTAAACAAATCTGTTATCTCGAGGGCAAAAGACTCAACAGGAAATTTCTTAAACCTTTTGAAGGCTGACTTGTGCTCTGACCTAACGCCTTCAAGTAACATGGGTAGAAGCAAAGCCTTCAGACTTTAATGCTCTCTCCGAATCCTCGGCAATGCTACGTGCACAAGCATGCGGACTCTGAAAAGTTTAAAAGGGTCTCAAATTGACGCAAAATCTTTCAAGACCTCGGAGTGTCTTCCAGCCAATTAAGGCCCTTTGAAATGAGGACACTGTCGCAATATGAGAATTTTGGCAGCTATATTGTACACAGCAAGATTTCAAAAACAGCAATGCAAACGCACAGGTAACGAAGGAGAAGTTTTGATTGCTTGAAAGATACAGCATGGAAACAGGCCCTTCGGCCCACCAAGTTCACACCGACCGTCGCACTAGTTCTATGTTATCCCACTGTCACACTACTACCTGCACAATAGGGGCAATTTACGAAGGCCAATTACCTAACAAACCTGCATTTATTTGAGATGTGGGAGGAAACTGGAGCACCCGGAGGAAACCCACCCAGTTACAGGGAGAACTTGTAGACAACACACAGACAGCAACTGAGGTCAGGATCGAGCCTAGGTCTCTGGAGCTGTGAGGCAGCAGCTCTACCAGATGGAGGAGTATCAGACACCTCTGTTCATGTTAATACATCCAAATGGGCAGAGGTGAATCAGTCACAGACCAAAACACAAAGTGCTAAAGGAATTCAGTGGGGCAGGCAGCATCTGTGGTATAAATGGACAAACAATATTTCAGATCACGTCCCTTCTACGTCACCTATCCATTCCCTCCCAGATGCTGCCTGACCTGTTGAGTTACTCCAGCATTTTGTACTTTGCTGAACATTCTACCATCTGCATTTTCTTGTGTGTCCAGCAGTCATAGGATATGTAGCACATAAACAGGCCTTTTGGCCCATTTGATCCATGTTGACCTCTTTTCCCCATCGATACTAATCCCATTTGCTTGTATTGAGACCATCCCAAAGGTTCACCTGTATCTCCTCCAACCTCATCTACTGCATCCGCTGCTCTAGATGTCAGTTGATTTACATCGGGGAGACTAAGCGGAGATTGGGCGATCGTTTCGCCAAACACCTCCGCTCAGTCCGCAATAACCTACCTGAACTCCCAGTGGCTCAGCCCTTCAACTCCCCCTCCCATTCCCAATCCGACCTCTCTGTCCTGGGTCTCCTCCATTGCCAGAGTGAGCAACACCGGAAATTGGAGGAACAGCACCTCATATTCCGCCTGGGTTGCTTGCGTCCGGATGGCATGAACGTTGAATTCTCCCAGTTTTGCTAGCCCTTGCTGTCTCCTCCCCTTCCTTAACCCTCGAGCTGTCTCCTCCAATCCCCCCCGCCCTCGGGCTCCTCCTCCTCACTTTTTCCTTCCTTCTCCCCCCCACCTCCCATCAGTCTGAAGAAGGGTTTCG
Source organism: Leucoraja erinaceus (assembly GCF_028641065.1). Classification (NCBI taxonomy): domain Eukaryota; kingdom Metazoa; phylum Chordata; class Chondrichthyes; order Rajiformes; family Rajidae; genus Leucoraja; species Leucoraja erinaceus. The sequence goes on from NC_073385.1 coordinate 30,504,750, forward strand.
GCCCGAAACGTCGCCTATTTCCTTCGCTCCATAGATGCTGCTGAGTTTCTCCAGCATTTTTGTATACCTTCCCTCTATGTCTTGCCTATTCAAGCCTCTGTCTAAGCACCGTGTACATGTAGACATTGTTTCTGATTCCATCATGCAAGAAAAGGAGGAATATGGATCATGTGCAGGCAGAGAAAATTAGTTCACTTTAAGTTTAACAATTGCGTGCCATCCCCCTTAATCCAATTATAGGAAGGATGTGGAGGTATAATTTGTAGAGGGTGTATAGGAGGCTTACCAGAATGATGCCTGGATTAGAGGGTTTTAACAACAAGGGCAGTTTGGACAGATGTAGACACAAAATGCTGAGGTAACTCAGCGGGACAGGCAGCATCTCTGGAGAGAAGTTTCTCCCACCAGTCTTACTGTCTCCAACTACATTCTATCTCTGTCTGGCCCATTTCCCTGACATCAGTCTGAAGAAGGGTTTCAACCCGAAACATCTCCCATTCCTTCTCTCCAGAGATGCTGCCTGTCCCGCTGAGTTACTCCAGCATTTTGTGTCTACCTTCAATATAAACCACCATCTGCTGTTCTTTCCTACGCAGTTTGGACGGACCTGGATTGTCTGCTCCGGAATATCAGAGGTTGTGGGGAGACCTGATAGAAGTAAGTAAAATGATGAGAGGCATAGATAGGGCAGACAGTCAGTATCATTTTCCCAAGGTGGAAATGTCAAAGACTAGAAGGTGTAGCTTTAAAGTGAGAGAGGCTAAGCGTAAAGGAGATGTGCAGGACAAGAGACTGGTGGGTGCCTGGAATGTGTTGCCAGAGGTGGTGGTGGAAGAGGATATGATTGTCATGTTTAAAAGGCTTTTACATAGGCACATAGATATGTAGGGAATGCAGGGATATGGATTGGGTGTTGGCAGATTAGTTAAACCTGGCATCATATACAGCATGGACACTCTGGGCCAAAGGGCCTGTCCCTGTACTGTTCTATGTATCTCCTCCAGCAGCAAATTACTGACATCAACCATTTTCTGTGATCATTTACCAATTCCCCCACACATCCCCTCCACGGCCCACATTCACATTCACACTGAGTACTGAAAATAACACAGGAATTCTTACCCAATCTCTCTCGCCAATGTTGAATAAGGGATAAATATCCATCAAGACATCCTGATGTCATCATATTGCAATATTATTCCATACGTTCACTAGAGAAAATAAATAAACCCTTGAATAAACCCTCACCTGAAAGATGCCAACTTTAACACCAATGCCTTCCCTTGGCACTAACGTTGAATGACGGCTCAAGTATTAATGACCATGTGTCAGGAATTGAAAAAAATTAGACAGTTACAAGTGGGTTAGTAAGTAGAGAAATAGAAATGGGGACACGAGGAACTGCAGGTGCTGGAATCTTAAGCAAAGCACAAAGTGCTGGAGGAACTCAGAGGGTTAGGCAACATCTCTGGAGGGAATGGACAGACTGCTTTCTGGGACGGGACCCTTCTTCAAACTGATTGTGGTGGGTAGGGATAAAACTGGAAAAGAGAGGTGGGGGCAGACAAAGCCTGACAAGTGATGTGGATATTGGGGTGGTGGGGGGGGCATTATGAATAGCAAATGGATTGTCAAATCACAGGGATATAGACTATAATCTGACTTGAATTTTAAAAAGACATGGTGATGGAGAAATTCAACGGGTCAAGCAGCATCTCTGGAGAGAAGGAATGGGTGACGTTTCGGGTCGAGACCCTTCTTCAGACTCGACCCAAAACGTTACCCATTCCTTCTCGCTAGAGATGCTGCCTGTCCCGCTGAGTTACTCCGGCATTTTGTGTCTACCTTCGATTTAAACCAGCATATGCAGTTCTTTCCTACACAAATCAACGGGTCAAGCAGCATCTCAGAAGAACATGGATAGGCAACATTGCTGGTCAGGATCATTCTTCAGACATAGTAAGCTGCAGTTTTCCTGAATTATTGTGTTTTGATGCATTTTCATACATTCTCAAAAATAAGAGGATAATCCCCAGTTATATAATCAATAGGATGTCTGTGTATTACGGTAAAGACCCCGGTATAGAAAACACCTAGAAACCCGACATTTTACCTGTAGGTTAGGTTTAGCAACAATGTACATTACTCAATTTTCACACAAGTGCCCACAATGGGCCCTCCATAGTCCAAAGGTGGACACATTTTAATTTTCGCCATTGAAAATCTGAGAGGTTTTTTTGGATCTATCCTTGAGGTACAGTACTAAATTCTTATGTGAGCAACATTTAAGTATTTTGAGGTCTCCAAACACAAAGAGAAACTGAATGTTTGTGCACTGTGTTTCTGCTACTATGGAAACAAATTAGAACAATGTATCTGAGAGAAAGAACTAAATTTATTGAGTTACCGAAGAATTGATTCAAACAATTGTTTACGATCATCAAGAAAATAGAACATAAAACGGTTCAGCACAGGCAGTGGTCCTTCAGCCCACAATGTCTTTAAGGGCCTGTTCCACGAGTATCCGACTGCATGCAGCAAGCACGACCTAACTTGGTCGCTTGAGCCGTACGGCCTCGCGGGGCCAGTCCCACTTCGATCGCCGGAGTTGTATGGAGTTGTGCGGAGCTGGTCCCAACATCGCACGGGGCTCCGAAAAACCGACAGTGTTCAAACATTCCGCGCAGCAACGGCCTGCCGACCAGCTGCCGCCTCGACGCTGTACGCACCGCCTCGACGGGCATACGCAGCGTCTCGATGCTGGACGCAGCGTCTTGACGCCGTACGTCACGCGGACTTCGCTCAAACCTCATGTCACTCACTCGACCACCGCGCGGCCCCCGCTTCCGGTCAGGTCGCGCTTGCCGCATGCAGTTGCATGCGCGTGGGACAGGTCCTTTACCGAACATGATGAACACCTATACCCGCCCCCATCCCCCCCCCCTTCTCCCTTCTGTTTTTTGTTTTTTCTGTTTCTTGTTTTTTGTGCTAAATTGTATGTATGCACTGAGTACGAGCAGCTTTCATTTTCACTGTACATGTATAGTGACAATAAATGGCATATCTATATCTATGATGCCAAGTAAACTAATCTCCTCTGCCTGCATGTGATCCATATCCCTCCATTCCTTGAACACTCTATGCCTATCTTTTAAAAAATAGGGGTTTTTTTGCGATGCTTCCAGTGGAACACGGTGTAATTCTCTTATGTAGGAGGAAACCAGGGTATCCAGAGTAAACCCACAGAGTCACAGGAAGAACATGGAAACTCCACACAGACAGGACCCGAGGTCAGGATCGATCAGGGACTCTGGCGCTGTGAGGCAGTTGCTCCACCAGCTGCACCACAGTTAAGATGAATAGAGTATTCTGACATGTCTCTGCTGCTCATTGAAAATGTACAGGACACTGTTTTCTCTTTATTGTGGGCAACACACAGTCCAGACTCATGCTCTCCCTAAGAGCAAAACCCCCATTGGCTACAGAGGCAGTTAATGTACTGACATTAGAACTGTTTACAGTCAACAATTACTTCCAGCTCTATTTAGACCACATCTGAGCATTCAAGATCCCTCTTACAGCCTTCAACCAGAACAATACTGTAACATATGGGACACAAATTGCTGAGGTAACTCCGCCAGTCAGAAAGCATCACTGGAGGACATGGAAAGGCGACATTTCAGGTCCCTTCTTCAGACAACTGTTACATGTGGGCTTTGTTCCAAATTTCCATTTGGTAAACAATCTCATAAGGCATATTTTTATTGGTCCTGGTTTAATTTTGTTTAGAGATACAGCATGGAAATAGGCTCTTCAGTCCACACTGACCATCGATCATCTGTGTCCATGCTAGTTTTATACCCCATACTTTTGCATCCATTCCCTACAACAATCAATTTTACAGAGGTCTATAGAATGATTGAATGTAATAAACTTGTATATTATGATTGTATGTAGAACATAAGTAACAATATTGCGTTTTATTTTGCATCGGGGCTCTGTTTTATCCCCTTCAGGAAAAAAATAGAATATTGCAATAAACATAGGTGCATTTCTATCATCATTAAATTAATCACACATTAAGTTATTGAATTGACAACACAATTTTGAAACAAACCATGTGCCAATTTGATCTGAATGTTATGAATATTTATATATTTAAATTTGCATGAGTGAAGTCTAGGTAGGTCATAATGAGACATTGTTTAATAAAACTGCTCATTTTATTTGTCAATTAAAATTGATTAGCTTATTACTGTGCCATGTAATTAGTTAGATATATCTTATTTAGCAATGTTCTTTTCTCACTGGAGATTAATTAACATATTGTAGAAAAAAACCTGCATTGCTCTTCTGAGCTAACCTTGCAGCGATTATGTTGTAATGAACAAACTGTGGAACCATCTTCCTTAACGATACCGTCCTGATTCCTGAACTTTCAAATGTAGACCGTCCAGGAATGACCAGCTCTAAGCCAATTTGGAAAATTTCGATTTTCAGACTGGGCATTTGCCATTTGTTGTAATGATGAACGATAATTCGATTTTGATGAGGAAAGATAGATGTGAACCGGTGAAAAACATGACATTTTTCATCGCAAGTGTTAACACTCAGGGTGACTGACGCAGGTAACCTGTGGGAGATAGTGAAATTATTTGATTGATTGGAAGTACAAAAGTAAGCATGAGTATTAATTCGTAATATCTGCCTCAGCATATGCACCAGTTTACAAAGATATCTATTACGAAATGTGACCTAACAGAAACACATTACAAAGATAGAATCGATAAAGCAAGTGAAAATAAAAAATCTTTTTAAGGCATTGTATCTAACTTGAAGAAGAGAATGTAGTTTGCTGGAAGAAATTTCCAAGCACCAACTATGTTGTTTAAAAGGCTTGACAATTCACAATGCATAGAGTGGGTAAACAATGCCCAAATGAATAATGGAGATACAAGAGACCGCAGATGCTGGAATCCTGAGCAAAATACAAAGTGCGGGAGAAACACCGGGGTCAGACAGCATACTTGAAGGGAATGATTGGACAGATATTGTTTCAGGTCAGGTCCCCTCTTCAGACTGATCAAATGAATAAGCAGGTTTATTTATTTGAAACATATTATCTGATCAAGCATCAATCATCGGTAACCTTAATTTACATCCCATTTCACTCAAACACAGAGTGAGGGTGAAATAGAATGTATAATTTAAGGAAAAACAATCAAACGTCTGATGTGGAAATCATTTGATCTGATCAAAATGGCGAGTGAAGATTAACGAGGATGTCGCCAAGACTTGAGGGCCGGAACTATTGGGAGATTTTGGGCAGGGTCAGAATTTATTCACTGGAGCACATGATATTGAAAGATGATCTTATAAAATTCTGAGTATTGCGCAATGTTTAAATGCCTGATGTTGTTGGGAAGAAGCTGATCTTGAACCCGGACGTCAATGGTTTTCATGCTCCTGTACCTTCTTCCTGATGGTGGTAGTGAGAGGAGAGCATGTCCAGGGTCTAGGGTCCTCATTTTAATTTTAGATTTCACCAACAACACTGATCTATATTTCACAGTTTTACCAGGTTCCACTGTTGGTTCTTTACTCTCTCTTTCCCTGGATGCCTCCATTATCTATTAATCAGGAGGCTCTATAATGATTAGGATCAACTGGACAACACAACTTCATCCTTCTTCATTTCCCCATCCATCATTCCTCCACACTCTGTTCATTTAAAAAAATACCATTCCAATTTTTGACAAAGGACCTTCAAACTGACATGTTAACTCTGTTGCTCTTTCTGTCGAATCTTGATCATAAAACACCATAGAACATAGAACAGTATAGCACAGGAACAGGCCTTTTTAGCCCTGCAATGTCTGTACTGAACATGATGCCAAGATAAACTAATGTCTGCTGCAAATGATCCATATTCCTCCATCCCTGTATATCCATGTGTCTATCCAATAGTCTCAAAATGTCGTTATAACATTAAACTGACGTTTGATCACTCAGATATTTTGTTAGTGCCCTGTTTCACCTTGGATTCAAACTCCATCTACCTTCTGACTTCTCTCAAACTCACTTTAAACATTTTCTAACATCGATAATCGTTCTAGTCCCCAAGACGAATGACGTCTAAACCATTTAAACTCCTGGTTCTTTGTGCCCTATCCTATCTTGTGATCAACACCTTAATTGCTTTTGTTTTCTCTGTTTTTCATTGCCTCCTGTCTTAACATAAACACTTTAAAGTCCTTAGCGATATCTTTAAATCTGTTACTGTACTAGATTACTGCATTTGGAGTATTGCATGCAGATTTGGTCATCCCATTGCTGGAAGAATGTGGAGGCTTTGGAGAGGACACAGAAGAGGTTTACCAGGATGCTGCCTGGATTTGAAGATACCAGTTACATTAGTTATAAGAAGCATAGATAGAGTACACAAGTTAGTAAGATTATTGAAGTAACAAAATAATTGGAATCAAATATTCCTGAAGTGTGCTCTACTTCTTCCAGACTTCCTTTGATAACTGGTTCTTCCACTTATGCTAAGGACTTTATTCCTTGGAGCACAGGAGGATGAGGGGGTGATCTTATAGAGGTGTATAAGATCATGAGAGGAATAGATCGGGTAAATGCACAATTTTTTACCCAGAGCAGGGGGATCAAGAACCGGAGGACATAGGTTTAAGGTGAGGGGCGGAAAGATTAAATAGGAACCTGAGGGACAACTTTTTTACACAAAGGGTGGTAGTTATAGTGAACGATCTGCCAGATGAGGTAGTTGAGGCGAGTACTATTACAATGTTTACAAAACATTTGGACAAATACATGAATAGAATAGGCTCAGAAGGATATGGGCCAAACACAGGCAGGAGGGACTGAAGGGCCTGTTTCCACATTGTATGAATCTATGACTATTGGCCTCCACCAGTTACAGCATTGAAGCATTAGAGTAACACAGAAAAGGTCCAATGACCGCAATGAGGTAGGTTGGAAGATCGGGACTACACCTTTGCTTATGGGTTCAGTCGTCTGATAACAGCAGGGAGAAAGCTGGTCCTGAATTTGGTGGTGTAAGTTATGCTACAAAAGCAAATTCTTTCCAATGTTTGCCTTTCTCGTGTCAAAACTGAGTGATAAATCAGTTTTATGAATGATATATTAAATAGCTAACAAAATGTGCTCAGCTTATTAGCTGTTAGTCTGTTTTCCTAGCCTGAAGCTATTATATTACCTGAATAGCTTAAGTGATCAAATATCAGCATAAGTCTCGACAGACATTTATGTCATATTTATACACCTATCATGTCTGTTAAAATAATACCAATGAAAAATTCTAAAATAAATTGTATGCAGCTGTGGGAAGCAGAGTTAAAACACATTGAAGGTTCACTTATCCATGCATTCATGTTTTAATATTAATATAATTAGCATAATAAATATTTTCAGGTGGTTTATAGAAGATCGGCAGAAAATTGCCAGGACATGGGTAATGTATGTAAGGTTGGCTGGCTTTTCCCAAGGGGAAACATAGAGTTGCTTGGGAGAAAATTCCAGAGAGAAAGAACATCGGACAGCACAGTACAAGAAAAGGCCCTTTGGCCCACAATGTGCGTGTCAAATACGATGCCGAGTTAAACTAATCACATCAGCACATTATCCATATCCTTCCATTGCCTGCATATCCATGTGCCTGGCCAGAAAACTCTTAAATGTTAGTAACATATCTGCCTCTTGCAGCTTCTATTCCTCCAAGTATTAATATCGGTGTTTGGAATGAGGAATTAAGTCAGACCTAAAACACAGAAGATGGCCATTTGGCCCATCATGCCTATACTGGCTATGTGTAGGAACTAATCAGTTTGGTCCTATTCCCTAAGATTATTCTGATAAACCAGATTATTCCACTGCATGAATTTTCTCAGATCCCTTTCAAAATTTCCAGAAATTTAGAATTTCTCCTTTTCAGATAGTGCATCACAGATCACATAAATATTGCATGAAAGAAAAACAAACACTGCAATCCTTTTCTGGAATGTTTGTCATTTGTTTTAAATCTTTGACCTTTGATTACTGACTCAATTGCCAGTGTCACCCCAACTATCTCTATTAAGACCAAAAGACATACTATAGGAGCAGAATAATGACATTTCACCCATCGAGTGTTACCCGCCATGATCTATTTTTCCCTCTCAACCACATCATTCTCCCCATAACCTTTGATGCTCTTCCTAATAAATAACCTTTTGTTTAAAAATACCCAATGTCTTGGCATCCACAGTTGTCTGTGGCAATGAATTCCCTAGATTCACCACTATCTGACTAAATCAATTCCTCCTTATCTCCATTGTAAAGGTACATGTTTTTATTCTGAGGCTGTGCCCTCTAGTTCCAGGCTCTCTCATTCCTGGAAACATCCTTTCCACATACACTCTTAGGCCTTTCATTATCTGGCAGGTTTCAATGAGATCCTTCTCATTCTTCTAAACTCTAGCAAGTACAGGCCCAGAGCCAATGCTCCTTATACATTAATTTTATTAGAGTCATAGAGTAATACAGCTCGGCACCAGGCCCTTTGGCCCACCATGTCAACCAAGATGCCCATTTGGGCTAGTCCCATTATTACAAGGAAATTATCAATCAATAGCTTTTGGTTCTTTCCACTGTTATCAGATGTCAAAGATTGTGAATGATTTTACAATCAGGTAAAGAAAAAGGACAAATATCGATTACTCTAATATTGTGGAGTTACTTCGAGTGGCAATATGCAACATTTTTAAGAGCAAATATTCTAATAATCCACAGCTTTAGTTAATGTTAATGGAACAACTCGTATCATTGTACAATTTCATGTTCCAGATGTTAATTTACGGACAACAATGTGGAGGTTATAAATAATTTGATAATAAGAGTATTCTTGCCATGGAGTGAGTGCAGAGAAGGTTCACCAGACTGATTCCTGGGATGTCAGGACTTTCATATGAAGAAAGACTGGATAGACTCGGCTTGTACTGGCTAGAATTTAAAAGATTGAGGGGGGATCTTATAGAAACTTTCAAAATTCTTAAGGGGTTGGACAGGCTAGATGCAGGAAGATTGTTCCCGATGTTGGGGAAGTCCCGAACAAGGGGTCACAGTTTAAGGATAAGGGGGAAATCTTTTAGGACCTAGATGAGAAAAACATTTTTCACACAGAGTGTGGTGAATCTCTGGAATTCTCTGCCACAGAAGGTAGTTGAGGCCAGTTCATTGGCTTTATTTCAGAGGGAGTTAGATGTGGCCCTTGTGGCTAAAGGGATCAGGGGGTATGGAGAGAAGGCAGGTACAGGATACTGAGTTGGATGATCAGCCACGATCATATTGAATGGCGGTGCAGGCTCAAAGGGCCGAATGGCCTACTCCTGCACCTATTTTCTATGTTTCTATGTAAGAGTAATATTATTGCAAAGTAGTCTGAGAAAGTACAATGGCTGGAGTCACAAGGAACTACAGATGCTGGAATCTTGCCTTGAAACAAAGTGCTGGAGTAACTCAGCGGGTCAGGCAGTATCTCTGGAGGGTATGAAGACGTTGGGACTCTAAATGCACAATGCATGATTTATTTTACTCATAGATTCCAGACGGTGCAAAATGGTTTCATTTTATATTTCTAATATCTTTTTGCCATTTTCTATAAGGTGGATTACGCCTTTTAGTGTTTGACACACTGTCCGAGTATGTTTGAGCACGTTGATTTAATGAGGGAAATAAAGATAAGGATTGAGAGAAATTTAATTTCCTACCTTGAAGTCAGGCAGTCTTGTCTGCACAGTTAATACGGTGCTACGAGGAACTTTGTGCTAATGCAGGGCGGTTCGAACAGAAACCAAAGAGCAATAAAAGCAAAGTTCATTCTCCATGATAAAAAAAAAAACGGCCGAATAATTCTCTTTCATCTGGATCCCCATTGGGCTTTCACTTTTCTCTTTATTTGTTTTATGTAGGCGACATACTGTGAGAACCTCATCACCCTACAGGCCGGAATTGATTAGTTGGATTTATTCCAGAGACGTCTATAAGAACGGGGACGTCTATGAGAATGGGTACTTCTTTTATTTTCATTAGGTACATGCACTATTTATTTAGTTGAATATCTCATTCCCTGCCTCTCCACTCAGCTGCATGTCTCTTACCGCTCCTGCCACTAATCCTATTATTTAGTCTCTGATAATGTTAGTAAAATCAGTATTAATAAGTTAAAGGGAAATTGTAGAATTTGTTTGTAATTATGTCCTTTTAGGTATTACAAATACACTTGAACTATTGTCATTGTGCAGTGTACAGTACAGAGACAACAAAATGAAGAAGGGTGGCACAGTGATGCAGCAGATACGGCTGCTGCTTCACAGAGCCAGATACACAAGATCGAACCTGGGTGCTGTCTGTAAGGAGTTTGCACAATCTCCTGCTGCTCTCATTTCTTTCCAAGCCCCAAAGATGTGCAGGTCTCCAGTTATTTGGGCTCTGTAAAATTGCCCCTAGTGTGCAGGGAGTGGAGGCAAAAGTGGGATAACATAGAACTATTGCGAACGGGTGATCAATGGTCGACTGAGTGGTCTCGGTGGGCCAAAGGAACTGGTTCCATACTATATCGTTCAATCAATCAATTTAATTAACTTTTATTCATCTATTTAATTTGATTCCACAGATTTTATGTGGCTTCATAAGTCACAGACTCATATGGCATGGAAACAGGCCCTTCACCCCAATTTATTTTACTGAATATGAAATGTATTCATCCATATACTAACAAATGAATGGTCACACACAAAGTGCTGGAGCAACTCAACAGAAGATGCAGCATCTGTGGAGGGAATGTGCAGGAGGCGTTTTGGGTCCTTTCATCAGACTGATTGGCTTGGGGGGGGGGGGGGGAGAAAGCTGGAAAAGAGAGGTAGGGATGGGACAGATTCTGGCAAGTGATAGGTGGATACAGGTAAGGGAGAGATTTTAACAGTGGCAACACACGTTTTTTCCTCAACTTCCATGCCACCTAAACACCCATTCTTCCTTCATTAGTATCTCTGCAATCCTGCATTCATCACATATACCTTAATAATGCTCACTATAAATGCAGAATAAAACATTAAAGGTATTGTTATGGAAGCTTCTAATCTTCATTTCGTTGTCTCTGTACTGTACACTGCACAATGACAATAAAGTTTGAATCTGAATCTGAATCTTAATCAAATTATATGTTGCAATAAGTATTTCTATTTATTATCAGCAGTTCTAAGCTAGTGGTTTCATTAAATTTGCTATCATTTATTTTATTTTTCTGTATTTTTACAGTAGATAATCTTCAGTTACATAGAAAATAGGTGCAGGAGGAGGCCATTCGGCCCTTCGAGCCAGCACCACCAGTTAAATTGTCCAAAACATGCAATTTTTAAGGATGAATTGCCCCGACCCAAAGTACCACTGTCCATCCCCCCACCCCCATTGATGCTGCTTTACCTGCTGATTTTCTCCAGCACTTTGTGTTTTAGTCAACAACATCCACAGTTCCTTGTGTCTCAATTTTTAAGGATGTTTTTTACTTAAGTTTTTCTACTTAGTATGAAAATAAGGCATGAGTTCTGTACTCGGTAAATTAACTTTTTTTGCACATCCGCCTTTCAAGTTGTATCTGCACTTCACATTTATGCTGCACTCATGTTAGTAACAGCGAACCAACACATGCAGCAACACTGTGTGACTACATTAACTCCGTCATTAGCATTCAGCGCTGGTCTGAGACATTAGCCACACTACGGCTATGCAGACAAGATGATAACATCGAGAAAGATCATACCTCATTCACGACTCACTTTCCTTTAATTTGTCAGATATCATACATCGGACTAAAGGTTTCTCCAAAATGTATCTTTATTGGTTTTGAAATGAACAAAAGTTTCTCTGCACAGAACTGCCATGGGGCCAATTATCCAATCCTTCAGCTGCAACAGCTCTTTTATGCTAAATGTATTTCTCTTTAATATCTGAGCCAATTCACTCCTTATTACAACCACAGAACATCTGCAGCTGAATATGCAATCAGTTCCCTTGCATCGTCAATGAGGGTACCACCTTAAACTCAGTAATCGTTAGCTAGGGACACAAGGGGGGGGGGAGTGTATACAGAGGGAAGCTAGAAAAGAGCTGAGGAGTAAATGTTTCACACAAAGTGTAACTGGTATCTGGACTGAACTGCCAGCAACAGGAACAACATTTAAGAGGCATCAAGATGAGTACTTGAATAAGCAAGGTGCAGAGGGATATGGAATTAAGGCAGGCAAGTGGGATTAGTATAGATAGGCATAGTGAATAGTATAGAAATGGTGAGCCAAAGGGCCTTTTTCTATGCAGTACAACTCAATGATTCAATAACTCGGGTAAAGTTACAAGTGGAATAATATTCAATGTCCATATGCTTCAATCACTGGGCATGATAGGCAACCTCAATGCTAAATTTAATTCTACAGTACGTCACTCAAACATATTGTGCTCCCATTCACAATTTCTTTTTCTTGCAGTAAGAAGTGGCAAAACAACAATATTGGCATTGAAAAGTTTTAGTTAGGGACATGGATGTGCAGAGTGTGGAGGGATATGGATTACAAGCAAAGAAGAGTTTAACGGCAACATGTTCAGCACAGACATTGTAGGGCGGAGGGCCTATTCATGTGCTGTACTGTTCTATGTTCTAACTCTGCATGAGCCTGAGTGAGCAAGGGACACTCTGCTCCCCGTAATCTGTCCTTTGCTTAAACTACAGCCTCATTAGTGGAAATTGGCCCTAACTTATTCCTGATCCTTGATTGATAGATCGATTTAATTCAACAATGCATGGAAACTGCATGGAATACAATGCTGTTTCAGCATGGAAACAGACCCTTCAGCCCATCGAGTACATACTGACCATTGATTGCCTGTTCATATGTTATCCCATTCCGAGGAACAATTTACAGGGGCCAATTAACCTGCAAACCCACACATCTTTGGGCAGTGGGAAGGCAATAGACAATAGGTGCAGGAGTAGGCCATTCGGCCCTTCGAGCCAGCACCGCCATTCAATGTGATCATGGCTGATCATCCACAATCAGTACCGTATTCCTGCCTTCTCCCCATATCCCCTGACTCCGCTATCTTTAAGAGCCCGATCTAGTTCTCTATTGAAAGTATCCAGAAAAACGGCCTCCACTGCCCTCTGAGGCAGAGAATTCCACAGATTCACAACTCCCTGCGTGGAAAAAGTGTTCCCTCATCGCCGTTCTAAATGGCTTACCTCTTATTCTTAAACTGTGGCCCCTGGTTTTGGACTCCCCCTACATCGGGAACACCCTGAGGAAACCCACGCGGTTATAGGGAGTTCATGGAAACTCCACACAGACAGCACATGAGGTCAGGATCAAACCCAGGTCCCCTGCGCTGTGAGGCAGCAGTTCTACCAGCTGTACCATTTTACAGCCCTGAATTCTCTATCATCACACTTCCTCACTGTTCCATAGAACAGCACAGCACAGGAATTGGCCCTTACACTTGTGTATGACTACAATAGAATAGAGAGCGTAGAACCGTACAATGCAGGAACAGGCCCTTCAGTCCACAATTATTCTTTTGCCATACATGATGCAAAGTTAAACTAATCTCCTCTGCCTGCATGTGATCCACATCTCTCCATTCCCAGCATATCCATGTGGCCAACTGAAGGTCTCTAAAATGTCACTATCGTATCTGCCTCCACCACCACCCAAATTGTCTCTGATGTTTAAGGTAGATGGTGTGTGCATGTGCCCTACCCTCACTGCATCCCTTGTTTCTGATTGCCTGGTCAGGTTGCGCACATTGGCCGAGGTTAAAGCAGAAAGCAGCAAAAGTGGAAGGATAACCAGTGCTTGGTTTCACATTCGCAGATTCCAAGTCAGACACTGGCACTGTGGGGATTAAGATTAGCTTCGGGGCAGTGTCTGCACTTGCTGAGATACTGGGCATAAGCAATCTGCAGCTATGGCAAAGGGAAAGGGTAGTCCTGATGCCAGCTCCCCTGGGGGCAAAGTCGGATATAGGTCGCACTGCAGAGGACTCAGATGCAAACTTCAAAGGGGCAGCCCGTGAAATGCTTACAACATTTTACAAGGATGTTGCTAGGACCCGAGGACCTGAGCCACAGGCAACGGTTGGGCTGGATTGGGTTTTATTCCTTGGAGCGCTAGACGATGAAGTGTGATCTCATGTATGTTCTGTATGTAAAATCATGAGCAGAGTAGACAGGATGAATGGTAGGGAAATCAAGAACTGGAGGACGTAGGTTTAAGATGAGTGGGGAAAGATTTATTAGGAATCTGAAGGTCAACTTTTTTGCACAGAGCAAGCTGCCAGAGGAGGCAGTTGAAGCAGTATGTACTGCCTGTACCAACATTTTGAAAACATTTGGACAGGTACGTGGATAGGAAATGTTTAACGAACTATGGGCCAAACGCAGGCACGTGGGACTAGCATAGATGGTCGGCATGGATAAGTTTAGCTGAAGGGCCTGTTTCCATGCTGTAAGCAGTGGTGGACTGGCCAAGGTGTCAGCTTGCCCGATGGCAAGTGGGCCCACAATATCAAGTGGGCCCCCGAAGAAGTGGGCCCCCTTTGTTTTCTGGCAACCAATATTTTTAGACCCAGTCCGCCACTGGCTGTATGACTCAAATATTGTCAGACCTGCCAGTGGTAGTGTGTGCAACTTGAGCGACTGGCAAATATCTGGTCAGTGGTCTCCATCAAGCAAAGATTTGTGGAAGACATGGACACAGGAACTGCAGATGCTATAATCTTGCATAGAACACAAAGTGCTGGAGGAATTCAGCAGGTCAGGCAGCCAATTGCAATGCAGCAACATTGAGATATTTGTAATCCTGACTTTTACAAAAATCATTTTGCCACATGGGCTGATATTGTTGCATGTGTAGCTAAAATTGTTATCAGCAGTAATGCCTGATATTTTATACCAATGCAAATAGTTTGGCTTGTGTCCACATATGATACAGATCCTTGAATACCCAGAAATGAACCGAATGATCGCCACAGAAAAATGACACAAAGTACTGGAGTAACTCAGCGGGTCAGGTAGCATATCTGGAGGACATGGATCGGTGACATTTTGGGACCGGCACCTTCTTCACTTCTTAACCTGAAGCTAGTGTGACTTTGGTGGGGTAGGGATAGAGAGAGAGGAAGCCCACCCAAGTCACACTAGCTTCTCCTTTTCACACAACAAACTGCTTACAATGGCCTGTTTCCTTTAACATCGTTACTTTTTTGCATATCTTTCATTCATTGTTTTTTATCTCTCTACATCATCGTCTATATCTCTTGTTTCCCTTATCGCTAACCAGTCTGAAGAAGTGTCTCAACCTGAGATGTCACCCATTCTTTCTCTCCAGAGATGCTGCCTGTCCCGCTGAGTTAATCCAACTTTTTGTGGCTCTCTTAGGAATCCTTTATGGATTTAGTATGGGTGATAAATTGCTAATGGAACCAACTGCACACAAAGAAGTGCTGCTCAGTAGCACAGCTGGTAGAGCTGCTGCCTCGCTGTGGAAGAGACACGGGTTCGATCCTGAACTCGAGTGTTGCCTGTGTGGAGTTTGCATGTTCTCCCTGCAACCTCAATGTTTTAATCTGGATGCTCCGTTTTCCTCCACATCCCGAAAACTTGCAGATTTATAGGTTAATTGGCCTCTGTAAATTGTTCCTAATGCGCAGTGAATGGATGCGAAAGTGGGTTAACATAGAACTAGCGTGGACAGGTGATTGATGGTTGGCGTGGACTTGGTGGGCCGAAGAGCCTGTTTCTATGCTGTATCTCTAAGCTAAACCTCATGTCAGCCTTGCATTTTTAAGATGACTACATTAAATATATATCATCCTCAAGAAGGAAGCACCAATGATTGGTCTAGTGAGGGTCAAATACCACAGGGCATAGGATTAAGGTGAGAGGGGAAAGGTTTAATTGAAACCTGAGGGGCAATTTTTCATACGGAGTGTGGTGTGTATATGGAATGAGCTGCCAGAGGATATACTTGAGACGGGTACAATGATTCAAGATTCAAGATTCAAGATTCAATTTAATTGTCATTTGGACCCCTTGAGGTCCAAACGAAATGCCGTTGTGATGCAATGACAACATTTAAAAGAGGAGGAACTGCAACTGCAGGTAACTACAGGCACATGGAAGGGAAAGTTTTAGAGGGACGTGGCCCAAATGGGACGTGTAAATAGGCCTTTTGGTCGGCAAGGGCAAGTTGGGCCGAAGACCCTGTCTCCGTGCTGTACGACTATGATTCTATGACTCTAATCAGGACACACGTCTGGATATTTAACATGAAATAAGAGGCATGGGAGGAGGATGGGCAAAACATTTATTCTTAACGCATAAATTTACCACATATTACAAGTTAAAAATACTTTAAAGTTCCAGTTTCAGGCAAAATAATCCCTGCTACAACATGCCACCTGAAATTGTGATATTTTCATTAAATGTGGGTTGTAGAATGTTAAATAATTCAATGAGATAGAATTGTAGGTGCAGCGGTTTTAACTTTCTCCTGGTGAAGAGTTAGGTCGGGTGTGACAACAACATTTAAGAGACATATGGACAAGTACATGGGTAGGAAAGGTTTAGAGGGATATGAGCTCCTGGTCATACAGCATATTCAGTACTATTGCGGACCTGATGCTGAGGACTAGCTGCTCCATCGAGGCATTCAGATGCTTTGCTGAATGATCCTGTGATCACAGTCGAGGGAAGATGTGGTTTTAGATAATAAACTGTTTTGGACATTTGGACATTTAGCCTGACGGACATTGATGGTGCTTTCAGAAGTTTTGTTTTAAATTTCATATAGGTCTTTGTTGTTTGCCTCTCGAAACGTCTATCTAAAACTTTCTAAAAAAGAAACAAAAACAAGTTGGGAAGAAAGGGCACGTTTCATTGCTGTATGACTATGAGATACAAGATGAAGTCCTGGGCCCAACACCGTAATGCAATCACAAAGAAAGCTCATTAACACCTTTACTTCCTTAGAAGATTGAGGACATTCGGTAGGTTGCCGAGTCCTCTATCAAACGTCTCCAGGTGTACATTAGAAAGCAAACTGACTGGTTGCATCACGACTTGTTTCGACAATTTGAAAATGCTTAACTCTAAAGCAATATTCAAAAATTCATCATAGTATGTTCGCTAACTATTTAAAAGTCTTTGCCTTTTATATTATTTTATTGGCCTGTCAAAAGTTAGTAAGATTATTGAAATAACAAAATAATTGGAATTAAATCGTCCTGAAGTGTGCTGTACATTCCTGAATTTTCCTTGGTACTGTAGATATTAATTCTGGATCTTCCACTTATGCCTTTTCCAGCTTGGTCAGTTGTTTCATTATGCCCTACACCCACACTTTTTCTCCTTTTTCCATCATGCATTTGATTTCTCCTGTTTCTCACCTCATCACTGTACGCGGTCTTTCCATTCTCTGCACTCTCCCTGCACCTTAATGCCTTTACATCTCTAACTACCCCGTCTTAGTTTAGTTTAGAGAAACACCATGGAAACAGGCCATTCGGCCTACCGAGTCAGCACCGATCATTGATCACCCATACACAGGGGCGGACTGGGTCTAAAAATATTGGTTGCCAGGAGACAAAGGGGGCCCACTTCATCAGCGGCCTACTTGATATAGGGGGCCCACTTTATCAGGGGCCCACTTGCCATCGGGCAAGCTGACACCCTGGCCAGTCCGCCACTGCCCATACACTAGTTCTATCCTACACACTAGGAGCAATTTACAGATTAACCTACAAAGCTGCACATCGTTGGAATGTGGGAAGAAACCGGAACACCCGGAGAAAAACCATGCGGTCAAAGGGAGAATGTACAAACTGCATACAGACAGCACCCATGGTCAGGATTGAACCCAGGTTTCTGGTGCTGTATGGCAGCAACTCTACTGGTACGCCACTGAGCCACCCCCCCCCCTGAGTATCTTCAACCTATAATATTTTTCCCCATTCTCTTTGCATCGATGCCCCGTGACGTTTTGGATACTTTGTGCAGTTTATAATTTTATTTCCTAATGTTTGTTTTTCATATTAGTGACGTTTCACTCTTTAAAACATGAAGTCATAGAACATAGAACAGTAGAACACAGGAACAGGCCGACCAACCCACAATATCCATGCTAAACATGATGTCAAGATAAAATAATCTCGTTAGCCTGCATGTGATCCATATCCCTCCAATCTCTGTATATCCATGTGCCTATCTAAATGCATTTTAAACCCCACTATCATATCTGTCTCTGCCACCACCCCAATAGTGCAAGGCATTCACCCCTCTCTGTGTAAACAATCCTTGCCTGCACAACTCCTTTAAACATTGCCCTTCTCAACTCAAAGCTATGTCCTCTGAGTTGGATGATCAGCCATGATCATATTGAATGGCAGTGCAGGCTCGAAGGGCTGAATGGCCTACTCCTGCACCTATTTTCTATGTTTCTATGTCCTCTGGTATTTGACCTTTCCACCTTGGAAGAAAGGTTCTGACTGTCTACTCTATCTAAACCTCTCATAATTTGAGATAATCTTATCAACTTCTATCAGGACACAAAAATGCAGAAACCCAAGTCAGTCAGTGTCATGCAATAATACTTTAGAACAATTTCTGAACATTCATTGCTAAACTTTCATAAATCCTTGTTTGAAAACTGCCAATATATATGGGTTTCAGCAGGGCATTTGTTCAGGTTCTGCATGGTAGGCTGCTCTGAAAGGTTGGATCACAGGGGATTTAGGAAGAGCTTGCAAACTGGATACACAATTCTTTGTTGTTTGGGGGAATGTTGTTTTTCTGATTAGGGGCCTGTGACGAGTGACGTGCCTCAGGGTTCGGTGTGTTTTATATCAACAATTTGGGTGAGAATGTGTAAGGCGTGATTGGTAAGTTTGCAGATGACACTAAAGTGGATGGTATTGTAGACCATGAAGATGATTATCAAAAATGACAGAAGCTCTTAATCAGCTGGGCAAGTGGGCTGAAGAATGGTTAATGGTGTTTAATGTACATAAGTAAGATGTTACATTTTTGGCAGTCAATGTTAGGGCCCTGTGGAATGTTGTACAGCAGAGGGATCTAGGTGTACAGGCAGACAAAAATGCTGGAGAAACTCAGCTGGTGAGGCAGCATCTATGGAGCAAAGGAATAGGTGATGTTTTGGGTCGAGACCCTTCTTCAGACTGATGTGGGGGCGGTGGGTGGGACGAAGAAAGGAAGAGGCGGAGACAGTAGGCTGTGGGAGAGCTGGGAAGGGGAGGGGAAGTAGGGAGAAAGCAAGGACTACCTGAAATTGGAGAAGTCAATGTTCATACCGCTGGGGTGTACACTACCCAAGCAAAATATGAGGTGCTGCTCCTCCAATTTGTGGTGGGACTCACTCGGGCCATGGAGGAGGCCCAATACAGAAAGGTTGGATTCGGAGGGAGGGGGAGTTAAGTGCTGAGGGAGATCAAATGGAATGAGGTGATGTTTTGGGTCGAGACCCTTCTTGGTCAGACTGATGTGGGGGCAATCGATGAGGTGGGGAAGGGCGGGTGAACCTCTGAAGAAAGGCTTGAGTTCTTGGATGGAGTCGGGGGGGAGTAAAGCGACAAGTGTAGCATTTCATGCAGTTGCAAGGGAAAGTAGCAGGGGAGGGGAGGGGGTGGGAAGGGACGAATTGAGGGAGAAAGGTTTGGTCAAGCCGAAACGGGAGGACTGAAATTGGGAGAAGTCAATGTTCATACCGCTGGGGTGTACACTACCCAAGCAAAATATGAGGTGCTGCTCCTCCAATTTGTGGTGGGACTCACTCATGGGTAAAGCATGGAGGAGGTGTTCCCAGTACAGAAGGATGTCATTAAGCTGGATAGTGTGCAAAAATAGATTCATGAGGATGTTGACGGAATGAGGGACTGGGGGTTGGGCTTTGAAGTTTATTGCTTGAGCCAGAGGCGTTAGTTATGCTAGGTATTAGGGGAATAACAGGACATTTTTTACCCAGGGTAGGGACACTCGGACAGGTACATGGATTGGGAAAGGTTTTGAGCGATAGGGGCCAAAGGCGGGCAGGTGGGACTAGCTTAGGTGGGGTATCTTGGTTGACGTGCACAGATTTGGCGAAGGACCTGTGTCAGTACTGTATGACTCTATGACTCTAATAGTATTTTCACTGAAAATAATCACATTTTTTTTTAAAATCAAGGTGATACAGTGGTGCAACTGTTAGAGCTTCTGCCTAAAGTGCTGTCTATGTAGATCTTTGCACATTCTTCCTGTGACTGTGTGGGTTTCCTCTGGGGACTCCGGTCTCCACCCACATCCTAAAGACTTGGAAAGTTTGTGGGTTAATTGGCTTTGGTAAATTGCCCCTCATGTCCAGGGATGGGATGGATACATAAAACTAGTGTGAACGGGTGATGGATGGTTGGCACGGACTCAGTGAGCTGAAGGGTCTGTTTTGATGCTGTATCTCTAAACTAAACAATTTCTACAATAATTGGAAGGCTACCCAAGCAAGTTTTTTTTTTAAACACAGATTTCATGAACTTATGACTATGATTCTATAGTCACATCTCCTCAAATAATGGTTAGCCTCGTACCCATAACTTTAGTAAACTCCTAGATTCAAGGAACTGCAGATGCTTGAACTTTGAGAAAAACACAAAGTGCTGGAGAACTCAGTGGGTCAGGCAACATATGTGGTGGGAATGGACAGATGACATTTCAGTCTGAAAAAGGGTCCTGAACCAAAACGTTGTCTATCCATTCCTTCCACAGATGCTGCCTGACCTACTGAGTTCCTTGAACACTTTGAGTTTTGCTCCCAGATATGCCACTCTGGTTCTGTAATTTTATTGTATTTAGGATACATTGAAATGAGTTGAAGCTCTTGCAAGCACAGAACTAAGGAAGGCTAACGCACCTTACTAGAAAGCTGCCTTAGCAGGAGCGTGTGTTTACAAAGCAGTTATAATCTTCCTGCATGATAATTGATCATAATTGATGATGCAGGATAGGTAGAACAAGACGCATTTTTCATTTAAAAGTCAGAACGCATTTCAGATACCTGCTACAAAGTAATGGAAAGTGTGAGGCTAGTTTTTATGACTCAATTTGAAAGCAATTTTAAAAGTCGAATGTGCAATTTTCCCTCTTGACAAATTTGTTGAAGGAATGCCTAATCATTTCACACCAGGGCAGTCACGTTTTGTCTTCAAACTTTAGTGAAAAGTCGATAAATAAGAGAATTTTCCATGTTCTACATGAAGCATCCAAAGATAAGATCTTTTAAAAGATAGGCACATGGTGGAGGCAAATATGATCGTGACTTTTAAAAAGAGGCCTTTAGATGGTCTTGTGTAAATGCAGGGAATAGAGGGATATGGACCACGTGCAGACAGTGATTAGTTTAGCTTGGCATCATGTTCACACAGAGATTGAGGGCTGAAGGGCCTGTTGCTGCACCGTTCTACATTCTATGAAACAGTACAGGTGAATTATGAAAGCTTTGTCATGTTAATTCTCCCATTGGCTGAGAAAGGGTTGAAGATTTATAGATAACCCCAGCAAGGTAAAACGATAATAAATATTTGAATGAGTCAATTCAAATGCTTGTTTGCTGGATATCTGAGAACGCTGGATGAAAACACAATTATAACAGGTTGCTGAGTGGAATGCAATGATGTTGAATAGCAATGATTTAAACCTGCCTGCTTGCTTTATTCACTTACAATGGCAAAATTATCAGATTACTTGTTCAAAAATAATGTAGATTTAAAATGTTATTTGCTTTTAACTTTGCACATCTCAGGAGAAATATCGTCACCTCATTGTTAGTGAAAAATACACTAATGATGCCAGGACTTCTGAACGGCATCCACAAAGCCTGTGAGAAACATATCAGGCAGTCACTGGAGAACAACCCCCACCTGCAAATGGATGACAGCCAATTTGTTGGCTAATATTATAGCCTTCTGTCCCATTTTCCCCCTCACTGTCCAAAGCATTGTAAGTACAACTGACAGGCACGCCGCACCACACAGCTAGATACTAGCGTATAATGAACATGTTGTTTGGGTATGAACCAGTCCCGCCAATAGAGACCCGCATCTCTAGATTGTCAATCACAAAGAGGGCAAAGGGGGCAAAGAGTTTTTTTTCCTCGCGACTGAGAGATGGCGCTTAGGGTTCAGGAATCTGAGCTTGCTGACAAGATGCCCCCTCCGAGGGATCCCTACGTTACCTTGAGCCAACAGAAAGCTTAAGTCCTGGACATGAATCTAAAACTGCTGTCAGGGAAGCCCTGTCAAAGAGTTGGCAGTTCTCCATGAAGTGACGAGCACGGAAGGGAAAGGCGTTTGATACCCTTTCCACAACATTCCCACCTTCACCGTAAAATCAAAGGGCTTACTTCTTGCACAGAATATTTTCCGCAGTTTAGATCAAATTTCATTTCATTTCATTAGAGTCATAAATGTAATTTGAGACATAAATATACATCCCTGATCATCACAATTAAAAAAAGACAAAGTGCTGGAATAATTCAGCAGATCAGGTAGCATCAGGACATGACTTCAGAATTAAGTCAGAAGTTTAGGGGTAATATGAGGGGGAACTTCTTTACGCAGAGAGTGGTGGCGGTGTGGAATGAGCTCCCAGTGGAAGTGGTGGAGGCAGGTTCATTGGTATCATTTAAAAATAAATTGGATAGGCATATGGATGAGAAGGGAATGGAGGGTTATGGTATGAGTGCAGGCAGGTGGGACTAAGGGGAAAAAAAAAAATTTGTTCGGCATGGACTTGTAGGGCCGAGATGGCCTGTTTCCGTGCTGTAATTGTTATATGGTTTATTATATGGTTATTTCTGGAGGGCATGGACAGGCAACATTTTGGGTTGGGCCCCTTCTTCAAACTAATGCAAAAAAAGGGACACAAAGTGCTGGAGTAACATCAGTAACTCAGATGGAGTAGATCACATTTTTTTTTTTGATTGACTAAAAGATATAGCACAGAAACAGGCCCTCCAGCCCACCAAGTCCATGCCCACCATTGATCATCCCGTTCAGACAATTTCTATGTTATTTCCACTTTCACAACCACTCCTTATACACTCCTTACAGAGGCCAAATAAACTGTAAACCCCATGACTTGAGGATGGAGAAAATTGGAGCACCCACGAGGTCATGGGGAGAACATGCAAGCTCCACGTGTGCAGCGCCCGATGTCAGGATTGAACCTGGGTCTCTGGCGCTGTGAGGGAACGGCACTACCAGCTGCGCCACTGTGCCACCCAGGTGTAAATGCGATTTGTTCCTCAGTGAAAAATGGTATGAAGAGTAAACAAGAATAGTTATTGTCAGCCGAATAACTTTTAGGTGTATGGACAGAAAAGTAAGTATGCGTCTTGTGGACATTACATCAATCAATTATCCTCATTAAATGGGTAGCCTTGCATTGACTGCCCATTGCCTCCACAGATGCCGCCTGACCCACTGAGTTCCTCCAGCACTTTGATTCATGCTCAGGAAAGACAAGGTTGTTTTTGAGTGAGGCCAATGGCTCCAAATATACTGCCTTCAATTTGTAAGTGACTATCAAAGTATAGAGAGTTGCAAAACATCTTCATAAGAGTCAAGAGTGTTTAATTGTTAAATGTACCATCAACGGCACAATAAACTTCTTACTTGCTGCAGCATTACAGGCCTGAAAATACAATACAGACAAATAATATTTACCAAAAAAATGTAATTAATTACCCCAATACTAGTCCAAACTATAGCCAGTCCATAGTTTGCAGTTGTGGTTCATGTTGTGCAGTGTTCAAGTGCTTGATGGTTTTTAAGAAAAAGCTTTTCTTGTGCCTGGAGATCACAGTTTGCAGACAACTGTACCTTCTTCCCTGTGGCATGGTGAAGTGAGCGGGTTGCCTGGGCGGTGTGGGTCTTTGATGATATTTGCTGTCTCTTTGAGGCAGTATCTCCTGTAGGTCCCTTCGACGGTGGGGAGGTCAGCACCTGTGATAGACCAGGCAATGTCTACCGCTCTCTGTAGTCTCCTTTGTGTTGGAGTGCTAATTCTAACCCTAGCCCTCATCTACAAGATGCTAAAAAGAATTTGAATAAACCATTTCATGATATAAACATTTAGAAATGCATCATCTTAACAACGTTTGTTGTGCAGGTATGAAAGATTTGAAAACATTATGACCATGGGGCGATGAATTTGAGAAGGAAATGGGTTTTACGGAATTCCTAAACTCCTGTTAATTCCTACTGAAAATGGATGCGGAGAGAGTTAAATTCAAATGACATTGTACTTATCCAGATGTAACGTATCTCGTCAGCCATGTATAATATGCCATGACATTATGCACTTTAATATTTGCAGCAGACTCCTGCACTACTAGATGCTGGGAACATATCTTTTAAGAGTTTAAAGTCCTCACAGTATCATTGTTTGTGCAGCTTTGAGGTATGGCTATGCTTGTTTAAAACGTTTTAAAAAAATTTCCATTTTGCCATGGATGTCATTCCAGTTGGATCATCTTGAATGAATCTGCTTTAATTAGAATTTTCTGCATAAAGTAAGCGCTGATTGGTGACTGCGATCATCTGTTGACTCTGAAGGAGACATCACAGCAGTCAAGCACATCTGTTACCCCGGAACCCAAGTGATCTGTTCGTGTTCAAAGAGTAGACTTGATAGTAGTGCAACAGAAGAATTCTGCTTATCTTGCTTCATGCCTGTATGCATCATCTTTAATTTGCCTTGTTATCTACATGCTAGTTTCTCGTTTGTAATTGTGGTCACTTAACCCTTTCGGTGACACGGTTGGTTTGTTTTTTTTTTCAGGTAGAAAAACCATTTCAGAACAATTTAGCATTCAAAATATTTCCAGAAGCGGCAACGTTTCTTGACAATGCAAATAAAAACGAGTTTGCCTACACATGAGGAACATTGCCAAATATTTCAGTGTCCAAGTACGATCCGAAGTACCAGCCAAACAATGGCCATGAAAGGAATAGATTAGCACACAATCCGATGGATGGGTTCCAACTGCTCCTTCATTCGTGATGAAAATATTCAGACAGCGTTTGTGATCTAGAGTTACAGGACTTACACCTCTGTGTGGTTTTGTTAACATAAAGTTCGTTCAAAATTCAGAAGATTCATAATTATTCAGAAAACTGGAGTATTTTCTGAACACAAAATCATTTTTCAACTGTTACTTGCTACAAAAAACACATTATGCAGTCACATTATTACCGCAGTCACAGGGTGTTTTTAGTCTTATAAATCTATTGAGCATTCAGCAAGTTTAATCATCTGATCAAACCATAGCTTCATCAGAATGCTTTTGACACACCACATCGTGTAGAGGGAATGTATTTATTGGATTTTTTTAAATCCTTAGCTCTACAGTTCAGCAAGTACCATCTCTCTTCCTTAGAAAAAGTCAACAAAATATTGCAATATTTTTGGTTTAATTTGAATAACCAAGGGTGGGGGAGTTGATGAGAATGTGGGGAGAATAAAATGTAAGATTGGTGTAGATTAATGGTTGATGGCAGCATGGACTCGGTGGGCCGAAGGGCCTGTTTCTGTGCTGTATGACTCTAACCACAACTTTAACCGTACCAGTGCTCTGGCATTTACTTTCAGTGATCATGTTCAAGGGTTCTAATCTCAGTAATTTGAGAATTTCATTTCCCTCATACGTGAATATTCAATTATATGTTACCTGACGGCTTATGCTTGCAAGCCATTAAAAAAATCCCCTTGTTTTCTATGAAAAGAATTGATGGTGGGAATTCTTTAATGACATTCAATACGCACGAGATTTGAATGGAATCATACAAGCAAAATTTGAAGAGTTACAAAAGGGTTTTGGTCAAGGAAACCGAGCCAATTGGAGTCACCATTATCAAAGGGTTGCTTAGTGAACTTAATAGATGTGAACTTAATAGATTATTCAAGGAGGGAATGTAAAGAAAAAATAAATACTTGCATTTATTGCGCATTTTGTGGCCCCAAGAATGCTGAGGTTTTTGTTATAAAGTACAGTATATAGGTAATTTCTCCAAAACAATGTTCCATCAATGTGACTCAACTTTACACGTCGTTGAGGGATCAGTATTAGTCAGGGACAAATGTCATAATTTGCTTTTACATTTTACTGACAGGAAGATATTGGTTATGGGGAGAATGTTAAATGTATAGATTTAGGTTACGGGGATAAGGCAGGAGAATGGGGTTAGGAGGGAGAAATAGATCAGCCATGATTGAATGGCGGAGTAGACTTGATGGGCCAAATGGCCTAATTCTGCTCCTATCACTTATGATCTTATGATATTGGTTTATCATCTTAGTTAATGGTCCAGTACTCTCTCAGTATTACGCATGAAGAACATATATTTTTTCTTAAGGCCTTGGAATTGAATTTGAACCTACAACTTTAGCCATGAGAGAACCACTTATGAGACAAAGCTGACACCTGAGGAACAGTTTAAGCTGACAAGAATTATGAATCCTACTTTGCAACACTAAGCATTGTTTACAGAATAATTATATTTCAGACACAGAACATAGAACAGTATAGCACAGGAACAGGCCCTTTGGCCCGTAATGTCTGTGCCGAACATAACGGCAAGTTCAGTTTAGTGAGTTCAGTCTAGTTTATTGTCACGTGTGCCGAGGGACAGTGAAAAGTTTTTGTTGCGTGATACCAGTCAGCGGAAAGACAATACATGATTACAATCGAGCCATTTACAATGATAAGTTATATTAATCTCCTCTGCCGGCACATGATCCCCTCCATTCTCTGCATATCCATGTGCCTATCTAAAAGCCTCTTAAATGTCATAATCAAACCTGCCTCTGCCTCTGCCACCACCCCTGGCAACGTGCTCCAGGCACCCACCACCTTCTGTGTAAAAAAACTTGCCCGCACTTGCCCTTTAAACTTTGCCCCTCTTGCCTTAAAGATCTCCCCTTTAGTCTTTGACATTTCCACCCTGGGAAATTGGTTCTGACTGTCTACCCTATCTAACATGACATTCCACATGACAGTTTTAATCGCAGTACTGCATTTTGTAATTATTTTGAGTGATGTTTAAAAACACTGAGGAGTGTATTTGGAAAGGGAAGGGGGGGGGGGGGGGATAGAATGGTATCCTCTGCTCCTTGACTATGAGATGAAACATAAAGATTTTGCTGTCAGTGAATCACTGCTCCTTCACAAGATATATTTTCTCCTCGCTCTTCAACACAGAAATAGAAAATTAACAAGAACTTCCCCTTTCGCACCTTTAGTTTTTGACATTCCAACCCTCAGAAAAAATGGTTTTGACTGTCTACCCAATCTGGGCCACTCATAATTCTATATACTTCTATTAGCCTCCAACACTCCAGGGAAAACAAGCCACATTTGTCCAACCTCGCTTTGTTGCAAATATCCTTTAATGCATGCGGCATTCTGGTAAACCTCTTCTGCACCCTCTCCAAAGCCTGCACATCCTTCCTATAATGGGGCAGCCAGAAGTGAAAGTGATACTCCAGCATGCAGCCTATTATGCTGCAACATAACTTCCTGATTCTTATACTCAATCAGACAATGCCAGAAGAACATTTGATAGAAAAGAATATGTCTGATTTAAAAAATGCTTTCAACAGCAATTATTCATGACTACAGTGTATAAAATACACTTCAACATTTTTTCGAACAGAAATATGAGAATTGTAAGTATGATCCATAACTCCAATATGTTTTACTTTTACAGGTAACAGGTATTGATGAAGCTGAAGTGATTTAGAACACTGATCTACGATGCAGTCACCAATATCACTGACTACTGTGGGGTTCACAACTAAATTATAGTTTAGTTGGCAGCTAAAGGCTAGCATATGGAGTATTTAGTACAAACTGATTAACATGAGCATTTTATCTTTACATAGTGAATCAATGTCATTTTACTGGCTTACAATATTATCATAATTTACAATGATCCCTGCCTGACCCTAAATCTTTGTTCGTACATTTCTGGAAACAATATAATTTATTACGATCTTGCCGCACTTTTTTTTCTCATTAAAGCTCTCCAATCCCTCAAAGATTGCAGGATGATTGGTGTCAATGCATCCCAAGTAGAATTTAAAACAACTTACCTTACAGTACAGATTACATTTAGAACAAAACTTTTACAAGACCTAATGAGTATCGGTGTATGCTATTCAGTTGGCAATCTTCTCTGGCTAGGAGAAGATAATAAGGAAAGCAAGTATTAAAGTCTTGAGAGCAAGTGAGGGTTTAGGTTTATTACTGTCCATGTACCAAGGTACAGTGAAAAGCTTTGTTTTACAATATAATACAATATAATATTTATTCATTGTCATTTGAACCTCAATGAGGCTCAAACGAAACTCTGTTTCTACAGCCATACAAACAGAACAATTTCTACAAGACACACAAACAATTCAATTCACCAACAAACATCCATCACAGTGAATCTCCTCCTCACTGTGATGGAAGGCAAAGAATTTTCTCTCTCCTTTGTACCATTTCTATCCCGATGTTGAAGCCCCAGGCGGGCGATGGTAAGTCCCACGGCCGTTAAGGTTGCGCCGGGCGATGTATGCCCCTGCTCCAGGTCTTAATGTCTCAAAGTTGGAGCCCCCGGCGGGCGTTGGCATGTCCCGCGACCGGTAAAGCCGCGCCGGGCGATGTACGGTCCTGCTCCGGGTTGTTCCAACCCCGCGATACGGGCGGGAGAAGTTGCGTTGCGGGAGCTCCGAAAAGCGGTCTCCACCAGTGATCCGCAAGCTCCAGATGTCCCGTCCACTGGGCCTGTGGCAGGAGCCTCCGAGATCCGGAGTCGGGCCGCAGCAGCGAGCCACCACGCTCCGAGGCCGGCCAGCCCCACGATGGTAAGTAGTCCGCAGGCTCCGCGATTGGATCCCCCCCAGGGCGTTCCGGTTGGAGGCCGCTCCACAGTACCAGGCCCCAACGACAACGGAGACCCGACAGGGAAAAGGTCGGGGAAGAGATTTTTTAAAGTTTCCCCCCCCCGCCCCACACATATACACAGTTAAAAATAGTATAAAAGAACACAACAACTACATTTAACTAGACAAAAAAAAAGACAGACAGGCTGCAGGCGCCGCCAACCGGTACATGTTACCCAAACAGATTAGATATACTATACATAAATACAATCAAGTCAAACTCGAGTACCATAAGTAGAGCAAGGGAGAAGATACAGAGTGCAGAATATAGTTCTGAGTGCAACAGTTCCAGAGACAATGGCCAATGTCCACAATGAGGTGAATCACTCAGTACCCTAGCTTGTGGAAGGACGTTTAGAAGCCTGATAACACAGGGGAAGAAGCTTTTCCTGAGTCTAGCGGTACACGCTTTAGGTTTCTGCCCAACAGGAGCAGGGAAAAGAAGGAATGACTGGATTGCAAAAGGTCGTTGATTATGTTGGCTGCTTTTTGTACGCAGAGTTTGGTATTGCATGTGTTAAGCTCCTGCACCTAGGCAAGGAACTTTTACAGTCCTTATGTGACCATTTTACTATTTTACTTTGCTCCACTGGCTGTTCAGCAAGACTGTGATGTCCCATTTGTTCAATAAGCAGGAATGCCTTCCAAGTATGGACACAAAATGCTGGGGTAACTCAACAGGTCAGGCGACATCTCTGGAGAAAATGACCAAGTGACGTTTCAGGTCGGGATCCTTCTTCAGGCTCTTCCAGGTTTAAAAAACTGCCTTCTAAGTGCCCTGTAAACTCAACGTAATGCAGTCAAGGCTCACTGGGCAGATGGAAACTCATGCAGAAGTCATTGAAATGCTGAAGATTGTTAACCACTTTTTTATTCGACACCCGACAAAAGACATTTGTATAGGTACATGACAGGAAAGGTTGAGAGGGATATGGGCTAAATGCTGGTAAATGGGATTAGCATGGATGCATTGAGCCAAGGGTCTGATTCCATGTTGTTTACTCTATGACTCTATTTGAAGTAATCTTGGTCGGCATCGACGAGATGCGCCAAAGAGCCTGCTTTAATGTTGTATGGGTTGATGATAAATGGGACAGATCAGGTTTTGCATTATCAGCCCACAGTATCCAGTCCATCCGATGACTTTAGCCAACATTTCATAGATGGATGCTATTTTCATATAGAGGATCAACCATCATCACCTTTTGTTCCTCTTGAAGTACCGCCATATCTCATCTTGCTGTACAAAAAAGTGATATTGAAGACCAAGGCAGCCACAGAGCTGGTTTGCACTCTGGTGTTGCAATTCTCCCAGATCCCTCACAGAACTGTACTTATGTGTAAGAGAAGCAAGTGCCTCCGATCTTTCTGTAGAAAGACTCATCAAAGTGGTAACCTAATCAACCAAAAATGCACACTTGCTATCATTGTAAAGAATATTGAGCATAAATGTTTGATTTTTTTCCCTATTAGCTTATCTTTTAACTACACTGAATTCTCCTCTAATGTGTCCAGGCATGACAATTTTCTTATAGCAATTTTTATCTTTTCTTAAGGAAAACTGAAAAACATAACAGGGCATATTCTTATGAGGACGACAGGTGACTTTATTGAGATGTACAAGATCATGAGGGTCATTGATAAAGTGAACGGACACAGTCTTTTTCCCCAGGGTAGAGGATTCTAAAATTAGAGGGCATAGGCTCAAGGCAAGAGAGAGGTAGATTTAAAAGAGACCTCAGTGGCAAATCTTTCACTCAGAGGGTAGTCCATATCTGGAATGAGCTGCCAGAGGAAGCTATGGAAGCGGATATAATTACAACATTCAAAAGACATCAGAATAGATATACGATGGGAACGGTTTAGAGAGCTATAAGCCAAATTCAGGAATGTGGAACTTGCCCAGTATGCCCACTTGGTTGGCATCAACAAGA
Source organism: Leucoraja erinaceus (assembly GCF_028641065.1). Lineage (NCBI taxonomy): Eukaryota > Metazoa > Chordata > Chondrichthyes > Rajiformes > Rajidae > Leucoraja > Leucoraja erinaceus. The sequence continues at coordinate 30,535,785 of NC_073385.1, forward strand.
TGGGTTGAAGGGCCCGTTTCCATGCTTAGCAGTTCTATGACTCTATAAAAATCCAAATCTTGAGCGTGGGATGATAGATGCTGAGATTCAATGTAAGAAACAAAGAACAGCAGCTCAGAAATAAAATTTCATACTTATCGCAAACCATCAATCTAGAGAATAGTTCAGAGGGTGGACTATTTCTTTCAAAATGGCTCCAGAGTGTGGCGACGTTTTGCAAGCAGTTGGATAGGCCAAGTTTAGATATAGCTGTTTTATTTTATGTTAAATATGACTAAAGGACAGATACTAGCTGCAGAGGGAATGATAGGAGAGGGAACAAAAACCTTAATGAGAAGATGGGTTTAAATACATCAGGAATAAAAGTAGAACATCCCAATAGATAACAGTGGTTCCATTTCAGCCTGGTCTATTCCTCTCCACAGGTTTACTCCATTTTCCTGCTTAGATCTATATTATTTGACAAATTTACTTCAGCGAGTGGAACAGTGATACAGCTGCTAGTGATACACCAGTGATACACTGTGAGGCAGAACTATTGCCTCACAGTGCAAGAGATCTGGGTTTGATTCTGACTGGGTGCTATCCGTGTGGAGTTTGCACGTTCTCCCTATGATCTCATAGGTCCCCTCTGAGTGCTCCGGATTCTTCCCACATCCCAGAGACATGTGGGGTTGCAGTTTAATTGGCTTTTGTATATTTTCAGTACTGTGTATGGAGTGGATGAGAAAGTGGGATAAGTGCAAACAAGTGACCGATGGTCAGCATGTACTCGGTGGGCCAAAGGGCCTGTTTCCATGGTGTATCTCTGAACTTGAATAAGTGAAAATCCAATGCCTCAGTCCTGAAATTTCTAGTGCCCACACTCAGCATTCAGTCAATTAAATGGATATTTTACTGCGACTTGATTTTACTGGAAGGACCATTCAAAAACCTGGCAACAGAGGGGAAGGTGCTGTTCCTGAGTCTGGTGGTGTGCACTTTCAAGTTTTTGCATCTTCTGCTGGACAGGAGAAGGAATGACTGAGTTGGGGCAAGTCCTTGATTATTGCCGGTTTTCCCGTGGCAGCATGAATTGCAGAGGGAGTCGAAAGTGAGAAGTCTCGGCTGTGTGATGGATCTATGCTGTATCTAAAACTCTCCAACTTCTTGCAGTCTTGGGCAGAGCTGTCGCCAAACCAAGCTGCGATACAGATGTGAAATATCTCCTTCGGCATTTTCCTGTAATATTTTTATGTAATGGAGTGGAGTCAATGCAATTACTAAAAAAAAATACAATGGGTAGGACTTGAGAGCTATCATGTTAAAAAGTATCATTCTACCAAATTCCTCTTTCAATCCATGCAGGTATAATTTGGTGGATGATCTCAGAATCACACCCTCTGAGCAAATGTTCTATGTAAACCATAAAAATCCAGCCAGTAACTGTTTAAATCGGACTATTGCTGGATATGTTACAGAAAGATAAAATGAACAGAATAAGAAGGCACAAGAAACTGACAATGCTGGAATAGAAACATAGAAATATAGAAAATAGGTGCAGGAGGAGGCCATTCGGCCCTTTGAGCCAGCATCGCCATTCAATATGATCATGGCTGATCATCCAAAATCATTACCTTGTTCCTGCTTTCTCCTCATTTCCCTTGATTCCAAATCTTGAGTAAAACACAGTGGGAACGTACTTATAACAAAATGGCAGAATGGAATGCAAACTTCAGAGGGACTGTTAGAAGCCTCAAATAGATCCTCTCGGATTAACTGAATACGTTTGTTCTCCCATTAACTCCCTTTTTAGTGTAGTTTCACCATCATTCTTTAACCTTACCTCTTCTAACTATGATGATCAGTTCAGCCAAACACAAAGTGTTGGAGTAACTCAACGGGTCAAGCAACATATGTGGAGGGAGATGGACAAATGGCCTTTCGCATTGAGACCTTGAGTCTGAAAAAAAAGCATAATCAGGATGGGTAATCAGAGTGGCATTGCCAGCGTCACCAACAACCCAAAATTACATAAAGCAAAAGAAGACATGATGTGCTGGAGTAACCTAGTGGGTCAGCTGGTGTTTTGATAAACCAACATCTGCAGTTCCTTGTGTCTACCTTAAATCTATCAAGCTTTTGATTATTCCATTTCAAATCAAAGAATGACTATGTTGGGAATTACAGCATACTCAATGTCAGCATTGAGCATTGCAGAAATGAATAGTTGGTTTAACTGAAACTGCAGCGCTAAGAATTGTCCCGACCCGAAACCTTGCCTGTCTATTCGCTCCACAGATGCTGCCTGACCCACTGAGTTACTCCAGCACTTTGTTTTGCTCAAGAACCAGCATCAGCTGTCTCTTGTGTCTCAATGATAAGTGTAGCATGGATTCAGACACAATTTGACATTTGTACATTTCTGAGGAAATATTTGTTAATATTTCACAACATTTTGTTGTGCCAATAATATTAAGAAATGCAATTTAACAGCTTTAAAATTCCATTCAGCAAAATTGCAATCCACATACAATATTTTATTCATTGCCACTTTATGTGTCCTTTTACTGCTGGTCTTTGGGAAATTATTGATCTAGATCTCCTCTCCTCTTATTTCATCCATGATGTTCTGTTCTGTCTTGCTCTGTGGCCTTGCTGACTGCCTTGATCTATGAACAATGTTGGGGGTTTATTTTCCCCAATTGAAAACTACAATACCCCAGGCAATAGGTAAGTGGATTTCCTACTATATTATCAAGGAACTTTGCAAACCAAGTACGCAAGTCATTTAATCAGTGAAATATCAATATTTATACGCATTAGACCCAAATCTATTCCTCAAATTCAATTTCTGCCATCCTACAGTCAGAAGCTGTGCACAGCAGTTGTGCGTTTTCCTTGTCAATTCAAAGCTAACACATTCAGTTAAGTAGGATGGTTAAAATATGTAACCACTGACAACTGAAGACTATTGCCTTATATTTACATTTGCTGGTGCCCAGAATGTTGGAAGTACTATTTCAAAAATGTCTTTTAAACATCAACTTAGACAATAATTTGGGCACTTAGCTAAAATTAAATAGGGTGTTTGCAAAGTTTTTTTATGCTTCAAAGATTATAAAAATTATAACATTAGTTCTGTGAGCATCAGGCATAAGAAACGATATTCCTCTGTTTGGTTGCAGCATTACTGAATTTGTTACTGCTGTTTGCAATTCAAATAAATAATGCTCTAAAAAATAAGTTGAATCTGCATTTCATGCTCAGGATTACTCCAAATGAATGTTATATTGTTTTGCCATCATCAGTGTAAATTATTGTTATAAAGGAGAAAGGTCAAAGCTTTAGGCCTGGGTACTTGATATTTTAATCAGTCACGTTCAAAATTCATTTCCTCATCAAGCCTGTAAGGCACTAAAAGATGCATTCCCATTTACATAATATACTCTGGAACTTTAGTAAGAAATCCTTTAGGGTACTTAGAACAAATGCGTACAAAGATATACCTAATCCAATCTCATTTCAGCCTTTGCTCTTTTAAATCTGTAAAATTAATGAATCGCGATACTTTAAATTACTGTGAGCTTCATGGCCATAATTTTGATACTTTTAACCTATTTTTTTCAAAATTGCCCATCGGCATACGAGCTAATGAACAAGCAGTAATAAAAAAAATAGTTGAAAAGATGTCGTACTTTACAAGGAAATGCAAAATCCTATTAGTGAGATCAAATGCATGTTACAGACATTTTTAAGAAATGGATAATTCAAATAAAGGAGAAACTGTTAGGCTAACAAATCAATTGACAAAGCATTGAATGTAATCACCATTGTACTCCAGGTCAGTACATGGAATTAAACATATCTGTTCAGAAAATATAACAAGTAAAGCACTGCCGTAAATTAAAAGTAGAGGAATGTTACACAAAATGGTTACCTCACATCAATGACTTTCATAGTGGTTATTCAAGCTTATTTATTTGCTGTTCCATTTATTAGATAACCATGTAGTTGTGTTTCTGTAAGATACTGTCAGGATTGTATAAATTAATGGGATTCCTGGCAATAATTCAGCAGCTGTTTTTTGAACCTCTTTCCCTGAGAATTTTCTCAAAGAGTCACATGTTGCAAGCAAAAATTACGTGTGTTATGTTTTATGAAGTCAACATTGGACCTTTCAAAGCCTCGGCTGCTGATAACAAGTCACTCACAAAGTAGGACATCTTCAAAAGAATGTATAATTTGTCTCCGTGCAACACGGAGTTTAGTTTAGTTTAGTTTAGAGACCGCGCCAACCAGCGATCCCCGCACATTAACACTATCCTACACCCACTAGGGACAATCTTTACATTTACCAAGCCAATTAACCTACAAACCTGTACGTCTTTGGAGTACAGGATCATAATTTATGGCTTTTCTGGAGGCAGCATAGACTCAGATATTCGTACAACACAATAACAGGCCATTCGGCCCAACTTATCCATGCCAGCCAAGATTCCTTATCTCAGCTAGTCCCGTGCGGCCCATATCCCTCTAAATGTTTGCTATCCATGTACATGTCCAAGTGCCTTTTAAATGCTGTTCTTGTATCTGCACAACCACTTCCTCTGGCACCACCCTCTGAGTGAAAATGGTGCCCATCAGGTTCATAATAAATCTTGTCCCTCTCACTTAAACATATGTTTAAGGTCCTCTTGTTTTTGATTTGTTTACTCTAGGTAAAATACTATTCTCAAGATTGTTTATAGCTCTGTAAGTTCACCCCTCAATCTCTTGCACTGCAAGAAATAAAGTCCTAGCCTGCCCAAACTCTCCCAGAGCTCAGTCCCTCAACTCCTGGCAACACTCTCCTAAATATCTCTGCAGTGTACAGACTAGCGTAAATTCAGGTCAATGTCCTCAAAAGCCTTTCAAAAGCCTCCAAATTCTTCCTGTAATAGGGTGACCAGATTGCATGCAATAACCCAAATGTGACCTAACCAAAGTTGTCTACAACTGCATCATGACCATTTGGTACTAATATGATTTAATACTAATAGTGGCGCTCTTTAGTATGCAAAACATATCTTGTCCCTAGCAGATACTCTCCATTGATAAAACCAGCATTGACACTCAAATATTCCCTGAACCCATGGTGTAGTGTGTTCTTGGCATTGCTGACTTGCATTCATTTTCCCCGCTTCCTGTAACAATGAGCCCGATCCCCATTCAGCCTTCACTCTTCACATTCCTAAATCCCAAACCTCATGTTTCACTAAGATGCCCCCCACTCCTCGGTCCATGGGTAAAAGCAGAGAAGATATTCTTCATTTATTTTTACACCAGAGATGAGTGGAGTCTATAATCCGCTGTGTTCATGTAGCTGGGCTGATAGACAAGGTAGTGAACTTTGCACATCTGTCAGTCTGAAAACCAAAAGGAAGCAGTAGGTGGGGGCACAAACACGGAGCTGTCAGCAGCTGAAGCAAAATGGAGGGTTCGATGAGGTGGATGTAACAGTACAAGGCGTAACTTTGAGGTGTGTTTAATGGAATCTTTACTTACAGTTGCACAAATGAAATATTAACGTGTGGCAGCAAACAGAAAAACCATGGAGATCGTTGAAACAATCTTTAATGAAATCTTTCCCCCACTTCACTCAGAATTCTCTGATTGTATGTACGTTCAATTCTACACACACACAAATAGAAGATTCTCAGCTATGCAGAGAACAGCACCAATGCAAATGTTGTCAGAAGTTTTGGTGTCACCCTGGAGGTAATTATTCAGAACTGTACCTGCCAGCAGTTGTCTGTCTTTTCACCATTTTATTTTTATTTTTAGTTAGTTAAAGTGTTTTGTTTGGAGGTCTAGACTTTTTTGTGTGAGGGGTGGGAGGGGGAAACTGCCTTTCAGGGTCCCTACCTGGTCGGAGAGGCAGCTTTTCTCCGGGCTGCAGCTTCGACCCGTCCTCGCGGCCTACCAGCGGGCCTGGAGCGGCGTTTCCTGTCGCGGACCGCCCAGAACCTCGGCTTCGGCGGCGGCACAGCGCTGGAGCGCTATCATGGAGCGGGCGATGCCTTGCCTGGGTCGCCGCGCTGGAGCTCCGGTGAGCTGAGACCGCCGGGAACAACATCGCGGAGCTGCGGGACTGTGGAGCGGCCAGCTGCGGGCGGCGGCGCCGAACTTTACACCGGGAGCCTGGGATCTCGTGACGAGATCACCAGTTGTGGAGCTCCATCCGGCGCGGCCTTGTCGGTTTCGGAAGCCGCGGCTTCCAGTACGGAGGCGGCCGTTCCAGGGTTCCCAGGCCGCTGTGAGGACTCTCCCGACGCCGGAGCACCACCACCCGGCGAGAACGGCCAGGAACATCGGGCCTCCGTAGAGGCAACTGTGGAGGCCTCAATAGGCCCGACTATGGGTGAACTGGGGTTGGGGACTGGACTTTGTGCCTTCCCTCATGGTGGGAGCCATTGTGGGGGGATGTTCTTTGTGTTTAAGACTCTCATTGGTGTTATGTCTGTATTCTTTTTTTGTGTGCTGCAAAATGGCAAAAAGCATTTCACTTCACTACACCTCGGTGTATGTGAATGTGACTAATAAAAACCTTTGATACTTTGACCTAGCGTTTCAAAGTAAAAGGATTAGAAGCAAAGATCCTCCAGGATTGCTATAGGATCTTTGATTAGAAGGGCAGAGTAAATTGACCATGTCACCAGGTTACAGGGACGACTGCAGATTCTGGGGGCAAAGAACAAGGAATTGTTTTATTCCTTCACTGAGCCACTGCTAGGAATTTTTCTCCCCTCAGATACAAACACCATATGCATCACAGCCAGATCAATGGCAAGAGCATCACATTGCGTCACGATGTATGTCATTCCACAGTCCCTCCCAGCAACATACTGCCCACGCCATCCCAAACACAGAAAATGCAAATTAAGCTGTGCAATTATTACTCAGCAAAATTATACTGCCTGAACTTTACTTCGAGTACTAGAGAAAACGCAGCACCCCACAAATCCAAGCACTATTTGTGAACAATGAACTTAGAAGTCACCTTACTCCAGACCAGAAGAAAGAAGAAGACCTTGAAAGCTAAGTCTAGAGGCCTTTACATTCGCTTGTTTGTGTGGTTTGGAAGCCAGCGTTTGTTATATTTGCTGCATCAAGTGAAAATGTCAAATGGAATTTTCGCACTGTAAACACTGTATATATTTATTACTTGGACAGGGGCCACAGAGTGGCACGGGTGGGGGACTGTTTGGTGAAATTTGAAAAATGTAAAAAAATTGTACTGAAAAAAAAACAAAAATGTAAAAAAAACTTGTATAGTCTCCGAAAATGTCGGATGAATTTTGTTTGTTTGAATGGTTCAGGAATTGTATATATTTATCAATTGAATAAAGTCTATTTTGAAATTAAAAAAAAATTTGCTGCATCAAATTGCTTTTTTATCAACTGCCAGCAGGAGATGCAGTTAGGTGAAAAAGTGCTACACAAAACAAAAATCAATCAATATCAAAAGGGAGACTATTCCCCTTTAAGAGTAAGTTAGTGGAATCGCTGAAGACCACTGTCTTTATCTCCAGGAAGATGAATAAAAGGTGAAATCAACTGCTCTGCATTGCTGCTGCCTAGATCTGCGGCACAAGCATTGTGGGTTGAAATCCCTGTTCCTGTGCTATACTGTTCAACGTTGTTAAATGTTCCACAAAACAGACAATCTGATCATTATATCTGATCATTCAGTCTGAAGAAGGGTTCCGACCCAAAACGTCGCCTGTCTTTGTCTTTCAGTGATGCGGCCTGACCAGCTGAGTTACTGTTTAAGAAGGAACTGCAGATGCTGGAAAATCGAAGGTACACAAAAATGCTGGAGAAACTCGGCGGGTGCAGCAGCATCTATGGAGCGAAGGAAATAGGCAACGTTTCGGACCGAAACGTTGCCTATTTCCTTCGCTCCATAGATGCTGCTGCACCCGCTGAGTTTCTCCAGCATTTTTGTGTACCAGCTGAGTTACTGGACTTGAGAAACATCAAATCAGATCAAAATAAGTGAAGGATGTCACTAAGTTGGAAGATTCATCAGGATGTTGACACAAGCCACTGCAGATGCTGGAATCTTCGTCTTCAGTCTGAAGCAGGGACCCGACCCGAAACGTGACTGACCCATGTCCTCCAGAGAAGCTGCCTGACTCGCTGAGTCAATCCAGCACTTTGTGTTTTTGTATTGTATCTGGTCATTAAATAAATCAGTAATAACTAAAATGCTTTGTTTGTGTATAAAAACTGGTGAACTCGTATTATCACTGGATCGATTGAGCCCTGCAGAGCTGCTGCAAGTTGTTGCCCAGATGCTGTCAACGTGGATGATGGCAGCAATGAAAGATGCCTGTGCTCTTTGCCCAGGTGATTTTGAGGCAGGCAAATAAATTGAGACATGTGCAACGTTGCTTCCATGGGAGGAGTTGTCAGTGCTGCATTCAGGAATGTGCACCCCTCCACACTCATCCCAGCGGGGGATGAGAAATATTGGATTTTATATTCTGCTCTGCCCCAAATAAAAATTAGGAAGACAGAAAGCTGGAATGAGGCCCTCGTTTAGTCCCAGTGACTCACACAGAGTCAGCGGCACAAGTGTTTGGAACTGCCGTCTCTCTGCAGTGGCTGCCATTCACTTCTGTGGGAAAAGGACCGCTTAATGCCACGATTGTTTCTGCTCAAATTAACAGGACATGAATAACAACAATACAACAAATGCCCCGCTACGTGTTTGAACTCTTAGCTGGTCGCTAATACAGCAGTCACCTCTGAGTCTTTCGCTGCCTGGGGGGGGAGTGAGAGAGACGGAGAGAGACAGAGAGGGGGAGAGAGACAGAGAGACAGGGAGGAAGAGAGAGACAGGGAGAGAGAGAGAGACAGTGAGACAGGGAGGGAGAGAGAGACAGAGAGAGGGAGGGAGGGGGCGAGGGAGAGAGAGAGAAAGGGGGGGGGAGAGGGGGAGGGGGGGGGGGAGAGGGGGAGAGAGGGAGAGAGGGGGAGAGAGAGAGAGAGAGGGAGAGAGAGGGGGAGAGAGGGAGAGGGGGAGAGAGGGAGAGGGGGAGAGAGGGAGAGGGAGAGAGAGAGAGAGAGAGAGGGGAGGGAGGAGAGAGGAGAGATGTAGCATGCCATCGTTTGTTCACCGTCTCCCTCAGCGGCTTAGGTCTGAGCCTTACATCTGTTTGTGTAAACATGGGGTTGGCGCTCTGGTGACAGCTGATGGCAGGATCTCTCGCTGGCCTTTACGTGACTCACACCCCACTTGGGGAAGTCCAGAACAAGGGGTCACAGTTTAAGGATAAGGAGGAAATCTTTTAGGACCGAGATGAGAAAAACATTTTTCACACAGAGAGTGGTGAATCTCTGGAATTCTCTGCCACAGAAGGTAGTTGAGGCCAGTTCATTGGCTATATTTAAGAGGGAGTTAGATGTGGCTAAAGGGATCAGGGGGTATGGAGAGAAGGCAGGGACAGGATACTGAGTTGGATGATCAGTCATGATCATATTGAATGGCGGTGCAGGCTCGAAGGGCCGAATGGCCTACTCCTGCACCTATTTTCCATGTTTCTTTCTCTGCATTTACGATTTTTTTGGGGATGCTATCGTGCTCCATACAAGGAGATGGGCAGACATGGGCCAATTAGATTAACTTAAAAGGGGCATCACAAGTTGGGCCAAGCGGTCCATGACTCTATGACTATTCCAATTGATTGACTGATTGGAGGATACTACATGGAACCAGGTGTTACAGCCCACTGATAGACGCAAAATGCTGAAGTAACTCAGCGGGACAGGCAGCATCTCTGGAGAGAAGTAATGGGTGATGTTTCGGGTCGAGACCCTTCTTCAGACTGAAAGTCACGGAAAAGGGAAACGAGAGATATAGACGATGATATAGAAAGAATGCAAAAAAGTAACAATGATAAAGGAAACAGGGCATTGTTAGCTGTAGCTGGGTGAGAATGAAAGCTGGTGTGGTGGACTTAGCCCACTGAGTGAGTCCACACGGTCCACTGATCACCCGTTCATCTAGTTCTGTGTTATGACACTTTCTCATCTACTCCCTACACACGAGTAGCAATTTACAGGAGCCAATTAAATTGTACAAACCTGCTCATCTTTGGGATGTGTGTGGACACCGGGTCACCCGGAGGAAACTTACATGGTCACAGGGAGAATGTGTAAACCTCACTCAGACAGCACTTGGAGGAAACCCTTGTGGTCACAGGGAGAACATACAAACTCCATCGTCTTAACTAAAATAAAATAAAATCTTGGTATTTCAGGCTCCTGTACCTTCTTTCCGACGGATAGTAGTGAGATGAGAGCGTGGTCTGGGTGGTGTGAGTCTTTGATGATATTAGCTGCCATTCTGAGGCTGCTCCTCGTGTAAACCCTCTGGATGGTCAGGAACTCAGTGCCTGTGATGGACCAGGCAACATCTAGCTCTTTCCACACTACAAGGATAGCATAGTAGTCCATTGGTTAGTGCTGCTGCCTCACAGCTCTAGAGACCAAGATACAAGATACAAGATACATTTAATTGTCATTTGGACCCCTTGAGGTCCAAACAAAATGCCGTTTCTGCAGCCATACATTACAAACAAATAGACCCAAGACACAGCATAATTAACATAAACATCCATCACATTGCTGTGATGGAAGGCCAAATAAACTTATCTCTCCACTGCACTCTTCCCCCCCCCCCCCCCCACCCGATGTCAGAGTCAAAGTCAAAGCCCCCGGCTGGCGATGGCGATTGTCCCGCGGCCATTAAAGCCACGCCGGGTGGTGCGAGGTCGCACACCGGGTCTTGCTGTTAGAGCCCCCGGCGTGCGCTCGCAGAGTCCCGCGGCCATTCCAAGCCGCGCGGGGCAGTGATGCAGGCCCCGCTCCAGGAGCTCTTCAACCCCGCAACTCGGGCGGGGGAAGTCGCCGTTGCGAGAGCCCTGAAAAGCAGTATCCCTCCAGGGAGCCGCGGGCTCCCGGTGCCGCCGTCCACAGACCCGAAGTAGCAGCCTCCGAATCTCCGGAGGTCGGGCCGCAGCAGCAGCAGCGCTCCACCACCGCTCCACCCGCTCCGGACTCGGCCAGCCCCGCGACGGCGACGGTGAGTCGTCGGCACCAGAGTCCCCGGTCTCTTCCTGTTGGAGGCCGCTCCTCGTTGCAGCCCCAACGATAACGGAAACCCGACGAGAAAAGGTCGGGTCTCCCGTGCAGCGAGAGATTTAAAAAGTTTCCCCCCCCCCTCCCACCCCACCCCCCACCCCCCACACACACACCCCAACAAAAAATAACAAAAACTACATAAAAACATAGACAAAAAATAATAAAACGCGGACAGACTGCAGAGGCCGCTGCTGACGAGAGTCGCGCCGCCCACCAGAGACCAGAGTTCAATCCTGACTTTGGGTGGAGTTTTCTTCCTACAATCACCTAGTGCTTTGATTTCTTCCCGCATCTTAAACGTGTGCATGTAAGGTAAATGGTTCACTGGTTCATTGGTGATTTTATTGTCACATGTACGAAGTGCAAACGCACAGTGAAATTCTTTTCTTACAAACAGTCAAGCAGAGTATTGCCAATCCTAAGCACATCCCCGATTAGCAAGAGTACAGCTATGCTGCAGATTACTTCAATGCAGGTGAATGGTGTCTTGTGTATTTTGATACAGTGAAAATCTTATGTATTGCATGCTATCCAGTCATTCCATGCCAAACAGGAGTCTAATCATGCCATACACAAGTACAAAATGTAGTGCAAAGAGAGAAATACTAGAGTGAATATAGGCTGACAGCATTTAGTGTTACACTTACAGAGGAAAAAGTGCAAGGTCTGTATTGAAGTACTGGAGGTTGGAGGATCAGACATCTAATAATGGAGGCGAAGAAGCTGTCCCCAAGCCTGGTGGAAAAACACGTCTTCAAGCTTTTGTATCGTCTACCTGATGGGAGCAGGGAGAAGAGGAAATGAGAAGTGGTAAATCTCTGGAAGTCTCTGCCACAGAAGGTAGTTGAGGTCAGTTCATTGGCTATATTTAAGAGGGAGTTAGATGTGGCCCTTGTGGCTAAAGGGATCAGGGGATATGGAGAGAAGGCAGGTACAGGAATTGGATGATCAGCCATGATCATATTGAATGGCGGTGCAGGCTCGAAGGGCCGAATGGCCTACTCCGGCACCTATTTTCTATGTTTCTATGTTTCTATGACCTGGGTGAATAAGGTCCTTGATTAGGTTGTGTGCTTTTCCAAGGCAGCGTAAAGTGTCGATGGAGTCGATGGTGGGGAAGCTGGCAGAACGCATTAAAGATCATGGTATATAGATGTTCAAACTGTACAGAGAGTGTCTTCCTTTCTCCCTCTTCTGCTGCCCAAACTCTGCTCTCCGTGGCTGCTACTCATACCAGTCTTTGTCTCAACAGCCTGGCATCGATCCGCTGATCCTTCGATCCGGTTGCTGCCCGCGTGGAGTTTTCACGTTCTCCCTGTGGCCGTGTTGGTTTGGTCTGGATGCTCCAGATTCCTTCCATATTCCATTTGTGGTGTTGGCGGGCGCAGCCGTGGGAGGCCCTACATCAGCTGGGTGAGCGAGAGCATCAAGCGTAGTCTGCGGCATTGCACTGGGTCAGTTTGATCTTTACTTCGGCGATCCGTCAGGACACCTAACCTTAAAGTTAAAAAAAGAGGAGTTGCATATCCCCTTTGGCCAAGCAGAGATTTGGAAGTTGCAAGATGGCGTGGGTATGCACAATAACCTTGGATTTGGCGAGAATCTATTGACCTCATGTATAGTATGATTGGACCGGACAACACGCAGAACAAGTACAGGTAACCCTCCCATACAAAAGCAAGTCAAAATCCATTTGATTAACCATTGTTTAATGGGCTTGCAAAAATAAATGACAATATTCTTCAATCAATGTGAGAATGTACATAAATCCTAATAGGCAACCAACCAGATAAAGTTACTAGTTATTTACAGTATACATCCTTATGTGGAAAATATTGTGTGGAAGTTCTCAAACATCTTGCAAATGAGTAGTAAAATTACTGCATGCAAACAAAAGTGTTGTATTTCACCGTATCTCTGCACACATGACAATAAATAAACAAACGAACTAGGATATGGGGTTGACAGGGAGTTGATGGGAACATGGAGAGTATAAAATGAGTGCTTCATGGTCACTCAGTGGCGATGGGCCAAAGGGCCTGTTCCCGTGCTGTTTGATTCTATTGCTCCATCCTGATGTGATTTGGAAGTCGTCCATATTCAGACTGATTGCAAACGAGCTGTCTGCCACCCACAGGTAAGCAGATAGCTGTACATACACCAAGGATTTGATGTAATGTTTCTGTGAGACTGAATCAACACTGATTCTCCCCCCCCCCCAATCACCACTTGTATTCTCATTTTGTTTACAACCATTTCCTGAAGGTTAAGAAATGCCCTTTTAAATGTGAAAGAAAATTAAAAAACCATTTGAACAATCAGCATTTGTTAAGGAAATATTGTTAGTAAAAATAAATGCACAATAACCTTCAATCCATGTAAGAATGCCCTGCTCAGTGCCCCCCACCCACATGGACTGTCTCCCTCGGATGGTCACGTCGCACATCGACCCGGCACAGACACATTTGCACTTTAGACTGTTTTGACTGTTTTACTGTTCTTTTTATAAATCATGTTTCGCAGGGTATCTAAATCTAAATTTTATTAGTTGTTTAAGTTATGACATTGGATGGAAGCTGCATACCAAATCTCGTTGCACACATGTGCAATGACAATAAGAGATATTATTATTATTATTATTAATGTACAAAACCCTTAGGGGCGGCACAGTGGTACGACTGGTAAAGTTACTACCTCACAGCCAATGACCCAGGTTTGATACTGACCTTGGGTGCTGTCTGTGTTTGTGGAGTTTGCAAGTTCCCTCTGTGACCGCGTGGGTTTGCTCCGGGTGCTCTGCTCTGGTTTCCTCATACATCTCAAAGATATCCGGGTTTGTGGCTTAACTGGCTGCTGTAAATTGCCTCTAATGTGCAGGGAATGGATGAGAAAGTGGGATAACAGAACGAGTGTGAAAGGGTGATCTATGGTCAGTATGGACTCAGAGGGCTGAAGGGCCTGTTTCCATGCTGCATCTTTAAACTAGTTTTCCTGTTATTGTGCTATACCCTCAACTATGTCAATGATAAGTGAATACTAAAATCAATTACATGAAGCATACTTAGGCTGATTAATCCATTATCCAAGAGCAAAATTAAACATCTTATACAGTGAGAGAATCCTGTCAGGAATAGCGAAATGGAAATGGAGCTACATTTATATATTAAAGCTCATCATCGTTATAATTGGGATTCAGTGTCTTAAATTATGTGCTAATTATTTTTAATTGTAAAATATCATGGGAGGATTATGTGCAACCACCTTTAACCTTGGACACTGCAATGTCAGACAATATATAACATCTGTGACTCCTCCCTTAATGAGTTTGAACTGTTTCATGCAGCTTCTGCTGGAGACAGGCTCCACCAGTCAAAATAACCCATATTCTAACAAAATAATACTGAGCAAAAATAGCTCTGAACTGGGCAGAAATGGGAGTTGTGATTGTTTAACTGTTTTCCTCTAATACATCTTGTATTCCTATGATGCTCTAATGGGTGAAATAGTCTTATTTGTAGAAGTAGAAGCACGGGCAGCCTCTGTTGGTTAATCGTACTTGCACATGCATCGACTTATGTTTGCATCAACCTTCCTTCAAATTCCCCAGGCTCCCAAGGTGGTTGGTGCCACGAGAAAGGAGAGGTTGGACAAACTTGAATTGTTTTCTCTGGAGCGTCAGAGGATAAGTATCAGCTAAGTACAAGCAAGACGTACTTGGTCGGATATTCAGCATTATTTTACAAAATTATCCTTTGCACAGTGGGGAGTTTTCGTGCTGGCTAAACGTAGAAATAAAGAACATTTGGCATCTCTCACACCTCTTGACACCTTTGACAATAAATAATACAGCTTACAATTATACGGCATAGAGTAAAATTTCCAAAGAGCATTACTAGTCGAGCTGCTGCCTCACAGCGCCAGAGACGCGGGCTTGATCCTGACCTTGCATGCTGTCTGTGTGGAGTTCACACATTTTCCAGAGAGCCTTATCCATGACTCAGATTACCATTTTACCTTTACTGAGTGGGATGCCAAACAATATGCAAATAAAATCATACAGGGGTTTGCAAGATTAGAAAGGCATTGCGTACACTCTTAAGTCATGATTGACAATCAGTAGCCAGCATTAAGGGATACAATTATTAGTCTTTAAAGCAATTCTTCTCTCTAGCTCTCACTGATTAAGGTTTAGAATATTTACCTAAAACAAACCCAAGACTGCCTCCAGCCTGCTGTTGTGTGCAACTACAGGTGTAATCAAATGCAGCCCTTATGAATGCAAAACGGGTACAACCATACAACAGCACAACACAGCACAGAAAAAAGCCCTTTGACCCACAATGTTCGTGCCGAAGATGATGCCAAGTTAACTAATCTCCTCTGCCCACACGTGATCAATATCCCTTCGTTCCCTGCAATGTCCATGTGCATATCTGAAATCCTCTTAAATGCTATATCTGCCTCATATATCCCTCCACTACAAACCCTGGCAGCACCTTCCAGGCCCCACCACCCACTGTATAAAAAAAAATACCCCTTTAAACTTTGCCCTACATATCCATGTACTTAATATGTTGCTCAGTTGGTTTGCTACTGTGCTGCTGATTCTAAATAGGCAGTACTTGTGATGGTGGAGACGTTTCCTACTTACTTGTGGCATAGGGGTGGGATGTGAGTATCTCTGGGCTTCATTAAGTCTTGTTACATTGAATTCCATCATCATTCTCTCATTTGTCCAAGGTGAAATGGTCAAAGTAGCTTAAGCAGAAACAATTTTTCTGCAGCGTTCTTTCATAGTCATTTCATAAAGTTGATTTGCTCCTTGCGTAATTGAGCTGAACAAATGATTACACGCTATCATTTCAAACTTTAGCAACAACAGGGCGGTTGCGAGAGAAAATGAAAATCAAAAAAATAACTGCCTGCTCTGGAAACCTGAAATCTAAACCGAAAAATGCTGGAAAACGCAGCTCAGAGAGAAGAGGGGCAAATTAGTCATGTTTCAGATCCAAGAATGTGTAGGATGGAACTGCACATGCTGGTTATACGCTGAAGGTAGGCACAAAATGTTGGAGCAACAGCAGGATAGGCAGACTGACTAAGGGTCTCGTTCTGAAACATTACCCATTCCTTATCTCCAGAGATGCTGCCTGGCCCGCTGAGTTACTCCAGCATTTTGTGTCTATCTTCAAACCCAAGAATGTTGGTCAGAATTGGAGAAAAGTTCAAAACAAGTTAGCTTTCACTGGGAGAGGACGATGTGGAGGGGTGTACGGGACACAGGTGATATCCCTAATAGGGTTTGATGGGTACAGTTGCAAGGACATTAAGCTTATTTACTGTTAAAGTGCCAATGTATCTGCAGGCCAGATGATACTCACTGTTCCTTGGTTTCGCCTTGTACGAAATGATGGCATTCAAGCCCTGACACACCTACTGAATACCTGTCTCATCCTCCAGTTTACAGGATTGTCTAAACTGTCTTTAGACAGCATTGCCTATTGAATGATAGTTAGAGGCCCGTTTGTTTTTTAATTAGATGTTGGTAGATCCTGACAATTCTACATGCTGGCACATGTATGGGTATCCATAAAGAGATGTAACAAAATTCACCGTCAAAACACTGCTACATTTTAAATAAACCTCAGTGGTGGCTTTAGTGATACGAAGATTACTTTCTTAAATAAGCATTGTGGAAATCATATGAATACATAATCATTGACTCGTCTATACTTCACGCTGCCTCAAAAACACAGCCAATATAATCAAAGGCCTGATTATTCTTTCTTCTCCCATAGAAACATAGAAACATAGAAATTAGGTGCAGGAGTAGGCCATTCGGCCCTTCGAGTCTGCACCGCCATTCAATATGATCATGGCTGATCATCCAACTCAGTATCCCGTACCTGCCTTCTCTCCATACCCTCTGATCCCCTTAGCCACAAGGGCCACATCTAACTCCCTCTTAAATATAGCCAATGAACTGGCCTCAACTACCCTCTGTGGTAGAGAGTTCCAGAGATTCACCACTCTCTGTGTGAAAAAAGTTCTTCTCATCTCGGTTTTAAAGGATTTCCCCCTTATCCTTAAGCTGTGACCCCTTGTCCTGGACTTCCCCAACATCAGGAACAATCTTCCTGCATCTAGCCTGTCCAACCCCTTAAGAATTTTCTAAGTTTCTATAAGATCCCCTCTCAATCTCCTAAATTCTAGAGAGTATAAACCAAGTCTATCCAGTCTTTCTTCATAAGACAGTCCTGACATCCCAGGAATCAGTCTGGTGAACCTTCACTGCACCCCCTCTATGGCAATAATGTCCTTCCTCAGATTTGGAGACCAAAACTGTACGCAATACTCCAGGTGTGGTCTCACCAAGACCCTGTACAACTGCAGTAGAACCTCCCTGCTCCTATACTCAAATCCTTTTGCAATGAAAGCTAACATACCATTCGCTTTCTTTACTGCCTGCTGCACCTGCATGCCTACCTTCAATGACTGGTGTACCATGACACCCAGGTCTCG
This sequence comes from Leucoraja erinaceus, assembly GCF_028641065.1. Classification (NCBI taxonomy): domain Eukaryota; kingdom Metazoa; phylum Chordata; class Chondrichthyes; order Rajiformes; family Rajidae; genus Leucoraja; species Leucoraja erinaceus. The sequence goes on from NC_073385.1 coordinate 30,553,479, forward strand.
CTGCATCTCCCCCTTTCCCAATCGGCCACCATTTAGATAATAGTCTGCTTTCCCGTTTTTGCCACCAAAATGGATAACCTCACATTTATCCACATTATACTGCATCTGCCAAACATTTGCCCACTCACCCAGCCTATCCAAGTCACCTTGCAGTCTCCTAGCAACCTCCTCACAGCTAACACTGCCCCCCAGCTTAGTGTCATCCGCAAACTTGGAGATATTGCCTTCAATTCCCTCATCCAGATCCCTGTTCTTGTCAGACAGAATATACAGTGTGCACCAGCAGGCACAGGAACAGCTCCTTCCCCTCTGTTATCAGGCTTCTGAACAGTTTTTTCCATAAGCAAGGGTACAATCTGAGTCACCTCTACCCCATTGCGGACAATGGACTTTGTTTATGGATCTGGTGCACTACAATGCTGAGAACTATGTTCTGCTTTCTGTATTGTCCCCTTCTCTCTACCTATTGGACTTGAGTTTAACTTGGTTCTATTTATGTATAGTATAATCTGATCTGTTTGGATAGTATGCAAAGCAAATCTTTTTGCCGTACCTCGGTACACGTAACAATAATAAAATTAAACCTAAACTACATACATTATTGATATCCTAGTTCAGTCCCATCAACATGCTTTATCAAGTTTTAACCAAATATGAGGCAGGCAAGAGTCCCTTTCAAAAATAAACACATTGAGAACTAATCATCCATGCCTTTCTAATGACTAACTTAATTACTTTGGACAATTAAATTAAATTAAAAACCAAATACACTGCAATGGATTACAACAAATAAGAACCAGGTATTTCCATTAATCACATGATGGAGACAGACTTGTCCTGATTGTACATTGATTTAGCTTTGGAATGTGCTGAAACAGTAAAAAAAAAAAACAATTGGTGCTTTGCAATTTAGATAACACTTTATTTTAAGTATGGAAATTCAGAAGATAAGCATTGATAATAAGTTTTTGGAAACCAGCCATCACCTTTCATTTAGTTTTCTGTTTCATTGAGAAATGAAGTTTGGCTTTGGCCAAAAATATATTAATATTAATCATAGAATCTCAGAGGCATTTTTTCCCCATTCAGAGGGCAGCCCGTATCTGGAATTAGCTGCCAGAGGAAACTATAGAAGAGGATACAATTACCCTGTATGACTTTTTAAATAAATTTGGACATATAAACGGATAGGAAGGGTTTCGAGGGATATTTGTGCAATGCAGGCGAATGGGGCTGGCCCAGTTTGCCAAATTAGTTGGCTTGGGCAAGGTGGGCCGAAGGGCCTATTTCCACACTGAATAACGGTATAACTCTATATTCTTTCCCCTCTTGCCCTAAGTCTATGCTCTCTAGTTTTTGAATACTCTACCCTGGGTTAAAGACTGAAACACAGGAATGTTGTTAAGAAATATAATATTAGGCCAGAAGACAAAGGTTGGCTTTACCCTCAGACATGTGTTGAGGGATGTCTAGCACAGGACAGAGATTATTCAAGAGGTGTCACCACACCATGGAATGTTGATATTACAATGCTAATGTGGTTTTGTGTATCAAACGTATGTAAATAGTAAATTTAATCAACTGCCCTTCTATCCTGAACACTTGAAGATAAATAAGGCAACAAGACAATCTTATCAAATGGTGGGCCTTACTTGCGGTTTAAAATAAATTGAATTTGAATGTAGAAATTCAGAATTTGGAGATATAATTAATCTGAATCAACAAGAAACAAAACATGCTGCCTGACCTGCTGAGTTCATCCTGCACTTTGCGTTTTGTTCAAGATTCCAGCATCTGCAGTGCCTGGTGTATCCACAAGAAACTAGATGCACCATTCATTCATGTTCTCAAAGGTATTTTGAGAGGCCTCTTGCAATTAGAAAGCTACAAATGACGTAACTGCGTAGTTTCACGGATGGCTGCTTAATGCGGACCAATATACAAGAAGTTCAAACCTCACAATAAACTATCCCTTCAATTTGTTTCTTTAACAGAGACACGAGGGGCTGCAGATGCTGGAGCCTTGAGAAAAACACTACAGTAAATGCGAGAGAAACTTAAATGGGTCAGGTAGCATCTGTGGAGGCATCTGTACATTCCCTCCTCAGATGCTGCCTGAGTTCTTTTAGCTCTTTGTTTTTTTTGTTCCTTTACTGTTGTTGAGTCAAGTTTAACCTGAGCTCAGTGTGACTGCCTAACAATGCAGTTCTTTGACCAAGGGCTCGAGCGGAGGACTATACATTTCTTAAGAAAGAAAATATCCTCAGATTGCCTGTCGTAGAATTTCACTCTTATCAATTTCAAAATAGCAATCAATCTTGAACTGTCGCTGTTGGAGATGGGTTTGTAAAGAGCAAACAAAACTAAACTCTCAGATGAAAATTAAGCTCAGATTTAAAGTGGTGGGCGGGTGGTAGCTCTGATCCAAATAAACCCAATTGTATATAGTTGGGATCGGAAGCCTTGAATAGCATTCCCAAAGCACGAACAAAGTCTGATTAAAATGCAAAAAGTCCGCCCTGTGATCCCAGGCGACTGCGATAACACGGTCTTTGAGTAATTTTCGCCAAATACCTGGAAAAGGCCCATTTCCATTATATACATTTCACACTGCACAGAACGCACAAGGTATGCTGAGAATGTTAATTTGCAAAATTTTGAAAATACCAAACTAATGAGAAGATTACAGCGGGATTCTTTGTTACATTAAAAAGACATTTAGCATTCCAGAAAGCTCCATAAGAATAAATGAACGCTGACCCATACAGCAGGTTCTCAATGCTTGCAGCTTAAAATTCAATAGCCACTTTGTTGAGGCATCCAAAATTTAAAGTTAATTAATAAGCTTGCTTCTGGTTTCCATAGATTCCTTTCAAATGCAAGAGCCATAATAGACGAACAGTAACTTATGCAAAGTTCTCATTAAGCAACCCCTTTACTAGCGACAGCTTTTGAAAAGGTCGACAAAATGCATATACTGTGACTACCATTTATATTATCCTTTTGCCAATTTTATTATGGACTTTCAATTTCTAGACTGTTCAACTGTTCAACAATAACTGTTCAACTGCAACTGAGATAATGAGTTCTAGGCTCTAAGGTTTAGGATTATTATTGTCACGTGTATCAAGGTACTGTGAAAAGCTTTGTTTTGCGTGCTATCCAATCAAATTATACAATACTGTGTATAAATACAATCAAGGCAAACATAAGTACAATAGGTAGAGCAAAAAAAGAGATACAGAGTGCAATATATATGTCTCAGCATTGTAGTGGCAATTGCTCCAGTCAAAGTCTAATGTCCACAATGGGATATAGGAGAATCGGGCAGTACCCTCGCTGATGAATGGACCGTTCAGAAGACTGATAATAGAGGGGTAGAAACTGTTCCTGAGTCTGGTGGTACAAGCTTTCAAGCTTCTGCCCAACAGGGGCAGGAAGAGGAAGAACTGACTGGATTGAGAGAGCTCTTTGATTTTGTTCACTGCTTTTCCAAGATAGCATGAAATATAGTTAGAGTCAATGGTGGGGAGTTCAGTTTGTGTGAAGGACTGGGATACATGTACAACTCTCTGCAATGCTAAGTAATGATAAAGTAAGATATACAGGTGCATTATAAAAGCCAATACATTTTACAAGTAATACATATATAGCCTTCTTAATACAGTATGTACACTAAATGCACATACTCAATAGAATATACAGCGTTTTGGCAACTTACTTTGAGATCCCATTTCTCCAACTTACTGACTTCAAATCTCCAGAGATAAATGTAAGGTTTACAGCCCAGGAGTCAGGTGTGGATTGAAGAGGCAAAGATGACTAGAGTGCACTGCGTTCAGAAGATAGCCACAAAATGCTGGAGTAACTCAGCGGGTCAGGTTGCATCTCTGGAGAAAAGGAATAGGTGACGTTTTGGCATCAGAACCCTTTTTCAGACCATGAGCTGCATTCAGAGTTATAGGAGCATGGAGTAGAAGGGATGCAAGAGGGCGTAGGAATGAGGAAGAGCAAGGAGATCAAAATCAAAATTAATACTTATATTGTTTCATTGTACAACCCAAAGCTATGATAATTATACAAGTTGTTAGTGAGGTTGGGCTTGGAGTATTATGTTCAGTTTTGGTCACCCTGCTGTAGCATAATGACATTAAGCTGGAAAGGGTGCAAAGAAGATTTACTTTGTCGGGACTCAAGGGCCTGAGCTATAGGGGGAGGTTGGGCAGGTTATTTCTTGGAGGTCAAGAGGCTGAGGGGTGAACCTATGGAGGTATAAAATTATGAGGGTAAAAGATAGTGTGAATGTACTGAGTCTTTGTCTTCGGGTAGAGGAATCAAGAACCAGAGAACATATGTTTAAGCGAGAGGGGAACGGAACATGAAGAGCAACGTTATTACATGTATGGGTATATGGAATGAGCTGCCACAGTGGGTAGTTGAGGCAGGTGCTCTAACAGCATTTAAAAGACATTTAGACAGGTACCAAGACATTCAGAACCACACAGGACAGGTACCAAACAGCAGTTCCTCAGAACCGGTACACATCGGAACATCAAAAACTTGGACATCAGCTATCATATAACAATATAACCATTACAGCACTAAACATGCCATCTCGGCCCTACAAGTCCGTGCCGAAAAATTTTTTCCCCTTATTCCCACCTGCCTGCAAAATACCATAACCCTCCATTGGAAATCAAGTGCCTATCCAATTTATTTTTAAATGTCTGAAGAAGGGTCTCCACCACTTCCACTGAGCTCATTCCAGCCGCTACCGTCTTTTTATTACCTCTAAACTTCTGTCCCTTAATTCTGAAGTCATGTCCTCTTGTTTGAATCCTCCCTATTCTCAAAGGGAAAAGCTTGTCCACATCATTTCTGTCTATCCCTCTCATCATTTTAAAGACCTCTATCAAGTCCCCCCTTAACCTTCTGCGCTCCAGAGAATAAAGACCTAACTTATTCAACCTATCTCTGTAACTTAGTTGTTGAAACCCAGGCAACATTCTAGTAAATCTCCTCTGTACTCTCTCTATTTTGTTGACATCCTTCCTATAATTGGGCGACCAAAATTGTACCCATATAATTGGGCGACCAAAATCCACACCAAGTAAATCACCATCTAGTAAATCAAGTCAGCAGCTCTGAAGAAGGGTCTCGACCCGAGACATCAGCTATTCCGTTTTTTAAGCGATGCGGCCTGCCGTCGAGTTTCTCCAGCATTTTGTGTCTATTTTCAGCTCATTGGACATTTTGACTGAGTCCACTGTTACGCAGCTGCTTGGGATGAACCATGACAAGGACCCTGGCATCATTCTCCTGTCCCTCTCTGCAAATCCACACCCTGCAAAGAGGTGGGAAAGTATTTCCTCTCCTTAGCACCTATCCCGAAGGCAGGGTGCATCAGTGCTAAGGCTCCATTGGTTGATGAAGGATCTGAATCAGTGGGCCCCTCTCACCGCCAGCCAAGCAGGTTCTTGGTGTTTGTGGTGAGATGCTAAGTTCTGGCGATGAGGCTTTTTGCCAGACAAACCGGGCAGTCTGCACAAGGAACCACGTCACAGGATCCACCAAGCCCTTGTCCCACAGTGCCTGCAGAATGTGTCATGCTGACCACTTCCCAATGGACTTGTGGTCAAAGGTGTTCATCTGAAAGAACTTTCCAAGTGGTGAGGCAATGTCCAATTGCTGGGAATGCTGGGCCCATCCTTCACAACACCAGGGATGGGTAGAAGGTAATGACACTTGGTGCCCACTAATCTACAGGCTGTCCCGAGGGACACACTCAGAGACAGACATCTAGTGCTGCTGGACGATCATCTATTCAGTGAAAGATTCTCCTAAGTCTGCTCAAAAATTGTTGATCTCCCAGCACAGTGGGATATTCATCTAGTAATACTGCTGACCTGCCCATTCCACACTGCAGGAGTATGTGCTGAGGGATGCACTGAAACCAGTCGATGGTCCTTCCATTGCTGGACGTTAGGGTCAGAGTCCAGTGGGGTCACCCCACAAACAAAAGAAGGGGGATCACCTCCTAGATGCCACGTAAGTAGCAAGGATGCTCTGTATAAAGAAAAAGGGGAGTGCTAACACCTGCAATATCGAATGTAGAGATGCACGAAGAATGTGTGAAGGGTTTTGCATGTTTTTTTGGTATATATTTAATCACAAATAAAGTTCGTTTTTGAAATATAAAAAGTCAGAACGGGGTGGGGGGTGAGGTGGGTTGATAAGCAAATGGTTGAAACAAAGCCCAGAGGTAAAAACAGAATGTGTTAGACGGGATTGAAGAGTTGCAAATTATGATTATGATGCCAGAGGAAGGAAAGTAGCAGGGGGGGGGGGAGAGTCTAGGCGGGGCACAGGTGAAGGAGAAAGCGGGAGGGGTGTGGGGGAGAAATGGGGGGGAAAGAGTACCTAATTTACCTAAAATTGGAGAATCCAGGTCTGTCTAACCTCTCCTTGTAGCTAATACCTTCTAATCCAGGCGGCATTCTGGCACTCTCTCTAATGAATGGGAAAGTGCCAGAATGCTGGGACTAGCTCTGTAATGGGGTGACCAGAACGGCACGCAATACTCCAAATGCGGCCTAACCAAAGTCCTATAAAGATGCAACATGATATCCCAACTTTTATACTCAATATCCTTCCCGATGAAGGCAAGCACACTACCCCTTCTGTACCACTCTATATACTTGTGTTGCCACTTTCAGGGAGCTATGGACTTGGAGCCAAAGATCCCACTGTAAATCAATGCTATACCATCATGACACAATGCCATTTACTTCTTAGGATCTAAGGACTATGAACTTTCTTAATTTCTAGACTAAATAACATTCATGGACTAAATATAGAGTCCTGCATGAACAATGGGTTCTTTTGACAAAGAAACAAATATTCCAAGTTTGTTCAATGACTTTTACAGTAAAACAATTCCTTTATAATTTTACTACATTAATTTTGGGGTTTTAGTAGAATCTAGTCACATTCCCACCTGCAACAGAATGCCAGAAGTCTACGAAATCAATAAGTATCAACAACAGACATGTGCCTTGTTTACTCAAGCACATTATAATTCCACATTTGTCATTCCAAACACAAGTCATCACGATACTGGTTTCTTTACACAAAAACAGATTTCATTTTATGTACTTTACAGGCAGGGCTATCTGAGTAATATCCACCATCAAACTAAAAGCAAACCAACATAATTATGAAATGACACACAATCAATAAAGGAATCCACCCCAGTGACTACAAAGTAGCATGAAAATTGCTGTTTTCTGTTGTATAAAGAATGTCAACAGTCAAAGGCAAATAAGACAATTCCCCGCCATTTCCCATGAAGGACACACTGTACAGAGGATGAACTAAAGTGAAAAGTAAGCACAAGTTATATTGTTATATTGTGTTTACATTTAGGACACACAGATAGGATTATTTTTTTTCAAAATCAAAAGCGCAAAAATGTCTTCTTGGTGTTCACGGAGATGTACAGCCGTGTTATCTACAATTACAGATGGCTTGTCTGAAAGCCCTGTGGAACCATAGTAATTATCTAATTATTTATAGAAATTACACTGGATATTGATATTTGAGGTCCTGATTTTGATTTTTTTTTCCCATAATGATTTTACCGACAAATGTTGCCAGGAGGAATTTGTATATCTTTGCTGATTAAGGTGGAGGGGGGTGGGGGGGAGGGGGGGGAGGGGGGGAGGGGGAGAGATAGAAATTTTCTTGATGCCCCCAAAGGACCTACATTCATAAATCCCAGCCCAATTTGTGTGCTGAGAACACAGATGCATTTCTCACTATGGTACCAAGGAGTACAGATACCCACACACCAATAGCCTCGACAAATGGGATGCCTATCTCACCAGACCAAAACAGGGCATCACATACTGCTGGAGCAATTCAGCAGGTCAGGCAGTATCTATGGAGGGAATGTTTTGAGATGCGGCCCTTCTTCAGAGATACTACATCACCTATCCATGACCTCCAGAGATGTAGCCGGACCCGATGAGTTACTCCAACACTTCATATTCTACATAAGATTTCAGCATCTCTAGATAGCATTGTATCCAGTTCTTTGACCCATATGTACTACCAAAATTAATTCCTCTCCAGTCTACTCCTATACATTTTACTCTTGCACACTCCCTGCACGCTTACCAGAAAATTATGTCCACCTGTTCTTACTTCTGGGTAGCACACACAGTAACTAGGAAACACCATCTTGATGTAAAATAGCCATGAGGCTGGTCTGCCATAGAAATTTGCACAAGAGTCAAGAGCGTTTAACTGTCATATGAACTGGCAATGGAACAATGAGATTCTTACTTGCAGGAGCTTAACAGGTCCATTAATAGAATAACACATAAAGTAATAGAGCTGCACTGGGCAGAACTAGACCCTTTGGCCCACCTTACGGTGCTAATGTCATTTGGATCATAGCCCTCTATAATCTGCCCTGACCTTCCATCTAGCTCATTGGATTCATCCAAATTATATTTAATTGTACTTTACTGGACTTTATCTTGCACTAAACGTTACACCCTTTATCTTGTATCTGTAACTGTGGTCAATTGTAATCATGTATAGTCTATTTGCTGACTGGATAGCACGCAACAACTCAAATTGCACCGTACCTCGGTACACATGTCAATAATAAACTAAACTAAACTACATCGTCCACTAGAAACTCTGGAAACTACAAAATTACATATCAGGGTCTGCAAATGACAGACTAAAAAATAATTTCCCTTCAATTATGTATATAGACATGCATAGGACAGTACAGCATAGGAATGGGCCCTTCTGCCCACAATGCCCAAGCTGAGCATAATGCCAGGATAAACTAATCTCATCTGCCTTCACGTGGTCCATATCCCTCCATTCCTAGCATAGCCATGTGCCTCTTGTAAACGCCACTATTGTATCTGCCTCCACCACCACCACCCCTGGCAGCACATTCCAGACACCCGTCACTCTTTGTGACTGATTGCATGATAGAGATCCAAAATACAAACATAAAGGTGCATCTTAACATTGTTCACTGCACCGAGTATTCCCATGTAACTACAATACAGTGAATATAAATTGTTCCACTTGCAACTATTTCGTGCAAGTGATCTGTGGTCATTTATTATTACCCATCTTCAGCGATGATATGGACACTTGGTAAAATTGCAAAATTGCCTACCCTATTTGGTATCAGTTAAGTTCAGAAAATTATATAGAGCCTGATTGTGAAGATCAGTTTGGCAGACTGGAAGGAACATTCAGCATTAAATGGCATTATCCTTCATCCTTGATATTTTTCAAGTTAGTTGAGAATAATCTTGCTGACATATCACTCACATACTTGCACTCGTCTGGAATTAAACTGAAGTCAGTGAAAAATGTCAGTTCTAGGATCGACCAGAATCCATTCCTGCTGAAATAGATCTTGACAATCTGCTCTAACTGAGAGTTTTCAACAGAAGTAGATGAGATGCCTTTTAAAGATGATAGAAATCGAATGAAAAGTGAAGTCCCAGGAGTATTTTCCCATTGCCATTAAATTAAGTACGTTCTTGTCATTTATTCAGTTTGAATTACTTCACTTTATAACTGTCCAGCTTATCAATTGATTGGAATCAGCCTGCTGTCAGCCTGCATCGACAGTAAATAAATCAAATTCTCCACATATAAATTAATGTAGTTCAAAAAAACAAACTTTGATCTAAAACTCACTTTGCTGGAATAGCTCAGTAGGACAGGCAGCATTTATGGAGGAAATGGACGGACAATGTTTTGGGCTTGGGCCAAAAAGAGTTCACAATGTTCAATAGTTCACAGTTCACAGTGAATTCAGAGCCCTGAGGAGTGTTGTTGAACTGCGTGATCTAGGACTGCAGTACATAGTTCCTTGAAAGTGCCTTCACAGATAGATAGGGTGGTCAAGAAGGCTTTCAGTACATTGGCCTTCATTGAGTATGGAAATTGGGATGCTATGTTACAGTTGAACAAGATGTTGGTTAGACTACATTTGGAGTCAAATGTTCAGTTTTGGTCAACCTGCTATGGGAAGAATGTTGGTAAGCTGAAAAGAGTGCAAAGAAGATTTATGAGGATGTTGCCAGAACATTAGGGTCTGAGCTGGAGGGAGAGTTGGGCAGTCTAGGACTTTATTCCTTGGAATGCAGGAGGCTGAGGGATGATCTTATAGACCTGTATAAGATCATGAGGGGAAGAGATAGAATGAATGTACAGTCTTTTTCCAAGGCTCTGGCAATCAAGAACCAGAGGACATGGGTTTAGGGTGAGGGGAGAAAGATTTAATATGAACCTGAGGGGCAACTTTTTCATACAGAGGGTGGTGGGTCTATGGAATGAGTTGCCAGAGGAGGTAGTTGTGGTAAGTACTATAACAACATCTAAAATACATTTGGCAGGTACATGGATGGGAAAGGTTTAGATGGATATGGGCCAAACATGGGAAGGTGGGACTAAGTAGATGGGGCATCTTGGTCTGCATGGACAATTGCACTGAAGGGCTGTTTCCATGCTGTATGGCTCTATGACTCTATGATTATGAGTCCTGATAGGAAACATTGCCTGTCCACTCCCTCTACCGCTGCTGCAAGAACAACTGACTACTTCCAGCACTTTGATTTTTGCTCAAGATTCTAGCATCTGCAGTTCCTTGTCTCTCCATTTATTAAATGTTATGTTAGGTGGTGTGAATTTCCCTTCGATGGAACTGATAGATGTAAAGACATAGATCGGTATAGCACATGAATGGGCCATCCTATAATATCTGCACCAAACATGATACCAAGACACACTCATTTCATCTGCCTGAACATGATCCCTACCTCTCCATTTCCCTGAATGTGCATATCCGAGAGCCTCTGAAATGCCAGTCATATCCGCCTCCACCTCTACCCCTATCTGTGTGTTCCAAGCCCCCACCAACCTCTGAGTAAGAAAACGTGCCCCACATATCTCCATTAAACTTTGCCCATCTCACCTTAAAGCTAAGCCCTCTGGTCTGACTCCACAAGGAAAATGTACTGACTGTCTATCCTATTCGACATGACATTCTGCAATTCTACATGGCATTTTTAATAGCAGTATTGCATTTTGTAATAATTTGAGGGCAAGTTAAAACATATTTAAGTCAGAATTTAGGAAGAGAACTAAGTATAGAATGGTCCACTGTGCTTCTTGAATATGAGATGACAAATGAGATTTTACTGTCAGTGAATCACTCCTCTTACACAAGATATTTTATATCACTCTTCGATGAGCAACTCAATACAGAAATAGTAAATTAACACATTTTCATGAACTATATTCTCATCGTAAAATAAACATGAAAAATGTGTTGAATTTGCTACATAATAAACTAGATGATTTCAAAAGTTAACTTTATACATTTATTCCCTTGGAATTTTAATATCAAATATCCATGGATTTATTTTGTATTTTTAAATTTGTTTGTGATAATTAACTTTGTCCTTAATCCATCTATTTCTGTGGAATGTTTAAAAAGTTAGCTAAAAATTAGGAGCACATTTCCCTTTAATTTCTGGAATACTTTAATTCGATTGGGTGCAGACAACCTCATAACACGATTATTGCCAGATGCCATGGATCCCCTACTGCAGGCATCAAAACAGGGGGAATCCACACTCCCAAAACTCAAAAACTGCTGTGACTCACACTAATCCATTCTGAGGTTCCCATCTGCTTTGAGAAGATCATGAAATACAAGGTACCAACAAAAAACAAAGTAGTGTGCCTTAATGACTACCGGCCAGTGACTCTGACATCACCATCATGAAGTGCTACAGGAGACAGATAATGGCTTGCAGCCGCCCAGATTGTAGTTTGCCGACCATTGAAATAGGTCCAAAGCAGATGCTATATTCCTGGCATTAAACTCATCTTTGGAACACCTAAACAACAACGACTCCAACATCAGACTCCTACTTATTGACTATAACTCCACCTTCAACATCCTATTCCCAACCAAACTCATCTCCAAACTCCTGAACCTTGGAGTCACAATGCCTTGGGCACTGGATCCTTACTTACTGACCCATAGATCACAACCAGTGAGTATAGGTGAAAAAACATCCTCCACAATAATTCTCAACTCCACAGTCCTGCAAGGATGCTTTCTCACCCCATTACTATACTCCCTATGCACTAACAATAGCCTAATTCCACAGCCAAATTCTACTCTAACTCCACTTTGCAAGTATGCAGATGACACCACCATAGTGAGCCAGGTCTCAAAAAATGACGAGATGGAGTACAGGAGGGAGATCAAAAGTTTAGTAACATGGTGTCAGGCCAATGTCCCTCAATGTCAGCAAGACAAAGGAGCATGGGTGAAGCTCAACAGACTTTGTACTGGAGTTGGGCGTTTCAATGCCAGCATGTGGAGATAGGGGCTCCGCCAGAGCCCAGCCTGTGAATGAGGAGCAGAACCAGACAGCCAACCACGTCATCTCTGGGTGCCCGCTCTACCACCCACCAAATGGAGCTCAGGGCCTGGCAGACATTGACACAGAGACAAAAACCTGGCTGCTCAACACCCGGCTTGAGGTCTAACTATTCCTTTGGTTTATGTTTCATTTACAAGGAGAAGCAAGACAAAGGAGCTAGTACTTGACTTCAGGAAGCAGGAAGCATGCTGGTGTACATCAATGGTATTGAAATGGAAATGATTGAGAGTTCCAAAACATGATCCACTGAGGAGGTTTAGCATGTCGCCAACAAATTTACTTCTATAGATGCACCATAGAAAGCATCCAATCATGATGCATCACAGTTTGATTTGGCAACAGCTCTGCCCAAAACCACAAAAAAGTGCAGAGTTGTGGATGTAGCCCACTCCATCACACTGATCAGACTCCCTACCATCAACTCCATCTACACTTTATGTTGCCCAGGAATAGCCGCCAACAAGGACCTTTTCGCCCGTAATTCCCTCTTCTCCTACTCCCCTTGGGCAGAAACATGAAAGCACGTACCACCAGTCTCAGGAACTGCTTCTTCCCTGATGTTACCTGATTACTTAACGGTCCTTCCATAAACTAGGCTGTAGTCAAGTCAAGTCAATTTTATTTCTATAGCACATTTAAAAACAACTCTCATTGACCAAAGTGCTTTACATTGGTGCAGGTACTAACTTGCTACAAGCAGTGGTACATGGATCAACAATAACATACATAAATACATATATACAGCGCTCCCTCAGAGGCCCTCACAAAAGGCTTGAGAGTAGAAATAAGTTTTAAGTCTGGACTCCTTTGAGTTGATGGAGGGGGCAGGTCTGATGGGAAGAGGGATGCTGTTCCATAGACTAGGATCTACAACCGCAAAAGTGCGGTCGCCCCTGAGCTTATGCCTAGACCGCGTGTAACCCCAAGTTGGTCGATCTGAGGGACCTGGAAGTATTATGGTGGGAAAGCAGATTGTTGATGTACTGTAGGTGGGGGCGAGCTCGTTAACAGCTTTGTAAACAAAAAGGAGCTTGAAATTGATTCGGAACCGCACTGGGAGCCAGTGGAGAGAGGCCACAATCAGGGTGATGTAGTCCCTTTTTCGGGTGCCCGTCAGGAGTCTCGCCGAGGCGTTTTGGACCAATTGCAGGCGGGACAGGGATGATTGGCAGATGCCAGTGTAAAGGGAGTTGCAGTAATCAAGACGGGAGGAGATGAATGAGTGGATGATTTTTCGAGGTCGTCAAATCGGTGGAAAGGTTTTATTTTTGCTATCGTTCAAAGCCGGAAGGAGCTAGCTTTTACCACGGCATTGACTTATTTGTCAAATTTCAATGCGGAGTCAAATATCACGCAAAGGTTTTTGACGTGAGGTTGGCCTGATCTTCCAACCTACCTTATTATGGACTTTGGACTTTTTCTCTGAAACTCTAACACTATAATGCTATGAAACTATATTGTGCACTCTGGTATTTTTCTCTTTATTGTACTGCTGTATGGTGTGATTGTACTCATGTAGAGTATGATTTGACTGGACTACACACAAACAATAATAAACCGATACTCTGGGCTGACGTTCTTATAGTTTACAGCATATATTTCAGATGTGCAGCAGTTCACATGCATATTGCACCCAGACAAGTCATTAAGTATTTAATCACAGCGGACTTTTGTTTGATTTCACTGACCAAAGGCTCTCTAATCAATGCTTCTATATATTCAGCACCTTACCTCGCTTTTCTTAAATCAACAGATTATCTTTTAATAGAAAATATCAGCTGCATTGAGCCACATAATTAAACTGAAATTTCATAATTGTGTCATCATAAATTGTATTTTGGTGATTATCTTTCAAGTTAAACTGCAATTAAGAAGACACTCAAATTGGGATTGAGAGCCCAAAGAGAAGTGTGTTCTTTTATCCGCCTCAACGAGTTGTGTAATGAAAAACAGAAGGGAGGGACGCACTGAAGCTCAGTGCAGCCAACGCCAAGGCTCGGTGGACCACAGTCTAAGGTCCTTCCGCTGCTGGACATGGGGGGCTGGGTGTGGTGGAGACGCCCCTCAAAAATAAGGGAAGGGATTCCACGCCAGTGGGCCACATGAGTGGCAACGGTGGGGGGGATAAATTCGTGCAATTTGTGTAAACAGTATTGAATGTTTGTATAGCCTCCGAGAATGTCAGATGAATTTTTTGCACGGTTCCTTTACTGTATATATTTATTACTTGAATAAAGTCTATTTTGAAATAAGGTGCTCGCTATCAAGCTTCTGTAACTCTTGCCTGGCAGGAGCAGGGAGTTGAGGGAGTGACTATGGTGTGACAAGACTATGGTATTCTCATCTTTCGAGTAGATCTTTTGGATAATTTATCAGCCGAAGTTGAATTTTTGCTTTAACAATATACACATGGTCGATGCAACGGTACTTTTCGCATATTTCACACGATTCCTCAGTCTGTATTTACTGTTCAACTTTACTTTGTCACAATTGTCTTGTGTGAGAACAGGGATGGACCTAAAATAATCTCTTTCTGCCGATCAAACCTCCCGGTTGACAGAGAAAAAAAACCTATGAGTGCGGAAACCAAGCACATTTTTTGCAAACCTTTGTTGAAAATATCTGTCACAATATGGCAGAATAGTGAATGTTATCCACAAATGTGTTTACAGTGATGTTAATCCTAACCACCTGCGTAAATATGACCAGCAACAGTTATAAGGCATCAGTGATTTTGTTCCAGAATCCTCGTCTTTCATGTGAACAGCTGTTTCACTGAGTACTTTGCCTACATATAAAAGTCAAGCCAGCTCTTATTTGGCCTTGATATGCAATATTAGTTACAACTAAATCAATACTTAAAAAATAAAGCAATACTGCTAGTTATTTACGCCTAACCAGGTTGTGAAAATAGCTCAGAGCATTTCCTACAGTGAATTGCTTTGACTGCCATCACTGTCCTAAAGTTAGAATAAATTGTGCAGCGCAGAAACAGGCCCTTCGGCCCACATAGTCCATGCTGGTCACCTATCTACACCAATCCTACATTTTTATTCTGTCCATTTTCTCATCAAATCCCCTCAGATCCCACACGCTCGGGGTGATTTTACAGAGGCCAATGAACATACTGACCCGTACGTCTTTTGATTGCAGGAAGAAACAGGAGCACCCGGAGGAAACCCATGCATACACTGGGAAATGTGCAAACCCCACACAGACAGTAACCGAGGTCAGGATTGGACGGACCCAGGTCTCCAACGCTATGAATGTGCTATTTCTTGATCAGCAAGGAACTTAGTGGCTAATAAAGAAGTTAGTTTTAATAGCTTTGGTTAAGGGAATAATATTGGACATTTGGTAGAAACAATATTTGGAAATGACACAAAAGTAAGTTGAACAACTTAATGTGATGATAAGAATACTTAGTAGTTAGTGAAGTTCATCATTAGGTCAACAGATTGGAAGTAACTGCAGCTGCTGGAAACCTGCACAGAACACAAAGTGCTAGAGTAACTCAGCAGGTCCGGCAGCATCTGTTGAGGTCATGGATAGGCGACGTTTCGGGTTGGGACCCTTCTTAAGAGTGACGCGACTGAGTTACTCCAGCACTTTGTGTTCTAACAGATTAAAGAGATGACCAATGAAATTTGATGCTAAAAAATGCGACATAATAATTAATCTGAGGAAGGTTTCTGTTCCGAAGCGTCACCGACTCCTTTTCTCCAGAGATGCTCCCTAACATGCTGCGTTACTCCAGGATTTTCTGTCTTTTTTCGATTTAAAAAATCACCTGCAGTTCCTTCCTACGTGTCTTGGCATAACATACTTTGGAAGGAAGAATATTGACAGATTGATTGACAGATAAAACATTGAAACAGGCCCTTTGGCCCACCCATGTCCATGCAGACCATTAATCACCCATTCCTAATGAACGTGCAAACCCACACATCTCCTGGGATGTGGGAGAAAACCGGTGCACCCAAAGAAAATTAACGCTGCCACAGGGAAAACGTACAAACTCCACACAGACAGCTAGCCGAGGTCAGGATCGAACCCGGTACTCTGGCACTGAGATAGCGGCTCAACTTGCTGCATCACTCTGTTGCGCGTGCCACTAATTAGATCACATAAACATTGAATGATAATAGTTTTAAAGTATATGGATTTAGGCAGAGCAAACATGAGGACGAATTAATGAATCGCAAATGAAATGTCAAGCTTTTTATCAATACACGTGTCAAGAACAAAAGTAGATGAAATATGATTAAAATGAAGTTATGGTTTTGACATTTATCAAAAAGCAAAATACTGGAAACAAGGAACACTGACATATATATTGAAAATGCACAGCAAGTCAAGAGAGGAAAGAAGTTAACCTTTCTGGTCATTGGTCTTTTATAGAACCTAGAAGATAAGATGTAACCACCCCCACGCCCCTCCCCCTCCCCAGTGTCGCACCTGAGCTCCTATATATATTTCTTCCCTTCCACCTACATTCCTTCCTTAGCTTCACAATTCTCAACTCTTCCATCCTTTTGTCTCACACTTTATCTTTTCATCCTTAGCCTTTGTCCAACTATCTGCCTATCAAATAACCCTCCTCAGCTATGCAAGCTATTATCTGCCAGTCCTCTTTTTCAGCTTTCTTTCCACCCCTACAATCAGTCTGAAGAAGGGTCCCAACCTGAAACATCACCCATCCATGTTTGCCTGAGATGCCGCCTGACCTGTTGAGCTATTCCAGCACCCTGTGTCTTCTTCTCAGCATTGCCTCGTGCTGCCTCAGAAAAGCAGCCAACATATTCAAAGTTTTGCCCCACCCTGTTCATTCCTTCTTCTCTTCACTCCTGTCCAGCAGAAGGTACAAAAGCTTGAAGGCGCACACCACCAGACTCAGGGAAAATATCTTCACCTATATAATCAGGCTTCTGTATGGTTCTTCCATAAGCTGGGGTTGTGTTTAATCCCCTTCACCCCACTGAGGACATTGGACTTTGTCTAAGGAACAGATCTGTCTGAAGAAGGGTTTCGGTCCGAAACGTTGCCTATTTCCTTCGCTCCATAGATGCTGCTGCACCCGCTGAGTTTCTCCAGCTTTTTTGTGTACCTTCGATTCTCCAGCATCTGCAGTTCCTTCTTAAACAAAGATCTGTTACAATGCTGAGAATTATCTTCGATATCTTCCCCATTGCTTTATCCATTGTATTTGAGTTTGAACTTGTGTATCTATGTATGGGAAATTGGGTCTGTTTAGATAGCATGCAAACAAAGCTTTTCACTGTACCTCGGCACATGTGATAATAATAAATCTAAACCTAAAGTAAAAGTTGTAAGAAGGGGGATAGACACAAAAAGCTGGAGTAACTCAGCGGGACCGGCAGCATCTCTGGAGAGAAGGAATGGCTGGTGTTTCGGGTTGAGAGCCTTCTTATCAAACTAACATGATTTAATCAATTGTTTCAAAATTATCAAAATAACTCACAAACAGAACGATGAATAGTTCAAAGCATGAAGAAAGTGTTATCTTTTTCTCATTCATAATACAGCGTACTGTATTTGCTTTAAAAGATCACAGGGTTGTGTTGCCTTAGCAAATGACTGGAAGCAATCCAGTATATATCACAGCCAATGGTAAAGGGCTGCAAACTTTCCAATAAATGTGGAAAATGTATTCTGTTGATCAGTTAACTGAGAACAAAGAACTAAGATCATCAGATGGAAAGGTTAGGAGCATATTTTAAAAATAAGCATACATTCTTAATCGCAAGATATTTTTCTGTTTAAAAGGAAGTGAAAAATGCTTTTTAAAAATTGCATTTTGAAAGGTGAATGCAGAGGATTGGGGGTTAGCCTACAAAAGGCTTTCAATGGCAGAGTGCATTGCATAGCCTTGTTCTGTGTGTCATTGGAGCTCAAATGAGCTGCAATAGGTTTTGAAAGATGGATATGTACATGTCCTTCTCAGACCTGTCAATCAATGATAAGTGAGTCATCTAGTCAGTTAGGACTAGGTAGAAGTAGCTAAATTAGGATCTAAATGAACCGTTAATCTTCTCCGTGCTGTAAATTAATTGAATTACTAAATAAATACAATCTGCAAGCAGATTCAAATGTAATCTGATTAATGGGAACCACTATAAAACGGTACTAGGCAGTTATACTTTTTTGAGTGTCGCAAAAAGGTTAGAAGGAGTGAGACGGTGTATCAGTGAGGCAAGTTGTAATTGCACTTCAACCAAAACATTTGTATTTAAGAGTTAGCATTTCCAGCACTAAATTAAGAATTGATATTGACTGTTAATAATAATAATAATAATAATATTTATTTATATAGCACTTTTCAACAAAACCAGTATTTGAACCAAAGTGCTTTACAAAGATTGATTAAATTAATTGAACAGATCAATGCAATAAATCCATACAAATCAAAAAAAGAGAAAAAAGAGAATAAGAAAAAAGACACAGAAACAGTACACTATAGAAATCAACATGAAACGTCCCCCCACAGCAGAATTCACTGTGAGGGAAGGCACCAAAAATAACCAGTTCTCCCCCTCATAGTCCACCCGAGGTCGGGGCCTATATCTGGCCTCCTCAGCCAGCCCGGTAAGCGTGTTGAGTGTGGTATTCTTCTTTGGTATTGAGAACTCTACAGCAGTGCAGCTGGTGGAGCTGTGGCCTCACAGCGCCAGAGACCCATGTTTAATCCTGATCTCGAGAACTGTCTGCGTGGATTTTGCACATTCTCGCTGTGACCGCGTGGGTTTCTTCCACATGCTTCAGTTACTTCCCACATCCCAAATATTTGTTGCTTAATTGGCTTCTGTAAATTGTCCTTAGTGTGTATGGAGTGGATGAGAAAGTGGAATAACTAATGTGAACGGGTGATCAATAGTCAGCATGGACTCGGTGGGTCAAAGGGCCTGTCTCCACACTGGCATCTCCAAACTAAACTAAGATATTTTATTCAAGTCTTTTACTGATGTTTTTACAGTTATTTTGTTTCTATGCAGAGAATGTCAAAATATCAGGATGTGAAATATGTGTGATCACTATCAGTGTATTAATATTGCAGATAATATGTGCATGCTTATTATAAGAAATGTGACTAATTTAATATCTGGCACAACACAAAAGAACATTAGTTTGGGCACAGTGGGAAGATTAATACCCAAAAGACGTGCTCATGACTATCTGCACCAAAAATCTCAGCTTTCTGTTTATATTAATAAACTAGCAAAATAACCCACAAACAGAACGATGAATAGTTCAAAGCATGAAGAAAGTGTTATCTTTTTCTGAAATTCAGAAATTGTTTGCTATGTTTGCTTTAAAAGATCACAGGACTATGTTTTGCCTTGGCAAATGACTGGAGGGAATCCAGTATATATGACAGGCAACTGCAAAGGGATGCAAACTTTCCATTTCATTTCCATTTAAAAAAAACGACTGTGGATCATGTATTGTCTTTCCGCTGACTGGTTAGCACGCAATAAAAGCTTTTCACTGTACCTTGGTACAAGTGACAATAAACTAGACTGAACTGAACTTCTTGCTCTTCAGACTTAGTAGTGCAAATGTTGTTGAATTTAACACTACTTTTCGAGCAGGTGAAGGGGGAGGGGTTAGAGTGGCTTGTGTTGGTTAATGCAATCCACACAGAGCTAAGAACATAGAATAGTACAGCATAGGAACAGGCCCTTCAGCCCACCTTTGCATCATGAATGGTTGCAGCATGAGCTGCTTTCCTGCACACTTCAGTCAACAACTGAGAAGTGCCAGGGCGAAAATGAAGCTGTGCCTGACACCAGCCTGCTGTGGATCCCTTGAATAAGATCACAGTTTTTATGCAAGCTTGATGCAGATATACAACAGAAATCAATTACTGCAGGCAGCCAAATTTGAAGGTGTCTTTTTTATGGGCCTGTCCCACTATACAAGTTTACCCAAGAGCTCTCCTGAGTTTAAAAAAAAAAAATCAAACTCATGGTAAGTACGTAGAATGTACGTATCAGGTACGTCGGAGCTCGGGACATCTCTTAGCGGCTCGTATCGCTAATGGCAGGTACTCAGGAAACGCGGTAATCTCGTGAAGTTTTTTTCAATAGTGTGAAAAATGTCCACGAGAACCCCGAGTACCTACGAACAGCTATTACCGTAATTCTCCAAGTTTGAATCATGGGAAATTCGGGAGAACTCTTTCATTACCTCGTACAGTGGGACAGCCCCTTTACTTTTTAGTTTTTGTTTAGGTTTAGAAATAAAAATTGGAGACGGGCTCTTCGGCCCACCGAGGCTGCTATGATCATTGATCACCTGTTCACACTAGTTCTATGTTATCCCACTTTCACACCCACTCCCGACACACTAGGGGGAATTTTATTTATTACAGAGGCCAAATAACCTATAAGCCCACATGTCTTAGGGGTGTGGGAGGAAGCTGCGGCACCTGGTGGATACCCACGTGGTCACAAGGAGAACATACAAACTCCACACAGCCAGGTCAGGCGCTGTAAGGCAGTGACTCTGCCAGCTGGGATCTGTGTGTTTCCTCCAGGTGCTGTCTGTGTGGTATTTGCAAGTTCTACGTGGGTTTCCTCTGGGCCTTCCAGTTTCCTCCGCTATCCCAAAGACATGTGGATTGTAGGATGATTAGTGTTTTTAAATTATCCCACATGTATAAGGAGTGTCTGAGAAGGTGGGACAACAGAGATCTAATGTGAACGGGTGACTGTTGGTTGGCGTGGACTCAGTTTCCATGCTGTATCTCTCAATCAAATTTATGTGTGGACATGTGCAGGGATTGATGCAAAGTCACTTGGACAAGTGTTAATGACCATGCAGAGGAACCTGCCCACGAGTTCTCTTGGATTCCCTTGCCACAGAATCAAGACCTCACCCTGTCAGGACAAAAGTCCTGAGACCAGCCTGATCCACAAGCAAACTAGAGTTAAGTATTTGAACTCATGTCAATACTTAAATGTAACCACTGTTCCTTTACAATAATGTAATTTCTTCCTCACCCCGCAACCGTTGGGTACAAGGTACATAAGCTTGAAAAGGTGCACCACCAGACTCAGGAACAGCTTCTTCCCTTCTGTTATTAGGCTTCTTCCATACTCCACAACAATACTTCCATAAGATGGGGTGCTGCCCGATTCACCTCCACTCTACTGAGGATATTAGATTTTGTCTGCCGGACTAATGATGTATAATGCCAAGAACTATATTCTGCATTTTGTACCTTCCTCTTAGCTCCGACTATTGATTTTGAGTTTAATTTGATTGTATTTCTGAATAGTTTCATGTGATCTGACTGGATAGTGCACAAAACAAAGCATTTCACTGCACTTTGGTACCACAAAAATGCACTTGCTTTATCCCTCCCGCACCTCTCTTTTCCAGCTTTCTCCTTCCATCAGTCTGAAGAAGGGTTCCAACCCCAAACGTCACCTAAAACCTAAATCTATGGCTCCACCTCAAAGTTGATGATCGCCCGTGGAAAGTTAATGCAAATTCACAATCCAGCAACACGATGTGTCTGAGCAAGTTCCAAAAGTGTTTAGTCGGACTTAACTGGATAATCATATCTTAAAGATGATAATGATAACTAGCTGCTATCTGCTGTGCTAACCTCAACAGGATTGGACTGCAGGTCAGTCCCGACTTGTGTACGGTTGTACGTGTGATCAAATTTGATGGGTTTGCCAGCAGCTCAACTGCTGCTGGCACTTTCTGCCGTATGGAATATCCGAATGGTTGAGGCTCTGGTTTAACTACGTTGCCCTTGCATTGTTTTCTCTGGAATGTCGAAGGCTGAAGGGAGACCTTGATAGACTGGTATAAAGTTATGAAAGGTGTAAAAACAGTAGAATATCTTTGTGGGTCCATCCTCTTCACAGATGCTGCCCGACCCGCTGAGTTATTTGTGTTGTGCCTCAGACATTCAAGGGGTGGATGTTGAAAGAAAAACACCCCAGGAAACTAAATTCCGTTCATATTATGGCACCTCATAATTATATTTTATTTTCACCTCAGTCATTCTACATTCACACTTCTATATCCTTCCAAAGGTTTATACATCCCTTCCTTACTCTGGTAAATTGAATTCTAAACACAGCGTTTTAAATGCAGCTACTCAAATAATTAATCAATTATTGGTTAATCAATAATTAATCAATAAAATGATAAAGTTCAACAGACAATTTAACGGATTGCAGCATCTGATTTAGTCACTCTCTCCACACCCCTGATTGTTGTTAATCATCACCCTTTGATGTTTTTTTTCCAGTTTCCAGGTAATAAAACATCCTTGTATTTCTATTTGGATAACTTAAAAAGCAGACACAAGAAACTGCAGTTGCAGGAAACTTGAAACAAAACAAAGTGCTGGAGGAACTTAACGTTTTGTTATTGAATAATTTAAACTTCTTTCAGCAGCAAGGATTTAGACAATTGTGACATTCTTTGGAGATTAAGCAAATTGTTCCCTCTGCAAAATATACTCCTACATCAGGATTTTCTATGCAAATTACAACAAATTACTTGAAACAAGCGTCATTCGTTGTATTCTGTGGTATTTGTTGGTTGGTTTATTATTGTCACATGTACAGAGATACAGTGAAAACCCTTGTCTGCATGCTATCTGGTCAAATCATACTATACGCGAGTACTATTAAGCCATGCACAAATACAAAAGGTAGTGCAAAGAGGTACTAATCCCCCTTGTAATATAATTTTCCTCCTTGAACTAGATTGCTCTCTAAAGAAATTGATCTTCTGTGACTTATACAACTCAAACTCAAGTACATAAATTAATGTATGAACAACGATAGGAACTTTATTGAACAAATTAAAATAAATACTACACATCAGTATTTTCCTGTTGCTTTAACAATCTGACTTCTTTTTATTCTTAACAATACAGCACCAGAACAGACACTTTGGCCCACTATGTCCGTGCTGAACATGATGCCAAGATACAATAATCTCCTCTGCCTGCACCTGATCCATATTCCTCCATTCCTTGCATATCCGTCTGCCTATCTAAAAGCCACTGTTGTATCTTACTCCACAAGTGCATTCCACACATTCACCATTTTCTGTGCAAAGGAAATAGTACCGCACATCTATATATTATTATTTTATTATTATTATTATTATTTATATTACTAAAACTCTCATCTTGTTTGTTTGTTTGTAGGTATGCGTGCGTGTGCACGATATTCCAAAACCCCGCCAAAATGGTACACGATAGCGGTACAATTATTGGCCCACCTTACTCACCATTGTCCTGGGATGTATATGAAACAAGTCTCATTCAGATTGATGTTATATTTTACATTATTGACAGTTAAACTTTACAAAAATCACTTTTCAAACCAATTTTCCACGCCCTACCCATCAGCAGTGTTCAACGTCACAATGACATCACAATGGGATCCCAAATCTCATTTACATTTTTTTTTTAAATCGCGATTTAAAAAAAATCGTTTCAATCAAATTCTTTCGTTTTTATTAACAGCTAACATTGTGTTTAGGTTATTTTAAAGAAAAGAAAAATCATTGTGGGGGGGTGGGAGGTTTCATTTTTTAAAAAGCATCGCGATTTTTATTGTGTGAGGTTGGGATAGGAGGAAGTGAGGATTGAGGGAGCAGGGGGATAGTGGGTGAGGTAGGAGGGGAGAGAGGGGGGTGGTGAGGAGGGAGAGTGGGGGAGGAAGGGGATAGAGGGAGAGGAGGGGGAGTGGGGGGAGGTAAGGAGTGGGGGATAGAGGGAGAGGAGAGCAGTGGGGGGAGGGGAGGATGAAGAGTGGAGGAGTGGGATAGGGGGGAGGTGAGGAGTGGGGGAGCAGGGAGATAGAGGGAGCGGAGGGGGGTAGGGAGGGGAGAGGGGTTATAGAGGGAGGGAGTGACTGAGGGTGGGGGAAAGAAGAGGGAGGGTGAAGAGGAGGGGAGGGAGTGCTAGGGGATGAGGGGGAATGGAGGAAGACAGCGGTAGGAAGCGGGATGGCGAGGTGCAGTTGGGGGAGGGTTGCCGTGACCCGTGTCACAACGGGAACCCCTCAGCCGCGCCTGCGCAGTTGGGGGCTATGTGTCAATGGTGGAATATTTCGTTGGGGGACAGCGCCCAACGGGTCCACACTTGGCCTAGTCTCCTTTAAACTTTGCCTCTATCTGAGCTAAGCTCTTGAGTTTGTGAATTATGCCCACAATCACCATTGTATTGTGAGAAACACTTTACCTAATTCATCAGCTCAGATAATGCGTTTCTAGAACACACAAACCACCAAAAGAGACAGGAAAATGAAGCCCTGAAATTTTGGACAGCACTGCAGTCACTTACCAAGCCATTAAACCTGCCAATGTTGACAAACCAGGAATGCATTGGATTGGAGACACATGAGACTGTAGATGCAGGAATCTTGAGCAAAACACAAAGTTCGAGGGGAAACTCAGCGAGCCAGGCATCATCTGTGGAGGGAATGGACAGATGATGTTCCCTGTTTTGACATTTATCCTCATTAATTACGACCCCTAAAAAGACATTGGGACAGATGGGAAGGATTTACAAGGCTATGGGATTCATTTAATATGTCAACTTGGTCAAAAGGCCCGCTTCTATGCTGCACAGGTCTATGTCTCAATGATTGTAGTCCATGGGTCAGGATGTCGAGGATCCAGTTGCAGAGGAGGATGCTGACTCCTACATCCAGGAGTTTGGAGAAGCTTTATATAGTTGTCTCTATGTTCTGTTGGAAAGCCCTGATGTGGAGTTGGATTCCTCTATTCTCAGCCCCCCGTGAGCATGTTCACTTGCAGAATATCGAGAGAACTCGCATTCTTCTGTAAGTGCTGTCAATCTACTGTAGACAGCATCCACATTGTTTGCAAAGATCTGCTCCACTTTATCATGTCTATTGAGGGACCATCATAGCCTGCCCACTGCAGTCCTATATCTAAAGGTGTACGGTAGAGAGCACAATGACTGGCTGCATCATGGCTTGATTTGGCAACTTGAATGAGAAGGAATGAAGTGATTTGGACAGCACACAAACAAAAAGCTTTTCACTATCTCAGTACTTCTGACACCAATAAGTCAAACCAAGCCAACTTTGGTTTCATTCAGCTAAACTGGTTCCCTTTATATATTATTACTGAACTTGATTACTTTCCACATGATCTTCTGCTATCCATTATTATAATTATAATGCCTTTCACGAACATTACCCAGACGTTCTTCCATGAAACCCACTCTGTTTTCCCATTTCACTCAATGAACATTAGGTTCTGCTGTGCATACTTCCTCATTTGGCTTCACAACCATTTTGTTTTCCATTTCTGATCCATAAATGTCTCACTTTTGTTTTAAAACTATCCTGTCTATACCCCATGGATATTTTAGCTTTAAAAGCTGTTTTGTTTCTTAAAGGATAAAATTGCATACCCAACTACAAACCAAATGGGTCATACAGCTGTACCACACAGAAACGGGCCATTCAGCCTACATTGTCCATACTGGCCCAGTGTCATTTGCCTGCCGTTGGCCCAGAGCCCTCTAACCTCTTCCTATCCATAAATCTTTCAACAGTTGTAAATGTATCTGCATCTACATCTAACTCCGAGGTCAACATTGAGCTGGATAGACACTGAGCCTTAAAGACACATCCACTTGCAGATGTGCTGTATTTATGCTCCACCCAAGCCGCAAAAACCTCAGAGATATGGCTCAACTACCCACAATAACCTATTAATCTCAGCCTCTCCTTATTGCAGATATTCCCTTTATCGTATTCATCTCTGCTTTCACTTCTAAAACACACTTTTCTCTAACGTTTCAATCAAAAAAGACAAATTAAGAAATATGCTTACAAAGCCACGAGATGAAGACATACAGCATGAAAACAGGCCCTTCGACCCAACTCATCCAAGATGACCAAGAAACCCATCTACGCTAGTCCCAATGCTTGTATTTGTTCATATGCCTTTTTAACCCAATCTATGTACCTGTCTGTTAAATGTTGTTATAGTAACTGCCTCAACAACTTCCTCTGGTAACTCATTTCATACACCCACCACCTCTGAATGGAAAACATGTTCCTGCAGGGCAATCTAAAAGGATATTCCAAAATCCTACTATTTTTGTATGCAAGTGTTTCTTAACTTCACTCTCAACACATCACCTACACTTCCCAACCAGTGGGCATACTTTATCTAGTATCAGTAACCCTCAATGTCATGAAAAGTTTAATAATTCTTTAACTTCCTAAATCTGAGTTACAAAACCCCAGGAAAATGGCCACTTGAATCAACATCACTGCTGCATTAAACTGAACAATTATTCATTGTATATTACGAGGAGAAGAAATCAGCTTATCACAACAGAGGCCAAATATCCTGGTTAAGAAATCAACTCACAAAAAAAAAGGATACACTTCCCAAGGATGGAGCACCACAAAGATTCCATGAAATTGGCATTGCAGCAACATAGGGTGGTGAAGGTGGCTTTTGGCACCCTGACCATCAATAGTCAGGGAATTAAGTATAGAAGTTAAGACATTATTTTACAGTTGTACAAGTTATTGGTGAGGCTGCACTTAGGAGTATTGTTGTTTTAAATCTGTTTCATTAGATAGTTCCGGCATGAATTCAATAGGTAGGCACATCATTGTTAAAAAATACTGGAATCTCCTTTGATAATCGTCAGTGTCAAATTTAATACAGCCCATTAAATTTTACATTTCATGATTTTACCACCAGTTAAGCCAACTCTTCAGGCATATAATTACGTACAGTTTTGGGATAAAGTTAAAAAGTTACATTTAAAACTATTTTATTTTAGAAGCTCAAAATGAGTATTCCATATTTCCAAAGGATGCGATAAATACTTATTTTTCAACCTGTTATATTGTTCATATTACAGCTTCAGGAGTTACTATGAATGCCATCTCAGTGACTAACAAAGACTGAAAATACTTTTAAAACTGATATTTACTACAGTAAAGTGAAAATAAGTCTCTCACCGTGACTGCTATTTACATTTTTTTAAATATTCAAGAAATTTCAACTGAAATTATTTGTCGATGATAGCTGCTGCCAGTTCAGTACACACTTATGAAAGCATGCCATCTACGGGTCAAAAATGAAATTACCGTTTTAGCAATGGATGTTTGGAAAAAACAAACGGAATCTGGTGTTCTGCATAAGTTTGTTACCAAATTTAGGGCCCTGCATATTAATAAAAAGTATGGGGATACACACAACTGCAGATGCTGGAATATTGAGCAAAACACAAAGTGCTACAGGAACTCAATGGGTCAGGCAACATCTCTGGAGGTATTAGACAGGCGACATTTAGGGAGGGGACACTTCTTCTGTAAGATTGGTCTATCTAATATTGTTAATTTCAACTATTAATCTGTATTGCTTACTCACAAGTTTCATATTAATATAAACATGCTGCATGAATAATCAGCGTATATAAAAGATGCACCAATAGCTTTTAGCGTATTATAAAATGGATTTTATTCATGAATGAGGTAGTATTCATTGTACTTACTTCATTTGAAACCAGAAAATAATTCTAAAGGCTGCAGAAAAATGGATGACCTCGAATAATTGACAGATGCAGCTAGGAAATAGGCCCTTTGAGCCCACGCTGACCAGCAAGCACCCATTTAGTTTAATTTAGCCACATGAATATGCAGGGAATGGAGGGATATGGATTACATGGGCAGCACAGTGGTGCAGCGGTAGAGCTGCTGCCTCACAGCGCCAGATACCACAGTTTGATCCTGACCTCGGGTGCTATGTGTGGAGTTTGCACATTCTCCATGTGGGTTTCCTCTGGGTGCTTCGGATTCCTCCCACATCCCAAAGACGTGTGGCTTTGTAGTTTAATTGGTCTCTGTAAATTGACCTTCATGTGTAGGGAGTGGATGAGAATGTGGGATAACATAAAACGAGTGTGAACAGGTGATCGATGGTCAGCATGGACTCGGTGGGCTCAAGGGCCTGTTCCCATGCTAAAATAAACTAAACTAAATGTGCAGACAAAGGAGATTAGTTTAACCTGGCATCATGTATGCCATGGACAGTGTGGGCTGAAGGACCTGTTGCTGTGCCACACTGTCATATGTTCTATGCAATGTAAAACTAAACTGAAACTGATTACTTCACTTCAAGAGAAATTCAATAAAAAGTTATTAGTCTGTACATTGCACATTAACTTGTCTAACTACAAACATTCAATTTGCTTTTCTAAAGCTCAGGGCACACAATTAAGTAAACATACTCAGAAATGTGACAGATCTGTGTGGCTCCAGAATGTCATACACAATCTGCATACTTTACACCTTCCAGCACAAAGGTGCGAGTTTGTATTTAAAAACAATAGCACATTTTTGTTAATTTGTTTTTGCCAGCAGTACAAATGTTTTAGTACAAATACAACTGCTTGATAGAATTGTACAGAGCAACACATTATTTAAATTTCTTATGTATTGCATTTTTGACTGAAGCAAATAAAACCTGATATGATAATAAGTGAGGGTTTTTAAAGGAAGCAATGGCTCCTGCAAAATAAGTGCAGGATTTAATTGACCAGCAAACATGCTGGGTTTCAGTTGCAGTTAGGGAGTGTAAATCTGTAGTAAAGACTAAAGCGACAAAGGATCTTCTCTTACGAGCAAGGTGCTGCATGTAAAGTGACCGTGATCATCAAGTGAACTGTAATTCCAACACAACCTGGGCAGGAATCTGGATGAGAACACAAGCCATTGTTATCTCCTGGCCTTAAAGCAAGAGTTGTTCAAGCACAAAATTGTGGAACACAGATTTATTTGGCTAAGACAAAGACAGCGCAGAACAAATCTTCTGGGGTGCCAGTTTTTAGATGAAAAGCAAACTATAGACTCAAAAAAGGATACAAGAGCTTATGGAATGTCAGTTTAGGTCTGTCAAAACAGCCGGAGCTTTGATATGTTACATTATAACTGGCCTACTTATCCTTAATCTGGAGTGAAGCAGAGGCATGAAGCCACTGCATTGCAATGGAAGCCAACATCCTTCTCCTATCTACCATGCCTTGTGTCATAGGATACAAGCTAAATCACAAATTGCTAACCAAGCATCTTAGCAAATCTCTTTGAATCCATTACAGGGGGCCTTTCAGTGACAGAATCCATTGTGAATTCTCCAAATTGGAGAGATCCACAGGACAGAACTAAGCAACTATACTATAATCCAGTTGTTTAGAAGTATGGCTGGGTTAGCTAATGGTGGAACTATTCTATAATCCAGTTGTTTAGAAGTATGGCTGGGTTAGCTAATGGTGGAATTTTGATGTGCAACCTCTTCCAGTGCATTATAATCATCAGTCAAATCACAGCACAGTGAATAGGTAGAAATGCATTTTGAATGGTTATTTACATTTAGTACAAGACACTAACGACAATGCAACTGTGGGTGTAATCTTTTTTTTTTAAATCATTTCCTTGCTCACCTCAGCCTATTAATAATAATTTACTTTCTTATCAAAGTAGGATTTTGCTTTTTTTGCTGTAAAAACCCTCTGATTCAAATCTAAGTCCCTTCAAAATAGAGTCCAAAACTGTTGGATCTTTGGTTACATTTAATTTAGGTTATGTTTATTATTGTCAAGTGCACCAAGGTATAGTGAAATGATGCGTTGCATGTTATTGCATCAATTCAGACACTATACATGAATCGATGGGGAACATAGTTCTCAGGTTGATGGGGAACAACAGTTCCATAGTAAAAGTCCAATATTTATAATTGGTGGAGCAACATTTGGACTGTGGCTAATTAGGAAGTAAGTGAATGACATCTCTACTTTCTTAGAAGTTTAAAGAGATCTGGTATGTCTCTGAATATTTTATAACAAACTTTTACAGATGTATTCTAGAACGTATCCTGACCGGATGCATCTTGGCCTGACACAATTATTCCAAAGCACAGGAACACAAGATGCTGCAGAGTGGTGGATTCAGTCCGGTTCACTGCAGACACAGCCTTCCCAACTATTGAAAAGGTCTACATGAGGCACCGCCTCATGAAGCCTCATTTCACTGCTACCATCAGGCAGAAGGTACAGAACGCCTGCTGTCCGACACCACCAGGTTCAGAAACAACTACGTTCCTTCAACTAAAAGGTTATTCAACCGACCATTGCAACCTTAATCCTAACTTGACAAGGGAACACTACGGCCATTCTTGGACTATCATGGACTTGATTTTTTCCTAATTATTTTTTTGAATTAAGGTATTTTTGCAGTCATCTTAATTTTAGAATTTTTTGTATTATGCATGTATAAGTTGTTTTTGTGTTTGTCTGAATCCATATGCTGGTCATGCTGCTGAAAGCAAGATTTTCTCATTATACCTGTACTTGACTGTACTCGTGTATATGACAATAAGCTTCAACTTGAAATGATAGCAATAGTAAACAGAGCATGCCACTCATAGAACTTCCAGTGGCACGGCTTGTAGAGCAGCTGCCTCACAGTGCCAGAGACAAGGGTTTGATATTGACCTCTGGTGCGGTCTGCATGAAGTCTGCTCATTCTTGTTGCACATTTTAATAATAATAATAATAATACATTTTATTTATGGGCGCCTTTCAAGAGTCTCAAGGACACCTTACAAAAATTTAGCAGGTAGAGGAAAAACATGTAAGGGGAATGAAATAAATAGTAGAGACATGACTAGTACACAAAGTAAAGACAGAATTCAATACAAAACACAATATGAGGCAATTAATGCACAGATGAAAAGGGAGGGGGACGTGGGGCTAAGGATAGGCAGAGGTGAAGAGATGGGTCTTGAGGCGGGCCTGGAAGATGGTGAGGGACACGGAATTGCGGATCAGTTGGGGGAGGGAGTTCCAGTGCCTGGGAGCTGCCCTGGAGAAGACTGTCCCCAAAACTGCGGAGGTTGGACTTGTGGATGGAGAGGAGACCGGCTGATGTGGATCTGAGGGACCATGAGGGTTGGTAGGGGGAGAGGAGGTCAGTGAGATATGGTGGAGGGCTTTGTAGGTGAATTTTCTGCTGGGTGCTCATTTCCTCCTACGTCCCAAAGACGCAGGTTTGTCGGTGAATTGGCCCTTCACAAAATTGCCCCCAAATGTATATGGAGTGCATGAGAAAATGGGATGACGTTGAACTAGCGTGAAAAGGTGATCAATGGTTGGCGTGGGAATGATGGACCAAATGGCCTGTTTCCATGCTGCATTGCAAAATTTAATCTTTGTCCTTTCTAAAATAATTCAAGTACAATAGTTTACAGTATTAGCTTTTAAAATAATTTTATACCGATAATATTTGAAGAATTTTCTATTACAAATTGAGATAACAATAGCAGCAACTCAAAATACCAGAGACCCATGACATGCACATCCTGGGCCATGTAGTTAGATACTGTGGTACACTACTTATGCCCTAGACAACCAAAAGTGCAAGAAGTGGCTTCAATTGGAGTCAGACCCACAGGCAGCGTCTCACAATCAATCACAATCACAATAATACTTTATAATCCAAGTATGTTTTGCAACATACGAATAATTTCATTTGCCAAGTCATACCAAGGTCATCCCAATAAAAAGCAACAGGCAAAACACATTAACATAAACATCACAGTAACTACTCCATATTCCTCATTGTGATGGAAGGTAAGAAAAAAAAGTTCAATCTCTTCCCTTTGCTCTCCCGCGGTTGGGGGCCTCGAGTCCTACGTTGATGGGATGATCTTGACTCCTGTGGACAGCAGCCGGCTCCTCATGTCGAGGCGATCAGCTCCTGCATCGGGGAGACGTCAACTCCCTGCGCCGGACGACCGAACTCCAAGTTGGGGCTGGTCGAACCTTCTGTGAGGATGGAGCTCCCGACATCCACTGCCTCTCTCGAGACTGCGAGCTCCCGATGCAAAGTCTGCAGACTGCAGTTGGAGCGATCCCAGGCAAGGGATTGACTCCAATGTAATTCCACGCCCCACTGTGGGGCCCCAAGGTCAGTCCGTGGAGGCCTTCAGCTCCATCGATGGTAGGCCGCAGAGCTGCGTAGACCAGAGAATGCGATCAGAAAATTAATCGCATCTCCGGCAAGGTAAGAAACTGAAAAATGTTTCCCCCGACCCCTCCCCCTACATAAAACAAACCGGAGAACATTTACACAAACTTTTAACACACACTAAATATTAAAAAAAACCTAAAAAACAAACTGTTGGCGGGGCTGCCAATCGGGCGACGCCCCTGGTGGTATATCTGTGGAGGGAATGGACAGGTGACATATTCAGGTTAAGGTACACACGACTCATTGCAGTCAATCTGCAAGGCTTTGAATCAAGCAGATGGCACATCTCAGGTGACCACTGTACAGCTCTTAAAAAGGACGCTAGCAGGGAAAAATGGTGTACATCAGAGAAAGAGCAGATGGATAGTTCGGAGAACCCTGATGGTAGCTTGCTCTGATTCAGTCCCGACAACAGATAAGGCAATGTTTTTTGCTGGGGACATTGGGTCTAGTTCCAGGCGATCTGGAAGCTCTCCAGGGCAAAAGACAAAGTGCTGAGGGAACTCAGTGGGTCAAGTGGCATCGATATAGAGAGGGAATGGATAAGTGACTTTTTGGGTCAGGATCCTTCTTCAGACTGCTGAAAGCATTGGAGTAATGATAATGAGCGACTTCAACTATCCAGACTAGAACAGCAATAACTTGAGCTGCCAATAGAAGTTTCTGATTCCAGTGTTCTGAAATACTTTTTTTGATCACAACTTTTCAAACCCACTGAAAAATAACTGGCATAACTGGACCTGGTTCTGAATGGCGAAATATATCGGAAACAGCAATATATGATGGATCAGCTATAGGAAATGATATAAACCATTCTAAGGTTAATTGATTTGGGGCTACCTTCAACAGCATAAGAATAGATTTGACCCAGGAACACTGGACAGTAATTAAATGTAGGAAGATCTTTTAAGGTGAAGATACTACTTTGTTTACAATCCAAGGACATTACAAAACAGCAGGGCTCGAGGGCCTGAGCATTATAGAGAGATTGGGCAGAATAAACTTTATTCCTTGGAGTTTAGGAAGTTTAGAGGTTATCTTATAGAGGTGTATAGAATCATGAGGGGAATAGATAGGGTGAATGCACAGAGTCTTTTTACACCAGGCTAGGGGTAGCAAGAACTGTAGGTTTAAGGTGAGAAGGAAAAGATTTAATCGAAACCCAAGAGCAACTTTTTCCAGAGGGTAGAGGGTATGGAATGAGCTGCCTGAGGCAGGTACAATAATGATATTTAAAAGTCATTTGCACATGTACATGGATAAAAAGATTGAGGGATATAGGCCATAGGCCATAGGATATAGATGTTACATTTAATTCCCTTGTCTAAATCGTTAATATATATTGTAAACAACTGGTGTCCCAGCACCGAGTCTTGCGGCACCCCACGAGGAAACACATATAATGTAGCATTCCGGAAGTGGCGGCGCTGTTAACAGCTGCGGCTCGCCTGCAGTCCGTCTGTCTTTACTTTTTTCTGGGTTTTTTTTGTCTTGTTTTGGTTAAGTTTTAGTTTGTTGGGTTGTGTTAGAGGGGGTGAAACGTTCTCTGTCTCTTCCTTCGGGGGTATGCGACTTTTTCGTGTCGTATCCCCCTTCTCTGCCTCCGTCTGCGCTGAGGCCTAATGGCGGAGCTGGCGGCCTCCAACCTGCGACCGACCCCGAGGCTCCGGAGGCAGAGCCAGCCAGGACTTACCAACGAGAGGCTGGCCGTCTTCGGGGCTAAGGCAGCGGTGGCCCGACTTGCTGGTGCGGCGTTCTGGCTTTCGGCGGCGGCCTGGAGCTGATGCAGTGGGGCTCGGAGCTGAGACTGCGGGACCCAGAGCGGCGACTGCAGGACCCGGAGCGGCGACTGCGGGACCCGGAGCGGCGACTGCGGGACCCGGAGCGGCGACTGCGGGACCCGGGGCGGCCCGGAGCGGAGACTGCGGGACCCGGAGCCGGGGCGGCGGCCTGGAGCGGAGACTGCGGGACCCGGAGACTGCGGGACCCGGAGCTGGGGCGGTGGCCCGGAGCGGAGACTGCGGGACCCGGAGCTGGGGCGGCGGCCTGGAGCGGAGACTGCGGGACCCGGAGCTGGGGCGGCGGCCTGGAGCGGAGACTGCGGGACCCGGAGCTGGGGCGGCGGCCCCTGGAGCGGAGACTGCGGGACCCGGAGCTGGGGGGGCGGCCCGGAGCGGAGACTGGGGGACCCGGAGCTGGGGCGGCAGGACCGGAGTGGAGACTGCGGGACCCGGAGCTGGGGCGGCGGCCTGGAGCGGAGACTGCGGGACCCGGAGCTGGGGCGGCGGCCCGGAGCGGAGACTGCGGGACCCGGAGCTGGGGCGGCGGCCTGGAGCGGAGACTGCGGGACCCGGAGCTGGGGCGGCGGCCTGGAGCGGAGACTGCGGGACCCGGAGCTGGGGCGGCGGCCTGGAGCGGAGACTGCGGGACCCGGAGCTGGGGCGGTGGCCTGGAGCGGAGACTGCGGGACCTGGAGCTGGGGCGGTGGCCCGGAGCGGAGACTGCGGGACCCGGAGCTGGGGCGGTGGCCCGGAGCGGAGACTGCGGGACCCGGAGCTGGGGCGGTGGCCTGGAGCGGAGACTGCGGGACCCGGAGCTGGGGCGGTGGCCTGGAGCGGAGACTGCGGGACCTGGAGCGGAGACTGCGGGACCCGGAGCTGGGGCGGCTGCCTGGAGCGGAGACTGCGGGACCTGGAGCTGGGGCGGCGGCCCGGAGCTGATGCTGTGGCGGGCGTTCCAGCTTTCGGCGGCGGCGACATCACCACGGAGGTCCGCTGGACTGGAGAGCGGCATCTTCGGCCTGGATCGATCGCCTCAGCGCAGAGGGAGAACAAGGAGGGAAGAGACGGAGACTAAGACTTTGCCTCCATCACAGTGAGGATGTGCTTGGTGAACTCACTGTGGTGGATGTTTAATTTGTGTTTATTGTATGTTTTGTTATTATTGATTCTGTGTATGACTGCACATAAAATAAAGGATCTATCTATCTATTCTGTAGATCTGACATTCTCATTCTCCAGATACAGTTTTATGGATTACTGACAATGGCAGAGAAATAAAGAGAAATGTTTCCCCACACTATATACAAGGTCATTGGCAGTTTAATGAAGAAGCAATATTTACATTTTTTTCACCAGTGAAAGAACTCTGCAGTTTTTCCATCACTTACTGTTTCTAACTTTTTGTTCTTAAATCAAGAATACTTCAACGCATGCAGGCACATAAAATAATGACAATATAAACCTTCAGGTATAAACAAAATCCATATTAGAGAATGTCAAGAAGAAGCATTACAAAATATGAAAGTTACCAACCAGTTCTGTTTGCAGTTAATGCCAGCACATGGACAATCAAAATCTGTTCAATGAACAATGAAATGATCTACAAAAATCATTTTTGTTGAAATTACTTCAGTTTATTTTTTATGGCAAATGCGATTAAAACTGACCAACACTGAAAACCAAATTCATTCCCTCCTACAACTTGCAGTCCAGAGACTTTCAAAATTCTCACTTCACCTTTCTCCTTCAGTAATCATGCATTTATTGCCACAGTGCAGAACAATAACCTCGGATGGCAAAGGGAATATATATTTACCAGAGCACTACCGGCAGAGCTCATTAATAACTAAAATTTGCTGCATTAACTTACATATGAATGGCTGCATTACATTCTCCTCAACCACACATATCACTCTCAGTTCAAGAAAATATCCCATGAAATAGTGACTACATTTCAAATGCAGAGGCAGCTGTTATAGCTGATTAATCAAAGACCTGTATTAAAACAAGTATAGCATTAACATAGTGCTACCTCCGCGTACAGCAAGAGGATGTAAATCCATCCTACCTGGATAAAACATTATACATTTCTGAAACAAGTGTTTATTAAACTGAAGGTAGAACTTAATATTCAGTGCTTCAACAACCTCCCTGATTGAATTTATAAACATGAATGCATCAACATATGCAAAACTTGAGTTACATTAGTGGCTTCTGAGAGGTTCAGCTCAGGATAAGTTATTGTTAGAGCATAAATTGTGCAAAAATATTACTTGTATTTAGCTTGAATTAACGTAGCCTCTTTTTCCAAATGAAACAGTTCAATAATGGCTGATCTTTAGTGAAGTTACCCATTTACCATCAATTACATTTGTAAATGGCTATGTAACAGGGGTTGTGTTTAATACCCTGTGTTTAAAGCTTCCGAAGATCCAAACAGCCTAAGCACAAAACTCTCGGTCAAGCTCTGACACAATATTCCGATTTCATAATGTCAAGGATTTCAGCTGAAGTGACGACCAAGGCGCGCTGATCTGTAGTCAGACCGTAACTGCACAAAGGCATGAAGGATGTTCTTGTCAAGATTAGTTAGTTGCTCTCCAGAACAGACCTGCTTAAGGTTGTCAGGTGCTACGACCAGAAGATTACAGAGTGCATGGAGCGTGTCAAAAAGTTGTAACACCAAGGGGATCTGCGAAGAAAAACAGAAAAAAGTTCAATTATGAAATAAACAGCAGCAGCAATGCTATAGTATCAAACTACATTTTTTTTTGCAAGGGGGTGGGGGGATTCTTCAACCCAAAGAACGCATAAGGCAAGAACCAAATATGGATAGCAGCATTTAGAAGCCTATTTCCCCAATGCCCACCAACAAAAAACAACTATTTTCTAGAATATTTTTATGTGGAAATAATCTGGGAAAGGATAATTGTGACTGAGAAGTACTGAGTAGGATTGTGTAAAACAAAAACTAGTGGTAAGCAGAATTATTTAAACATGAATTTTAACTCATGAACTTTATTTAACTCATGAATTTTAACTCATTAAATTGTCACTAAATTTGAGGATATACAGTTATACCATAAAACTTGCATATTCCTGCATCCAATTATTTTAAAAATTGATAGATTGAAAGGTGCAGCATAAAAACAGGTTAATCAGCCCACCAAGTCCACACTAGCTATCACCTGCTCACTAGATCCATGTTTCCCACTTTCACGTCCACTCCCTACACACTCAGGGCAATTTACACAGGCCAACTAGCCTACAAACCCAGGATTGGCAGAAAATCAGATCACCTAGAGGAAACCCACACGGAGAACTTGCAAACTTCGTACAGACAGCACCCGAGATCAGGACTGAAGTGGCCGTTTGGTGCCGTAAGGCCGCAGTTCTCTCAGCTATGCCACTCTGCCACCTTTCCTAGCATTTGGTGCACTCATCAGTATACCTAGTCCTCAGTACCTGCAGGCCAAAAATCTACAGGTCTTGGTATCTGTGAGGTTAGTTATGTATTACTTTATGTGGGAGCTAAATGCATGGCCTCATGAACACTGGGGTTTTGGTGCGTAGGGCGGGGAGACATGTGTTGGTGGTGTGTTGCTAGAGCCAGGGGCTGGAGTGCCTGTATGTTTTGGCATGTACTACCTGGTTAGTTTCGATATGTACTGCCTGAAACTTTTACTATACAGGTGCACAACCTTTTATCCGAAAGCCTTGGGACCAGACACTTGTCGGATTTCGGACATTTTCGGATTTCCGAATGGAAGATTTTTAGCGTAGATTAGGTAGGTAGCGCGGGCGGCTTGAAAAGACTGGAGCGGCTGCCTCCTCCCCGGAGACCGGGGAATCATTGTAAATCATTGCATAAATGTTAGTCAGTTAGTTTGGAGGGATTTTATGTGGTGGTGGTGGTGGTGGGGTTGGTAAAGGGGGAGGGGGGTAAAGGGGGAAACTTTGATTCTTAGTCCCCTACCTGGTCGGCGACTCCCAACATCGCGGAGCTGGGGGCTCCGTCCGGCCGCGGGCGGCGCCGGTTGGAGCTCCGACCCCGGCAACTCTACCCCTGGCTGCGAGGCGCTCCAAATCCAGCGCCGCCCGCGGCCGGACGCCCGCAGTCCCAGCTCCGCGAATATTGGGAGTCGGCAGCCACAGTGCTCCAGAGCTTACCGCACGGCCACCCGGTAAGGCATTGCCTGCTCCCCGCTGGTATCCCAGCGCTGCGACGCCGCCGACTCCCAACATTCACGGAGCTGGGGCTGCGGGTGTCCGGCCGCGGGCAGCGGTGGATTTGGAGTGCCTCGCAGCCAGGGGTAGAGTTGCCTGGGTCGGAGCTACAACCGGCGCCACCCGCGGCCGGACGCCCGCAGCCCCAGCTGGGAGTTGGCGGCCACAGCGCTGCGGAGCTTACTGCACGGCGACCCGGTAAGGCATTGACCGCTCCCCGCCTCTCCGACCAGGTAGGGGACTAAGAATTAAAGTTTACCCCTTCACCCCCCCCCTTCACATAAAAGCCCTCCAAACTAACTGACTAACATTTAAGCAATGATTTACAGATGTTTAAGTGTCTCCCCGGTCTCCGGGGAGGAGGCAGCCGCTACAGTAGTACAGACTTGGGTTGACCGTGGGTCGTTTCGGGTCAAGTTTGGCGCCAAACGCGAGCTTTGGTGTGCAGACGACATCCTGGAAAAATGGCCGGTTTTCGGAGTTTTTCGGTTTCCGGAACACCGGATAAAAGGTTGTGCACCTGTACTAACATGTAGAATAAAAAATGTGAATGGTGGGAAGATTGAAATTATGCCAAAAGTAACCTGAAAACTGGATATATGTAAGAAATATTTAAGAAAACTCTTTCCCATTGTGTGCAACTTGGGAATTCATTTAGAGAAAATAAATTATAGAATCAAGACAGCAAAATAAAAAACATGATGTCTCATTAATTTAGCCAGTGGCTAATAGAGGGTATACAACACCTTAAACTCTTTGGCACACTTCCGATATTCAGCAACATCACAGATAGCCAGCATGCCACCCATTGAACTGTAGGTATACTGCTGGAGGTGCTCATGAATTAAGCGGTGGAAACGAACTCCCAACTCTGTTAGAACAGTGTCCACATTCTTCCCATCCATTGAATTTCGATTTTTTTCTACTTGCTTTCCAACATAGCCACAGACTTTGACACAGGCCTGCTCAAAAAGGTTGCATAAAGCAAGATATTAATATTAAAGCAAAATGCCAGAAAATGCCTAAATTCGGCAAATGCCAGAAATAGGGGTAAAAACAGAAAATCTTGGAAATGCTCACCATGATCTGAAACATTAACTCCTTGCAGATGCTGCCTGATATTCTGAG
The DNA here is from genome assembly GCF_028641065.1 of Leucoraja erinaceus. Lineage (NCBI taxonomy): Eukaryota > Metazoa > Chordata > Chondrichthyes > Rajiformes > Rajidae > Leucoraja > Leucoraja erinaceus. The sequence continues at coordinate 30,593,211 of NC_073385.1, forward strand.
CATTTCTAGCATTTTACCATTATGTGACATTAGTATAATTTGACTGTTCTATTATGCAATGAAGCATGATTATATTCAACACTAATCATAGTTGTTCCAGTACATACATCAAAGCATTTGCTTTGTAACAATTGCAATGTTGGTGAATTACAAAATGTTGGTGATAACTTTTGACGTGTATAATTTTTATTTTTAGTTCAAGAAAATTGACTGCTAATAATCAAGATTCAGTTTATAAAATAAAAGTGATACACATTTAATGTTCAAATATTTCAGAGAATTAGCACACAGCATTCATCACAAAATTAACCAGGACACTGAGTTGCTTTTCAATTGGCCTACAAACTCAGTTTCGAAAACAACTGCTCGTTTTAGCAAAAAATGAATGGATACTCCAGAATTATTTATTTTTTTTTGTGCCATATTATCAATGAAAAACATACGGACTCTGAAGAGAATTTGAATTTTTTTCAATGGAGCGTTTGAGGTTGAGCGAGACCTGTTGGATGTATATCAAATTACGAGAGGCATGGATAGGATAGTCAGAATCTTTTTACCAGTATGAAAATATCAAAGACCACAGAAATACAGATCACAGAGAATGAGGTCCCTCGCTTTTAATATATCTGAACTCAAGAAACATCAATTAGATCAAAATAAATAATGGATGCCATTATTGAAAAGGGTGCAGAAGAGATTAATCAGAATGGTGCCTAGACTTGCAGGCTTGAGTAATAAAGAGGCTAGGACCTTTTTCTTCGGTGTGTAGGAGGTTGAGGGGTGATCTTATTGAGGTGTACAAGATCATGAAGGACATAGATAAAGTGAACACTCACAGTCTTCTCCCTCCAAGGTCGACAATTCTAAAACTAGCAGGCAAAGGCTTAAGGTGAGAGGAGAGAGATTTAAGAGGGACCTCAGAGGCACCTTTTTCACTCAGAGGGTAGTTCATGTTTTGAATGAGCTGCCTGAGATAGTAGATATCTGGACAAATATATGGATAGGAAGAGTATGGAGAGACATGGGCCAAATGGAACTAGCCCAATACGACAACTTGGTCAACATTAACTAGATGAACCGAAGGGCCTGTTTCCGTGCTATATAGTTCTATTACTCTGTGTATTGGGACCCAACATTCAATATCTGTGTTTCTATGGGTCATGTAATAGAATTCACCCATCGGTTAGGATAATTCCTCGGGAAAATGAACTTCAATGAACCTTTCAACAGGTTTCCATACTATCCATCAATGTTGGATTTGAGCTCCAATGGCAGAAATCAGAGCATTGCCCCAAATGGACAACCCAATTTATAATGCTTGCCACATTATTCTCCAAATATCCCATAACAGCAGGCAATATAAAGGTAAAAGGACAGCTGCTTCAACCACTGAGTGACAAAGTGACTGCCATCGTGGCATTTATCCACAAGTTCCACTAATTTTCGACAACTACATCAGATATTAATCATTCCAGATATCGTAAAGTCTGCACATCTAGTAGTTGCCTTAAACCCACTATACAACAAATTGATTGAATCCTGCGGTGTATAAAATGGTCATCATGTTTTCTAAAATAAAGGGATTGCACTTCAGTAATTCACAGAATGCAAAGGATTTTTTTCGAATCTATTGTAGATGTAACATTGCAAATTATTTTCTCACCATACAAGTTAGAAAATGTAGTTAAATAAAAAAAGTTTAAAAGCATTTTGCAATATAAATGCAGACTGAAGGCAGCAGCCAAGGAGACATCAATAACTCAGCATTAAATCTTTCAGCACAATCATGTGTAGTAATTTGGAAACAAATTATAGGCATAACATTTTATAGGTGCAATAACTTTCATACATGAATTGCTGCAATATGCTCTCAAAAATGTGCAGTTGTGTAGGTACATACATTGGTATACTGAATTAATACGTTGTTTTCATCCTCTGGTTTGAAGTCCGTCTTCTTCTGTTCAACAGACAGAATGTGCTTCATATGTCCAATCATGCAATTCAAAGTCCTTCACAGAATAAAGGGAACATTTTAATATGATAGAGCTGTTCTTTGCCTAGAGCAGAGGTAGACTACATTATTCAGTACAAAGACTGTGCATGATAGTACTACTGATGAAGTGTTCATTTTAATGATAGTTATACCACAATAACTTTTAATAAAATGCATATTTTATTTAAAAAATCAAAAATCTCCATGATTGTGGATGATCAGCCAAGATCACAGTGAATGGCGGTGCTGGCTCGAAGGGCCGAATGACCTACTCCTGCACCTATTGTCTATTGTGACAGGATGCACCCAACATCTTTCCGTGCTGTGCAATTTTGCGACTTTGCTGATCTTAAACTGAGATCGTAGGAGATTATCGCTGTACTATAAAAATGTCACATAAAAAATTCAAAATAATTTATTCACATGAAAAGAACCAATTACAAAAATGATTAGAAAATGCTAGAAGAATTCAGCTTTCACATAAAGTATCGCAATAATATTAAAATAATGTAACCACTGTATGTGTCTTCACACATACAAATTGCAGAGCAATTTAATCAATTCCTATTCACAGTAATAATTAGAGACTTTTCAAATAGAAAGTTTAGAATCACTGTCTACATTCAACTCAATTTACATTATAATATGATAATGTTTGCTATTTCCAGTCAGCAAAAGTTTACAATCTTCCATATTTGAATAAGTGGCAAAATTGAATTTTTACAAAAGAAAAATCTTATTTTTCTCAGGACTAAGCGGCTTAACGGTACCACCATTTAGAGAAAGGGCTAATTTTAAAGATGTTCAACAGATGATTAACTGAAGAGTAATAAGATGCTGTGTAAAACATGAAATACTGAATTTAATGAGATGCTTTAAATAGGTACATTGTGATGAATTCACATCTACCTGTCAATGCCTGTATCTAGTTTAACTTCCATCTGTTCGATCACCTCTTTCTTCTTCTGTAAGCACTCAGGAAGCTTTGGAGAAGAACTGAGGACACAAGCAACAGGAAAAACACAAACATCAACTTATTTTGTTGGCAATAATTCAAATGAACACAGCTGAAAGATCTGTTCCTGTGCTGTACAGTTCTGTGTTCTTTGAGTAAATTTAAGAGTCTGTAGAGAAATGGAATGAACTACATTTTCTGAAATCTTGAAGTCAGTTCTAAATTATTGCATTCAACATGGGTATTTAGAATACTATTTGACAACTTACCACAATTAGATTGACAAACATACACACATATATATATATAATATATATATATATATATATATATATATATATATATATATATATATATATATATATATATATATTTACATATTACATATATATATATATATATACATATACATATACATATATATATTATATACATATATATATACATACATATATATATATATATAGATATATATATATATATATATATATATATAAATATACATATATATATATATATATATATATATATATATATATATATATATATATATACACACATATATACACATGTATATGTGTGTGTGTATATATATGTGTGTATATATATACACATATATATATATATATATATATATATGTGTATGTATATATATATATATATACATATATATATATATATATATATATATATATATATATATATATATATATATATATATACACATATATATATACACACACATTATATATATATATACACATATATATATACACATATATATATACATATATATATATACATATACATATATATATATATATATACACATATACATATATATATATATACACACACATATACATATATATATATATACACACACATATACATATATATATATATACACATATACATATATATATACATATACATATATATATACATATACATATACATATATATATACATATACATATATATATACATATACATATATATATACATATACTCTCTAATAAGTTAAAAGCTAGATTTAATTTTCTTTTAGAATATTTAATATCACAAAAGGATTACTCATGTCTGAAAAATAAAATATATTAATTAAATTAGGCGGTCAGGCCCTTAAATAGCTTAAGCAGCTTTTTAGACAAGGATCCGCCATAAACACCAACAGCAAACAAATCGGCACCAGTTTGTCTGCAAAAAACATTGCATGATCCTACTGTGCACTTAGTCCCGGTTTTCTTAACTGGATTCATTTTACTGTTGATTCCACATTGCTAAAAACCTTTACTTTAGCTTCATTTTGTTTCAAACTGTGTCATAATTGCTTCAAAGTTATTTCAATTGCACATAAAAACTGAATGCAGCAAGCTCACAACTACACAAACATGTCACATTGATTATTCAAGGCACAGAGGCTTATGAGTTAAGATATTTCATTTTGAGTAAGAAAAATGAGCAATAACCTCAGCCCACTCACCTTATTAGTGGCATGAGGTGGTCATTAAATTGCTTGTCAAACAAATGAAATATCGTATTTGCCTGTTGTACAACATCTAAAAAGTAAAGGCTTGAAGTCTTGGAATCTGTAGATGGGATTGCTAAGGAAAGACAGAAAAAGCCTGCTCATTTGTCGATCATGATAGAGAACCAACAACCAGAACAGAACAAATTACATTTTGCTAATTGTCCAGTTGACAAAAGTAGATTAATCTGTTAACTACATTCAAAAAATAAAGTGATAAAGAATACTGGCAACTAAACAAACACATTAGTTTCATTTCAATTCATAATAACAATACTGGAGGCCATAGCTTTAAGGCCAAAGGAGCAAAATTTAAAAGGTAATGTGCTGGGCACCACCAAACTTAGAAACAGCTTATTTCCCTCTTGTTATCAGGTTTCTAAAGGGTTCTTCCATAAGCCACTGTCCTATTCACCTCTGCTACACTGCGGACATTGGACTTTGTTTCTGGTGCTACAATGCTGAGACCTATATTCTGCACTCTATCTTTTCCTTTGCTTTATCTATTGTACTTGAGTCCGGATATGTATAGTATCTATGTATAGGATTACGATTCGATTGGATAGCATGCAAAACAAAGCTTTTTAATGCACTTCAGTACACCTTATAATAATAAACCTACACCTACTTTTTTTTTTAATACACAAGTGGTGAGTGCCTGGAACACTCAGCTCACAGGGTGGTAGTGGAGGCAGAGGCGCATGGACTTTTGGCGCATGGAAATGCAAAGAATGGAGGGATATGGAACATGTGTGGGCAGACAAGATTAGTTTATCCTGGCATCATGTTTGGCAGTCATCATGAGCTAAGGACCCTGTCCTGTGCTGTACTGTTTTAAGTTCTAATTATATTGATAGTCAATACACAACAATCAACATAATTTCAGAACGGGAAGTTTCTACCTTGACCATCTATCAAAATAACTGGATTAGTCTGATTAATTGGAATAGTCTATGATTAAAGAGTTGTGGGTCTATGGAACAAACTGCCAGAGGAAGTAATTGAGGCAGGTACAACAACAATATCATCATCATTTAAAAAGACATTTGGACAGGTATATGGATAGGAACGGTTTAGATGGATATGTGCTAAATGCGGGCAAGTGGGAATAGCTTAGATGGTGCATCTCAGTCGGCATGCATGGGCTGATCGGAAGGGCTTGTTTCCATGTTGTATGATTCTATGACATTAGTATTAAGTTTCAACATAACTTCAACTACAAATTAGAATCCATATTTTCTGATGAATAACGAAATGAGATGTTTCTTAACATGTTGGAATAGTTGGTGGTTAGTGGGAGAGGATTCAATAGAATAAAATGCAGCAAATAAGGTAGTCAGATGGAAGAGTGGAGCTTGGAATCATGAAGCAGGCAGATAAGGGCTAGCAACTTGAAAAGTGTGGAAAAAGTGAAGAAACCTAGCGAGAAAGATGAGGGGGAAATTAAGGTGTCAATGGAAGCCATTTGGTTAGTTCTATTTGAATGCTGTGCAAGGGAGAAAAAACAGGAAAGAAATGTGAATATTAAATGTTGAGGAATTTGGCAGAGAATGGAAGGTTAAAAATGCAATGGCTATGGTGTGATTAAGAGTGATCCTTATTGAAGTTGGTCACAGCTTAAGGATAAGGGGGAAATCCTTTAAAACCGAGATGAGAAGAACTTTTTTCACAGAGAGTGGTGAATCTCTGGAACTCTCTGCCACAGAGGGTAGTTGAGGCCAGTTCATTGGCTATATTTAAGAGGGAGTTAGATGTGGCCCTTCTGGCCAAGGGGATCAGAGGGTATGGAGAGAAGGCAGGTACGGGATACTGAGCTGGATGATCAGCCATGATCATATTGAATGGCGGTGCAGGCTCGAAGGGCCGAATGGCCTACTCCTGCACCTAATTTCTATGTTTCTATGAAGTGGCAGTTACTTTGAAAGGTGATTGCACAAAACCTAGGAAAGTGAAGTATTTAAGATTATTTAAAAATATTATAAAAGATATTTAATGGAAATACAAAATTGAATCTATGCACTGAGAATCATCCATATAGTGAACAATCTATAAATAGAATTACCTGCAAGTCCAATCTCTAGCGCATAATCAATATGTTCAACACACAAATACTCCACTAGAATAGTAAATATTCGAAAAGCATTCTTTGGTAAATCAGAAGGGTCAGATAACTAGAAATACAAAAAAGAGTATCAAGTGTGTGGGTAGTGGTTAATTCAAACATTATATTCACCCAGCACAAATAAGTTTTCTTAAAAATAATTTCTGGAGTCTCCAGAGTGAAAGGATTCATCAAGAACATTGAGAATCCACTTGGATTCACTTGGAGAAAACCAATTCACAATTCAAATCGCAAAATCGTTCTCACCCTATGACACCTTTCAAAGGCCTGTCTGGTCTCCTGCAAAAGATTGACAACCACCTCCTGTGACAGGAAAGTCTCACCATGTGTGTCAATACTTGGTCCAAGTGGTAGGTTGGTACGTTGGCGAATTCGCTCCTTTAGATCCTGAATACTACAAAATTGAAAAAAAACATTTTATAAACAAAGCCCCCAATCGAGCTATGCTAAGGTTCATGAGCTATCCTTATTTAAATAAAACTAAATATAAAAGTATCCAATCGAAAAAAAAAGACACAAAATTTACCAAGAACATTACATTTATTTAGTAAGATTTAATAGACACAAGGAACTGCAGATGCTGGAATCTTGAGTGAAACACAAAGTGCTGGAGTAACTCAGCAGGTCAGGCAGCATGGTTAGGCGAAGTTTTGACATTGTGCTATTTGAGTCTGAAGAAGGGTCCTAACCCAAAACACTCCATTCCCTCCACAAATGCTGCTTGCCCAGCTAAGTTACTGCAAGCACGTTGTGTTTTATTCAAGATTCTAACATCTGCAGTCCTTGCATCTCTATTATATTTTATTGATACCAATCCTGACTAATACTTTGGACAGATTTGAAAGAGTGTATTATAGCAGGAATTCCTATTAAGAGAATCACACAGGTTATTGATTTCTAGTCGTTTGAGGTTCAAAAGCAACATGCTTAACCCTTTTCCAAAATGTTGCTCTTATCCTACATCAGGACTTGGACTTTCTCAACACTCTCCAGTACACTATATGACCTGTTTACAAATCATTTTTTGAAAATTATTTTTCATTTTGAAGAAGGGCGAATGATACTTCACAGGATGTTATATCTGAGAAAGGTTTACTGTGCAGTGTCTGTTAACCACTGCAGCAGTTGTTGAAACAAAAATGTTGTCACTCAATTAGACATTAGCAAATGACAATCAATGTTTAATGAATAAGAAACTGAAACCACTTGCAGAAGCTAATAAAGGGACCCAGAAGGGACAAACAAATTGTTTTCATCATCCGCTCTGCTATATTACTTCAAATTAACCAGCAGTTTGATGATTTTGTCCCACCCCACCTCTCTACCAGCTTTCTTCCGCCTATCACAGTCAATCAGTCTTAAGCAGGTTCCCAACCCGAAACGTTATCTACTCATTTCTCTAATATATGCTGCATAACCTGCTGAATTACTCCAGCACTGTGTTTTGCTCAAGACTCCAGCATGTGCAGTTCCTTGTGTCTCTAATCTTTTCGTGTGTACAATTTCAATGAAGCTGATGGTTTCTAGAAGCTTCAACTGCTCAGTCTCTGCTTCTTTTGTGACACCAAATGTATTAGAAGGAAACGAGGACACTTGGTGATCGATGGCGTGAAAAGTGAACTGGTTCTCTCCCTAAAGATGCTACAGATGTTCTTAGAAAGTTTCAAGATTAGAGTGCATTAACTGTTTTGAATAACAATCATATATCTGGTCAGGAGGTTTTGGAACCTGTCAAGTCTTTCAAAAAAAATGGCACCTTTAAACTAAATTCAATATGTTGGAGTAACTCAGCAACCTGGCAGCATCTGAAGAGGTAATGGACAAATGACATTTTGGGTCAGGACCCTTCTTCAGACTGAATGTAGTAGGTCTGGCTGGCAGACAGGGAGGCAGCCTGGCAGGTGGTTAGAGATGAGAGGGCAGATGGGTGGACAAAGGCTATTGCCAATGGCTAGAGGATGTCAAATTATTTGTGAACCAAGTTTATGAGTTTGTGGCTGGAAAAGAAATAGCTGTTTAAGGCACAAGAGGAAATTGTCATTTTGCTCGATATTATAAATGCTGTTTAGATCTTAGTGATGTACTAACAATGCTAATTATTTTTGCTCTGTGTTTGCCCAGAAATTGAAGAAAAATTGATGAATTGAAAAGAATTAAAGGCATTGCCGTGCTGTAGAGAATTTGGAAACACCTTCAAGTAGCACTTCAGATCCTATTTGTATCCTTGAATATGACCACAATTAATTTTTCTTTTGATTGATCTCCTAAACACTCGTTATGCCAACGTCAACCCAAAGTAAGTAAATGAGGAAAAGAACATTTTGTAAATATCTTCAGCGATACGCTCCATTTTTACCGTTGACAATTACTCTGGTGCAATCTACTAATTTATTTAAATCTAATAAATTAGTCAAGAGAAAAAAGTGATTTATTTGGGAAAACAAACCTAGTTGCATTTTTTTTAGCTAATAAAATCACACACTTGAGCAAATTAGAGCCCTAAAAAAACATATCAGCTGCATAGAAATTACAAAGCTTGTTTCTAGACTCTTCTAATTGCCAGGAGTAAATACAGGTCATCAAAAATAATCACTGAACTAGAACACAAATTTCTATCCAGTGAAGATGAGAAATCCTTTTGAAACAATATTGAACTGTTTTCTTAAGTTCAATATAAAATATCAGCATTAAGTTTATGAATTAGTGTAAAGAATGGGGCATGTTGACATTTTGTGTTGGTGTAATATGTAGTTGTTCAACATGTAACAAAATAATTAACTCTCCTGATCCAAGTTAACTTATATTTTTTAAAAGTTAAATAAATGTTCATTAAAAGTTTAGAAAATTTCCATAACAGGCATTTAAGCAAAACATTTTGTTTGGGGTGTGCATGAAGGAATTGCAGATGCTGGTTTAAAGCAAACATAGACACAGAATGCTGGAGTAACTTAGCAGGATAAGCAGCATCTCTGGAGAGAAGGAATGGGCAACGTTTTGGGTCGAGACCCTTCTTTAGACCAACGTCAGGAAGAAGGGAGATAGATAGATAAGGAAGTGTGAAGGTGTGAAAACAGGGCAAATGGAAAGGAGATAAATGAAAATGTAGAATAGATCATTGTTAGCTTGGACAAATAGAGATAAAATGTAGTCGGAGATAGTAAGAATGGTCGGAGATTAAGAAAAGGGAGGGATGGAGAGAGAGGGAAAGCAAAGGTTACTTGAAGTTAGAGAAGTCAATGTTCATACCTCTGGGGCATAAACTGAACAAACGTCCAAAAAAACAAACATTTTTTGGGATGATTCATTGTCTTTGCTTCCATTAAAAGACCCATATTAAACATATTAATGAAACGGTTTCAAACACAAAATGTTGCGTAGACTTCATAAACTGATAACATTTGATAGAGATCACATACTATCACATCTTGTTTCAATACATTTGAATACTTTGAATTTTATGAAGTTATTTTTAGGATTATTTATTCAAAACAACAGCAGTTTAAGATAATTTGTGTCTTGGAAGTCCTGAGAAAATCCATTTGGGAGCAAAACAAAAATTACTTTAGGAAGAAAGTATTAAGGTATGGTTTGTGTTATGGACTATCAAGTGAAGGTTAGTCACAGCTTTAATGAACACTGGCCATCTCAATACAACTTTAAAATGCAAGTCATCTTACAATCAACACCTAATTACAGCAAAGATCCCTATGTCATCAATCACGCTTTTGATCTGTTACTCATCTATAAATTAGGTACCGACCGCAACAGATAGAAAAAGGAACAGAATCAAACATGTTGCTTCAATTTCAAGTAATCCACTCACCCTCCAGTGCCATAAGCACGTTTTTGATGGTTTTTGGAATCATAATAACGCTGTAATACCATACTACTTCTATTCTTCAAGTAGCCAGTCTCAATTTCTATATAATTTTCCAAGTAGGAAATGAAAATGCCTTTGATTATTTTAGCCAGAAATGTCTGTTTATCAGTGCCAAGATCGAACTCTGCTAATTTGCTCGCTAGACTTGTGGTCCTGAAGGAAAATAGACAAAACAGTAAAGATTACATTCATTACTTGTTCACAAGCACTTACCAATGGTACTTAACTTAAACAAAACACAAAATGCTGGAGGAACTCAGCGGGTCTATGGTGGGAATGGACAGATGATGTTGAATGCAGATTGCCCACAGCAGCTGTGCAGGCACACAGACTCGGACAACACACAAGAACATAAATTACACAGAAACTATCCAAGATAGTTAAAAAGTGTGCAAAAAAACAATGACATTACTGCAAAAATACACGATTAGATAAATAAAATCCATGGTAGTGCAAGAGGTGGTCAGTAGAGTTCCTTTGCTGAAGGAGGAATAAGATTGCGTAGGTTGTTTCAAAACCCTGGTGGTTACAAGAAAGGAGGTGCGCTTGAACCAGGTGATGTGGGACTTAAGGATCCATACCTCCTGCCTGATGGTAGCAGATGGAAGAAGGCATGGGCCAGATGGTGGGAATCCTTGAGGATCATGTAGATAGTTTGGATGCAGCCGCATGCGTCTCTGTGCATTGGAATTGGCGTGCCAGGCCTTTATGCAACTAGTCTGATCATTTTCTACACTGCATCTGTATAGTTTGCTAGAGTATTCAGTGATATGCCATGTCTCTTTATACTTCTAAGAATTTAGAGACACTGGTGTACCTTCTTCATGATTACATCTAAGTGTTGGGCCCAGGACAAGTCAACCGAGATGTGAACAGCTAGGGATTTGAAGCTACTAACTCTCCACTGCCAACCCACTAATAAAAACTGGCATGTATCCTGACTTCCCCTTTCAACAATTAGTCAAACCACCCCCACCAGGTACTTTCCCCTGCAACCGCAGGAGATGTAACATCTGTCCCTTAACTTCGCCCCTCGACTCCATTCAAGGACCCCAACAGTTTTTCCAGTGAAGCAGAGGTTCACTTGCACATCCTACAACCTCATCTACTGTATCCACTGCTCCATGTATCAACTACTGGATATTGGTGAGACCAAGCGCAGGCGCGGTGATCGTTTCGCTAAACACCTCCTCTCAGTATGCCTTAACCTACCTGATCTCCCAGTTGCTCAGCACTTTTAACTCCCCCTCCCATTCCCAATCTGACTTTTCTGTCCTGGGCCCCCTCCATTGTCAGAGTGAGGCACAGTGCAAATTGGAGGAACAGCACTTCATATTTGGCTTGGGTAGTTTACACCCCCAGCCGTATGAACATTGATCTCTAACATCAAGTTGCCCTTGCTTTCCCACTCTCTCCATCCCCTCCCCAGTTCTCCCACCAATCTTACTGTCTCCGACTACATTCTATCTGTACCACCCACTCCCCTGACATCAGTCTGAAGAAGGATCTTGACCTGAAATGTCACTCATTCCTTCTCTCTAGAGATGCTGCCTGTCTCGCTGAGTTACTCCAGCATTTTGTGTCTACCTTCAATTTAAACCAGCATTTGCAGTTCTTTCTTACACATAATCTATTTTAGTGATACTGAATGCAGTCTACATCACCACAGCTTCTACTTTACATATACTCTGTTGGTATGTTATCAAATACCACGAACCTCATCTCACTCACAACGTGGGGTTTTATGAAGTTAGTCACCATCATATTTCTTCTATGTATTCAAATAAATGTTGCTTATTCATCTTAATCCTCTTTTTCATGTTGTGCTCATCTGATCCAATAATTACGTTTGATAACAGTTATTGATTCCTGGTTTTTGCGACTGAATTCAATGAGGTTCAGACACTTCTTTTAAAAATAAATATCAAGGGTTTTTCAGAAAGACCATTAACCCATTTGGGACGGTCTCTCAAAGGTAAAATGTCTCCCAGTCAAATCACAATCAGATAGATAATTAGTATTAGTATAGAAAGCTGGTTACAAATAAATTTTGAATCTGGGGGGATTAATACAGATAATTAGGTAATTTTCTGCAGTGCAGCCTGGTGCGTTCTTGCAGGACAAAGAAAAATGTGAATTAAACACCAAAAAATTAGCATTGACAATTATCATTGTTGTACATTACAGCATGGATACATTTGTGTGAAATCCTATCACACAAATTTTATATTACCCCACTTTCTCATCCACGCCCTACACACAAGGGACAATGTACGGAGGACAATTAACATAAAACAGTACAGTAATGGAACAGTCCCTTTAGCCCACAATGTTTGCACCCATCATGATGCCAAATTAAACTGATTTTTTTCTGCCTGTACATGATCCATGTGCCTCTATGTCCTGCACTTTCATGTGCCTTTCCAAAACCCTCTTAAACACCAACAATAAGGTGGCCAACCTACACACTTGCACATCTTTGGGATGTGGAATGAAACCAAAGCACCCAAAGATACCCACGTGGTCCCAGGAAGAATGAGTGAACTCCACACAGATAGCACCCGAGGTCAGGATAAAACCCAGGTCTCTGGCACTGTGAAACAGCAGCTCTACCAGCTGCACCAAATGGATCAACGCAACAAAAAATATTACAATAATACATTTTGAAAAATATTCAGTGTCATACAGATCAATTCAGTTTTCAAAGATTACAATTTGAAGATAGGATTGATTTCTACAAAGCAGCTTTGGAAAATTATGCAGATTGCAGGAATAAACAAGTGTCATTTCATTTAAATGGGTAATCTCAGATTTCAATCAATATCATGCATCACAACAAGGGTAAAAATTACATTTCAAATCAAAATGAGGGCAGGCCAATTTTCAGAATATAGCAAGATTCTTACCCAACGATAATTAACATACATGCAATGATTAATATCTCACATTCTCCATATCCCATTTTAATGTGTCAAAGAAGCAATAATGTTAATGTGTTTAAAACAATGTTTGACATTTAAGAATGCATTTTGAAAGTAGTCCATACATACTGTCTTAAGAAACAATATTTAAAGTATGGGTTTATTAAATGGGAAAGCCGCACAGGATACGGTGTTTACTTTTGGTTACCCTGCTATAGGAAAGACATCATTAAGCTGGAAAGAGTTTAAAGATGATTTACGATTATGTTGCCAGGACTCAAAGGGCTGAGCTACAGGAAGAGGTTGGGCAGGCTAGGACTTTATTCCTCAGAATTTAGGAGTGGATGTGGCCTTATAAGGTTGTATAAAATCATGAAGGGCATAGGTAAGATGAACATGCAGTCTTTTTCTCCCAAGGGAGTTTCAAAATCCAGAGGGCATAACTTTAAGGTAAGAAGGGAAAGATTTGTCGAGGACCTGAGAGGCAACATCTTCACCACAGGATGGTGCAGATATGGAACGAGCTGCCAGAGTTAGTCGTTGAGGCAGGTACAATAACATTTAAAATACATCTAGATGGGCATTTAGACAGGAAGGGTTAAGAGGGATACACACCATTAGCGGGCAGATGGGACTACCTTAGATGGACATCTTAGTCAGCATGGGCAAGATCCGCCCAAAGTCCTGTTACTGTGGTCTATTACTCTATGACTCAAAAATGACAAAAAATTACCAGTAACATCTTACCTTGTGTACAGATCATACAGGTTCTTTAAATACTGTTCTGCATCAGACTTTTTACTCTCTTCTAATCTATCTCGGATAAAACTCTAAAAAGGTACGAAAAGAAAAAATGATTCCAACACAACAGGATTTTAAAATTGACAGTATAATGCCAGTGAAAAGTTGCACATGTTGTCAGCACTAAATAAGCTCAATTATATCACTGGTATCAAAACTAAAAAGCAATTCTAGGAACTGAGAAAATCTTATGAAGCTTGTATTTCACTTGAGTGAAGAATTAGTTAAAACCTTCGTTGCTTCTGACACATTTGCATAGCAAAAAGACTTTGAATAGTTAATGATTGGCAAGAAAAAATTACAATTTATTGTTAAACTGCCAATTTATTTTAATTATTCTTGATAAGTCTTGGGGAAAAGATAATTAAGAACAAAAGCCTTTTTTTAAACTACTCTCTTTGGTTATTAACAAAGTGAAGTACAGCCTTAATTGCAATATTATCATTCTGACTCCTGACGGGCACCCGAAAAAGGTACCACATCACCCCGATCCTAGCCTCTCCACTGGCTCCTTGTGCGGTTCAGAATAAATTTCAAGATCCTCCTTTATGTCTACAAAGCCTTTAATGGGCTTGCCCCCACCTACATCAAAAGTCTGCTTGCCCACCGCACCACCTCCAGGTCCCTCAGATCGGTCGACTTGGGGTTACTGAACATCCCGTGGTCTAGGCATAAGCTCAGGGGCGAACCACGCCTTTGCGGTTGCAGCTCCTAGACTGTGCAGCAGCATCCCTCTTCCCATCAGAACTACCCCCTCCATCGACTCCTTTAAGTGGAGTCTTAAAACTCATCTCTACTCCCAAGTCTTTCTTGACGTCCTCTGAGCGAGGGCTATATGTATGTAGTGATGTATGTATTTAATCTATGAACCACTGTTGTATAACGATAGTACCTCCACCAATGTAAAGCACTTTGGCCAACAAGAGTTGTTTTTTAAATGTGTTATATAAATAAAAGTGACTTGACGTGACTAATGCAATGAGCTTCCAAACCCACCCCATCCCAATTTCCCCAACAGCTGCAGGAAATGTAACATCGTCCCTATACCTCCGCGCTCACATCCGCCCAGGGACCCCAGCAATCCTTCCAGGTGAGAGACGTTCACATGCACCTCCTCCTTTGCCTCGGCGAGGTGAAGCATAGACTTGGCCACAGTTTCGGTTGAACACTCGCGCCCAGCCCACCAAGGCCTGCAGGATCTTACGGTTGTTAACCATTTTAGCACCCTTTCCCTTTCCCATACTGACCTTTCTGTCCTAGGTCTCCATTGCCAGAGTGAGGCCACACGCAAACTAGAAGAACAGCACCTCATATCTACCCTCTTGGGTAGATTACATTGGAGAATTTGAACATTGAATTCTCCAATGTTAGGTAACAAACCAATAAACAAGCCCCTTCCTTTCCCCCCCACATTCCATGTGCCCCACGATTTCTCCTCTTCCACCTATATTCCTTCCGCTGGCTTCACAATTCACACCACTTGTCTTTTCATCTCTGGCCATTCTTTAGCCAGTTGCCTATCATTATCCCCCTCGCCTTACCCACCTACCACTCACCAGGCTTTGTCCAAACCCTCCACTCTACCAGGTTCTCCCTCCCACCAAATCAGCCTCAAGAGGGGGTCATAACTCAAAATATCACCTATCCATGTTCTCTCGAGCAGCTGCGTGGCCCATTGAGTTATTCCAGCACTTATCTTTTTTCTTCCAATCCATATTTGTTTCAATATCAAGCCTCCCCATTTACATCTCACACCTCTCCCCCCCTCCCCCCCCCCCCCCCCCCCTTAATATCCTTCCTCATCTCTAACGCCAAAGCCTTTAGAGTGATACAGTGTGGGAACAGGCCCTTCAGCCCAACTTGCCCACACCGCCCAACGTATCCTAACTACACTATCCCCACCTGCCAGCATTTGGTCCATATCCCTCCAAAACTGTGCTATCCATATACCTGTCTCTGAATGTTTCTGAAATGTTGGGATAGTCCCTGCCTCAACTGCCTCCTCTGGCAGCTTGTTCCATAAAGCCACCACCCTTTGTTTGAAAAAGTTACCCATCAGATTCCTATTACATCTTTTCCCCTTCACCTTAAACCTATATCCTCTGGTCCTCGATTCACCTACTTTGGGCAAGAGACTAGCCGATCTCTTCCACTCATGATCTTATACACCTCTATAAGATCACCCCCTCATCCCCATGCGCCCCAAGGATGAAGATCACCCCCTCATCCCCTTGCGCCCCAAGCCTACTCAACCTCTGCCTATAGCTCAGAGTCGCTAGTCCTGACAACATCCTCATAAATCTTCAAATCTTTTAAATCTTTCTTTTTAATTCAAGCTCACTTTTCATTGTTCCATTTAAATTTTGTTCGGACCTAGATTTCCTACAATTTAGAAATGCAAACATAATCTTTGATCATACTGGTATTTTGCTTTGAGTTAACCTTGCAGAGCACCAACTTACATCAACACACCTGCCCCCCTCTCCGAACACTCACAGTGTGAACCCACTCCACTTTATAATAAGACATCCACTTAGGCGACATGGCATTGTGTCAGGAAGCTGCAATTGTGATAAATTAGCTTAGCTTCAACATTGATACTAGTTTATTATTGTCACATGTACCAAGATATGAAATGCTTTTGTTTGCATGCTAACCCATTGAGTTATACCAGCACACTAATCGTTATTCCCTTTACCCTGTATCTGTAGTGTGGACGGCTTGATTGTAATTACATTTAGTCTTTTCCCAGACTGGACAGCACGCGACAAAAAGCTTTTCACTGCACACGTGACAATAAACTAAACTAAAAAAGTAAGTATATTTGTTTTAATACCAAGTCTCCTCATTTATATCTCGCAACCCCACCCCCCACATTTAATTTTATCGAAACCAACCAAATCATGCTGTATATGAATACAATCTAGCCATATACAAGGTAATGTACCACAAAAAGAAATAAGAGAATACATAATATAGTGTTACATCATTAGAGCGTAACAGTTAAAGAAACAGCATGGACCGCAATGAGGTAGGTTGAATGATCTGAATGATACCCTATAATGGGAGGGCTGTTCAGTAGTCTGATGAAGCAGCAGCTGGTGAGGGGAGGGAGCGAAACAGTGACCGAGCAGGTCCTGAAGTAAGCGGTATCAGCAAGGGGCTAGAACGCAAGGCACAACAACAAATGAATGATGCGGCAGAAGGGCAGACCAGCAGCATCGGCACCTAGTTTTATGGGGAAACGACACAAAGCACTAGAGTAAATCACCAGATTGAATCAGTCTGAAGGACGGACCTGACCAGAAACATCATCTATCCATGTTCTCAGATATGCTGCTTGATCGGCTGAGTTTTCATTTTGTGTATTAATCAGTATCTGCAGTTCTTGCTGTTTCTTACTTTTTTGTTTTACGTGATTCCAACGTGCAAAACAGGGTTTACGGAACGTAACCCTTACGCAAGTCAGAGTGTGTCTGTACCTCTATGTTAATGCACAGGGGCCAATTAACTAGAGGTATTACATTAATATTCCTCACCTGTATTGTCCAAGAAGGAGAAATAGTAGCTTGAGAATGCAGGGATGAACAGTCTGTTGCTGAACACTTCTACTGTGTACAGTAGAGAACATACTAGTTGGTTGCATCAAGGTCTGGTTCAGTAACTCAGATGCCCAGGAATGAAGGAGGCTACAGAAAGTGGTAGAGTCTGCCTGGTCCATCACAGGTACTGACCTCCCCACCATCGAAGGGATCTATAGGTGGCGCTGCCACGATCTTAAAAAACCTACACCACCCTGGCCACACTCTCATCTCGCTACCACCATAAGGAAGGTGGGACAGGTAGCTGAGAATGCAACTTCCAGGTTCAAGAACAGCTTCTTCCCGTAACGATCAGGTGCTTGTACCAGACTGCTTGGGCGGAAATCGCTATCAAAGCATTGGGGGGGGGGGGGAGAACAATTTCTTGGTGGCCGCATGCGCGCACAGACACGGGCGAGGGTCAAAATTTGTCAGTAAGGGCTGTGCGATTGATATAGAGATAGATTTAGGTTAAGCCTTTGTAAAGATCACACATGCGAAATTAAAACAGAAATTAGAGCCCATACGATCCAAGGCAAGTTGAGCTTGAGACAGAGCTGATAACAGAGTTGTTTCAATGACTGGAAGCCTAAATCCAGTGGGGTAACAAAGGTATCAGTGGTGGAACACTGAATGTTCGGTATATACATTAACAATTTGTATCATTATAATATGCAGCAACGAAGGTGGGATTTGAAAGTTTATAGATAACACGAGAATTGGTTATCAACGAAGAGGATAGCTTTAGGCTACAGGATGACATTAACCAATTGGTAAAATTGCACGGCAATGGCATGTATGAACCCTGGGAGGACTAACAGGGGTAGGGTGTACACAATGAATGATAATCCGCCATTGCATCATTCTGGAATACTGATATTTCCCCCCGCTCTCAAGATTAACGAGGCCCCATTTCCTACGCTATTTAAACTCACCAGGCCTCACATTTCCTGCACTCACTTTATACTCACCAGTGAGGACTCAGCATGGGTTTTACAGAAGGGAAATAGCATTTGACAAATGTATTAGAGTTCTTCGACTATGAAGTGAGCAAAGTATATCAAGGGGAATTGGTGGATGTAATTATTTTTGGTTACCAAAGATATTCAATCAGGTGCCATAAAAAAGGTAATGGGCAAGTGAGAGCTCAGAGTTAGGAGCTATATATTAGCATGTAGAGAAACATTGAAAGCTTAAGTATGGAAATCTTCCAACAGTACATGAGTCCACATGGATCATACAGTTTTGGGTTCCATATTTAAGGAATATGCTTGCTTTATAAACAGTTCAGAGAATATTCACAGGCTTGATTCCAGGGACAAAGGAACAACTGCGTAGACACGTGAAACTAAAGATGCTGGAATCTTTATAAAACACAGTGTGCTGGAAGAACTCAGCAGGTCAAGCAGCATCTGCCTGGAATGGATAGACTGTTTGGGTCTGGATTGGTTCCAGCCCAAAACATCACTATTCCCTCCACATACAATGCCCCCCACAATGTTTGGGACAAAGAACCATCATTTATTTATTTGCCTTTGTACTCCACAATTTGAGATTTGAAAAAAATGCTGTTAAAGTGCACATTGTCAGGTTTTATTAAAGGGTATTTTTATACATTTTGGACAGAAGGAACTGCAGAAACAGGTTTACAAAATAAGACAAAATACTGGAATACGCTGACATTTCTAAGATGAACATATTCATCTGAGTTACTCCAGTACTTTGTTCCCTCCACAGCTGCAGCCTGACCCAATGTGTTATCCCATCACTTTGTGCCTTGAACAACAAAGTTGGGTCTATAATCACTAAAGAGTTGAGAAATGTGAGTGATGTTCTAATGGAGACAAGATTCTCCATTAGGGCTTAATAGGATCTATAGTACTAGGATGTTTTCCCCGTAAGGGGAGATTCTGTCTTTAAGTAAAGTGGGGGTGGAAGGGGTGGGGGTGGATGAGGTTTTCAGTATTAGCATACGGCCTCTTAATTCAGAGATAAGGAAAATCTTCTCTTAAATGGTCATCAATCTTTCAATCTTTGAATTAACTTCCCCAAAAAGAGAAAAACATACATTTTTCTATTTTGTGGAGCAAAAGGTTATGGAGCATCAGGCAAGTGGAGTTGAAGTCAAGATAAGATCAGCCAAAATCATACTGGAAGGCAGAGCAGGCTTGGGCCCTAAGGCTTATTCCTTTCATTTTTATATTAAAGTCAGGTTCTACAGAAGATTAGTTTGTATCATTGGCAATACCATCAATATATTATTTCCCATATTGTAACAGCTTTTAGTTCTTTGTCAGGTTAATACATTTTAGTAACTAAACCTGTTCATGCAGCTTGGATTTGATGTTTCAAATTATTTTAAATGCGTACCATAAGGGTGAAATATTACCTGAAGTCTAATCTCAAAAATGTTTTGAATAAGTTTGGCCATCACATTCTCTGGGCTGCTGAAGACTTCCCAAACTTCTTTGTTTACTCGTTGGCACAACAGGGCTGTATCTTCAAATAAATCATTCCTGAAATACGAACCCTTCAAATGGAACATTTTAATTATATGTCGTATAATAGAATCCATTGGATTAAGACATTGCAGAGGAAAAGACAGCAGAAAATAATATATTTTACATATCACATCCTCAGACATTGTTTTTTTAGTAGACAAAGTGGTGCTGCTATGCACCATTAATGAATATTTGGATCATGTGGCCCTAAAACAAAATAACATATAACTTTTTAGAGATGCCACTATGGCAGAATGTCACAAAAGGTTGTCCGCATTAAAAAATGTAACAAGAAATAAAACTTCACAAAAGATAAACAAGAAAGATGGATTACAGCAATTACCTCCTGGCATTGTTTTATGTACACATCCACACAGTGAGAATAACCCTGAAAGAAAGAAAATATGTTCAAAATTACATTCAATTTTTTTAGAATGACAAAACACAAACATTAGTCTAAATTGGAAATCTATTCCTCTGATAGAAATACACAATTGTTGGGGGCCTTCTCTGGAACGGTTTCTCAAATGAATCTCACATGGGACACTTCAGAATTAAGGTTTAGGGGTAATATGAGGGGGAACTTCTTTACTCAGAGAGTGGTAGCGGTGGGAAGCTTCCATGGAAGTGGTGGAGGTAGGTATCATTTAAAAATAAATTGGATAGGCATAGGATTGGAGGGTTATGGTATAGTGCAGGCAGGTCAGATGGCCTGTTTCCGTGCTGTAATTGTTATATGGTTATTCATAGATTGTTAGTATAATCAGGAAATATTCAAATGAGATTGTTGTTCGAGAAGTTATGGCATTGGTATATCTCATATTGCAGCATAAACAGCATTTTATCCTTTTGAAAATGAGTAGAGGTATGAGAGAGATAGGAGTACACAAGCGCATTAGGCAACAATGACCCATTTGTTTCAATATTGTATACTTTAAGTGAAAATCATTAAAAGATGTATGAAAGACACTGAA
This sequence comes from Leucoraja erinaceus, assembly GCF_028641065.1. Classification (NCBI taxonomy): domain Eukaryota; kingdom Metazoa; phylum Chordata; class Chondrichthyes; order Rajiformes; family Rajidae; genus Leucoraja; species Leucoraja erinaceus. The sequence goes on from NC_073385.1 coordinate 30,614,470, forward strand.
GTACATAATTCACTGTTCTGGTCCCCTTGTACAACAAGATATATAGGCACTCCCTGACTTGCGTAATAGTCAACTTACTTAAACTAGCACTTACATAAACAATTCACAATGGATGGTCCTGTTTCCTGAATGACCTGTGTTATTGCAACGAGAGCATGATGCAGGATTCCAGTCTGCTTCATTGATATAAAAGCTTGCTACTCTTCCAGTTTTGGCCACTGTCAGGGTAACACTGGGATGACAAGTAACAATGAGGGAGGCGGTGGAGAACAACCACCGGCCGAGCCACCGACATCTTCCTCAAGGTGCACCAGCGAGTCCTTCTACATCAGCAGCAGCACCGTCCGGTTGACACAGCTATTGTGCGGCTCACGTTGTAGCCTCTGGTTGACAGCACTTTCTTTAGGCTGCCACCACCAACAGGACACACTCGGTCACCATGGGACTCCTGCTCCTCTCACCAGCTGCTCTTCTTCCTGTTGGCCATTATTTTGTCTGCTTCCCCCCTCCACCACCATTGCTTCGTACCTCCTCCTCCTGTCGCTTTGTCCACTCCGCTGCCCCCCCCCCCCCCCCCCCTCCACCTTGGAAGATGTAAGAGACTCAGGGGAAGTAAACGGAGGTAGTGGCAATGGAGGGAGAAGCAGCAGAGGCAGCAGCGATGGAGGGGGGAGCAGACAAAGCAATAGCCAACAGGAAGAAGTGACAACTGACGAGAACTGAAGAACCCCATGGTGAGCAAGCACGTCTTGTCGGTGGCAGCAACCTGAAGGTGCTGTCAGCCAGAGGCTACAACACGAGCTACAACAACAGCTGCATCAATCAGATGTTACAGCAGCTAGAGAAGAAGGGCTCGCTGGTACAAACCAGTGTCAGTCTGAAGAAGGGTCCAACCAGAAAGGTTCCCGATCCATGTTCTCCAGAGATGCTGCCTGACCTGCTGATATCCTCCAGCACTGTGTTGTTTTGTGTAATAACCAGCATCTGTAATTCTCAGTTTCTACCTTGTTTTAAGGTGATTCCAACTTGCTTAAAATCTGACTTACTCAAGGGTTTACGTAAATTAATCCTTATGCAATTTATCCTTATTTGTAGTAATAAATTAATTATTGAAAGTAGACACAAAATGCTGGAGTTACTCAATGGGATAGGCAGCTTCTCTGGAGAGAAGGAATGGGTGCCGTTTCGGGTTAAGACCATTCTTCTGATTAAATATCGAGTTGAGAGGATTGTCATATCAAGATCCAATCCAGGCCAAGCAGGATGGGTCTGTATTCTTTCGAGGGATGAGGGGTTATAGTATTGAAACATAAATGATCTAAAGGGAGCATGATAGAATATTTATTGAAATCTTTTTACATAAGAGAGATTCTTTTAAGCCTTTGCCAAGCAAGTCAATCGATCCATAGGTCAAAGGGAGGAAGGGGGAGGTGGGTGGACCAATTGAAGACTTGAATGTGCTAAAGTATGATCTTAATTAAGTTTATATATCTTGGAATCCTGTATTTTAGCAATTTCAATACATTTATCAATTTCATCGTCAAAGTTTTATCCGTTAGCGCAGCAGGTTTAGCAGTGCAGAAACAGGTAGAAAATCTTTAAATACCTTAAAATGGAGTAAAACTGCTGCGACCTCATGCATCCTAGAAATTTCATTCTTCCGCTGGGCATTTGTGAACTCCTGAATTAACTGTAATTCCAAATCATGATATTTACCTGGTAATAACACAATCAGTGTCATATAGCAAGGAAACAGCCGCTTTGCTTCAACACATTTGTGATGATCAACTACACATTCATTTTTTTTTAAATTCTCCTTACATTCCAATCAACTCCTGGCCAGATTCTCCCCCTCCCCTACACTTTCTAGGGGAAATTTACTGTGGGCAATTACCCATCAACCTGTACGCCTGCCGAATGTGGGAGGAAACCAAATCACTTGGAGTAAAGCCACAGTCAGAGGAAGATGATGCACACTCTACCTGCTGTCAGGATTGAACCCACATTGCTGGAGCTAAGCTCTAACAGGGTTGCCAAAATTACCCAAATCATTTGTTGTATATCCACGTGACGGGAGAAATGGGTGAGAGGTAATGATGAGAAAATGTCAGCTGTTGGTGGCACCTGTGTTATTGTTATTGCCAACATAAATCTTTCCACGTGTCATTTGCGAGAATTATCCGAAAATCATCAAATTAAGGTGTTACTCGTACTCAGAATTTTAAGAGAGAACCCTCAAGATCTATATGCAACTTAATTTTAAGGCGGCAATTATTCTGTTACATTCAAAATATGAAACTCCCACCAACATAAGTGTAGCACAAAGAACTTTTGCAAACTTGATCAATTTTGTAGCTCCTGGGCATTCCCGATTTCACATAAGCCTGTCAGTGCTGCAGTTAACCATCAAAAGCTGACTGTCTGCAGAATGTTTTATGAATACCATCAGAATATCAGCATCCCAGTTTATGGGAGCTTTCCTGCTAATGTAATCTCACCGAATTATATGAACTCACTTGCGATTTTTGACTTCACCTCGGCAAATCTAAGGAAGCAAAAAAAAAAACACGCTTACAGATTACATGCTGCCATATTTTAATGTTTATTGAATGTCAATTATGATAAATGTTTCAACAGTCTTTTGAACATTTTCTATGTATTGATAAACTTTAAGAATAAGCAGCAAATAGATTTTCACATGCTTAATCAGAATGTTTGAAACATATCAAGCTCTCAATGGTTCAACAATCAAATTCTCAAAACAATCCTTTGAGAGCCCTGAACGCTGCTTACATGGGACATGGATGATAAAACAACAATTAACTTGTAAGGTTTTTTTTGATAACGCGATTTTTAAAAATAACTTGCTTTATTAGTCAAAATAATTTAGTCACTTACTGTTTAAGACACTGTTGAAAATTATACACTATCTTGCTAATCTGAATATTTACCTTACCTATCAAAGGGCAATTCTTGAGCAATGAGATGCAACTTCTGAATAATATCAGCTGCTTCCTTAATCTGTAACAATAACATTCATATTAAATTAGTTTTAACGACGGGCTCATTAAATTAAAAGTGCATTATGTTTGAAATGCAGAATGGAATAGCGAGAATTTTTTTAATTTTATCTAGAAATACAAGTTGAAAATGCTGCAATCTTGAGCATAAAACAGTACTGGAGGAACTCAGTAGGTCAGGCAGCATCGGTGGAAGAAATGGATAGGCTATGCTTGTGGTTGGAACCTTTCTTCAGACTAAGTTTCTCCAGTATTTTGTTTTGTGCTCAAGTTATTTTATCTATTATACAACAGAAAAGATTTGAATAAAACCAAGCTTGGAAAATAACCTAAACATTTTGGTACAAAGCTCATGCGGAATCCTATTATTACTCTTCACACTGCCCTGTTTGGTATTCCATAATCGTAGCACCATCAAAACATACTATCATATCCCAATGTAGATTAATTATGCATAATTTTGATGGTGCTAATATATAAATGGGAGGCAGATTACAGCACCAATGTAGTTTGATGAATCATCAGCACTATATGGTTTCTCAGTGCTGTACATCACTCTTAATTTTTAAGATGATAATGGTTCTATATTATTTCAATCGAACAAGTGACTTCAATATGCTGTTTTTGAAGTTTGCAAAGAACTATAACAAACATTCAATTTGAATAGAAATAGCTGTAGTTGTTAAATTAACATATTTTACGTAGACTGTATCCACCTAAACTCTGTTACATCTTACTAATGCTCACCTCACTAATAGCCCTGCGCTTCTGAACAAACAGAAGTGATGAATATTCCCAGGAAGCATTACTAAAAAAACAAAATCATAATCCAACTAAATGTAACAAAACTCCTAATAGGATATGTTTGGAACAAGGTTTACAGAGCAGAAATAACTCAAATGTTTGATAATTGATATGAACTCATTAGATTTTTAAGTTTAAGGATGAGTGAAACACTTCCTAAGTCCTAAGATGGTAGAATGATAAAGGCAGCATACAGTATGTTTGCCTTCATTGCTAGGGGCATTGAGTATATGTCAGGAATTCATGAAGGTACACAAAAATGCTGGAGAAACTCAGCGGGTGCAGCAGCATCTATGGAGCAAAGGAAATAGGTGACGTTTCGGGCCGAAACACTTCTTTAATTCATGATGCACACCTATAGGACTTTGGTGAGGTTTCATTTGGAGTACTGCTTACAGCTCTGGTCGCCCCATTGCAGAAGAGATTTGGAGGCTTTGAGGGTGCAGAGGGAGTTTACCAGAATGCTGCCTGGATTAGTGGGTTTTAGCTACAGGGGAATGTTTGATAAATTTGCACTGTTTTCTCTGGAACATCGCAGGTTAGGGAAACACAGGATAGAAGTATATAAAATTATGAGAAGCATAGATAGGACAGACAGTTAGAACCGTTTTCCAAGGCTGAAAATGTTTAACTGAGAGGTATAGCTATGAGGTGAGAGAGGGAACGTTTAATGGAGATGAGCGGTGCAAGTGTTTTTTTTTTTTTTATAGAGTGGAGAGTGCCTGGAACACATTGCCAGGGGTGGCGGCAGAGTCAGATATGATGGTGCTGCTTATGAGGCTTTTAGATAGGCACATAGGAATGCATAAAATAGAGGGATATGAATCATATACAGTCAGATGAGATGAATTTGGCACCATATTCAACACAAACATTGTTGGCCGAAGGATCCTTCACGTGTAGTAGTCTGTGGGTAAAGTTCAGCGAGTTCCAGCAAGAGAAACTGGATGGGGGAGGGGTGGAGAGCATGACCCCCTGGGGGAAGCCAATGATACAAAAAAAAAAGGTGATAAGGCATGTTGTAATAAGGACAATGTGATCCAACAACAGGATATAAAGAGATCGAATGATTGGGTGCAAAATTGAGTTAAATATGGTGACGTTCAAGGTCAAGTGTATCAGTAAGAATGAAGAGGCAGATTATCTAAATAGCGAAAGACTATAAATAATTGGAGTCAGGGGAACCAATAACCTATACCTGATCCTATTTTCTTGTCTTCTCAAGGGCTAAAATTCTTCACCCACCTTCCCACCAAACAGCTCTTCCTGCCCTTTTTCTTTCCCCTTCTCTGCCACCATCTCGCGTACATGCCCGTTTCCTAAATCCAACCCCGATCCTCCCCGACTTGCCTCCATATGCCTGTCACTCTTAACTACTCCTCAGTCCCGCCCCGCCAGCCCCCATCCCTACTGTATATAATGGCTATCTTCCACCTTCCATTCTCAGTTCTGATTTAGGACCTCAACACGAAACAGGCACAGGTGCTCACACCTTACTCATTTCTGCTCAACCTGCTGAATTCCTCCAGCAGTTTATTTTTTGCTCCAGATTCCAGTATCTGCAGTCTTTATTAATTGATTGAAAGATACATCGTAGAAACGCCGACCATCGATCACTTGTTTATACTAGTTCTATGTAAACCTATGTGCGGAACAGGCATAGAAGAGATACAGCCACACACCAGGGACAATTTAGAGGCAAATTAACCATCAAATCCGCACATCCTCAGGATGTGGTAAAAAGCTGGAGCACACGGAAGAAATCTACGCTGCAAGGAAGAACATGCAAACTCTACACAGACAGAAAGCAAAGTCAGGATCAAATCCAGGTCTCTGGTGTTAAGAGACTGCCGCTCTAGCAGCTGCACCATTGTGCCACCCTCATATTCATCAAAATTCTTTACTTAATTAGCAAAATTGGAAAGTTATATTAAAATATAAAATATATAATAATATATTATATTAAAAATATGATAAAACTTTTGTATTCAAATGCTTTATCAAAACATTGCAGGTTACCATTTTATACATTAACATTTCTGAACAATAAAATTGTTACACTCTTTATCGAGAGTGCATTCAAGGTGGTTCAAAGTCTGTGGAAAGATACAGTAACAGCTTGTAAGCAGCATTGCTAACTACTTTGAGCCACCTATCTTGCTGACAGGCATTACCTTTTCTGGATTGGTAAAAATATCAGACTTCAACTCTCCATCCAGGAACTCATTAAAGTACTTCATCAGTTTTTGTGCTTCTACAGCCCGTTGCCTTGGAGTATTTACTCCCTCCAGTTGGTCTCCAAGGTGACAAACCTTTGTAGCGACATAGCTGATATGTTCATCCAACTCCTGGAAATGTTGGAAAGCAATCTAAAGGCAAAAATAAGAAGCATTCTACAGTTACTACAGCAAAAAGTACACTAAATATCTCACCTTAATATTAATTTATGTGCATTATTGTGATGCATTAGTAAGAGAGAAAGAAATAGCTTTTTTTGAAAACGGTATAAATTGTATCATATTTCTCAATTTAAAAATAATAATTCTATTAGCGGAAGATTTTCAGCATCTGAAGATTTTTGCTTTTTGGTTCTTGCTGGAAACTTTGAGAAGACAATTGTCTGTATCTACCTTGTCAGCTTTACAAGTATCTATACCCACAGTAACATGTTAAATGTTTTCTGAAAATTGCCTCACAAGTCGCCGTTGAATCAACCCTCCACAAGAATAAAACGAGGAGGAATACCCGACATCTACTCTGACATCAGATTTGGGTCAACAAAAGCTCGGAGCACAGTTGATCACACAAAGATCTTTGGTACTTACACCACAGACTTGTATAGAAATAATATGCTGCAGTTTTACTCACAGAATTTTACCTTTCAGCCAATCTTCCACAATTTTCCACCACAATGTTCTGTCCCACAGAGCGAAATGAACAACGGAACAATGTTATACAATGGTCTGAATATTAAATATATTAACTCCAAGGTAGACAAAAATGTTGGAGAAATTCAGCGGGTGCGGCAACATCTATGGAAATAAGGAATAGGTGACGTTTCAGGTCAGACCCTTCTTCAGACTGATGTCAGGGGGCGGGGGGGAAAAGAAAAGTAAGATGCGGAGACAGTAGGCTTGTGGGAGAGCTGGGAAGGGGAGGGGAAGGAGGAAGAAAGCAAAGACTATCTGAAATTGGAGAAATCAGTGTTCATACCGCTGGGGTGCAAACTACCCAAGCGAAATTTGAGGTGCTGTTCCTCCAATTTGCGCTGGGCTTCACTCTGGCAATGGAGGAGACCCAGGACAGAAAAGTCTGATTCGTAATGGGAGGGGGAGTTGAAGTGCTGAGCCACCGGGAGACCAGGTTGGTTATTGCGAACTGATCGGAGACGTTGGGCGAAGCGATCGCCAAGCCTGCGCTTGGTCCCGCCGATGTGGAGAAGTTAACTCCAGGTCTCTTGAGGTTGGACCCAACAGGTAGGAAAACCTCTTATTGATAATCATGTGGTCTTATCCCTCAATGGATGAACCAGTACTTCCCATGATTAAACCTCACTTAAATCACAGCAAGGAAAGCTCCTCAAAATATAGAAGCAGCTTAATAAACAAACTATCAGTAACACTGGCATAGTTTTAATCATTATTCTTGGAAATTATAGATTGTATGTCATTTATATGTGAATGCACGATTTATATATGAATGCATGAAGTACAAGAAATAAAGTGGATGAGCTTAAGGCTCAGTTAGAAATTGGCAAGTATGATGTTGTGGGAATTACAGAGACAAGGCTGCAAGAGGACCAGGGCTGAGAACTGAATATTCAAGGGTATTCGTCCTATCGAAAAGACAGACAGGTCGGCAGGGGTGGGGTAGCCCAGTTGGAGACAAATTAAATTCAGTCCCTTGCAAGGGGTGACAGAATCAGATGTAGGGTCAGTATAGATAAGGGTGGGAGATTGCAACCAGGGTGGTCCGCCCTGTTTCGATGAATGCAATCAACCTGGCGTGCACAATCAAATAAGATAAAATAGAACAAGTTGCCCTGCAACTTTAGGCTGTGCACGCCATATGCAAGAAGAAGAATGCTTAGAACTGAGGAATTGTAAGGGTAAAAAGACCCTAATGGGAGTTATCTACAGGCCCCCAAAAAGTAGCCTGGATATAGGGTGCAAGTTGAATCAAGAGTTAAAATTAGCATGCCGCAAAGGTAATGCTATGGTTGTTATGGGAGATTTCAACATGCAGGTAGACTGGGAAAATGAGGTTGGTACTAGACTTCAAGTAAGGGAGTTTGTGGAGTGCGTCCAAGGGGAATTCTTAACTTTTTCTCTCTCCCACTTTTTAAGAAAGGCGGGAGAGAGAAAACAGAGAATTATAGACTAGTTAGCCTGACATCGGTGGTGGGGAAGATGCTGGTGTCAATTATAAATGATGAAATAGCGACACATTTGGATAGCAGTAACAGGATCGGTCCGAGTCAGCATGGATTTACGAAGGGGGAATCATGCTTGACTAATCTTCTGGAATTTTTTGATGCAACTAGGAAAATGGACCTGGGAGAACCAGTGGATGTAATGCACCTGGACTTTCGGAAAGCATTTGATAATGTCCCACATAGGAGATTAGTGGATAAAATTAGAGCACATGGTATTCGGGGTAGGGTACTGGCATGGATAGAAAATTGGTTGGCAGACAGGAAACAAAGAGTAGGGATTAACGGGTCCCTTTCAGAATGGCAGGCAGTGACTAGTGGGGTGCCACAGGGCTCGGTGCTGGGACCGCAGCTATTTAGAATATACATCAATGATTTAGATGAAGGGATTAAAAGTAACATTAGCAAATTTGCAGATGACACAAATCTGAGTGGCAGTGTGAACTGTCAGGAGGATGCAGGGTGACTTGGATAGGTTGGGTGAGTGGGCAGATGCAGTTTAATGTGGATAAATGTGAGGTTATTCACTTTGGTGGCAAAAACAGGAAGGCAGATTATTATCTGAAAGGTGTAAAGTTGGGAAAAGGGGAAGTACAATGAGATCTGGGGGTCTTTGTTCATCAGTCACTGACAGTAAGCATTTAGGCAGTGAAGAAAGCTAATGTAATGTTGGCCTTCATAACAAGAGTAGTCGAGTATAGGAGCAGAGGTCCTTCTGCAGTTGTACAGGGCCCTAGTGAGACCACACTCGGGAGTATTGTGTGCAGTTTTGGTCTCCAAATTTGAGGAAGGACATTCTTGCTATTGAGGGAGTGCAGTGTAGGTTCACGTGGTTAATTCCCGGCATGGTGGGACTGTCATATGTTGATAGAATGGAGCAGTTGGGCTTGTATACTCTGGAATTTAGAAGGACTAGAGGGGATCTTATTGAAACATATAAGATTATTAAGGGATTGGACACGCTAGATGTAGGAAACATGTTCTCGATGTTGGGGGAATCCAGAACCAGGGGCCATAGTATAAGAATAAGGGGTAGGACATTTAGAACGGAGATAAGGAAAAACTTCATTCCTCACCCAGAAAATTGTGAATCTGTGGAATTCTCTGCTAGATGTAGGAAATTCTCTGGATGTTTTCGATTAGATTGGGGGGATGGTGAGGCGTGGATGCGGCTCGGATTGAAAATCAGCCATCCTCGACCTCCTCATCTCGACCCCTTCCCCCCCACCTATTGCAAGATTTTCCCTTAAATTCAAAAAGAAACGCTGAAGGCGAATTTTTCTTAAATCAGAAAGACAAAGGACATTTATTGTCAAAAACACCAATTGGTGACTAAAATTTGAGTTACCTGCAGCACAAAATAAATAAAAACAGGCTGTAAACTTAAACAAAAAAAAATCCCCCTACAGCGGAATCAACGTTTCAACAAAGTTCAGTCCTCTTCCTCTTGTTCACGAACAGCTGCTTCGCAGTGACTACGGCAGCTGTTTCACACCCTCTCTCCAGGATGTCACCACTCAGAACGGAGAACATCAGCGGCTGTGTTTCCAAAAAAGACCTTCGATTCCCCTGCTCCCGCATCTGCAGTCCGAGCTTCTTAACCCTGACATCCTCGACGAAAGTTTCCAGGCTCCGCGATGTCTATTAAGCGCCGCAAATTGTTTTAAGCAAGCTCCACGACTAGTCAACAAGGCCCATGCAATTGCTGCGCCGCCGCTGAAGCTCTGATTTCATGCATCTAAGGGGGGGGGAAGGGCGTGGATGCGTCTCGGAGAAAAGGCGCATCCTCGACCAGGTAGTGACTGAGAAGACTGTTCCCCCTCCCCCCCCACCGTACACGTCTGAAAGTCTGCTTCTTCATTTGTAGAGAAAACTTTGCTGGTAAATCTTTACGTTTTAAAAGGCAACACCACTTTCAGTGGTAGAAAATGTATTTTAGAGATACAGCATGGGAACAGGCCCTTCGGCCCTCCAAGTTCACACGGATCATTGACCACCTGTTCACACTGTGTAGATTATTATTGCCATGTGTATCATACAGTAAAAAGCTTTTGTTGCATTCTATCCAGTCAAAGACTACACATGATTACAATCAAGCCGTCCATAACTTACAGATAAAGGATAAAGGCAACATAAGTTCATACGTGATAGGAGCAGAATTAGTTCATGAGGCCCATCAAATCTACTCCGCCATTCAAGCATGGCTAATCTATCTCTCCCTCCTAACCCCATTCTCCTGCTTTCTCCCCATAACCCGACACCCGTATTAATCAAGAATCTATCTATATCCCCCTTAAATATATCCACTGACTTGGCCTCCACAACCTTCTGTGGTAAAAAAGTCCACAGATTCACCACCCTCTGACTAAAGAAATTCCTCCTCATCTCTTACCTAAAATAACATCCTATAATTCTGAAGCTGTGCCTTCAAGTCCTAGACTCTCCCACTGGTGGAAACATCCTCTCCACATCCACCCTATCCAGGCCTTTCACTATTCGGTATATTTCAATGAGGTCCCACATCGTCCTTCTAAACTCCAGTGAGTACAGGCCCAGTGTCGGCAAATGTTCATTATACAAATGATGCACAGGTCTGAGTGTGTCTATGGGAATTGTGTGTGTACGGTAACTTTGGATGGTTTAAACACACGAGGAGCAGCCAAGTGGGTATTAGACCAATCCAAAGTTACCGCGTGCACATAATTCCCACCAAAACACGAAATAGACCTGTGCACCATTTGTTTTATAGAATGCGGGGGGAGGGGAAAGTAACATTAAAATCTGCTATTTTCCAAATCCTGCATCCGGTAATGAGCAGGCACATGATTTGCCATGCGTCCGGTAAAAACTATTACACGGTACACCAGCCGCTTTTAGCCAATCAGATTGCAGAGATTCTTAGACCCATTCTATAAAATATGTTAACCCACTTATTCATGGGATCATTCTTGTAAATCAGAGGAATACAAGGGGAACGAGACAAGGGACAGGCGACCTGTCAGTAGAGGGAGGGGGGGTGGAGGGAACAGGACAAGTGCACTGTCGGGGTGACGTAGAGGGAGCTCCATATAACCCTGCCCCCTCCTCCCTCTTCGTCTCATCCCCCCCCCCCCCGTTATCCCGTCCCCACCTCTCCACGTCCCATCCCACCCCCCTGACTCTTCCAGTTCCCTCTCATACCGTCCTCTACCCCTCTCCCGTCCCTTCCCATCCCCTCACCTCCTCTCCCTTCCCATCCCTTCCCTCTTGTCCCATCCACTCCTCCTCTCATTAATTTGGGTTTTGGGTTCTGAGTAAATGAAAGCTTTGAAATTGGATTCTGTAGAAGGGCTGAGTAATTCAAACTGCATCCAAGCTGCTTCCTGTTGTGCCCAAGCAAAAGATGTTGACAATGGTGAGAAGGTTCTGGCTTGATTCTGTAAACACAAGCCTTGGGAGCTTGGGAACTGCCTGAGAATTCTGTATCCTCAACTAGCAGAAACTTCTGTGGGCAACTGATAAGGATGCTTACATTGTTTAAGAAGGTACTGCAGATGATAGACCTTTGACTAACTTCCTGTTATTTGGGATTTCGTAAGTAAAGTTTGTGATCGATATAACAATAGCATGAGAAGTATTGTATTAGTGACAAGCATGCTTTGAATGGGTAGAGCTGTGATTGATATGTTAGACGTCATTGCTGCCATTCTGTATGAACATGTGACTATGTTTCCAAAACAGTATAAAAAGATGCTGTAGGTCTTCATTCTTTAGAGTGATGGCCTGGGTGGAGTTAAGTATCTGCTGTATGCTTGACTTTGTATCTCCTAGCACTCTCTAGCTAAATGATCATTAATGCTTGTATTGGTTTTACCCAACTTATTGTAAGTTGTCTGTTTTAAGAAAATGAACCTTAACAAGGCGACCTGTCAGTAGAGGGAGCTCCGGAAGGTTTGGGTAAAGTTTTTTTGGGAGAGGGGCTGGGGGTGGAGGGAAACAGGACAAGGGACAGGTGCACTGTCGGGGTGATGTAGAGGGAGCTCCATCCAACCCTGCCCCCTCCTCCCTCTTCGTCTCATCCCCCTCCGTTATCCCATCCCCACCTCTCCACGTCCCATCCCACCCCCGACTCTTCCCGTTCCCTCCCATACCGTCCTCTCCCCCTCTCGTCCCTCCTCTCCCATCCCCTCACCCTTCCCATCACCTCCTCTCTCTTCCCATCCCTTCCCTCTTGTCCCATCCACTCCTTCTCTCTTCACTCCTCGTCCCACCCCCTCCCGTCCCTCCTCTCCAGTCTCTCTTCTCCTCACCATCCTCTCCAGTGCTATCCCGTCCTTTCCCTTCCCTTCTGTATCATCCTCTCAGCTCCTGACCCCTCCCCTCTCCTCAACTCCTGTACTGCCCCCGATGCCTACACTACCCCTCAAAGTGCCATCAGATTACCAAAGATGTGCGATCATTCTCTCTGGCCTGTCCGACCTTCGATCTCTGACCCTCCCCTCTCCCTCCCTCCCGAATGTTCGTGCCCGGCATGTGAGGAGGTGCCCCTCCTCTGGGCGATCCCCTCCCTGTGTCGCCGGGCACAAGGGCACACCACCCTCACTGTGGGTCCGGCCTTACAACGGGTGCGATGGTCTCCTGCACACCCGCCAAGATTTCGGACCCTTCCCCATCCAGATCGAAGGTCGGGATTGGTTGCCGCAAGGTCACACTCGCCTTTGACTCATCACGTGGCCTCCATTCCCCTCCCTCTCTCCCCCTCCCCTCAAAATCTGCTTACGCTCTTTCCCTCGCCCATCCTCCTGCCCCCCCACCCACTGCCTTTCCACCCTTTATTCATTCCTCTCCCTCTCCCTCTCCCTCCCCTCCCCTCCTCTCCTCTCCTCCCCTCTCCTCTCCTCTCCTCCCCTCTCCTCTCCCCCCCCCTCCTCTCCTCCCCCCCCCTCTCCCCCCAGATGGATTTGGGGGGGGGGGGGGGAGAGAGGGATCTCCCAGGATTCAAACAGGAGAGGGAAAGGGAGAGCGAGGGGGGGGGGGAAGGGAGGGGGGGGGGGAGGGGAGGGGGGGGGGGGAGGGAGGGGGGGGGAAGGAGGGGGGGGAAGGGGGGGGGGGGTGTGGAGGGGGAAGGGGGGGGGAGGGGAGGGGAGGGGGGGGGGAAGTGGAGGGCAGGGGAAGTGGAGGGCAGGGGAAGTGGAGGGCAGGGGAAGTGGAGGGGGGGAAGGGGAGGGCAGGGGAAGTGGAGGGCAGGGGAAGTGGAGGGGAGGGGGAAGTGGAGGGGAGGCAGGGGAAGTGGAGGGCAGGGGAAGTGGAGGGCAGGGGAAGTGGAGGGCAGGGGAAGGGAGGGCAGGGGAAGTGGAGGGCAGGGGAAGGGGAGGGCCGGGGAAGTGGAGGGCCGGGGGAAGTGGAGGGCAAGTGGAGGGCCGGGGAAGTGGAGGGCCGGGGAAGTGTGGAGGGCCGGGGAAGTGGAGGGCCGGGGAAGTGGAGGGCAAGTGGAGGGCCGGGGAAGTGGAGGGCCGGGGAAGTGGAGGGCCGGGGAAGGGGAAGTGGAGGGCAGGGGGAAAGTGGAGGGCAGGGGAAGTGGAGGGCCGGGGAAGTGGAGGGCAGGGGAAGTGGAGGGCAGGGGAAGTGGAGGGCAGGGGAAGTGGAGGGCAGGGGAAGTGGAGGGCAGGGGAAGTGGAGGGCAGGGGAAGTGGAGGGCAGGGGAAGTGGAGGGCAGGGGAAGTGGAGGGCAGGGGAAGTGGAGGGCAGGGGAAGTGGAGGGGAGGGCCGGGCTTGTCTGATAACATCTGGGAAAAAGTGTCCCTGAATATGGAGGCATACGTCTTTATCTCTGGCCTGATGAGAGAGAGGGGAGAAGAGGAAGTGGCAGGGGTGTGGTTGGTCTTTGATGAACCTCTGGAATCTAATCCTGCATTCCAAATTATGTGCTGGTTCACTTCCTGAAATCAATCACAATCTCCTTTGTTTTGCTGACATTGAGGGAGAGGTTGTTGTCCTTTTTATCATTTATGAAATATCCCACAGCAATATTATCTGAAGCCTCATCAAGTTCTGCTTGCATAATGTCAAACGTTTGACCCGACCGACTCTCTCCTTCCCTGCAGCGCTTTTAATTTGTCAGGATGCTTGCCCTTTATTTCGTATCTTGCCCAAACCTAGGCTGATAAATCACAATAGTGCAAACAACGTGTTACAAATACTAAAATCACTGGATTCAATGTCACCACAAACTTTTGTCATTAACTCCATCTTCCCATAAACAAGGTTCAAGCCAAAGTAGTCAATTTGCAATATCTACAGTGCCCACCATAATGTTTGGAACAAAGACTCATTTATTTATTTGCCTCTGTACTCCACCATTTGAAATTTGTAATAGAAAAAAAAAAATCACATGTGGTTAAAGTGCACATTGTCAGATTTTAATAATGACCATTTTAACACATTTTGATTTCACCATGTAGAAATGACAGCAGTGTTTTTACACAGTCCATCCCATTTCAGGGCACCATAATATTTGGGACACAGCAATGTCATGTTTAGTATTTTGTTGCATATCTTTTGCATGCAATGACTGCTTGAAGTCTGTGATTCATGGACATCACCAGTTGCTAGGGTGTCTTCGCTGGTGATGCTCTGCCAGGCCTGTATTGCAGTCATCTTTAGCTTATGCTAGTTTTGGGGGCTAGTCGCCTTCAATTTTCTCTTCAGCATATAAAAGGCATGCTCAATTGCATTCAGGTCAGGTGATTGACATGGCCACTCAAGAAATGACAATTTTTAAACTCTGAAAAACTCCTTTGTTGCTTTAGCAGTATGTTTTGGATCATTGTCTTACTGTAGAATGAACTGCAGGCCAATGAGTTTGTTTGAACTTGAGCAGATAGGATGTGTCTATACATTTCAGAATTCATTATGCTTCTACCATCAGCAGTTGTATCATCAATGAAGATGAGTGAGCCAGTACCTTCAGCAGCCATACATGCCCAGGCCATAACATCCCCACCACCGTGTTTCACAGATGAGGTGGTATGCTTTGGATCTTGGGCCGTTCCTTCTCTCCTTCATACTTTGCTCTTGCCATCATCCAAGATCTGTTAATCTTCGTCATCTGTCCACAAGACCTTTTTCCAGCACTGTGGTTGTTCTTTGGCTTCTTGGCAAACTGTAACCTACCATCCTAATTTTACGGCCAACCAGTGGTTTGCATCTTGCAGTGTAGCCTCTGTATTTCTGTTCATGAAGTCTTCTGCGGACAGTGGTCATTGACAAATCCACACCTGACTCCTGAAGAGTGTTTCTGATCTGACAGACAGGTGTTTGGGGATTTTTCTTTATTGTAGAGAGACTTCTTCTGTCATCAGCTATGGAGGTCTCCCTTGGCCTGCCAGTGCATTTGTGATTAGTAAGCTCACCAGTGCTCCATTTCTTCTTAATGATGTTCCAAACAGTTGATTTTGGTAAGCCTAGGGTTTGGCTGACGTCTCTAACAGTTTTATTCTTGATACTCAGTCTCATAATGGCTTCTTTGACCTTCATTGGCACAACTTTGGTCCTCGTGTAGATAAACAGCAATAAAAGTTTCCAAAGGTGATGGAAAGATGGAAAAACTAGGTGCTGAGAGCTCTCTTATACCTGCATTAACAAGGCATTTAAACACACCCGAGCAATTACAAATGCCTGTGAAACCATGTGTCCCAAACATTACGGTGTCCCGAAATGGGGGGGGGGGACTTTGTATAAACAGCTGTAATTTCTAAATGGTGAAACCAAATTGTATAAAAATGGCCTTTAATAAAATCTGACAATGTGCACTTTAACCACATGTGGGTTTTTTTTATTACAAATCTCAAATTGTGGAGTACAGAGGCAAATAAATAAATGATGGGTCTTTGACCCAAACATTATGGACCACTGTATACCCATATTTTTGAGCATCTAACGTAATCTAAAAATATATAAATTTGTATCAATGTTCGCTTATGTTTAGAGATACAAAATGAAAGTTTACACTAGTTCTATTTTCCTATTTTCTCATCCACTCCCTACACACACCGGGGACAATTTACAGAAACCAATCAATCTGCAAACTGCGCGTCTTTCGGATGCAAGATGAAACCAGAGCACACGGACACAGGGAGAACGTGCAAACTCCACACACACAGCACTTGAGGTCAGGATCAAACCTGGGTTAACAGCATGTTGAGGCAGCAGCTCCACCAGCTGTGCCACTCGAAGTTATGAAGTTACCCAGGCTTGTTTTACTGCATTACATATACAGGTTGAACAGTGATATTCCGGCACCCTAGATTTCAGAGGCTTTCTTGATCAGCCTTTTTTCCAGACCAACAGAGGTCTTGTGATAATAAAACAACATACAACCTTAGCCTGCTGACGACACCCCTCTCATGTCTCTAAAGCACCATGCAGTGCCAGAAACTTTAAAAAAAAACAAATGTAATATGTAAACTGGATGTGAATGGAATGACCTGCCACCTCATACCCGGCTCTCACCATCTCCCCAGCCGTTTAGAGCTCCAGCTTCCCACCCCACACTGAACTCAAAATGCGCACCAGCAAGCCCCTCTCACCTGCTGCTGTCTCTTGCTGTTGGCAGTGGCTTCATCCGCTCCCCGATCGACCACCACCGCCTGCTTCTCCCATTGTTCAGTTCAGTCGGCCTCTTTCGCACCCCCCTCTTCCCGCAGAGTTGCTGACATACTCCATAAAGTGAAACAACACAAAGTGCTGGAGTAATTCAGCCGACTGAATTACTCCAACACTTTGTGTCCTTTTGTATATTAACCATCATCTGCAGTCATCTGCAATAACAGACACCACTCCCACCACTATGGTCCGTTATAGCGATAGTTTACTGTAAATGGACATAGCTTGGCAGCATATTCAGCATGACATTGTGGGCCAAAGGGCATGTTACTGTTCAGTACAGTTTTATGTATTGACCTGATTGCTCTTCTGTAATTCCTGAACCTTCTTAGCAAACTCTTTCGCTTCTTTCTGGCACTGTTGTTCCAGTTTCTCCACCCTCCTTTGGATGCGTTCATCCAGCATCTTCAGTTCCTCAATGTGGTCCACAAATTCTTCCAAAAGCCTGTGGTATAAGATTATGTTGATTCAACATTTTTCATCAGAGGTTTACATAAAACAAAGTAAGGTTTTGTGTAAAAAATCATTGTTTCCAATATGCACCAATACCATGACATCATTTGGTTTCCCACATGACTATCTGCTTTTTTTTCCCCATTATTTTATATTCAAAATGCAAATCATAAAATGGTTTAAAAGAAGTTGAACAGTTGCCACTAAATAATTTCTGCAAAATTTCCGTGCTGAAAAGCTTGGAGGATTGTGCTCAATTTAGTCACCTAGCTACTGGAAAGATGCTATTAAGTTGGAAAGGGCGCAGAAAAGATTTACGATGCGTTGCCAGGATTCAAGAGCTGGAGCTTTATGGAAAGGTTGGGTGGACTTGGCCTATATTCTTTGGAGTGCAGGAGGCTGAGAGGTGATCTTACAGAGGTGTATAAAATCAATAGGCTGGATGCACAGAGCTTTTTTTTCCCCCAAGGGTATGGGAATCCAGATCTAGAAGACAGAGGTTTAAGATTTCCCAAGAACCTGAGGGGCAACGTTTTCACACTGAGGATGGTGGGTATATGCATTGAGCTGCAAGAGGAAGTATTTGAGGCAGGTACAATAAAAATCCTGAAGCTCAATTAGCAGTACATTTAATAATTTTAACAAATTATCTGCCAGCTCTGTTTAGATTGTAGCATTGTATCTGTGTCAGTGGCCCAGAACCACCATACAGACTCAAATGTCTCTCACACTTGGAAAGCTAAACTAAAAGATCTGTTAAAATCCTACACCTTTTTGGATCAAAGGCTTCTGCTCCACCTCTGGAACCTCCACCTGGTGTCCTCCACGCTAGGCGCTCAATGTATTCATCAACATCAAAGGGTTCCTGAGAACAAAATAAACACCTGTGTTACAACAACCTGCAGATGCAAACTTGAACTGTCAAACTTTGATAGTCCACTGTTAGAAAGTCTGGCACTATTAACATATATTGACAGGCATGCCCAATAAGCCCAAGGGGAAAAAAGGAATTTCGCAGTTTAAGGACTGATACATTATCTAAAAAAACAGATAAATTAAATTGATTTATGTTGCACTGATACAAAAATATATCCGTAACGATCATCTGGGCATAATTTGCACTCCCAAAACACTCCAAAACATTGTAAAACCAAGGCACCTCCCAAATTATGAAAACAAAAACTCAAAATTAGAATTATCCTAGATGTTTGTCCTTCACTGTTACAAACAAAAATAATGGACTGAATAAGGCAAATTGCTCAGTTCTCATGAATGTATGGAGAGAGGGTTTAACTAATATGTGCAGCATCCAATTATTTTCAGCAGAATTGTTAAATACACAAAAAAATACTGATAATGTGAAGAATAATTGGTCAGAAACAACAATGCCATTTTTTGGTGACACACACTGGTCCTGTATCTTTGTAAGTGAATCAATGCCAGCAGATTATTAGTGCAAATCTAAGAAAGTTAGGCGAGGTATTCTAGTATGGGTGGTACAGGTGCAAATAGTATCCTGAAACTACACAAAAGATTGCAATAATTTTTTCACTTCTGTATTTCAGTACAAAATGTGCAAAAGTGTCTTGGGATTAAAAAAAAAGACACATTCCATTACATCAAATTCTATGTTGAAAATTTCTAAAGACAGTTTGAGTGAACTTTACATGTGACTATCCAAGACACAGCTTAGCTCAGCCATTATTTTTTTTTGATAATTATAAAGGACATTCTTATTTCTATTCAAATTTGCTAATTCTGCAGATCTATCTAACATCAATGTTGCAGCAACAGTTGTATACAATGCAATTTATGTGCAAACATATTAGATATGTGGCAGTTAGCCTGGCTAACCTGATTATCCTGTATCTGTACACTGTGGACAACTTGATTGTAATCAAGTAGTCTTTCCGCTGACGGGATTGCACACCACAATAAAGCATCTCACTGAACCTCAGCACACGTGGCCACAAACAAAATTAATTCTGAGAATCATCTCATCCTACCCGAGTTCATTTTACCGGCTTGAATGTTAGTAATTTGGAGAAATAATAAAGAATTTAAATGGAATTGTGCCAGTGTAATGTGTTTTGGGCAAGGCAAACAGAAGTCTAATCTTCATATTACAGTACGGAACAGGGAGGAGTGGAGAATGGTTATGTTACTAAAGCAGTAATCCAGGGGCACAATGAAATTACATTTGGGTAGATGGGATAATTACAAATTATTTGAATGTGTAAAACAAAATGACAACCAATAATGGCCATCACAAAGCTACTGGTTTGCTTTAAAAAACACTGATGCTTCAGGGAGCCTGTGCTCTCTGTGATTCCATGCTTCAGAACCGGCCAACCAGCTATTCAGTTCAAGGACAATTAAATGCTGACCTGGCCGATAAAGTCCAAATTCATCACGACAGCATTTATTATCAAGCTTTATTCCAAGAAGTAGATGGACAACCACATTCTTACACTATTGCATGTTGCTGAAATAACTTGGAATCATTTTAAAATTATAACTTTACCTACATGTTGTATTGCCACTGGTGAATTGATGCAATAGATCTTAACAGACTGATAAACCTCAAAAGGAGATTAGTGGGTCTATTTTGCCCCCATAGACTTCTTGAAAGAGCTATCCATTGGTCCCACTGCCCTCCCAGTAAATTCGCCCTTCATGAAATTTTGTTTCAAAAATGACAGAAACCACATACTCATTAGATTCTCCTGACCACATTTTCAAAAGTAGTTTCCACCTAATCAATTCCCCCCTCCAACTAGGTGCAAAGGTTGGCCATGGCCAATTCTTTTTGAATTTCCCCAACCAAAGATAAATACACAATCTGCACCAAATATATCCCTAATGGCTTCTGAAATTAGAAAATCACTTCATAAACCTTCATAAGTCCTGGCTCCACTTGTTTAAAGCCAAAATGTACCACGATGACACAAAAATGCAACACCCTGATTTCATGAGTACTTTGTACTGTTGCTACTGATCTTAGTCACTACCGACAATAGCAAATCTCTGCTCCAGGTGATTAAAAATGAAAGGTTGTTACTGTAGACTAGACTTGTCACATAACAAATATTTAAGTCAATTTTATAGATCTACATTGCATTTTTAAAACCACATATGGCCTGCTCAGCATAATAATTACTTTAAGGTTTACAACATATTTAAGGATCTAAGTGAAATTCAAAAAACATACATTATTAAATAAAAGTTAGCATTCTTTCCAATCTGGACAGACTCACTGCTGACATGCAATTGTATTGGATAATTATGAAAAAAACAAAATTTAAAAATTGTTTGCAACATCGTAATACTTCTTGTTTTGATTATATATCACCATCTCTGGCAATGCCCTGATGAGATCTTTTCCTGAAAGTGCAGTCAAAGTGGTACCTGTACTCCCAAAAAACCTGGTATATCTCAGCAAGTGATTTCCTAGATAATCTCAGAAGACAGCGATGCATTGGGTGGATCTCAATGATCAACAGTAATTTCATGGTCACTGTTACTGACCAATGGTTTATTTTAGACTTATTTCATCTCCTCTCCTGATTATTAGTCCTGGCTCCTAGTTCATTCATCGAATTATTCAATTGTTGTGTTAGCACACCCCTTAATCATTACAAATACATTAAATACCAAGGTTTCATTTTTGGTCAAATAGTAAGCCATAATGAGCCTGCAGTCATGAGCACATTAAAATAAACAATGGGGGATTCAAAGATGGTCCCCAACAATGAGATGTGCCTATAAAACTGGCTTGGCAGTCAATGTGCAACTTTAGCAGACACTTTCAGCTCAATAGCTAGCAGGTTTAGCTAAAGACCTTCTACCTTTACCAAATGAGCAGCAGCTAAAAAGCAACAGCCCTATTTATACACGAATCAAAGGGAAACAGTGGTCCTTTATTCAACTTGAACTGCAAATCAGGACCAGGTCAACTCTCCAGAATTTCCAATTAGAAATTCCGCTTGCCTTTGAGTAATTACTGTTATAATTAAGGAAAAATGTTTGCGGCATATTCTGGTGTATTTATATGCAGACTTAAACACAAAAATTCCTTTCAGGTATCCTTTGCTTCTGCACAAGGTGCACTTAAGGATAATAAGCAGCAATTATTGAACTGACAAGAGGTTCAGTAGTTCTTTATTTTATTTATTACAAAATCTTGT
The DNA here is from genome assembly GCF_028641065.1 of Leucoraja erinaceus. Taxonomy (NCBI): domain Eukaryota; kingdom Metazoa; phylum Chordata; class Chondrichthyes; order Rajiformes; family Rajidae; genus Leucoraja; species Leucoraja erinaceus. The sequence goes on from NC_073385.1 coordinate 30,636,009, forward strand.
TCCTGCTGCACAAGTTTCACACAAACTTTAAAGTACAGTTACTGCTCTTGCACACTCAACTTATCACTACCACAGATAATATCAAAACTGCGTATTGCTAAATAAATATTTCAGAACATTTATGCCATGTCAGCTTCTGGCAGTGTATGGTCCAATCTTGACTTTTTACTATAACTAGTTTGCTGTAAATGGAATGGAATGCTATTTATTGTCATTCAAACCTAGGTTTGAACGAAATTACATTTACTACAGTTTTTTACATTACAAAAAAACCCAAGACCCACACGTAACACAGTTTACATAAACATCCATCACAGCGAATTTCCAACACCTCCACACTGTGATGGAAGGCAAAGTCCTATCTCTTCCCTAACATAAAAATGTTATTCATGTGTTTCCTGGAGAATTTTCAGCAACAGACATCACATAAAGTGAAAATTATACTAGGCAGATAAGTGAAATGCTGCAGCGATCTCCCCACTACCTATAAAACCTGGAGGAAATGGCATGAGGAACACCTGCGAAAGGTCAAAATAATAATGTCTAAATAAAAGAGAGAAGCTCAAAGGTGAAGATAACCTTGCACTAGATCAGTTAGAGACAAACAAATTAGATACATCACTGTATAACTTAGTAGGACAAACAACAATATTGGAAATAGGTCAGGTTAGGCAATATTTTTCATGATGGGCAAGCAACCTGATTATAGAACATTTGAAAATTAATGACCAACAATATGTACCCTGCCCATCTCAATCGCAGGACAATTTGCTTTTCAAATTTGGAACGAACATCAACAATATCGCCAGCACATTCACTCTGCAAGACCGATCCTGACAGCTTGAATTCTATACAAACTACTGTTTCCAAATCCATAACATGATATTCAAAAAGGAGCATCGACTGAATTCATCCATTCTGACCCTTTCAGCCCATCTATTCCCAAAAGTACCATCCACACCATTGTAATCCTCATTTAGGCACATCAATAGTTTCCTCTGCAGCCTTGCATCTTTTAACATTTTAACTATAGACTATCCAAAATATATTGTTTCTTCCATGCCCAAAGTCCTGGTAGATCATCACTGATGTAATTATGAAAAGTAGAAATAGCACAACAAAGGCACAGGCCCTTCAACCTCTGTGCCAAACAGACTAGAGTTAAACTTAACTAATTTGCCTACACGTGATCCATACCCTGTCTATTCCCTACATATACATGTACCAATTTAAAATCCTCTTCAATCCCACTCTCATATCTGCCTCCATCACCACCACCACTCCTAGCAGTGCATTCCAAGCACCCACCATCCTATGTAAAACACATGCCCTGCACATCTCCTTTTAAACTTTACCCCTCTCATCTAGAAGCTATGCCCTCTACCATTTGATATTTCCATCCTGGGAAAAGGGTTCTGATGGTCTACGTTATCAAGACTCATATTTTCTTTTCTTCTATCAGCCTACAATACTCTGGAGAAAACAATCAAAATCTGTCCAATTTCTCCTTATAGCTCCAATAAAGGCATTTGTTAATTCACTTGTACCCTCTCTAAAGCCTCCACATTCTTCCTGTAATGGGGCAACCAGAATTGCACATCAGAATCTCTCGATGTTTCGATCTGAAGTTGTCACTCATGTGGAGTGCTCCAGTACTCCAAATCTAACAATCAACTCACCCCTCCCCATAACCCCAATTCTGTTTGTTTGAAAAGGCTCCAGATTCACAGCTGTGCTTTCCAAACCCAATGGCCCCAACTCTAGGAATCCTATCAAAGCCCACCTTCCTCATATTAAAAGCCACCCTTTCACCAATCTTGTTATAACACTCCTTTATTTAAACATGGAACCTATTTATTTAAAGGCAACTTTTAAGTGGGTTGAGACATTCATCCATCTTAAAATGGTGCATCGCTGATGCTAAGTTCCATGTTAAAGGTGTAAGAGAAAAGGAAGAACAGAAAGGATTGAAAATTTACAACTTTCATTGGAATGAAAGTGAACGTGTGAAGATTTTCATTATTTGGTAAATCACAAGAGATTTCTATTTCTATTAGATGTGCTAAAGTATAATGGCTATTTAGAGTTACATTTAATTGGATCACTCCAGGGACACACAATGCTGAGAACTATATTCTAGGGCAGAGTCCCCCAGTCCTCACCTTCCACCCTACTAGCCGTCACAAACAACAAATAGTCCTCCATCATTTCCGCCACCTCCGTGACCCCACTACTCGCCACATCTTCCCATCTCCCCCCGTCTGCTTTCCGCAAAGACCGCTCCCTCCGTAATCACTGGTCAATTCTTCCCTTCCCACCCGCACCACCCCCTCCCCGGACACTTTCCCTTGCAACCGCAAGAGATGCTACACGTGTCGCTTTACCTCCCCCCTCGACTCCATTCAAGGACCCAAGCAATCGTTCCAGGTTCGACAGATGTTCACCTGCACCTCCTCCAACCTCATCTATTGCATCCGCTGCTCTAAATGTCAGCTGATCTACATCGGTGAGACCATGCGTAGGCTTGTCGATCGTTTCGCCGAACACCTCCGCTCGGTCCGCATTAACCAACCTGATCGCCCTGTGGCTCAGTACTTCAACTCCCCCTCCCATTCATAATCCGACCTTTCTGTCCTGGGCTCCTCCATTGTCAGAGTGAGCACCACCGGAAACTGGAGGAGCAGCACCTCATATTCTGCTTGGGCAGTCTGCACCCCAGTGGCCTGAACATTGACTTCACCAATGTCCGGTAGCCCTTGCTGTCTCCACCCCTTCTCAGCTCTCCCTCAGGCCTCTGGCTCCTCCTTTTCCTTTCTTCTTCCCGTCCCCCCACCCTGCATCAGTCTGAAGAAGGGTTTTGGCCCAAAACGTTGCCTGTTTCCTTCGCTCCATAGATGCTGCCGCACCCGCTGAGTTTCTCCAGCATTTTTGTCTACCTTCAATTTTCCAGCATCTGCAATTCCTTCTTGAACACTATATTCTACACTCTCTATCTTTCTCTTCACTCTACCTTTAGTATGTCTTTGGCTTGATTGCATTCATGTATTGTATTTGATTTGATGGGGTAGCAAGGCAAACAAAAAATTCTCATTGTACCTCAATATACCTAAACTCTCTCATTTGGCATTATGGATCAAATAGCATCCTCGGCATTTATTTCTATACGGGTAACAATAAATCATGTTATCGATCCATGGTCCTTTAGATTGCACTTTGTCTTAAAAAACAACTTTAACTCTGCTCATCAAGCCAGGATTTTCTGTAACCACTCCTTTGCACTCCAAATGATTTTGTTGAATTAATCTTGACACACTGTGGATCATGTTTAGTAAACAGTTCTACTGAAAGGATAGCCATCCAAAATGTAGACTGCTTCTTTCTCAACTGATATTGTATTGTCCTGGTCTTTATACAAAACAAATTTCAACAACCCCAAAATTCCATTGTGTACCTGATCATCACGTCATTTATAACTCACTTTCAGCATTGATGTTTAACAACTAAGGCTGTCTGTTCAAAATATGTATTGTCTTTATTGCAGGTTTCCAGCAACCCTATTATTTCATTGTTATGTGATTAATCATTTGTAATGTACCCCGGCATTGATGTTTGGTCTTTACTATAAGATTCCCAGCAACCCAAATATTTCAACATTGTTTGATTAATCACCACTTCATTTATAGCTCACTCCAGTACTGATGTTAAATGACTGCTATACCAGACCTCTCCGAGCCCACTGTACCAGCGTAGTCTCCATTCCCCTTGTTTACCCACAGCCCCGGCCCCGAGCGGTATCCACCCGGCGAGACCAGACCCGAACCGCAGCCGGCGGCGCCCGGCCCCACCTCGAACAGCTCTGCCGTGGTAGCCATGACTCCAGTTGCTTCTTGTCCGTCTACCGAGCCGCCTACATAATGAAGCGATCCAGGAACGGCCTGCAAGGGACGCTGCCAACTCCCGCCAGGGGAAGCCAGAGACTCTGGGTCGGCCACTGACGCTTCCCCCTCAGCAACCGCTCAGCAACCGCTCCACCGCCGCCGCCTCCCCTCCATCTTCCCGCTTCACCGGAAGTCACTGAAGCCGTGCCGGGAGGTGGGGGGAGTAAAACGGCAGAGCGCATGCGCACAGCCAGGCCGCGGAAGGACAGCGCGCCTGCGCCTGCGCCTGCCTGCTTGCCCTTTGATCCCCGCCCCCTGTGGCTTCAGCAACCAACGCCTGGTCGCCGCTTGTCGCCTTGTACCCGATGCCCGCACATCCTCCATCTGTTCTGCAGATATTATATATCAACACTTGAGTTGCAGGAAGGTACAAGGAAACCAGGTGCAAGGAAAAGGCATGAGCGTCCGAGCATTTTGGCTGTTGGGGCTGGAGAGGGGAGAAGCGCCGACTGTCAAGTTCTCCAGGTAATGACAAACACTGCAGCACAAAAACAGTGTTTAAGAAGGAGCTGGAGATGCTGCAAAATCGAAGATACATAAAAAAGCTGGAGAAACTCAGCGGGTGCAACAGCATCTTTGAAGCGAAGGAGATGGGCAACGTTTCAGGCCGAAACGTTACCTATTTCCTTCGCTCCATAGATGCTGCTGCACCCGCTGAGTTTCTCCAGCTTTTTTTGTGTACCAGCACAAAGACAGTGATGGGTCCCGACCAGAAACGCCGCCTATACATGTTCTGCAGAGATGCTGCCGGACCTGCTGAGTTACTCCAGCACTTTGTATCCTTTTGTGTACTAGCCAGCTTCTGCAGTTCTCTGTTTTCATAGGAACAGGCCCGTTGGCCTATAATGTGTGCCGAACATGATGCCAAGATAACATGATCTCCCTGCCCATGATCCATATCCCCCCAGCGACAAACAGCATAGCCTCTGATATTCTATTTCTTGCGAATGAAACATAAACCAAATAAATAGTTAGATCTCAAGCCGGGTGCTGAGCAGGTGTTGAGCTCTAATATTGAATTTGATGATAGGAATTGAAAATAGGAAGTGGCGGAGTGCAGAATTTTCTTCCTACAGCAGACACCTCGCATTGACACAGAATGATACAAATGCTGACTTTCTTGGATAATAAGGGATGATAAGGGATATAGAGAATATGTTGAAACAACAAAAAAGAGGATGTACAATACACGAATTCAACAATAACTTGAAAAGGGAAGTAAAAGGGGAAATAACTCAAACAGAATGTGAGAATGGCAATTAACGTAAAATGGAAACAAAAATCGTGTGTTGTTATTTTTCCCTTGGATTAGATCTTCCGCGCCAGCTAATACCCAGACTGAACAGAGCAAGTTCTTGACCCAAAGGGCCAAGATGATTAGAGTCAGAGTGATACAGTGTGGAAACAGGACCTTTGACCCAACATACCCACACTTCCAACATGTCCCAGCTACACTAGTCCCACCTCGCTGCCTGCCCATATCCCTCCAAACCTGTCCCATCCATGTGCTGTCTAACTGTTTGTTAAACATTGGGATAGACCCAGCCTCAAATACCTTCTCTGGCAGCTTGTCCCATACATCCACCACGCTTTGTGTGAAAAAGTTACCCCTCAGATTCCTATCCAGAAAAGCTATCTTTTCACCTTCACCCAAAACCCATGTCCTCTGGTCCTTGATTCACCTACTCTGGGCAAGAGACTCTGTGCATCTACCCGATCAGTTCCTCTCATTATGTTATACGCTGCTATAGGATCATCCCTCATCCTCCTCTACTCCAGGGAATAGAGTCCCAGCCTCTTCAAAATCTCCCAAGAGCTCAGACCCTCTAGTCCTGGCAACATCCTCATAAACTTTCCCTGTACCTTTTCAGCTTGACAACATCTTTCCTATAACATTGTGCCCAGAACAGAACACAATAATCTAAATACAATCTCACTGACGCCATATACAGTGCCCTCCATAATGTTTGAGACAAGGACCCGTCATTCATTTATTTGCCTCTGTACTCCACAATTTGAGATTTGTAATTAAAAAAAATCACGTGTGGTTAAAGTGCACTTGTCAGATTTTAATAAAGGCCATTTTTATAGATTTTCTGGTCATGAGCTGCCAGCATAACTTCTCTGGTGATGCGCTGCCAGGCCTGTATTGCAGCCATCTTTACCGTTTGCTTGTTTTGGGGGCTAGTCCCCTTCAGTTTTCTCTTCAGCATATAAAAGGCATGCTCAATTGGGTTCAGATCAGGTGATTGACTTGGCCACTGAAGAATTGGCCATTTTTAACTTTGAAAAACTCCTTTGTTGCTTCAGCAGTATATGGTTGGGATCATTGTCTTGCTGCAGAATGAACCGCCGGCCAATGTTTTGAGGCATCTGTTTGAACTTGAGCAGATAGGATTTGTCTATACACTTCAGAATTCATAATGCTACTACCATCAGCAGTTGTATCATCAATGAAGATAAGTGAGCCAGTACCTTTAGCAGCCATACATGCCCAGGCCATAACACCCCCACCACCGTGTTTCACAGATGAGGTGGTATGCTTTGGATCTTGGGCAGTTCCTTCTCTCCTTCATAGTTTGCTCTTGCCATCATCCAAGATATAAGTTAATCTTCATCTCATTTGTCCACAAGACCTTTTTCCAGAACTGTGTTTGCTCTTTTAAGTACCCCTTGGCAAACTGTAACCTGGCCATCCTATTTTTGTGGCCAACCAGTGGTTTGCATCTTGCAGTGTAGCCTTTGTATTTCTGTTTATGAAGTCTTCTGCGGACAGTGGTCATTGACAAATTACACCTGACTCCTGAAAAGTGTTTCTGATCTGTCGGACAGGTGTTTGGGGATTTTTCTTTATTATAGAGAGACTTCTGTCATCAGCTGTGGAAGTCTTCCTTGGCCTGCCAGTCCCTTTGCAATTAGTACGTTCACCAGTCCCTTTCTTCTTAATGATTTTCCAAACAGTTGATTTTGAGGGAGTGCAGCGTAGGCTCACCAGGTTAATTCCCAGGATTGCGGGACTGACATAGGATGAAAGAAAGGATCGACTGGGCTTTTATTCACTGTAATTTCGAAGGATGAGAGGGCATCTTATAGAAACATATACAATTCTTAAGGGATTGGACAGGCTCGATGCAGGGAAAAAAATCCCCATCTTGGAGAGTCAAGAACCAGGGGTCACAGTTTAAGAATAAGGGGTAGGCCATTTAGGACTGAGATGAGGAAAAAGGTTTTCACCAAGATTTGTGAATCTGTGGAATTCTCTGCCACAGAAGGCAGTGGAGGCAAATTCACTGGATGTATTCAAGAGAGATATAGCTGTTAGGGCTAATGAAATCAAGGGATATGGGGGAAAAAGCAGGAACAGGGTACTGATTCTGGATGATCAGCTATGATCATATTGAATGCTGGTGCTGGACGAAGAGCCGAATGGCCTACTCCGGCACCTACTTATTATGTTTCTATGACAAACGGGCACATCACCGAAACCCGAGGCGCACCACAAGTCACAGGACAGATTGGAGAATGTACTTTGCCACACAGGTATGCAAGCACTCATACCATTTCATGGACCTGTTTCCTTCCAGCTTTCTTCATTACCACCCATCTCTGACTTCTTTCTCCTGACACCTGTCTCTAAACCCCCTCATATTTCCCTCTCTCTTTCTCTCATGCAATTCTGCTCACCATATATTTTTTTTTAAAAGTAGTGAAAAATGTTGAGGACGTAGTGGAGGTCCCAGATTAGAATTATTTTACATGCAAGGTTTAGAACATAGAACAAGGTTTAGAACAAGACCTGTGGCCCACAATGTCTGTGCCAAACGTAATGCCAAGTTAAACACATCTCATCTGCCTACACATGATCCATTTCCCTTCATTCCCAGCATATCCATGTGCTTATCTAAAAGCCTCCTAACGCCACTCCTATCTGTCTCTACCACCAGCCCTGGCAGTGTTCCAGGCATCCACACCCTCTGTGTCTAAAATAAAATTACCCTGCACATCTTGAAAAGGTTAAATGCTTTTAAATATATAAAAGAAACATGGTGGAATACTTGTTTGTAGGTTGTAGCTTGTATTTCTTCTTAAGCAGGCTTTCTCTAGTGAAAAGTATCATCTGATAAGAGACCGATGCCTTTGAAATGTCTTGTCTTGGAAGCTCCAGCTGATAAGAGATCGATGCCTTTGAAATGTCTTGTCTTGGAAGTACCAACTGATAAGATGCCTTTGAACTGTCTGGTCCTGAAGGTGCTGTAGTGATGTATATTGGCTGCGTCTTGTGACCATAACTAAATGTCTTTGGAATGTGTCCACAGTAGAAACTAATGCCTTTGAAATGTGTCTACCAATTGATAAGAGAGACAACCAACTGATAAGAGACAAGCTCAGACTTGTCCTATCGTGATGTATATTGACTGTATCTCGTGACCATGACCAACATCTTTGGAATGTGACTAAGTGACACACAGTATAAAACATCGTGCAAATCTTTGTTCATTGAAGTGGGGAAGTCAAGTGTCTATTGCTTACTTGACTGGTGTATCCCCGTCACTTTCGCCGACTAATGATCAATAAAGCTTGAGTTGGTTTACCTAACCTTCCTGCAGTTGTCTGTTTTTTAAGTAGTGAACCTTATTAAACTCCTTTAAACTTAGCCCCTAAAACCTTGAAGCTGTAGCCTCTAGTCTTTGACATTTTAATCCTGGGAAAAAGGTTCTGACCATCAACACAAAGTTGAGGTTGCACTCACTGAGTCAAAGGAGATTGAGGAGGGATTGAATGGAGGCAAGCAAGATTATGAATTGTTTAGATAATGTAGGCAAAGAGCAGCTGCTCGCCTTAGCTGATGGTACAAGGGCAAGGGAACATATTTAAGGTGTTGTACAAAACATCCAGGTCATCTGAGGCTGAACTTTTTACATACTGCAGTTGTAGGGAGTCGCTGCCTACAAGTGAGGTTAAAATGAAAATAAGCAATAAAAAAAAAAGACACAAGAAACTGCAGATGCTGGCTGTGCATGACGTTATCTGTATGAATCATCATTAGTCATGAGCAATGTGCCGGAAAACTGGAGATTAGTTAATGTGCTTTTAATTAAGAACGGCCGCAAGGAAAAGCCTATCAGTGAGCCTAACATCTGTGGTAGGCAGGTTACTGGGGAGAATTCTGCGGGATGAGATATACAGTATATGCGTAAACGGCTGATTTGGGATAGTCAGCATGGTTTTGTACAGGGGAGATCATGTCACAAATCTGAGTTGTTTGAAAAAATAACCAAAAAGGTTGATGAGGGCAAAGCTGCAGACGTTATCTGTATGGACTTCAGCAAGACATTTGATAAGGTTCCTCACGGTAGGCTGCTCGGGAAGGTTGGATCGCATGGGATCCAAAGAGAGTTAGCCCAGTGAATAGAGAATTAACTTAATGGAAGGAAACAGGGTAATGGTAAAAGGTTGTTTTATTGGACCGGAGGCCAGTGACTAGTGGTGTGCCTCAGACATTTGGGCAGGTACATAGGATAGGAAAGGTTTAGAGGGTTCTGGGCCAAACGTGGGCAGGCGGGACTAATGCAGATGGGACACCTTGGTCGGCATGGACAAGTTGGCTGAAGAGCTTATTTCCATGCTATATGACTATGACTTCAAAGTACTGGAGTAACTCAGTGGGTCGGGCAGAATCTCTGTAGAACAGGGATGGGTAGGTACCCTTTCAGGACAGTGGATGAAGAAAGCTGGAAGCGAGAACAGGCCGGACAAATCCTGGCAAGTGATAGATGGATAGGCATGCAGGTGCAGCAGGCAGTAAAGAAAGCGAATGGTATGTTAGCTTTCATTGCAAAAGGATTTGAGTATAGGAGCAGGGAGGTTCTACTGCAGTTGTACAGGGTCTTGGTGAGACCACACCTGGAGTATTGCGTACAGTTTTGGTCTCCAAATCTGAGGAAGGACATTATTGCCATAGAGGGAGTGCAGAGACGGTTCACCAGACTGATTCCTGGGATGTCAGGACTGTCTTATGAAGAAAGACTGGATAGACTTGGTTTATACTCTCTAGAATTTAGAAGATTGAGAGGGGATCTTATAGAAACTTACAAAATTCTTAAGGGGTTGGACAGGCTAGATGCAGGAAGATTGTTCCCGATGTTGGGGAGGTCCAGGACAAGGGGTCACAGCTTAAGGATAAGGGGGAAATCCTTTAAAACCGAGATGAGGAGAACTTTTTTCACACAGAGAGTGGTGAATCTCTGGAACTCTCAGCCACAGAGGGTAGTTGAGGCCAGTTCATTGGCTATATTTAAGAGGGAGTTAGATGTGGTACTTGTGGCTAAGGGGATCAGGGGGTATGGAGAGAAGGCAGGTACGGGATACTGAGTTGGATGATCAGCCATGATCATATTGAATGGCGGTCGGTGCAGGCTCGAAGGGCCGAATGGCCTACTCCTGCACCTAATTTCTATGTTTCTATGGATAGAAGTGGGAAATTTTGAAAGGCAGATGGTTAGACAAAGAACAGATGAAAAGACAAAAGGCATGAGATTAGGATAGAAGAGGGTGCAATTTGTAAACCATAAAAGGGAATATAGTTAGAAGGGAAGAAATGGCTGTATCCAGGTGAGGCAGAGGGAAGGGAGGGAGGGGGGGGGGGGGGGGGGGGGGGGGGGGGGAGTTCTGGGTGTGGGGTTTGTGGGTTCACTGAAGAAGAGAGGGGTAGGTACTTAAGGGAAACAAGTTTGCATGACCATGGGGAGGGATGAATAAATGAGTGACTGAATTGGTCCACAGAGAATTGGCCTGAACAATTGCTCAAATGGCCTCCTCCTCGTTTGTCTGTGAGTGAAATCTGGGCATTTTCATTAGATTCCTACTACCATTATTACTGGTGTTAAAAGGCCGGTTCAATTGATGTTAAAACAGTAACGTTGCTGCCTTCAGGATGAAAGTAAATAAAAATAAGATGTAAATTGTATTCTTAATTGATAAGCAAACTATATTGCACATATAAATATAGCAAAATACACATTTTGTATTCATGTTGCATTTTATTTGCAACTTATGAATTATTAGATTAGAAGTCATCATTCAGTTGTGTTATTATTAAAAGAAAACATGCTTTTTTTTATAGGCAATATCCAACAGTTGAAAAAAGAGCCCGAATTTTCAATGGGAAAAGCTATACAGAAGTGCCGGAGGAGAGAATCTTTCTTAATGCACTGTTATGTGAACTTGGTATGACTGACCTGGACAAGAACTTTGTGGAACACAGAGACAGCTGTTGCCGAATAAATAAAACATCCATTTATGAGATTACCATTGGAGATGGCATTCTTTGGCCCGTCCTTGTAATGACACAAAATGCAGTCCTATATGCTTGCCTTCCTTTGGTCGAACAAACTCTGAGTCCCCACCCACCATTGATAAATCTCTGTGGGATTTCTGCTGCATTTGCATTGCTCACGGGGTTGATGGCCTTTTTAAATTTGTCACAAAGAAATGAATCAGAAATGGCTACCAAGTTGGCTCAGCTCCCTGCCATGCTGATGCATGCCTGCCCACTGGGCACTCCAACAGACACTGATTTTGGATTGATGCAAACCCTCTCTGGGAGCCATGGTCCACATAATTCAGTCTCGTTGGTGCCGACACAGAAACAACCAGCTTGGAAGCCTAGCACATACAAGGGGAAGCCTCAGGTTAATGTCTCCATCACTGAACAAATTCGGTCAATGCAGTACGGCAAGAAAGATGTGATTGATGTATGGCAAGAGTATGGAACAGTAACATGCAAGGTTAGTATGGTATATGTACATACTCCGTTTGGACATCACACCCCCAACACAAACAAAAAATATGTTGTTTTGTTTTAAAGTTTACAATTTTAACACTGAAGTTGTACGTCTAATTTTATTTGTTTTTGATATTCTTATTGCTGTAAATTTGATTTTCTCACTTTGCTGAAGCCTAATTCAATGATAAGGCATATCATTGAGATTTGGGTTTATGTCTAGTTTTTATGAACAATACTGATTGTATTAGCAGCGCAGCAGGTAGAGCTGCTGCCTTGCACTGTAAATTGCCCTAGATGTGTAGAGTGTGGATGAGAAAGTGGGATAACATAGAACTAGTATGAATGAGTGATTCAAGGTCGGCATTGTCCCGGTGGGCCGATGAACCTATTTTTGTGCTGTTTCTCTCAATCTAAAGTCTTATAATGTACAAGGGGACATCAAATTGTTAGACAAAACATCAGGTGCTGGAGGAACTTAGCGAGTCGGGCAGCATCTGTGGAAGGAATGGACAGGCGCAAAGGGCCCCATCCCCGGTAGGCGGCGCGGCTCTGGCCAGCAGCGGCCTCTGCAGTCTGTCCGCGTTTTTATTTTTGTGCTGTTTTTCTCTTTTTAAATCTCTCCCTGCACTGGAGACCCGACCTCTTCGGGTTTCCGTTGTCGTTGGGGCCGCATAGGAGCGTCCACAGGAAGAAGGCCGGGGACTCTGGTGCATCAAATTGTTAGCGGTGGAGGAGCAATGCCGCTGTTGAGTCGGGTCGGAGGCTGCTGCTCGGGTCTGCGGACAGCGGCGCCGGGAGCCCGCGGATCCCTGGAGAGAGACCGCTTTTCGGGGCTCCTGCAACGGCGAATTCTCCCGCCCGTGTTGCGGGGGTTGAAGAGCTCCTGGAGCGGGGCCTGACATCACTGCCCCGCGCGGCTGGAATGGCCGCGGGACTTTGCGAGCGCACACCGGGGGCTCCAACACCAAGACCCGGTGTGCGACCTCGCACCACCCGGCGTGGCTTCAATGGCCGCGGGACAATTGCCATCGCCAGCCGGGGGCTTTGACTTTGACTCTGACATCGGGGGGGGGGGGGGGAAGAGGCAGTGGATCTGGCCTGCTAAGGAATTTTGGCCTTCCATCACAGGCATTTCGTTTGGACCTCTAGGGGTCCAAATGACAATTAAATTGACTCTTGACTCTTGACTTTTCCTCCACTGATGCTGCCTGACTCGCTGCATTCCTCCAGCACTTTGTGTTTTCCTCAAGATTTCCTCATTTGTGTCACACGTAATATGAGAAAATTCTGCTTAGCAACAGCATTTTACTTCAGAGTATCAATATGATAGATTCAAGTCCCACCACAGGACATGAGCTTATAACCTAAGATGGCACAAAGTGCTGTATTTTCAGAGATACTATCTTTCTGAGATGCAAAATGAAGGCCTAGTCCATTTTATCAAGTGGATGTAAAAGATTCCATGGTTAATTATGTAGACAGTCAGTCAGAGATGTACTTCAGGCCAAAATTGATTTCTTGACCAAAACCAGTGAATGCACTGAATATGTATGCAAAGCTGTGTGCCTGCTTATAACAGCAGCAGTTGCACTTAATAGCCGAAGTACTATTATCAATTCATTTTTCTTGTGAGCGTGCAGCTTGCAGCAGACTGTCTGGTATTTGTACTTTCATTATTTAATAATCTTGTTTTTCCTTTTGTTAAATAGTTCTATTCCTAACTTGCTGCATTTGTTCCAATTTAGTGCGATCTGGAAGGAATAATGCCAACTGTTACTGTGAGCTTAAATTTGCCCATCAATGGATCTCCTCTCCAGGATATTCTGGTGCATCCTTGCGTCAGTGCTGTTGACTCCACGATCCTTACTTTTAATAGCATTGATGATATGGATGATTCACTGTTCAATGGACCATACAAGTTTCCCTTCACACCACCATTAGATGTGTTTAAACTCTGCTGCTATACCTCCCAAGTTAGTATACGTTTACTTATTAAACTCCAAACAAGTGTATGTGAATTTTGATTCAAATTATGCATTTTCTCATTAAAAGATTTGTGTAATTATACACACATTTTCATTAAAATTGTTTTGAGTTTGCTTTGTGCTGTTTTCTAGCTTTGATTTATGGTCCTGGTGTCAGACCTGTCTTAGCACTTGCACACACTGTTAAATGTGTGTCATAGGCTGTCAGTTGTGTTAGTTGTGAAAAGGAGTGCCTTATAATCAGAGATCCTGGCTTTTGGATGCATTGGTTTTCAAAAACCAATCTACTTATTCGTGTGCACATAACTTTGCTCAAACATTTAAAAGTGTAGAAATACTCTTGTTCTTTAAGTCCCTCAACCAACGTCACTACTGATCATATATTATTGCCAATTATCAGTCCTCTGTCTCTGTGCTTACTGTATTTTGGTCAGTTCTTTGACCCCTTTTGTTTAGCCTTTTGCATATTTTGATTGTGGGCTTGTTTTAACTGTCCTTTTTTGCAGAATACCGGGAAGTGTGTAGATGTAGGATTATCGATTTGAACTGAAAAATTGACGTGCTATAGTTAGAATAGCCGGGCAGGATTGGTTTCTGTCAAACCTGGTTTGTGACCACGACATAATCCTTTCCGCTTCACCTTGCCCAAGTCCCTAATTCTAAATTGGAGCTTGAAGCAGGACTACTTGGACATCATTGAATTTATGGAATTTTCACTTTTTAAAAAATGTATTGATTTTCAATCGCATAAATCTGAAAATAAATAGATTCTGCAATTGAATTTCCAAGTCATGATGTTGACCCAGAATGTGTAACATGCCCATCAGCTCCTTTAGATAATTCCACTTTTCAATATCATCATGGTTGATCTGATCAAGTGCCCCCTCCTGCCCCTGGTGATCAAGCGATCATTAGATTTAGATTCTCCCAAAGGGCAAAGACACTCTCCATATCCAATCTGTTGACCAATTCAGATCTTGTTCTTCAATAAAGTTGCCTCTCACTCGTTTGAACTCCAATGGATACAAGCCAAGCCTCTCAGATAGGCTGAAATGCTTTTAAAAGTTATTAATTACACTAATAGCTTTTCGTGTTAAGGTTTACCCCATAGTGGAATTGTTTGAAATTAGATCATCTTTTTATATATAAGACAAATATCAACACCAAGTAAAGCAGAAGAGATCAGATGTGAATGAAGTGGGTTGGTAAAATTAGAGGCCTGAATATTTGAATACTCTTGCCTTGTTTGCAGGCACCAATCCCTCCAATTCTTGGTTTCTATCAAATGGAAGAGGAGCAACAATTAAAGATTACAGTAAATCTGAAACTTCACGAGAGTGTCAAAAATGGATTTGAGTATTGTGAAGCCCACATTCCTTTCTACAACAGGTAATGGAGGGAGTAACTTAAGAGAAACTTAAAGGCAGCACAGTGGTGCACCTGGTAGACCTGTGGCCTCATAGCGCCAGAGATACGGGTTTGATCCTGGCCTTAATTGCTGCTTGTGTGGAGTTTGCCTGTTCTCCCTGTGACTGCATTAGTTTCCTTCCGGTGCTCTGGTTTCCTCCCACATCCCAAAGGCTTGTTGGTTAATTGGCCTCTGTAAATTGCACCCAGTGTGTAGGGAACGGAGACAAAAGTGGGATAATATAGAGCTAGTGTGAACGGGTGATCGATGGTTGATGTGGACCCATAAGGCCGAAGGGCCTGTTTCCATGCGACATCTCTAAACTACATTAATGCCAATGAATGTTTAGTTTGGAGATTGAGAACTCTATAACTTGCAAAATTGAGGAATGGGGCAAGTAGTCAAATGGTGTATTAAATTACCATTTCAGTGTGAAACGTACTATTTCATTGGTTTGCTTTCAGTACTTTTAATTAGTGTCAGAGGTTGACAAACTGGTGATGGATGAGTTGCTTTTAAATGGGAAAGTGTGTGGTGAGTGAATTAGATTCTGCAAACTGGTGATGGATGATGAGTTGCTTTTAAATTAAAGGCAGCACAGTGTGTGTGGCCTGATAGTGGCCTTAATTAGATTAGTTTCCTGGTGCTGGTTTCCTCCCCCAGTCCCAAAGAGTTTGGACCCAGGCTAAACGGAGACAAAATGGGATAATATAGAGCTTTGCAAGGGCCTGTTTCCATGCGACATCTCTAAACTACATTAATGCCAATGAATGTTTAGTTTGGAGATTGAGAACTCTATAACTTGCAAATTTGAGGAATGGGGCAAGTAGTCAAATGGTGTATAAAATTACCATTTCAGTGTGAAACGTACTATTTCATTGGTTTGCTTTCAGTACTTTTAATTAGTGTCAGAGGTTGGCAAACTGGTGATGGATGAGTTGCTTTTAAATGGGATAGTGTGTGGTGAGTGAATTAGATTCTGTGCTGGGTAGAGTTTGGAAGGCTAAACAAGAATACTTTGCAAAAGAGGACCATCTTCTCAAGTGGCAGATGTAGAAAACTATATATTTGCTCTTGAAATCTATTACAGAAACTAGAATATAATTGCAGTTGAATAGATATTAATTGTTCCTTAATGACATTCTGAAATTTCAACTACAACTTAATTTTTCTTCATCTGTGGCACAATATAAGTCCCTGAATCTGTTTTCTTAGCAAGTTGCCTTTGATCAGTGTGAATTTTCCTCTCTGGGCACTCTATACAGACTGATCCTGTGAACTGTTTGTTAAAGGGATTTTCTTTGGTAATTTAAATAGGTAGTTACAGCTACTGCAAACAAACCTGACATTTAGAGATACCAGTTACATTTGCAATATTGATTCGCATTCAAACCATTAAAACAGTTTTAATAACTATCTTTACATTTCAATATTGATTCTATTAGAGCTAAATTATTTGGAGGACTTTTCAACCATGACGACTTCTGAATTCTTTTAATCTATTGTCCTCTGTGCGGTGTGATCATAGATTCATTTTGTACACAGCACGATTTAAAGAAAATACCACTACTACTAATGATGTTAATGTTATGATAACTATAAATTTGAAAAGTTGCATTCCATTCAATCCTACAAGGCATTTAGATTTGGTTTAGTTCTGAGATGCAGCGTAGAATCTGGCCCTTCAGCCCAAGTCCACGCTGACAAGCGATCACTCGTTCACACTAGTTCTATGTTATCCCATTTTCTCATTCACTCCTTACATAGTAGGAGCAATATTACAGTGGTCAGTTAACCTACAAACTCACACATTTTTGGGATGTGGAAGGAAACCGGAGCACCTAGAGGTTCAACTTCAAGTTCGTTTATTGTCATGTGTCCCTGTATAGGACAATGAAATTCTTGCTTTGCTTAAGCACACAGAAAATAGTAGGCATTTACTACAAAACAGATAAATGTGTCTATATACCATGATATAAATATATACACACATGAATAAATAAACTGATAAAGTGCAAATAGCAGAAAGTGGTTATTAATAATCAGAGTTTTGTCCGAGCCAGGTTTAATAGCCTGATGGCTGTGGGGAAGTAGCTATTCCTGAACCTGGTTGTTGCAGTCTTCAGGCTCCTGTACCTTCTACCTGAAGGTAGCAGGGAGATGAGTGTGTGGCCAGGATGGTGTGGGGTCTTTGATGATACTGCCAGCCTTTTTGAGGCAGCGACTGCGATAAATCCCCTCGATGGAAGGAAGGTCAGAGCCGATGATGGACTGGGCAGTGTTTACTACTTTTTGTAGTCTTTTCCTCTCCAGGGCGCTCAAGTTGCCGAACCAAGCCACGATGCAACCGGTCAGCATGCTCTCTACTGTGCACCTGTAGAAGTTAGAGAGAGTCTTCCTTGACAAACCGACTCTCCGTAATCTTCTCAGGAAGTAGAGGCGCTGATGAGCTTTTTTGATAATTGCGTTAGTGTTCTCGGACCAGGAAAGATCTTCAGAGATGTGCACGCCCAGGAATTTGAAGTTCTTGACCCTTTCAACCATCGACCCGTTGATATAAATGGGGCTGTGGGTCCCCCTCCTACTCCTTCCAAAGTCCACAATCAGTTCCTTGGTTTTGCTGGTGTTGAGGGCCAGGTTATTGCGCTGGCACCATATGGACAGTTGCTCGATCTCCCTTCTATATTCTGACTCATCCCCATCAGTGATACGCCCCACAATAGTGGTGTCGTCAGCGAACTTGATGATGGAGTTTGCACTGTGGTTGGCTACGCAGTCATGGGTATAGAGTGAGTACAGCAGGGGGCTGAGCACGCAGCCTTGAGGTGCTCCCGTGCTGATTGTTATCGAGGCTGACACATTTCCACCAATACGAACAGACTGTGGTCTGTGGATGAGGAAGTCGAGGATCCAGTTGCAGAGGGATGCGCAGAGACCCAGTTCTGCGAGTTTGGTAACCAGTTTGGAGGGGATGATTGTGTTGAAAGGGTCAAGAACTTCAAATTCCTGGGCATGCACATCTCCAGAACCAGGGGCCACAGTCTTAGAATAAAGGGGAGGCTATTTAAGACTGAGATGAGAAAAAACTTTCTCACCCAGAGAGTTGTGAATTTGGAATTCCCTGCCACAGAGGGCAGTGGAGGCCAAATCACTGGATGGGCTTAAGAGAGAGTTAGATAGAGCTCCAGGGGCTAGTGGAATCATGGGATATGGGGAGAAGGTAGGCAGGGGTTATTGATTGGGGACGATCAGCCATGATCACAATGAATGGCTCGAAGGGCCGAATGGCATCCTCCTGCACCTATTTTCTATGTTTCTATGAGGAAACACTTTTTCATACAGAGAGTTGTGAGTCTGTGGAATTCTCTGCCTCAGAGGGCGGTGGAGGCCAGTTCTCTGGATATTTTCTTTTTTTTTCACTTTAGTCTTTATTGCTTTTATGCATACACAAATAAAACACAAATATAACAACGAAACATACAACAATGCAGTGAAATGTACAACAGTGCAGTTCAGTTTACAATTAATGATGCAGTATACAGAACTATTTTCTTATTTAAAAAAATTTCCAATAACTTACATTATTGTCAATAAAATTATACAGTGTTGATGTCTTTATTTCTATACCTAATCCATTTTTCCCATTTTCTGTTAAACTCGTCTTCTTACATTCTTATAGAATATGTCATTTTCTCCATGACACATATTTCTGTACTATATCTAACCATTGTCTAAGTCTGGGTGTGTCCACTGCAAGCCAGTTTCTTGTAATGGCCTTTCTGCCAGCTGCGAGTAGGATTTTAACCAAGTAATGATCTTCCTTCAGCACCACTGTATTTATGTTACCCAGGTATAAAATGGAACACTTCTTGGAGACTATATATCCTAATACCTCCTTTAATTCTGAATTCACTCTGTCCCAAAATGGTTCTATTTTTGGGCAACTCCAGAAGATATGTGCATGATTTGCGCCTGTTTGGCCACATTGCCTCCAGCATGTTTGCTGCCTTAGAATTTGCTTGCTTTTTATGTTAGGTGTAATAAAGAAACAAATCAAATTTTTCCAATTAAATTCTCTCCATTTTTGTGAATTAGTGGATGTCTGTAGTGTTACACACATATGATGCCATTCTTCTTCTGAGATTGTGATGTTCAATTCCTTTTCCCACTTACATTTTACATAAAAAATGTAGTTTTAGCTTGACATTCCATTAAACTATGATAAAGTTTAGAAATAATGTTTTTTGATGATACGCATTAACTATCACTTCTATCACTGGATTCTTTGCTTCTAATGCCTCCCTTTTTACTTTTTTGCTTTAATAATCTCTCAGTTGGAGGTACCTGTATCTTAAACCAGGGATGTATGACTCAACATTTAAAGAGTGGATGACGAAAGGAATGACTGCATTTTGTACTGTTACTGAAAATGGAGACCTAAGAAGTTGTCAAGATTTGAAGGATAGATATGCACTTCGGAACCAAGACTTGTTTAGATACTTCCAACTGAGAAATTATCTCTGGATACTTTCAAGAGAGAGCCAGATAGGGCACCTGAAGATAGCGGAGTCAGGGGATATGGGGAGAAGGCAGGAACTGAGTACTGATTGTGGATGATCAGCCATGATCACATTGAATAACGGTGCTGGCTTGAAGGGCCGAATGACCTACTCCTGCACCTATTGTCTATTGAAACCGACATGGTCACACGCAGAATATGCAAACTTCACACAGCCAATCTCCCAAAATCAGGATTGAATGAACTGTTCAGTTTAGTCTATTGTCAAATGTACGGAGGGACAGTGAAAAGCTTTAAGGCCCTGTCCCACCAGCATGCGATTGCATGCGTCTGGCGTGACCAAACGTGGTAGCTTGAGGCGTACGGCCTCGCGGGGCCGGTCCCACTTCTAACCGCGGAGCTGTCTGGAGTTATGCGGGGCTGGTCCCGACATCTTACTCACCAATCAGCTGGGCAGGAGGCGGGCCGACTGAATATGGACTTTGCGTGGCGTCGGGCGGTGACGTCATCACGCAACGGCATGCCGGGTGGTGATGTCATCACGCCACGCGCTAGGCGCACAACGGCAAGACGCTGCGTACGGCGCCGAGGCGCTGAGTACGGCCTCAATGCGGCTGCGGGCCGACAGGCCGTTGCCGCGTGTAATATTTGGCCAGGATGTGACTCGTAGAGGGTTGGCCAGGATGTGACTCATCCTTGATTATGTTGCTGGCCTTGCCTAAGCAGCGTGAGGTATAAATGGAGTCAGTAGAAGGGAGGTTGGTTTGTGTGATGGTCTGGGCTGCATCCACAATTTGCAGCATTTTCTTGGGGTCTTGGGTGGAGCTGTTCCCAAAGCAAGCTGTGATGCATCCTGATAAAATGCTTTCTATGGTGCATCTGTAGGGGTTGGTGAGAGTTGTAGGGGACATGGTACACAAAAATGCTGGAGAAGCTCAGCGGGTGCAGCTGCATCTATGGAGCGAAGGAAATAGGCAACGTTATGGGCCGAAACCCTTCTTCAGACTGAACTTCCTAAACCGTCTAAGGAAGTCGAGGCGTTGGTGTGCTTTCTTAGTGTGCTTCAATATGGGTGGTCCAGGAGACGTTTTTGGTGATATTGACTTCTAGGAATTTGAAGTTTTTAACCATCTCTACTTTGGCACCTTCAATGCAAACCGGGGATTGTGTACCGCTTCGCTTCCTGAAGTCGATCACTATCTCCTTTCTCTTGCTAACATTGAGTGAAAGGTTGTTGTCTCAACACCAGGGCACTAGGTTCTCTATCTCCTTCCTATACTCAGTCTCATCATTATTTGATATCCGGCCCACAGTGGTGGTGTCATCTGCAAATTTGAAAATTGAATTAGATTTGTACATGGCTGCACAGTCGTAGGTGTACAAGGAGTAAAAGGGGCTGAGCACGGAGCCTTGCAGAGTACCAGTGTTGAGGGTTATCATAGAGGATGATTTGTCCCCTATCCTATGAATAGGAGTCTGATGTAGGTGTCTCATCCAGGTGTTCTAGGAATGTGCGTAGGGCTAGGGCAATGGCATAGTCCGTGGACCTGTTGTGGCGGTCAGTGAAATGCAGTGGGTCAAGGCTGCTGGGTAGACTGGATTTAATGTGTTCCATGACCAGCCGCTCAAAACATTTCATGATGGTGGATGTTAAGGCCACTGGACTGTAAACGTTTAGGCATGAGTTCTTGTTTTCTTCGAACCGAGACCGAACCCGGGTCTCGGGTGCTGTGAGGCAGCAGCTCTACCAGCTGCTCCACTGTGCCTCCTCTCAACCCTTATGCCTTAAGAATTCCTCTTAAGCCAGGAAACATTAGTCAATATGAAAAATAGCTCAATATTTCTGTGCAGAATGTATGCATTCTACTTTTCATAGCCTACTAACCAAGTGGGACCCATTGGGTCCCATCCCCCACGTGGTGGGGGGGGGGGGGGGTAGTCTCCGAGCGCATTAATCCACCTCTCACCCATAGGTCCCAATACTCACCCCTCCCTAGAGAGGGAGGGGGGGCAGAGAGAGAGGGGGGGCAGAGAGGGGGGGGGGTTAGAGAGAGGGGGGAGGGAGGGCGGTAGAAAGGGGGAGGGGAAGGGGTGTTGAGAGGGAAAGGGGGGCAGCGAGTGAGGGGGGCAGAGCCATCAGGCTATTCTCCACAGCCATCAGGCTATTAAACTCCTCAAACAAAACTCTGATCATTAATAGCCCATTGCACTTTATCTGTTTATTTATGTGTGTGTGTGTGTGTGTATATATATATTCATTGGTATATGGTCACACTGATCAGTGCTGTTCTGTATTTATTTATGCCTACATTTTTCTGTTGTGCTGAAGCAAATCAAGAATTTCAATTGTCCTATCTGGGACACATGACAATAAACTCTCTTGAATCTTGAATCTCTTATCACCTGCACAGGGAAAAAAATTGAGTAAAATGTGGGAAAATGGGAAGGCTGTGGCCTAGCGTTTGTAAGGAAATGAGAATCAAGCAAATTGTTCCTAGATCTCTCTTTTTTTAATAATAATATGGAAGAACTTATAATAATTCCTCAAAAGTCAGAAGTATTTAATTGTCATCTGTACCAGCATTGGAACAATGATATTCGTTATTGCATCGTTACTGGCCCATAAATGCAATGTTCTTCGATTTTGTACTTTTGAATGTTTGTACCTTTGAACCGTCTGGTTACCTAGTTACTAATTATTAATTTATTGTATTATTCGTAAATGCAGTTTGATAGACAATGTGTGAAGTTGTACAAGTCAGTAAGGAATCTAAAGGCAGATTATTATCTGGAGAAAGATTGCAAAGTGCAGAGGGATTTATGAACTCGTATCACTTCATTGATGTAGCAGAACAAAAAATATTTCCACTGATCTCAAATCCAAATGAATTTCAAAACTTTAGCAGGCAGGTGTAGGAAGCAGTTCAAAAAGCAAATGGCATCCGTTCCTTCCACAGATGTTGCCTGACCTGCTGAGTTACTCCAGCACGTTGTATTTTGGTGCATATTGGCCTTTATTGCCAACAGGTTGGAGTTTAGAAATGGGGAAGTATTGTTACAATTGCTCAAGTTACTGGTGAAGCCTATGCATCTTATTTAAGAAAGGATATACTATCATTGGAGGTTCTAAAGAGATTCACTGGGCTTATTCCTGAAATGGGAGAGTTGCCCTATCGTGAGGAGCTAAAGAAATTGGATCTGTATTCTGTGGTGTTTGGAGGAATGAGGGTGATTTTATTCAAACATGCATGATCCTAATCATAATGTTATTGTGGGGATGCTTCCATGAAAGGGGAAATCTTGAATGAGGGGCCCAGTCGCAAGATAAAGGAGTGGCCATTTAAAGCTAACATGCACAGGAATTTCTTCTTTCAGAGGGTGATGAATCGCGAATTCTCAACCCCTGTTGTTTGTGGAAGCTAGGTTATGCGAATATTAAAAGAAGTGGTCGGTGTACTTTTGAAAGATTAGGAATTTTCAGCTGTGGGGAATGAGGCCTGAGACAATTCGCCCATGATCATATTGAAAGGCAGGGTAGGCTTGAAGGGCCGAGTAGCATTCTCGTCCTGTTTTCATGGGTTTTGTTGCTAAATGGAAATAGATGAATCCTAAAGGAAGTCAAACAGAATTCCAAAAGTTTTGAAATAAAGAAAAAATATATGATTTCCATGCATTTTATGTTGTATCTGTTCATCCTAGTCTCCATTTCTTGACAGGGGTCCAATTGTAAACACAGAATGCAAGGTGAGCCATGGGCAGCTGGAGGTGGCACGAGAGAAAAGCTTACTGGTTTGGATCATTGGTTAGTGTACAAACTGTTCTATTTCACTTAGACTATTTAAAATACACATTTCTTTAATAACTTATCTAACGTGAGTTATTTCCAACATGAATTAGTCTTCGTAGTAGGTAAATGAACCTTGCATTTAATCATGTATGTTAGTTCCCTTTTTAACTAAAGGGATTAGGATCAATGTCACTCTGCTTTTCATAGTTGGCGTTGCAAAGAGAAACTAAACTTAATGTATTAAACTGCTTCATTATGGATACAAGCATTATATTTATTCGTAAAACATCCAATCCTTGCTCCAATTCCATGCCCGTTAGCTTGCTTCAGCCAGTAAATTGAAATGCACACATGATGGCGGTCAGACTTCTTTTTATAAGTAATTGCAAACACCATATCAATTTGATAAACCTTTTTGTATTAGATTATTCAACTGACCAGAGATGTACAATTCCATGAGTTATTGGATAATGATCAATACAGGTTACGAGGCTAACTAAAATCATGATCTAATTGTGTATGAAAATTCCAAAAACGCAGATGCCAAAAATCTGGAACACAAAGCGGGAATGCTGGAAACATTCAGCAGGTAGTACAAATTCAGCACCGGTAGAAAGAGAAACAGATCTAATGTGTTGGCTCAATTTTATTTTTGAGTGTTTCTATGTCCACAGATATTGCCTGTCCTGCTTTCAACCATTTTTAGTTTTTGTTAATTTGTTGGTATTTGCTATTGGTTTATTATTGTCATGTGTACCGATATACAGTGAAAAGCTTTTGTTTAAGTCAGTGGTTCCCAACGTGGGGTGTATGCCCCACAGGGGGGCAATTTGATTTTTAAGGGGGGGCAATTGAGCGCGACTGAGGAGGTCTGGGTCCAAATTTTCGATTTTAATTTTTTTGGATTTTCCATCAGGTAAACATATGTAGTTTATGTTTCAGATGTTATTTTGAGTAAATAATTTTTTTTGGGTAAAAAAGGTCTTTATTGTGTAGTTATTACATAATCATCGCGCCATCGCTCTTCATGCACGTCGCACGAAGCGCGCGAGGCCATGTTCTTTTGAAGCTGTTTAAACCAAGGTATTGGCGTTTTAAGCTTCTTCAGCTGAAACGGAGTTCACTTTTTAAATGATAAGAATTATATATCACCACATGGGGGGGGGCGTCTGGATTTTAGAGGTGATTAGGTGGGGCATGGCCAAAAAAAGGTTGGGAACCACTGGTTTAAGTGCTATCAAATTAAATCAGGTAATTAATCCATGAATACAATCAAGCCATACACAAGTACAATAGGAAGAGCAAAGAGAAAAATGCCAGAGAGCAGAATAGTGTTACTGCGTTATAGTTTTAACGGTTCCAGATAAAAAATTATATTACTCATTGTTAATTTCGATCTTGTAGACAAACAAACCTTATGGAAAACTGAGGCTTCTAAGGCTATTAGAGTTGTTGCCCAGAATTGACACTTCATATTATATTTTTCAAACCAATTAGATCACATTCAAATAGAAATTATAAGAAATCGGCACTCATGGTGAATCTTTAAGAATACATGCCGCAATAAAAATATACTAAATATAGAAAGATTTATTGAATGCCATTAGTTGTTTGGACTTTGTTTTGTTTTGTGTTAAGGTCAGAAATTCCCAAAATCATTGGAAGTGTCACTAACTGGCACAGTAATGTTCCCTGGGATTGGTGCCACAAACCACTCTGTGCAGCCGAACGATCCATTCTGCACTGGACTCACAGCGTACGTTAAGGTGGGTAAACATGAACCTTTCCATTTTCAGCGTTGGTTATTTAGAGCTGCCAGAGAAAGAAATGGAAATGTGTAAATTAGCAAGGAATGCCCTGATATTGCTTTGATTCCTGCATCACTTTCACTTGAGTTTTGATTTTTGATTTTTTTTTAAATCCTGATACTATTAGTCTACCTAAAGCAATCTCCAAAATTATGAGTAATTAAATATTAATTATCTATCTCAGTAAACGTTGACTGAGTATAGCTAATTAATATTTAATTATTAATAGTTTTGTAGATTGCTTTAAGTAGACTAATAGTATCAGAAATAGAGAGACGTCTGTAACTCAAATAGCATATTGAATACTCAACACAATCATTCAATTATCTTTGACTTCCAAACTGTATATCCTGATTGATGTTCTTCTCTGCCATTGCTCACTC